>NC_060277.1:104415577-105080310 GCF_021613505.1 Equus quagga | reverse complement strand
GAGGGAGAGAGGAAGGAAGGAAAGAGGGAAGGGAGGGAGGAAGGAAGGAAGGAAGGAAAGAGGGAAGGGAGAGAGGAAGGAAGGAAGGGAGGGAGGGAGGGAGGAAGGAAGGAAGGAAGGAAAGAGGGAAGGGAGGGAGGAAGGAAGGGAGGGAGGGAGGGAGGAAGGGAGGGAGGGAGGGAGGAAGGAAGCGTAGAAGGGAGGAAGGGAGAAAGGAAGGAAGGGAGGAAGAGAGGTGGGAGGGAGGGAGGAAAGAAGGGAGGAAGGAAGGAAGGAAAGAGGGAAGGGAGGGAGGAAGGGAGGGAGGGAGGGAGGAAAGGAGGGAGGAAGGGAGGGAGGGAGGGAGGAAGGAAGGGAGGGAGGGAGAGAGGAAGGAAGGGAGGAAGAGAGGAAGGGAGGGAGGGAGGAAGGGAGGGAAGAAGGGAGGGAGGAAGGGAGGGAGGGAGGGAGAGAGGAAAGAAGGGAGGGAGGGAGGGAGGGAGGGAGGAAGGGAGGGAGGAAGGGAGGAGGAAAAGGAGGAGGGGGTTATTTTTGGGGGAAGGATGTCCTTCAGTCAGGGCATTCTTATCGTATTTCCTTTCAATCTGAGTACTTCCCCTTCCACTGAATTTTAAAGATTTAGTTTACTTGTTCTCAAAGGGAAGACAATGACTTATTTAGCTATTCCAAATAGGGGTGTATTCTACAAAACAAAGGAGAATCAATTAGAGAAGTCAGAATCAATTACAGAACGATAAACATCACAAGAATAACATAGGCAATCATTTATCTGAAGAAATTCATTAATTAAATGAATTAGAAATAAAAATAACTTGCTTAACGCAAAAAAAAGAAAACCAACCCTGCAGTAAACCTGAATTTGTAAAACATGTTTTTAAGTATAACCTTCAGTGACTGACTACTTTCCTACCCTGGGGTTGGCAAGTAAAGAGACAGTAAAGTCCAATTTCTCCCTGGCTTAGAGGCTGACATTCACACTCAACTTTGCACACCAGCAAAGCAGGTTAGAACCATAATACATGATTTTTTATAAGGTTGCCAACCTCTAAGAGGTTTTCTGTAAAACACTCCAAAAGGTCAGTGAATATGAAAATAAAGAAGTCCCTGGTGACTTTTGCATGAAGAGTTTTGGTGAAGAAATGGGGGGAGAAGATAGACTGCAGGCACTAAGAGATGAGTGGGTGCAGAGAAATGGAGACAGCAGCAACACTACACTTGAAAGAAGTGCTGCCCGCAGAGAAGTGGGACAATTACTAGAAAAGGCAACAGATGTAAACAAAACCTTCTTTTTCTTTTTCCTGAAACTCAGAGACATTGTGCGTTTTTTTTTTTTTTTTTTTGATGAGGAAGACTGGCCCTGAGCTAACATCTGTAGCCAATCTTCCTCTGCTTCATGTGGGATGTCACCACAGTGTCATGGGGGATGTCACCATAGTGTGGCTTGAGAGCAGTGCTAGGTCCACGCCCAGGATCCGAACGTGGAACCCCAGGCACAGAAGCGGAGCAAGCAAACTTAACTACTACACCACTGCACCGGCCCCAGACACTGGGCATTTTCTAATGCAAAGTAAAGGAGTATTCCAACAATGGGAAGAAAGCCAGGTGGAAATCTGGGGGTAGCAGCAGGACAGAGCTACTAACAACAACTGGCAAACTGGCAAGACCCACGGGTGTAGACCTCCAGAGTTAACACTAACAGTGAGGATGGGCCTCTTCAATGCAAAGTTTCGGGGGTATTGGGACAACTCAAGAGTTAAGCTTTGCCGAGGACATGGTTCTGACATCAGGGCGATAGAAATCTCCCAGGATACTGATATACTCTAGGGAGCAACATCATTCCCATTCAAGTACTCACTGGTTAGAAGAATATTCAAAGGCCAAAAGAAGGTACTTTTGACCTTGCAATGATAAATTCTACTGAACTTTCATACTGTAGTAAGCCAATTATGATACACCTTTCACACCTATCATTTCCTAATTCATTCATTTTGACATTTAGAAACTACTGACAAGATTCTAATCTGTATAAGAAAACAAAAAGGCACGGGAAAAGAGAAGAATATAACCTAAAAATATAAAAAAGAAAGAAAAAAGCGAATGTGATAAACAAGAGTTTAAGACAAGCTAGAAGGTAAAGTACTAGGAACTACCAGTGTTGTAATGGCACAACTTCAACACTTCTCTCCTTCGAGGATGAATAAGCAGTGGGATTGTGGAAGGGATGGCAATACTCATCCAATATTCCATTTGTTCCCCCATATTTCCCAGGCTTCCTTGCAGTTGGATTGACCCATGTGATCACATCGAAATATGAGAAGTGAAATATGTCACTTCCAGGCTGAGGCAGCGAGAAGCTCAGGAGCTATTCTCCAGTCGCCCCCTTTCCCTTGTCATGGAGACTGGCAAGACCATTTTTGCCAGATGGTGCAACTATCCAGTGGTGGGGCCTCCATTATGCTGGGTCACGGAGGCCCTGAGTGGACTGGGTTCCCTGCTGATTCATCCGGGACATGTAGGATGAGCAAGGAATAACATTTTTCTTGTGTTAAGCCACTGAGATTTGGGGATTTTTGTTACCTCGTCTAAGCTGACTAACATAATAAGAATAATAGCCCCATTCCAATTAAAGGGCTACTGAAGTCCTCAGAATTCATATCCCAATTTTTCTTCATCAAATTACCCATTCCAAATTACTTTTAAAATTTTGTATAACTGGACAAGATATGGACTTTAGAGGCCACACTTCTCCACAATAGAGGAAAACTGAACCAACTAAAAATCACCAAATAAGGTTTTATTATGATCTAATCAGAATTCCACACACATATATGAGAGAAGTTTAGATGACAGAATTCTGTAGGAGTGAAACAGGAATACAAGAACAGAGAACGAAACAACAATAATTACGTAAGTAGCTCTTATTGGTCAGGGCCTATGATGTGCCCAGAACTACATTATTTGCTTTATTTAGTTATCTCATTTAATAATCATTACAACGATTTTACAAATTAGATATTGAGGCAAACACAGTTGGCTGCCCACTCAATTTGCTAACAAAATCACAGTTTTGTTCAGAAAATGGGTGGCAATGTGAACAGGGATGGTGGACCCCTCGCCAGCCTCAGGAGAGGAAATGCAATTGATTAGTTTATGCCTGGCACACAACCCTAGATTTAATAATCGTTTTTACATTTTTACAGGGTTAAGAAAAGAAAGAGAAAAATATGGAACAGAGACCATATGTGGCCCACAAAACCCAAAATCTTGACAATCAGGCTCTTTACAGAAAAAGTTTGCTAACCCATAGTTTATACTAACCACAGGAACCCCTTTTGCCAGTATGGGTTTGAAGGTGAACAAGTAACATAGCTTTTGGCTTCAGGTTTGAAACCTGAGAGGAAGTCTGCTGGAAGCTCCTAGAAAGCTTTTCCTTCCTGATTAAAATAAAAATAATAAGACCCAGGGGAGAAATGCCCCCTTCTCTTCCTGCCTTTTGATGTTGTCATGTTACATCATGATCCTTAAAAGGGCTAAGGTAGCCATCCTGTGACCTGGAAGAAAAAGCCAAGGGAATCAGGAATGGAAGGGATACCATCCAAAGCCAGAGCATGGCTAAATTACCGAATTAACCAACCCCAGAACAATGGTGCATCTCCAGGTATCTTTGCAGAGGGGATGATAAACCCCTATTGTTGCAACCACTTTTGTTGGGTATTCAGTTACTTACAGTGGCCAGGATCCCATTGAATTTTCATCACCCCTCAATAAAAGAAGCAACTCTCACATCTCTAGTATAATGGAACCTGAGAAGCTGCAGTAGTCATTAGACCCTTTGCTCCCAGCTGGAAAACTCTTCAGAACATCGTAGGCTACCTCCCGGCCCACCCCCAGCCCCCTAAATCATGATTCTCCAATTCTTGCTTAGGACACAAAGCACTAAATCTTTGAAATTTAGCCTCGAATATTAAATACTTGAGTGATCCCAGCGTCACAAGGTTAGAATCTTCCATTTGTAAAATGAAAAAAACAATGTTTGTGAACAAAATGCTGTCGTATCCCTTTAAAAATGTCCCTACCCACAAAATATTATCTCTACATCTATATTTTCAAATTAATTTCAACATGCCTTTATACCACTTCCTTAAATTTACTTTTTGAATTGCTCTATGTCTCCATACCTTAAACAAAAATCACCTTTAGCTTGGTCAATTAGGTTTTCTTTAAGAAATATCATCAAATATGTACGCGCCCATGACGATGTTAGAAGGTTATTCCTTCTGGACCCAGTCAGAACATCTGTCTTGATCATTTACTCTGGTCAGACTGGCTTCTGTGGATAATGACTTAATCACTGGAACCTGGAAGCTTTCACCAAGCTCCAGGGCTGTCACTGTACTCGTTGATGGAAAAAGTGCTTCTGGCTAGAAATATAGACATCAGCCAAGTCACAATAGCTTCCTGATCTTTCTTTTATTGCCTCTACCAAACCACAACAAAGAGTCTCTACCGTGTCCCTGGGAAATAAGTTTGTCTGAATACAGCCCTTAAAATCTGAAAAGTCCTATTTTCATGGTTATAACTGGTGGGCCACAAAGGGTTACCTACACAGGTTAAATTTCCCTCGTCATTTCAGCATCTAAAGCAACTGTTGAGGACATTTTTTTCTCCTTTAAATCCAAAGCAGTGGTTCTTCACCTCGCTGCACAGCGGAGTTCCCAGGGAGCTTTAAAATATAATGATGGCTGGGCCTATCCCTACAGCTTTGATTAATTGGTTCAAAGGCAGCCTGGGCACTGGGATGTCTAAAAGTTCCCCAGGTGACTCTAATATACAGTCAAGGTTGAGAACCACTGACCCAAGGTCAATGGCAAATAGAAGAAAATGTAATTAAAGAGCTACACCCAAGAGAAAAATAACTAAATTGCATTTACAAAGGGCTAAGTGAGAGGACTAGAAAAAGCTCTTCCCACTATTTAACGCTTCTAAGAAATAACAGGGGATCAATGATTATCAATCAAGAAGAAACTCAAATTAAAAAAAAATCCATATATATATACACATTGTAAATTATTTAAAGGAAGAAGAGAGATGGCCAGGAGAAAGGAACTAAAATTAAAGAAAGAAAATGAGTGTGGGGCCGGCCCCATGGCTGAGTGGTTAAGTTCCCATGGTCCGCTTCGGCGGCCCAGGGTTTCACCAGTTCGGATCCTTGGTGTGGACATGGCACCTCTTGTCAGGCCACACTGAGGCAGCGTCCCACATAGCACAACCAGAGAGACCTACAACTAGAATATACAACTACGTACTGGGGGCTTTGGGGAGAAAAAGGAAAAAAAAGAAGATTGGCAACAGTTGCTGGTCAGGTGCCAATCTTTAAAAAAAAAAAAAGGAAAATGAGTCTGGCCCCCTAAGTCATGAATCTTAGAGTCGTACTTATGCCTCCATATCCTCACCTTCTTTAAACAGCACATGAAAATCATGTTTTTTTAAGTGCACCCAGCTCCTCAAAACCTTAGTCTGGGGGTCAGCAAACCACTGCCCGTGGACCCAATTTGGCCTGCCACCCGTTTTGGTAAGTAAATTTTTACTGGAATGCAGCTGTCTCATCATTTACATATTATCTGCCTACTTTCACACTACAAACAGCAGAGGTGCAAAAGAGACCATATGGCCTACAAAACCTAACATCTGGCCCTTTACAGAAAAAGTTCTCAGACCACTGCTCAAGCCTATAATCTAGCATTCTAGTACCAGGCATTAACAGATCTCCCTTTTGTACTTCTCCCACTAGCGCCCAGCCTAGAAATCTGCACTTCTGCTCCTGCCAAACACCTCTGCTCTGCCTGGTCAGTCCCATCAAAGGGCACTCACAGTGTCTCCAGGAGTCACCCAGCTGCAGCCTGCTGGAATTCGTTCCTCAGCTCTGACCAGCATGTCTCAGAGCACCTGGCTGACTGTTACTCTGTGCAATAACCAGCTTTCAGCCAAGAAAAAAAAAATAGTATCAAAGCTCTTGTCAATTTGCTTTGAGTGAATATGCTAATGTTAAGAAATAGACTGGGGCCAGCCCGGTGGCACAGCGATTAAATTCATACGATCCGCTTCTCGGTAGCGTGGGGTTGGCCGGTTCAGATCCCCGGTGCGGACATGGCACCACTTGGCAAAAAGCCATGCTGTGGTAGGCGTCCCATGTATAAAGTAGAGGAAGATGGGCATGGATGTTAGCTCAGGGCCAGTCTTCCTCAGCAAAAAGAGGCAGATTGGCAGTAGTTAGCTCAGGGCTAATCTTCCTCCAAAAAAAAAAGAAATAGACTAAGATCTTTTACATAGTGCTCTGTGCAACCTAAGTTCAAACCTCCCTTATCACCTTCTGGTTTTGCCTAATTAAATTTAATTTTTTTCATTTGTTTTACTACTTTGCTGAAATCCTAGGCAATGCGTTTTAAAATTATCCCCATAGTTCTACTATTTCTTTGCAAAATTTTACTATGATAGCAGAAATCAAAGGTGATTCTAAGGGCTCCTTTATTATTTGCTCGCTTTCGCCTCTGTATATTTAAATACGGACTGAAGCTCTAATTTAATCGTTTGGAAGGGAGACAAGGGAAAGACTTGAGAATCCATTGCTACCTAGAATTAAAATTTTCATAGCAGACAGGCAGGGCTTTAGAGACAATATGATATATATTTGCTTACAAGATAAAAGTTCTTTTCTCTGTCCATCAGTAAAGTACTGTCTTCACTTTAGCAACTTGGGACTGAATTGTGGACTCAATACTCAGACCCCCAGGGCAGGAACAGAGAAGGAAGGTGTCACACATTTCCCTTCCTTTACTCCTACCATCATGGCCTGCTAACATCATATCAATCTGGGTGCTCCTGATATTTGGAGCCTGATACTTCCATGGTATGGAGGGCTGTCCTGTGCATTATAGCATGTTTGGCAGCATCCCTGACCTCTACCCTCTAGATGCCAGTAGCACACACAAGACACACAACGCTTCAAAGTTATGACAACTAAAAATGTTTCTGCACGTTGCCAAATGTACCCTGGGGCAGCACCGGCCCTCAGTTGAGAACCACCACATTAGGGGAACTAGTCTCCCTTCCCACTTGTTGCCCTACCCCACCCTCCGACCTCCTCCATCCCTATTGCTGCTAGGTTAGTTTAAGCCTTCACTGTCTTTTGTGTGTGTGTGTGTGTGTGTGTGTGAGGAAGATTGGCCCTGAGCTAACATCTGTTGCCAATCTTTCCTCTTTTTTTTTTCTTTTCTCTCTCCCCAAAGCCCCAGTACATAGTTGTGTATCCTAGTTGTAGGTCATTCTAGTTCCTCTATGTGGGATGCCACCACAACATAGCTTTGATGAGCAGTGCATAGGTCCACACCTGGGATCCAAACCAGTGAACCCCAGGACGCCAAAGCGGAGCGTGCGAACTAAACCACTCAGCTTCAGGCTGGCCCCTCCATCATCTTTAACCTGGACTACCATACCACTCTCTCAACCCGTGTCCTTGCTACCTACCTCCCAGGGAGCTCATATATCCTCCAGACTGCCACCAAAGTGATGTGGATGCTGGGGTGCAACACCCAGCATCACCTCCAGGCCTGAGGCACTCCCTCCCCTGCTGAGCCTTCTCCAGGGAGTGACCTCAGCTGAAGAGAGCCACTTCGAGATGGTTATGTACCCTTCCATCCAGCCTCCATCCAGTGACTGCAGGTGTTTAAATGCCTGACCCCTGTGCCTCTGGGTGGGACTACTCTGATAAACCATTCCAGCTCCAAAGCATCCCTGTGGGACCCGCCTTACAGCTGCATCATCATTCAACTCCTCCTTCCGCCCAATCCTGTTTCACTAGCTCCCTCTCAAAAGCTAGACCCAAGAACACACCCCAGTAAACCTCCTTCATGCAAATCTCTCTCTCTGGGTCTGTTTCCTGAGAGGCAGGGCCAAAGACACAGAGTTATCTTAGTAAATTACAAGTCTAATCATATTGCTCTCCTGCTAGCGATCCTGCACTGGCTCCCCCTTGCCTACACTGGGGGATGCTAAAGAATAATTATTGGGGAGGCATATACAAGGGTAGTGCAATCAGTAGAGTGCTGGTAAAGCAACTCTTTAGGGAGAAAAAAAGCCCTGATATGTAACATTTGCTAATTTCCATGGTGTAAATATTTCCACCACTGTGGACTTAAAGCTACCAACGATTTAACAACCAGCTGGCAAAATTACTGGCAATTTAATAAAAGGCTCTCGTGAATCAGACACACGCCAGCTCCAGCACGCCACTGATAACCCCTGACCATTCACTATTGTTAATCCTCATTGTTCTCCTTCACTCATATTTCATTTCAGCCATGACAAATTCCTGCAATTCTCAGACCACCAGCATGCTTTGAGGTTCTGTGCCCTTAATCACGCTGCTTTCTCTGTCTAGAATACGCTTCCTTCCCCTGTCTGATTCATGCAAACCTACTCAGTGTTTTGGATTCGGCACAAATAAAACCTCTTCCATAAACATTTTCAAGATTCACCCCTGCCCATACTATTTCACTCAAAGGTTAAACAGAATCCTCCCGCTTTTGGGTCCACAAGTACCAAAAATACTTTCCTATCATAATGTTCCTATTATATTTTATTATATATGTGTGTGTGTGTGTGTGTGTGTGTTTACAAAACCACATACGGACTAGACTGTAACTACTCTGAGGGTAGGGTCTTATTTACATTTTTCTGGCACAGAAGGTGCTCACAAAATGTTTTTGAATAAACTAAAAATCTGGCCTCACTTCTTAGCTCAACTTTGTCATGAAATACAGATCTTAAAAACCTCTCAAGGAAAAAGTGCTCTATTTCCCCAAATTGGAGCAATGGGTTTGATCCCCGGTCCCCCAGCTTTAGGAGGTTGCAGAGAGGCAAAGCATGGATGAAGGCTGGGCCACAGCATCACCTCTAAGGCTTCGTCCTAAACCAAGGAGTCTCAGAACGGAGCGGAGAAGCATTGAAAACAAAAGGGACATTTGCTGGCCCAAGGAGATGGGCAGGTGCACCGACTAGTTACCTCCTGGCCAGGCAACATGAGGCCAACCTTTCCACATGCTGCTGCCTCAGACTTGAAGTCAGCCAGGTGCTTACTGTGCTGCAGCTTTAAACCAAGCTACACATACTCATTCAGTGCCTAGTACTTGGAAAATACTGCGTCTGTAAAATTAGAATAGAAATGACCACCAACCACGCAGGGGAGTTTGAGGAATATCAACCAGCCTTGTTTTTAAGTCAAAAACAAAAATGAACTCCCTCCGCCCATAGAACTCCACAAAAGCAAAGAATAAAAATAAACTCTCATATAGCACTTGCTTGCTGTATACCAGCTCTCTTCTAAAGGCTTACATATATTAAATATGTATGTATAGTTTATACTATATATTATATATACTATATATTATATATATTGCTATATACTATATATAAATATATATTACTATATACTATATATATTACTATATATTATATTATATATATTATATATAATACTATACATACTATATTATATATTACTATATATTACATATACATATATATTACATATAATATTACATACACATAATATATAATTATGAATTATCAATATTCTGATATATAACATTATATATGGCATCTTATATATGTAACATATATAACACAGAATCCTCACATCAGTCCTATGTCCAAGGTACTAGTATTATTCCCATTTTACAGATTAAGAAACAAAGATATTAAGCAATTCGCCTAAGGCTACACAGCTACTAAGGAGAAGAGCCAGGATTTGAACCAAGGCAGCCTGGTTCCAAAATCCATGCTCTTAATCACGCTAAGTGAAGAAGAAAACGAGCTCCTTTATAACTTTTCACCACTGTCATCACAGGTTTCATGATGTCCCTTTCAAAGCCTGTAACCTGGGAGCCCGGCCTTTGCCTTAGACCTTGGCACAGCACGCACGGCCAGCCACCTGCAACAGCTCCACTCCGCCAGCCCTGCAACACCTAGCAAGACCTCAGTGATCAAGGGAGCCTTTCTTTTAGCAACTTCACCACGTGGAAAAGTCATGAACCCCAAGGACAGAAGCAACGAGAGGCAAAAAAGGAAAGGAAAGCAGCACCTCCAGCGCCAGCAATGAAAACAAATGCTCTGAGCAATGCTGGCAAGAGCCAAGATGAGGCCAAGCACCAAGAGGACAACGGGCCCTGCAAACAGTGCGATCCCTGCCCAGAAGGATGGACCCTCTCATTCCCCGGGGATGGCTAAAGAAGGAAACCACAAGGGCCGAGAGTGGAGATGTGGCGGAGGAAAAAAGCCGAAGAAAAATACAATGCAGAATGGAAAGAGCCTTGGCCGGCAGTGGCTGCAATTGGAGCGGGGCCAGGATGGCGACACTCTGCTGCAAAGGCAGCAGGACAGCAATGGGGAGGCCCCCGAGGCACCCGGCAGCTGGGAACAGAGAGGCCTTGCACCTTAGCAACCTCCCATGGGCCCTCCGTGCTCTCCAGACCAGCAAGATGGCCATATTTCTTAAATAAAAGTTAGCCTACATTTAAGTGACAATAAGAAAAGACAATGACTTTTAGAGTTTCATGAAAAACAGGGTTAAATTAGATCTCAGTGCTTGAAGGACTAAACTTTAGTTTAAAAAAAATGCTCTGAGACTATTTCCCTACAGGGCTAGATAATTGAGCCATTGCTTGATATTTTGGTAGGGGATATAAATTCAAAACAGCAAGACAAATTAGAGATATGCCATAACAATATTTAGGTGAGTTTGTCATGGCTTACTGATGGAAGAGGCATTCAAAGATGTCTCCCCATTTCAGTCCTAGGCTGATTTATTTCCCTTCATCCTTACCCTAAGAGTCACGAGGTCCTCTTTCTGCTGTGTTCCAGATGCAGTCTCTCAATTTCAGGCCGATAGGGCCCTGTCTGCCAACTGACCTCAACAGTCTGGCAGGTCCGCACTTCCCTGGCCTCAGCCCAGTCTCTTTTGCAAGTCTCCCTAGCCTGGCTCCCTGCTGGGGATTCGAATCCTGGCCTCCTGCTCACTCCTGTATGGCTTCATTAACTGACTCCCCTCTGGTCAGCTAATGCTCACCCTTCTGAAAGCCCCCACTGGCCCCAAATGAAATCATCGATCTAATTCTTCCTTTCTTCATCTCCTCCCTCTTCCAGTCCCTATCTGTTTACTAAACTGCCTTCAGTACAACCATCAAATTCCATTTCCCAAACTGAGCTTTACCTATGACTCCTTTGTATGTAGGAAACAAAGATTATAATAAAATATGAAGTTACATAAATCACCCACGTCATCGAACCCACTAAAAGTATCCAATTCAATGACTACTTCACAGAATTGCATAATGCAATATCTCTAAAAAAAATCATTGTGAAGTCTAGCAATTGTGTTTTCAAGCACCCATTCCCCAATAAGCTCAAAACACAGCCATTGTAAATGGGTGGAAGAGGCATTAAAGTGTGTATTTCAGCGTCTGTGCCGAGTGCTAAAATGATGCTGGAAAGGCAGTGGATAAGAAGAGGTAATTAGGCTGAGGGCTTCCACAGCGCCCCGATCTAAGTTTGCATCCCTACCCTGCTATTAACTAGCTCCATGACCTCAAAGAAAATTACTCAGCCTCCCAAAGCTTTGGTATCCTCACCTGCAAAAGAGAGAGACCACCTACCCAATAGGTTAGCAATAAAGGCGTCAAGAGCTAATACACATGAGCCACCTGGTACATAGGAAATACCTGTAAACATTGGTGGAAGAAACTGAAGTAGAGAAAGTAACTCGGCTCAGCCAGTCTTGCTACTACTGATTTAGCCCGGTAACACGATTCTTAATCCAGCAATTCAATCTCTAAGCACTTAGTAGAGTTTAAGCTTCCTGTGCGTCACTCAAAAAACTTGTTGACTAACGTAAATCCAAGCTGTATCCTTGTACTGTGTTCTCATGCCCTAGGAGAATGCTGGAGCTCTGCCGCTTAACAGTAAACTGTCAATTACTGGCTCAATTATATAAACTTGATATTCTTAGGCAAAGTGATAGATCTGCCCGCCCCCCACCCCAGTTTCCATTAATCACCAGAAGAGATGAAAGCAATGAAAGCTAATCTAACAGTAAAGGAGGCAGCAGCTGCTAAGACAACATGCTACATGCCCAAAATACCTTTGTTGCAGGGTAAAAAATAAGCAACATATTTTTCTTGCTTAAGCTCTTAACTCCTTAGGTGTGTGTGCACCTATTTGATTTCTTATGCAATGGGACACAGCACATATTTTAATGAACTAAAGCTAAGATTGATACATTTGAAACTGAAGTAGATAGTATAAATATCTCAAAATAAGGAAGAGAGACCTTCATGAGGTTTACTTTTTCAAGCCAGAGGATAGAAATGCAACATATCCCTCATTCAAATAATCACCCATGAGAAATAAAGCTACTGTGTATGTCTACCAACCCAATTGTCATGCATACATTGAGAGTTCTTAAAGTACTCAGGCATTTACAGACAATTTCATTTGCTACCCAAATAAAAAGGAATTCCTATAGGGGAACACCCACGGTATGGCTAGAACACTGCAAGAGAAATGGAAAGACCAGGTCCTAGCCACAGGGCTACCACCTGGTAGTTATATAACCCCTAAACAGGCTACTTCATTTAAACATGAAAGAATTTTCCCTTCTGTGAAAAAAGAAAAATACCTCTTCTAAAACATCAAGTTTTCAATAAGGATAAAACAAACTTTTATCTATAATTTTATCTACGATTTCTGAAAATCGTTCATAAATCAAGGCAATGTCGTTCACATTTAAAATTTCACTTTTGGTAAGTGAACCAGAATTAGTTCACTGACAGACAGACCTAGCGAAGGCTGAGCCAGCCCTTTTGCTTTTGAGGTCAGTAAGTAATCTAAGACTCGAGTTTTGTCTCCACTGCTTAACTTCCCTGAGTCAAGTTTCCTTCCTCTATCTCAGAGAGCTGGTAAAATCTCTTCCTGGTACAAATGCACCCCGGGCTTCCCGTAGGTCTCCAGCTAAAGAAAGCTGGTAGCATGCATACAGTGGCCAGCTTAGAGCTCGCAGTGGACATTTGTCATGCTTTTGGCATCTGAGTCCCCCCTCTACATTTGGAGAGTCCTTCACCTCCTGAGGCAGAGCCAGCCACCCATTATAGAAGCTAAAAGTGCCGGATACTCACTTTCCCAGCATCCCTTGCACCACAGTATGGGCCCAGGACAACCACTGTAGACTCGGAATCAGTCCCTAGTGATGTAAACAGGTGGGGACAGCACAGGATCTATTTCGGCGCTTGACAACGGTAGCGGCAGCTCCATCCAGTTTGGAGAAGCTTTATTGGCAGTGGTTCTGATGACGACCACACCCCATGTCCAGTTGCAGTGACACAAGCTGCATAGCTGCACCCACTGGTGGTAGCAGCAGTGTCTGCGCCAGTCCCCTTCGTTGGTGTAATTTGGGGTTTTGTTCCAGCTCTGATTCTAGTTCTCTGGCCCCCTGGCAGCTTTTATGAGCTACTCCAAATTCTTCCCATGGATTCCTTTCCTGCTAAGATCAGGAAGAATCAATTTCCGTACCTTTTGACGATGAACTCTCATTGATTCAGAAATCATCCTTTCAAGACTAAGAAATCAGCCAACACCAGCAGACCACCCTGCTCCATCTAGAAACTTCCAAATGAGGTGTCACTAAACCTCATGACACTATCAACCCTTCCATTCACAATGTACATCACACAACAAACACAGGGATAAAAAAGAAAAAGATAAAAAAAAAGCCTGAAAACAACCAAACTGTAGTTCAATGGTACAGAAAGACAAACCTAGAGGGTAAGATTACCTAAAAGTGTTTGAGGACCACGTCTCTTCAGACCTTTAAATATGGAAGTAGAATGAGGTACTAGAAGAAAAGCATGGACTTGTTAGTAAAAAAAGAAATCTGAATTTTGGTCACTCCCTCTATTATCTCCTTTCCTGCAATGTCCTGAGGACAATGCACCCCCCACACACCCCAGTTGTACCACAAACTTACATACCATACAGGACACACATGTTCATGCCACCTTTGCTTTTCTTTATCCTCTTCACACTGACTAAAATATGTTTCCCTTGTTGGTGAACTCTTATTTACCCTGCAAAACCCAGATCAATTTCACTTTTATCTTGAAACTTTCCTAACACCTCCTAAATTAATCACTACTTCCTCTGTGTTGTTAGAACCTCTACTGTGGTTATATTGCCATTTTTTTAGAGTCTTATCCCCCAGCCCACCCCACTCCAACTGTGAGTTCCTAGGATAAGTGAAGGTACTTACCAGGGCTAGGATTAGGCTAAGGCAAGCAAGGTCCCTAAAGGGGCACTCACTCTCAAGTGCAAGTGCATAAACTTGGTCCTTACTATCTCTCTTTCTTCAACTCAGAGGCCATCATAGAATATGCACTCAGACTCTTGTCGATTAAATGGTGAGGAACACAAGAAAGTGTGTATGATTCAGAGAATAGTTAGATGATATAGAGAAGGCAGTGTCTGACGCTGCCACGAACACATTGAATAGCCTTACTGAAGTCACTGAACCTGGCCACGTGGGAAGACCAACATGGTGCCTTTCATTGCCACAGTCTATGGCTCTGCGGCTCCAAGTTCAAAGTTCAGAAAGGAAGAGACCAAGACAGGAGAAAGCAGTCACAGGAGACTCTAGCACTTGTCTGACAAATGCACAGGATCCGGAGGGAAGAAGGGGAGACTCTAAGAATAGGCACCAAATATGGGAGAGGCAAGATATGTTGACAGGAAATAAAGATAAGAGGCTGAGTAGAGGAGAGGATGCATGTTAGGGAGTGAAAAATAAGCTGAATATATATTGGACAGTTTGGGTGGAAAAAGACAACGAAACACCCTAGAAAACCAGGTAATTCTGGTGCTTGGGGCTGAACAATAGAATAGAAAATACTGTTTTATAATAATAGCTAGAAGACCAAAAGCTACAATTCCTAGTGTCTACTAGGTGCCAGGCAAGTTTAGGTATAACATGAAAATGATCCCATTTAATTTTCGAATCAAGCTTCTAAGGTTGCTATTATCATTATCCCATTTTACAGATGTGGACACTCAGATTTAGTGAAGATAAGTATTCAAGGTCACACAGCTGCAAGGGACAGAACCAGATTTAATTCATGCTTTATTGCCCTAAACACACCCAAGAGGGGAGGAATGTCATATGGAGTGGGAACTGGGGTAGGGTTGGCAGCTACGGTACAAAAAAGAGCCGGTCCAAGAGAATTTTGTTCTCAGGATGCAAGCTTAATACAAAAAAGAAAAGATCATTAGAAAAAGGGGGGAAATGAAGAGGGTATACATAGAGGAATGGGGTGCAGAGTGGGGTGGGGGAGATAACTTTAGGTAGAGGTCAAAGATAACATCAGTCAAGAGAAGTACAGTAGTCCCCCCTTATCCACAGGGGATGTGTTCTAAGACCTGCAGCGGATGCCAGAAACCGCAGGTAGTACCAAACCCTATACATACTATGTTTTTTCCTATGCATACATATTTGAGGTGTGACAGCAAAACTAGCATAAATTTCTTTTTCCTTCTTCATAATTTCACGGATAGAAGACTCGTTCTTACCAACCTCGGCATACTAGTTTTTTCTTTCTGTATTAAGAACTTTCACCTTTTCACTTAAAGGAAACACTTTACAGCTTCTCTGGCATATCTGAATTGCCAGCATCACTACTCGTGCACCTTGGGGCCATTATTAAGTAAATAAGGGCAACTTGAACACAAGCGCTATGATACCTGGACAGTCCGTCTGATAACCGAGAAGGCTACCAGGTGACTAATGGGCGGGTAACAAATCCCGTGTGGATCCGCTAGACAAAGGGAAGGAGCGGGACAGCACGAGATTTCATCAGGCTACTCAGAACGGCAGGCGATTGAAAATTTATGAATTACTTCTGGAATTTTCCATTTACTATTTTCGGACCACGGGTAACTGAAACTGTGGATCCGAGGGGACTGCTGGTAATGGCTACAGAATAAGTAAGACTGGGGTTCAACCTCCAGACCACAACTTACTAACTGATGTGTCCTAGAGAAGCAATTGGACCTCCCCAAACTTCAATTCTCACATCTCTAAAATGAAAATAATAAATCTGACTTTACATGCACCATCTCTGAATCTTCTTCACAGTCCCATTGAGTGCTTGAGCATCACAGGCATCTAATAAATGGTAATCTTGTTACTACTGAGAATAGACGAAACAATGCAAGGACAGATGCAGAGATGTGAGGTCAGGGCATGGATATATGGCCGGACGCAGGGGTGGTGCTCAGTCATTTTTGGCAAAGAGGCAAATTCATCTGTGAGAGAGAGGAAGGCAGAGGGAGCTGGAGATCTCACAGGAAAGCAGAAGATGTAAATAACTTTCTCTGCAATTCTCAGAACATTAAAACTGAAAGGGACCTGAAGAAAAATTTAACCAAATTCTTTCCTTACCTCCATTTTACTGATGAGCATACAAGCAAATTTGTTCCCTAAAGGGCCAATAGGAAATATTTTAGGCTTTGTGGGCCATAGTTTCTGTCCTAATAATTCTACTCTGCCATTGTAGCATGAAAGCAGAGAAACTCCATAAACAAATGAGTGTAGCTGCATTCCAATAAAACTTTATTTATAGACAGAGAAATTTGAACTCCATATAATTTTCACATATCATGAAATATTCTTCTTTTGATTTTTTAAAAATCATTTGGAAATGTATAAACCATTTTAGCTTGCAGGCTGTACAAAAACACTTAGCGGACCATAGTTTGCCAAGCCTTGCCATACAGAGGTTAAGAGCTCAGGCTAAAGATAGACATGAATTTGAGTTTTGCCCCCACAATTTACTAGAAGTGAAACTTCAGCTATGGCATTTAGTCTTCCTAAATCTCCTCATTTACAAACTCCTCATTTATAAAATGTGCATAAAAGTTATACCTATTCCATACAATTTTGTGAGGATGAAATGAGATAATACACGTAAAAGAGCTTAGCAGAGGGCCTGGTTCAAAATCAAACCAAAATAACAGAGAGAAAACACTAGCCCCAGGAAAATGCAGGTGGCACAGTTAACTAACAACTAACCGAGGACAGACCCCTGTGCCCATCTACTCAATTCAATATCTTCTCCAGTCCCAGAGCTATTGGTAGACTTGGCTTTACAAGAAGTCAGATATGCATGAATACGTAATTCAGCGGCACTAAAAAAAAGTCACCTTGTCCCCTTGGAAATGTCTCCCCATCCCTGAGACTTCACCATTAGAAGTATATTACTTTATTTTAAGCTTTTTTCCACTTGAACAACGCAAACTCCCTCGGGTGAGTTTTTAATTTAAGTTCTATTAGCTACACTTATACATAATTTATTGACTACTTTTGAAGCGGTTCTCTAGACATTAGATTTTGATAGAAAACATAAAGAGGAAAAAATGTTGTATACCCATACAATGGAATGTTATTCAGCCATAAAAAGTAATGAAGTACTACATGATACAACATGGACTGGACTTTGAAAACATTATGCGAAGTGAAAGAAGCCAGATACAAAAGGCCACATAGCATAGGATTCCATTCATAGGAAATATCTAGAATAGGCAAATCCATGGAGACGGAAAGTAGATTAGTGGTTGCCAGGGACTAGGGAGACGGGCGATGGGGAATGACTGCTTAATGGGAGTGACTGCTTTCCATCTGTGGTGATAAAAATGTTCTGGAACTAGATAGTGGCGATGGTTGCACAACCTTGTGAATATACTAAAAACCACAGAACTGTATACTTTCAAAATGACGCAAATGGTGAGTTCTACGCTACGTGTATTTTACCACAATAAAAAGTATACATCTATATAAAGAAGACGCCTGAGGATTCTGCAGGTTTGATAAGAAGTTCTCATTTGAGAAGTGAAAGGAAATGCTTAAAAAAAAGAGGCTAAATTCATCAAAGAGCATCTTAGTCCACTTTACAAGTGTGCATAAGGCTAACTCTGCATCCTGCTAATAAATAATTTGTTCAGACAGTACTTGTCGAGTACCCACTATGTGGCAGGCACTGAGCCTGGCTCTGAGGATAAAATAGTAGACAAGACAGAAAGGTGTTTCTTAAAATTCTTTCCAATCTTTAATTAACCAGAGCAACAGCCGCCATCCAGTCGTTTTTACAAAAATATATGCAGAATATTGACTGTAGAATCAGTATTACAAAACTAAAAAAGTGATAGCATTTCTTAATAATTCTCCTTTGAAGACTGCCTGAGAAATAGCGTATCCAACAGTGAGAAAAAGGAAGCCAATGTTCTCTGGATCAAGAGAACCAAAGAACTGTGCTCTTGGAGGGGGTGGGGTTGGGGTGGCAGAAGCTCCAGGGAAAAAGTATGGAATTTAGATGAGATCTGTTAATTTGCAAACGTGTTATCTTTCCAAAGCTAAATCTCTACAGAGGACAGAGAAGTGTGACAGCTGTTCACTTCTTTTAAAGTGTTGTTTGCAGTCTAACAATCTAACACTGCTGGCAGCACATCTATTTTTTTTCTTTTAAATCAATTCCAAATGATTGGAATATATTTTCGATTTTTTTTTTTAACTTTTAGGAACATCAGATCTAAACCAACCCATAAAGCTGATTCTATCCTTTTTTTGAAGACTTCATAATGTTTCTTGGTCATACATCCTTGCACTTATGACTCTTATACAAAGAACAAAGTTCTTCCTCAATCTCCATTATTCACCTTTTAGTCTTACAGTGAAAATGGATACACGCATTTTGGAAAACAAACAAGTGTCTAGTTATATATAAATTCAGGTTACTATTAGAGTATGGTTTAAGCAGTTAATTTCTTCCAAATGTCTACTAAAAACAACGGAAGCATGGATGATTTTCTTGAGCCCCGCTAGAATTGAGGAAAGGTAAGATGTTTGAAATACTTCATCACTAGCATTCACCTGTCTTAATTTTATGCTTCTGTACTTGCACCATATCTCTGTATTCTCCAAATGTTTTAGCCTTAATGTATCCTCCCAATGAAATAAGGCATTTCTTTAAAACAATAGAATGCAGTGGCCATCCAGTTACAAGAAGAGGAAACTGAGGCCCAAGGAGCTTAGATGAGGTAGATGAGATTACAGATCTAGTTAGAAATACAAATAACAGGGGCCGACCCAGTGGCACAGCAGCTAAGCGCGCACGTTCCGCTTCAGCAGCCCGGGGTTCACCAGTTCGAATCCCGGGTGTGGACATGGCACCGCTTGGCAAGCCATGCTGTGGTAGGCGTCCCATGTATAAAATAGAGGAAGATGGGCATGGATGTTATCTCAGGGCTAGTCTTCCTCAAAAAAAACCAAACAAATAACTAGTTAATTTTTTTTCTCTGATTTGTTGCTAAATTTGCTGGTAAGAACTATGCAAGGCTGTGGATATAGACTTTGGAAATTTTAAGTTAAAAAAGAGAAAGCTGAAAAATAATACAAAATAGTATTAACTGCTTATGAACTTTGGAGGAGACCACTTTAGGTTTGGTTGTGCATTTCATCATCTCCTAAGTACTCCCTCCCACACTTTTGAAAGACCCTAAACCATGGAGCATTTTCCTCTTTCACAGATCAAGACTGACTTCCAAAGGTCCGGACAGTTAGAATCTCCAGCTCTAAAAACGGAGGCTGGGGTTTCTGTTCTGTGAAACCTCCAGAATGGCAGGCACTCAATGTAAGAAGCACTCGCATGACCTCACGGAGGAATCAAATGGGGTGAGCAGGCAAGCTTCCTGGGTTTTGGCAGGCAGGAATGTCAAGTTAGTTAGCTAAAAAACAAAAAAGCAGGGTGGGAGACATGCCCATATGAATGAAAACCATATAATCAGACCTCAAGGCATGCCCTGTTGAACAGAGGCAAGTGCGAGTTGGTGAAATGCCAACAAAATGTCATTATGAGTTGAGTCATCAAATGGTAGTTAAAGAAAATTGCATTCAATACTAATCAACCCGTGCAAACTCTCTTCCCCATAAAGGTTGATATCTTTTTTTTTTTCTAACTGATAAAGCAAGTTAATCGTAGACTTGCCAAAGGAAAGCTCTTCAATGCCAATTTGGCTCTCCGTTTCATACCGAGCTGAGAATATTAACAAAACGTGTTGCTAAGGGACATAGACGCATGGTTCAGTCTAAAATACAAAATTATATTAATCTAGCTGCTGGAAGAAACCCTCTCTCAGTAGCACTTCATACTGCGGATTTGAGTCAGGCAATGAATGCCTCCTAAATTGCAAGGCCTTCCACCCCTTGGCCCCCACCTATTTCTCCTACCTCACCTCTCACTGCTCTGCTGGACGACTCCCTACATGCCAACCACCAGAGCTTTAGGCTTTCCCGGACACTTGTGCCATTTCACACTGCCCCACAGACCAGAACTGGGTCTGCTTTGATTTCCCCCCTTTAATCTCTGACTCTCCCATTTGCCTCCCAAAATCCAAACAGTTAATCACTTTTCCTTTGAGCTATCATTAAATCACAAATATTGGTACAAGTCTGACCCCCATTAGAATGTGAGCTTCTTGCAAGTAGGAATCATCTCTCTGCACACTCCCTGGTGCCTAGCCGTGAATCACACAGAGAAGGATCCCACAAATGTTGATAAGGAATGAAGGAATAAATGGATGAATGGCTGCATGCATAATTGAACAGATCCATTCAATCATCTGATCACCGACTGAATAAACAGAGGTCGTGATTTTTACCGTGCCTGGTGCTCTCACTTATTTTTTATCTTTAAGCCTCAGGGGTTAGTTTTGTCTTTATAGGAAGAGCATAAGAGCTCTCCAGAGAGTCAAAGGTTGGCTTAGCATCAAGATGCACCTGGGATGCTAACAACAGTCCAGGTGTGAGTATCAGATCTGTCTTCCAAACTTAGCTCACCATCACCTTGGCCTTTGCAGCTAATCTCTCTTGGTCATAACTGCTTTATCTATAAAGTGAGGTGTTCAGCCTAGATGACTTCTAAGGTCCCTGCTAGGTGTAACATTCTATGGTTCTAAATTCTTATCTTTACATCTTGCCAGGTATCTACTGCCCAGACTCTTTGTACCACATACATTTGGGCAACTGTCACATCATCAGAAAGTCAATCTTGTATTTATCACTTAGCCATTAGAGAGCACCAGTGCGCCTTTTCTGTGTTCTCTCCATTTCAAGGGCATTGACTCAGTTTGTTCCCCTGATGGTATTATTGCTCTTTTTATTGTTCAAGTGGCCCCTTCTAAAGGCAACCAGCAACTGAACAAAGGATAGCCTGGATGGTCCGAACCTCTTCCACTCACAGAGAATATGAGAGAATCTGAGGAGATGTAGCTCCTTTCTTAATAACCAAGTTCTTTATTATTAATAGTATGCAAATTTATAATGAGTTTTTATTTTAAAAATTATATAAAACATCACAGGTCACAATACTGTCAAAGCTTCATTCAAGTATATGTCTAAGCAGCCACATTCATTGTTCTCATTTTTTCTTGTATTTCCTTTCCGCCTGCTTATTATGTCAATCCATTTGACTGTCTCACTGAGGCCCCTTCTCAGGTAACCTGTTTTTACAACACCTCTAAGTGGGCAGCACGCCATGTGGTTACCCCTCACATGCACAGGGATGACACCTGACTCAGGTCCAGCCAATCCAGCAGCCAATCATCATCAGAAATTTTTTCTTCTTTTGCAAGAGAGAGAACTTGATCTCAGACCAGAGACTGTAACCGGCCAAAGAATGGTGGGTACTGAAGCTGCAGTCATACAGATGCAGCTCTCGTAGCTCTTTTAAACCATGTACATTCTGACAAGTTACCAAAACTCTGGTCTACAGCGGAAAGCGGCAAAGAGTCTCAGAGAAAAACAGAATGAGGACACATGCAAAGGGAAAGTGAGGAGGCAATCAGAAAATGCCTTTCTCAGTTCCTACCAGGCTCAGCTCTACCTCCTGCAATTGGATTCAATGAAATTCTCCCTAATATAACAGTCCTCTTACCCATGGTTTAGCTTTCCATGGTTTCGGTTACCAGCAATCAACAGTAGTCCAAAAACATTAAAGGGAAAATTCCAGAAATAAACAATTCATAAGTTTTAAATTGCACACTGTTCTGAGTAGTGTGATGACATCTCCCGCCATCCCACTGTGTCCAGCTTGCCCGGGACATGAATCATCCCTTTGTTGGACCCCCAACCACCGCCACTGTCTGCTCCTGCCATCTAACCATCGACATCCTCATAGCTGGATGATCCTCCTTCTGACATATCGTTAAAATGTCAATAGTAGCCTAACGCTATGTCACAATGCCTACATCATTCACCTCACTTAATGTCATCACGTAGGCATTGTGTCATCTCACATCATCACAAGAAGGGTGACTACTGTACAACAAGATATTTTGAGAGACAGAGAGACCACATTCGCATAACTTTTATTACAGTATATTGCTATAATTGTTCTATTTTATTACTAGCTATTGTTATTAATCTCTTATTGTGCCTAATTTAGAAGTTAAACTATCACAGGTACGTATGCATAGGAAAAAACATAATACTATATAGAGGGAGTTCAGCACTATCGCCGGTTCCAGGCATCCACTGGGAATCTTAGAATGTAGCCCCGCAGATGAGGGGGCCTGCTGCAAAGACTCTTTTACTTGAGTAAAACAAAATACACACAAATACACAAACACGTACACATACCTGTAATCACTCTATTTATTTATATCCATTCTTCCTCGGTCATAAGCACCTTTGCATTGATGTTATCGCCCTCTCCTCATAACCTGTTACATCAGGTAGGTATCTGTAACTTCAGCTATTCCTTTATTATTATGCAATAGGATGTTTTTATTTTTCACTATTTTGACATGGCAGTTACATAGTAGAAAACATGAACTTTTGAATTTAAATGAACTAGATTCAAATCCCAGCTCTGCAACCACTAACTGTATGATCTTAGGCAAGTTATTAACCTGAGTTCCAATTTCCTCCTTTATAAAATGGAGATAATTTTACCTACCTCTCAGGTTTTCATGAAGATTAGAGCTAAGAAATCCTTGCACACAGTAGGCATTCAAAAGTCGCTAGCTATTATGGGATAGGTTCTCATAAATGGAAATGCTGGATCAAAGGGAACGAAAATTGTGCAGGTTCTTGATATGGCCCAATTGCTTTTGCAAACACTGATTCTCCACTTGCCCCTGACATACTTTTAGCACAGAACAGCAGCACAAGCTTTCTTGGAGCACTTGCATTTCTACTTCCCAGCTCTGCCTTGGAATTGGATGTCAAGGACTCAGGGCTGCTTTTTCACATTAGACCATGTTCATCTCTTAACCTGAGAGAGAAACCCAGTAGCTGGTTTCAGTCTTCAAGCAACTAGCCTGACAATCCAGCTGATTCACTATTTCCTGTTTTCCTCTGACTCTGTTGGCCCCACTTAGAGAGCTGCATGCAGGTACTCAGCATGGAGATGAAGTCTGGGCTTGTTTTAAACAATCCCCATCGAGTTTCTGTTGCTCTTTTTCTGCATATCCTTCTGCACATCCTTCTGCACACTACCTCCCCAGGCTTGCCAGGAGTGCATCATCACACAACAGCCAGATGAACAAAGATCACTTTGGAAGCTGAAAGAAACAGGTGAGGTAGATACTGATTTCTTATATGCAGGGCTAATACGGAACAAAACCATATATTTGTGCCTGGATTCTGCACCCTGATATCTTGGACTCTTGTGCTCTCTGATCCCTGCTTTCCCACTAACCTCTTTGTTTATTATTTCTTTCTTCCCCTTCCACGTCGACTCATCTAACTCTTGACTTTTTTCCTCACTTCTGCTGCCCACATTTTCTTTTGCTGTTTGAATCACTGTCCCAGGACCATCCACCAGCTCTGAGGGACGCCTTACCTTCCTGCGGCTTTTTCTGGGTTGCCCACCTGGTCACACTCTTGAAGCATGCCACCATCAACACCCTGGCAGGACAGTTTGACAGATGGATGTCTGTTCTAAGCTGGGAAAGCTCCGTCCCACTGACCTCACCCCTGACCACCTCACACAACATGTCCTGACAATTCCATCCCTTATTGTCCCCTCTTACTGAAGCTGATCCTGGTATTTTTATACATAATTTTATGCTAAATATACTCAGACCACATTAAGAAAATAAAGCTGCCTATTAACTATACACAGTTGAAAAGATCTTTTGTTAATAATCAATATTGTAGGAGCTTGGTAACACTCGAGTAGTACTCTTTTTTTTTAAGGCTTACAGGCCTTTTCTAAAAATAAGCTTTGCCTGGCTACAGATCCTTGGTTCTTAGTCACTCCCATTCCCTCTTAAGCTTTGTTCCATTAGGACTAGAACCATTTGTTACAAAGGGAAGGATGTCCCTGCCCCCACCAAGTGCCACCTCTGTATCTACGCATGAAAGCTGCCTGTGACAACCACTGAGAGAGTTTTGCAGGTCTCATTATCACTAAACACTAATTAAGTTTTGGGAATCAATACAGTAACAGCGTGTGTTTGTGTGTGTGTGTATGTTTTCTAATTTAACACTCCCCGGTTTAGAAGCATCTGGTCTTTCATTATTGATAGAAAACGAGAAGAGCAAGCAGGTAGTCTGCTCAAGGACCAGATGGCAAGTCTCTTGTTTTACTTGCTTATTCTCCTAAGAAGAACCACACTGAGAGTTCCCTTATTCCAAGTTAATGTCCTTTCTCTACAGACAGGACTTCTCCATCTTCCCAGGTTAAGTTCCGCCCCTCACCACGCTTGGTATCCCAGAAGCATCTTGTACCAAAATTTACATGCATGTCACACACAGTAGCCTTAGTTTGCTGACATGTTTGTCTTCCCAAGTTATGAGTTGAATTGTGTCCCCCCAAAATTCTTATGTTGACATCTTAACCCCTAGTACCTCAGAATATGACCTTACTTGGAAATACAGGTGTTGCATACATCATTAGTTACGATGAAGTCATATGGGATTACAGTGGGCCCCTAACCCAATATGACTGGTATTCTCATAAAAAGGGGCAATTTGGACACAGGTACACACACAAGGAGAACGCCACATGAACATGAAGGCAGAGATCTGGGCAATGCACCTACAAGCCAAGGAATGTCAAAGATGGTTAGCAAACCACCAGAAGCTAGGAGAAAAGCAAGGAACAGGTTCTCCCTTCCAGCCCTAAGAAAGAACCAACCCTGCCACCACCTTGATCTCAGACTTCTGGCTTCTAGAACTGTGAGACAATAAATTTCTGTTGTGTGAAGCCACCCAATTTGTGGTATTTTGTTATGGCAGCCCCAGAGAACTAATACATCCTACTAGACTGTGAGCTTCTTGAGAGATGGAATTCTATTCATCTTCATAGTCACCTAGCACTGTGCAAGGTGCAGATTATTAACTTAAGTGTTCAATAATGTTTGTTCAACTCAACCAAGAAATAAGGAAACATAGAGTCCTCTGGCCCCACCCTCTCACTCATCCACCTCACCCCCTATACTGCCAACATTGGCTTTCCTGTCCTTAGACAGGTCACATTAGAAACAAAAGGTTGAAATTCGAGATGGAAAAAATCTTTCTAACCCTAATGTATCAAAATTCCTCAATCTCATTCCTAAATAAATTCCAGAATTCAATCTGCATTTTTTTTTTCTACTTTACCTATAAATAGAACCTCATTCAGGAACAAAGTACCAAGCAAGAAGACTTGGCAAGCCACTTGAACGAGATGATACAGCCGGCAGGTCCTATCTACCTGGCTGGGTCATATGTTCTCTTTAACTGCACAGCAAGGTGAGGCAAAAACTTCCCTGTGGCTTTCCCAACTCTGCCCGAGGTGATTCAGCCCACCCACCTTACCCACTCTACCGACTCTGAGTTGAATGAAGTCACTGAGGAAAAAGAAGGTGACTAAGTGCTAGTTACACTGAGCAACAGCCTATTGTGAGCTCCAGAGCTATAGGTCATTGTATTTTTTAAGCCAAGATACTGAAAGAAAAATTAATTTAACCTGTCAATTGTATTAAATATATTTATCTTTTAAGTGGAATTTTTCTGAAACTAAAAATACATACAAAAAATTTACGAAATCCCTTGGCAGTATCCAGTATCATGCTTGAGAAATAAGTTTGGTAAAATAAAGAACCTTCTGGAACACCTCTCTTAAGGTAACTAAAATGAGAATTCAGAAGTACATTAAACAGTTTTCCTCCTCTTTAAGTGACTTCAGATGATTCTAGAAAAGGGAAAAGGACTAAGAAATGGAAAAGGCAGGTTGGCAGGTTATAAAAAATGAAAATTACAGCTGTGGCCATGCTCTGGAAAATATTCCCTGACCTAGCTAGACGTTGATTATTGAACCAACAGCTTGCTTATATAATTACAGTGTGCCTATAAACCTGGTTGATATGATATACTTGTTTAACTATTAACTTCTAGATTTCCTGGAGTTTCCACAATCCAAAAAACACCTAAAAGTATGAGATATGATATGTTCCATTTATTAACCTATTGTGATCATAAGCAATAACTACAGTACATAACTTGGTAAGAAAAAAGAAGTTCTTAGAAAACATAAGCAAGGTATTTAAGCTCCAGATATTCTGCTTGGGCATCTTCTCTCTTTAATTCTGCTAAGAAACTATTCTGCCTATATGAACATTCTATTGGTGCCCCTGTATACTTGAAGTCAAGATTCCTTCTCCATCACTCCTTTGGATCTAGGACACAATATCCTCAGCAGCTCTGAAAATTACATTAATACTTGCAAGCTCATTGTAAAAACTTTCATGATCTCCCTCTCATTCATAGGACCTCCCAACTCACAGTATCTCTTCAAAGCCTGTCATCTAGGATTCTATCCTACATATTTCTGTACTTTTCTTACTCCCACTAGACTAGAAACTTCTTAAGGGCTGGAGGGAAAGGAAGAGTAAAGCAAATGTATGTTTATGGAGAGCTTATTATATAACACAATGCCTCAAACCCAGAAGTGCATTCAATAAATATTCATCAAATAAATGAATGCCAAGCACTGGCCAAAACACATTACATACATAAACTCGCTTAATTTTCATAACAACCCCGTGAATGAGTGTCAGTCTCTCCATTTAGCAGGTGAGGAAATGGAAGCTAGAGGTTAAGCAGATTTTTCAAGGCTCATAGCCAGTGAGTGGAAGAGTAGAGCAGGCTGCATTTCTGTCTAGTTCCACCAAGCACAATGTCTTAAACATAACAATCGATCACAAATTTATTTGTCGAATTGATCTGGACAAACCCCTTATCCAAGTTCTCTCTTTAGGTATTTTCAGAGTCTTTGGGACTATTTTTGTAAAATGGCAAAGGTGTTTGGGGTGCAGAAAGGAGTAAATAAAGTGGGGAGAATATGCTTATAAAGTTTTCAAATATCACGGAAAGGCTGTCTCTGCACATTCACTGCAAAACAATTTTCCATTCTGTTCTTTTTTCCATTCTGTTCCCACTGGTTTTTCAGATTCTAGCCTTACCTTATCTCCAACTCATCCCTCCCATGAGGGATTGGAGGAGGCAGAATGAAGGTAGGGAATAAATAACTTGTCACTCAACATCCAGACCATCTATTCCCATGGTTTCACCCTGGGATCATGGGAAACCACTGAAGCACAGGTACGACTGTTCTGCTTTGGCCGGAGAGAACTCACTGGTTTAAAAGTAAATTCATTCCCCAACCCCCCACCTCCTCTACCACAAAAAGAGGGAATTCTAGTTTCTTCCACAACCATCCAGTACAGGAGGAAAAACAGTAGAGACGTAGGTTCACTCACAATTTCAAGGAAACTGCACTTGTCACATTTACATAGAAATAACCAGGAAGAAGGGAAATTACTAAACCAAAAAGGGGCTGTATTCCTAAGTATTCGTCTACTTAGGTATGGTGCCAAACTGGCCATGTTCTTACTGCTGTTTTAAAACAATTTAACTTTGATGGGAGGGAGACACAGAAAGTTTGGGTCTGCTTAGTTACAGCCTATAAGACAGCTAATGGAATCAATATTCATGTCTGATGTTTAACATAAACTTCCTGTCTGTGCAGACAGGATCTATCAGTAGACCAACTGAAACTAGCCTCTTTCAACCAGTGGGCAATTTGTACTTGGAATTCAACTTTAACACTCAGTATGAGTCACACTCAGTATTCTACGATTAGCAGAAGCTTAAAGGAACATGTTAAAAGGATCCTATACATAGGTAGACACAGGTCAGCCCCTCCTAACTACCTTATCTGGCCCTGGTATGCCCAAATATCCACGGAATCCATTCACGTTTTCAATCTCCAACCACGTATTTTGGGTAGTGGGTTCATAAATTTGTTATGGAGTCACAACTCAAGTCCGGTAGCCAGGAGCTCAGGTTCTGGGGTCAGACAGACCTTGATTAAAGCCTCTGCTGTGCCACTATCCACCTGGACACCTAAGGCACGTTCCTTAACCTCTCTGGCCTCAGTTTGCTCGTATACAAAATGGGACATCATTTTACCAGGCCCTAGTGAAGGTAGAATGAGATAATTTACATCCATCACTAAGCACAGTATCCGGAATATAGAAAAAATCTCAGTGGTGTTACCATCTGGGACGGTAGGAATTCTAGCACTTCCTTCTGTGTGACTCAAACTTATCGCGGTCTGGGTATGGTGAACAAATCTGGGCTCATCCTACCAAAGCTACTCTGTCTTCCTGTAGCTTCCACCCCCTCCCCCTTCATTTTCAGAACCTTTACCAGGACATTCCTTCCTAAATACATACAATACCCACAATGTAAGTGACTCTGTGAGCTAAAGGATCCTCATACCCACATGAAAACTGTCCCCGCAGGGTTGGGGGAGTAAATGTGAGAAATGGCCCTAACCATTGTAGGAGAAGATAACAGAGGCTGTCTTACCGTAGAGGGAAACTTCTGTCTTTAGTCCACACAGAAACAACGATGGAACTTCTGAGCTGCATCACGATAATAACCAACAAAGCCAGGCTACGGTGGTAGTGAGAGTTGTTTTTACTTTATTTGCTTTTCAAACAAAATGTAAGACCAAGAAAAGGGGAGAATGAGGGACTAACGGAAGAACTAATGAGCAGCTTCTCAATAGGAGGGGAAAAAAAAAAAGAAATATAAAGCAAACAGGAAGAGTGCAGCTGAGGGGAAAGGACCCCAGGATGGGCTAAAGGAGACTGGTAGCTCAGTTCAGCGGAAATGAGCAATGGCCTACAAATCTCAAACCCAGGAGAAACACCACTCAGACATTTCCTGTCGGCTGGGCCCCAGAGGTCACTGGCTGAGTAGTGGGTGAGAAGTTATCCAGGTTAACAACTTCCAATTAAAGCCAAGGATGAATGTAATATAGAAGCTCCATCATGAAAAGACTCCATTACTTGCTTGAGTGAAGTCATAAAGGGCAAGACTAGCAGACTTTTCTTGAAAAGGACCAGACAGTAAATATTTTTGGCTTTGTGGGACAGTCTCCATCCCAACCATTCAATTCTACCATCGCAGAGGGAAAAGCAGCCATGGACAACATATGAATGAATGAGCATAGCTGTATTCCAATAAAACTTTATTTGTGACACTGAATTTGAAGTTTATATAATTTTTATGTGTCATGAAATGTTATTGTTTTGATATATTTCCCCCCAGTCATTTAAAAATATGCAAACTGTTTTCATTTATGGGCTGTACTTAAAAACAGGTAGGACTGGATTTGGCCCATGGACTGCAGTTTGCTGACCCCTGGTTACAAGCACGGGCCCTGTGCTCAGACAGGCCTGGCCTAGCATCCTGCCTCTGTAGCTTACTGGCTATCCAGCCATGAGCAAGTCAGTTAACTCACGGGAGCCTCAGATTCTTCATTTGTAAATTAACAACAGCATCTGCCCCTAGAGGATTTATGTGACGTTCAAAAGCGTACTAGGTGAAAACTGACTGACATAAGATAAGTGACGATGACAATGATGATGATGATGATGATGATGACGGTGATGATAGCATGGGGTGTGGGTTGCGATCAGTATCCAGATCTGTAGCTAATGGTCTGTGAAAAAAAGACTGATCAAAACCCAACTTAAGGAGAGATTTACAGAGTAGAAAATGAAATAGATGATAAGAGACCCAGCAGGTGCCTATTTAATGCCTCAATTCAGAATTGAGTTGACTAATTTATGATGATTTGTGATAGACACCATTTTGTGTAGATTATAACCTGAATATCCTTTCCACGGAGAAAGAAGTGGTTTTATGGACCGCATACCAAACTGTGTGAACCAGCTCAGGGAAGGAAGACCGTCTCTGTCTCTGAGGAGACAGAGTGGGGAACAAGACCAGGGCAGAAGGCGGGGCAGCCAGTAACAGCACCAGTGGTCGAGGAGGAAGTGGGGAATCCTCTCATCTGGGGGTTATCCGTGCAGAGTTCCCTGTTTTGTCACAAGACAGCCTGAAACCCTTCAGAGGCTCAAGTTCAGAGGTAACTTACAAACCAGTTCCTGAAACCAGCACAGGATGGATGAATTCCCTTCAATCCTATCCCGCTGGATTCTTTAGACAACTCATCTTAGTTCTGCATACTTTTAAAAGAGAAAGGTAGTCAGGGATCATGTAACCTTTAAATCTGCTCAGAGGGCCTAGGTAGGAGAGATGACACTTCTTAGCCATCATAAGTTGCTTTCTGTGCTATCCTTACAACTTCCAAATATCAAGCAAAGATATAACAGGAATATTAATGCAAACAAGCAGGAAAACTGCATTATAATTTAATGACCCCGAACCTTTTATGAAACATGGGGAAAAATGAAAGAGATCTCTACTGATGAAAAAATACTTTTATTGTCAGACACTTATTGAGCACCTATTATTTATAAGCACAATGCTAAAAGAGACGCAAAGATGTATACGAAGAAACGTTAGCTACCCAGCAGGGGCTTTCAGAGATCATCCATAAAAGGTAAACAACAATTACAGTGGTTAAAACTGAACGCTGATACTGTAGGTACTCGGAATTAAAACGAGAGTGTTTGCAAAATATCCTTTGGCAGAGAATCGGTAAGAAAGCCCAGCACCATGATTCATGTATGACCATTTCTTGGGCGCAGAAAAAGAACCCCTGCTGATGGTCCCATCAGCCTCCCTGGCCAGCCTGCCCCCGAGAAAAACAAACAATACAAAAAATAGGAAATGTACTAAAGATTCTGAAGAAAAAAAAGTTTTATAAATGTGGATTACTAGTGTTTATGGTGGTTTAGTGAAAAGAACTTCAGGACAGAGAATCAGGAAACATTAAGTTCCACCTGTGGCTCTGTCTTCAGGCAAACTACTTACTTCCAAGACCTCAGTTTGCTCATCTGTGAAATGAGATGATTGGACTAGAAAACTCCTTTCGCAGCTGTAAACTCTATCACTTAATATCAGGATGCATAAATAGGCACATTTAGTAAGGAAAGCTATGTTAAGAATACGTTAAGTGTGACTGATTTAAATAACTTGTGAGGTCAGCAAAGTTGATCCTAGCCTTAATTCTTCTAACAAATCTAGTAACCCAAAGTAAACCTCCTTTTATGACTCGGCATTGCATGTGAAGTTTAAAAAAAAGAGAATTATTCTGCAACAATGCACATAACACAATCAGGTGCTATGGAAGAATTATTCACAAAATGAAAGAAAATCTAATTTTGCCTGTAGAGATAACTGAAAATGCAGAAATGTCCAGAAGCAAGTTATTTCCCAGGCTGGAATTTTAATCAGATCATTACATTTTTCTTTTTATTTTCATATTGGTCTGGATACCTATAGACAGTAAAACAAAATGAGCTTATAAAATATGTGATGTTTACTTAAGACATTTTGGTGAAAATTAAAATTAGAATCCACTAGGGAACTAAGTTGTTTAGATGTATGGAACCCAACTTTGAACCCATGATTGCCTAAGCTCTTCAACTTTGGAATTTTCTGGCCTCACTTTGAAAATAAATTGATCCCCACATTGAAATTTTAAAGATACAATTTTATGAGGAAGAAAATAAATTCAAATACATGAAACACAAATGTCAAAAAGGTGGGGGCATTCAACTTTTTTATTACTAAAAAATGCAAATGAGAATAAAGTATTAATACCTTTCATTGAATTGGCAAAGTTTTTCAAATTATTATACCCAGGATGAAGGTAAGTAGGCATAACCTTTGTAGAGAGCAATTTATTTGGCAATCTTTACCACCACGATGCCTAAAAGGAGAGAATGGGTACTTCCAAATATCGTTGGTGGGAATGAGAATTAGTGTTAGCTCTCTGTGGGGCAATTTGGCCACATCTCCATGCATGTCCCTGAACCTAGCACTTTCACTTCTAGGAATTCATCCTAAAGAGATAATTGGGCAAACGTGCAAAGATGTATGTTCAAGGTATTCCTTGCAGTATTGTTAACAGCTGTAAAAAAAAAAAAAAAAATAGAAACTATGTGAAAGTCCAATAGGAGATTGATTAAACAGCTACATTCTTACAAATTAAAATAAGCAATTGTTAAAAAGAATGAGGTGAACATATGTGTGTGCATATAAAAAGATGTCCAAGATATATGGCAGAGTATAAAGCAAGTTGCAAAATATTACATATAGTGTGTAAAACAGCATGTATGAGTATGTATGTATGTACAAATGCAAAGAGATAGTCACCAAAAAGTTAACAGTAATTACCTCTGGACGGTATGACTTGGAGTGATTTTTATTTTCTTGTTATGAATTTCTCTTTGGTTTGAACTTTTTTCATGAGTATATATCATTTTATGATAATGAAGAAGTTATTTTTAAAAGGTGGAGAAGAGAATGGGCAGTGGGAAGAATTGGATATCCATAACCAGTAGTTTTGCATCCTGGAATTTAGTCTGAGGCCATGGTATACACAGTAACTTAGGAAGGGGGATGGTCATCACGGGAATATCCCTAACATTGAAAGTTACTAAATATTAAGGTCCTATTTAAATAAATACAACAGAATTGGATATTACGAATGTAGAAACACTAATTTGATTACTTCACAGTCTATTGGTAAGTGAAGCAAAAGGGAAGTGAATAGACATTGGTTGTATACATATTTTCAATTTATTCATATACATATACATAAAATAGAAAAAAAGTCCAAAAGGATATATGCCAAAATGTATTCTATAGTAACTGATGATTCTTATTTTCCTTTTCCATATTTTCAAGTGTTTCTATAATGAACAAGTCTTATTTATGTACTTTTTTAAGTTTTAAAACTATTCCTTACAGATCTTTCAGATTTTAAAATACTGGAAAGTAGTTACAATAATACTAAGCTGTGAAAAACAAACCGATGAGAATCTCAATCCTTTTCTCCAGCGTTAAGCAGACCACCAAGAGACCCCGGTGAGTGCCCCTGCAGCTGAGTCGCAGCCTGCTGGAAAGAACTGAACGCCCCACTAACACAAAACAAGCTCAGGAAACCCAAGGTGCCTATTCTGATTTTGTGTCCTGAGATGGACGAGGTTATAAAACACACTGGCTCAGATTACAGACTAAGCATGACAAGTCCGGCTGGTACAACCTAACAAAGGAATTGACACAGAATGAGAAATTTACATTTCCAGGGCGGAATGAATTACAGAAGCAAAGCACCCATAGCAGGGTTAAGCCTACCACTCTCCTACATGCTGCTGAATTATGCCTTACACACATTTCTCACGACGTGATTTACCTATTACTACCTTAAACTGAGATAAACTAGGATTTTTAAAAGGTGAATAGAGGGAGAAATGAGAAAGAGTGCAGGGTCAAACTTTTTGTAGATTTTCAGGTGAACTGGGAGATGCCAGGCCTCCCTTCCTTCCTCTCTCCTTCCCTCCCTCCCTCAGATCATTATGGCTGATAACAATAGTTTTTCTCTCCCGGGTAATGTAGATGACACATTTTTCCTGTAGCCTGTCTTCCTGTAAAGTGCAGGAATTCCTGCACTTTCTGGGTGCCCTTCCTGTTAACTTACATTTCAGATTTCCTCAAAAGGCATTCTACCGCTTTAATATTTGAAAAATGTCAGCTCAACCCCAGACAGCTAATATAAACAAGCTGAAAAGCATACCACCTAAAGTTACAACTGTGGAAAACAAAATTTCTTTTTAAGAAATTCTTTCTCGGAATCTCACTGTTGGTAAGGCTGGAAAGAAGTAACTGGCTCCTTCAGCTCCCAGGGACTCTGTAATTCTTTTGCCTCTGCTGTGCCTTAAATTAGAGGTCTGTAAAACCGAATTATAGTGATCTAGAAAGTTCGTAAAGGTCCTTGAATTGAACATGTTGTTAAATTCTTCAACACTGTGAGGTTGCATCCACCTTTCACTTTTCCTCCCATTTCATTTGGTTATAGTATTACAAAGAAGTTTGCTACTGCAAAAAATGTCTTGGCCATTTGAAACTGCCATAGCTGAATTAGGCCAATTCCACATTTAAAGTCCAGGCCAAAGCTCCTTTGCCTTTTCTGAAATGATCACCCACTTCTTTCTACCAATAATTTTCCTTTGGGACAGAAACCCCATGTTCACTCCGTATGTACCTTCCAAACACAACCCAATTAAGAAAACTTTTTGGATGAATGGGAATTGATTTGAAGAAGCATCAGTACCTGATCTATTATGTGTGCACCCATAATGGAAGAGTGCCATGCTAATATTTCTTTTAGCTTTCCAACTCAAAAACTTGCGCTACTAGGAGTGAGCTACCTTAGGAGTGAGCCCCAAAAATGCAAAAAGGAAACTGATTTAGTTTAGACCCTGAGGTGCAAAGATCAGATCACTCTAACATCACCTTCTTCATGAAACCTTCCTGACTATCTCCCAGAGAGATCACCTCCATCCCTAAAGTCCAACAGCACCATTTCTCTTCACTATCTACGCAATTATCTTGTATTATAACGATTGTATACATGCTTTCTTTCACCAACCACAGACTAAGTTCCTGGAAGGAAGCAACTACATTTTAAATATTTTTGTATGCCCCCAAATCCTGTGCACTACATCCGACTATCTATCTCTATGTGTACATACATACACATACATACACAGACACATATGTATCACGATATGTTTATACACATATTAAACTGAACTGAATGAATGAGTGAAAATATACACAAATACAAAGTAACTAGATGTCATCTCTTTAATACATCAAAGCATGGAATGCCCCTTCTAAGCTACTATTTCTCTGGTCAATTAGGAGATTGTAGGTTTCCCCTCTCTTAAGAAACATCTGCACCTCATAATGCCAATTCCTATGTTCTTCAGCATTCTCAGCCTTTCAGATTTCCATTCTCCCCTAAGACTCAAAGACAAGCAGAGCCCTACTTTGAACTCTTAAGAATACGTACTACTTCCTTCTTGGGCTGAGATGCATGCTTCCCATCAGGTAGAATTAAAAAGTGGTACAACTACTCCAAAAAAAGCGGCAGAAAGCTTATGAGACACTTTCATTTCACCAGGTCTTACTTACCTATGTCGTGCCCCAGGTAGCCTAACTCACCCAGTGCCTAACCCACCTCTCCATTCCATACATTCTCAGATGGCATACGCTTTCTCTATAGTAAAGAAGGATTGATTATTGAAACAAGTGACTTAGGGTCCTGGAGGCACCTGACAACACCCCCTCAAGTTCTCTTGATGCCATGTTAGAAATTTTATTTTTTTTAATCCCCTCCCCAGCATGACATTAAGTCTGCAAAATACAACTGCGTAAAAAAAAATTTAAGAAAAAGAAAAGAACACAAAGAAAACAACCATAACCCTGAACTTCTGACCTATTATAATTGACTAAATATATGCAATTACACACTTAAAAGATTTCATTATGGTTGTCAATGAAACAGTGCAGTCTCCCCACGTTGGTGTAATGCTTAAAAGTACAGTTTTTCCCCCAACATTTCCCCCGAGATGCAAAGCATCTTCCTTATGGGAAGACATAAAAAATCTATGTCCTCATTGCTGCTTCTAAATACTGCGAACCCAAAAGCAATTGGTGTAAAGTGCAAAATCTCGGAAGAGAAAGTCTTCTTGTCTGCTTTTCTGTAACATGCTATTATTCACACTTCACCTTTACTTCCTTTAAAAACCAAAAGTTGTTTAATGTTCAAAGCGATATCAATGGAAATTTAGCTAAATACTGGTACCGCAACGGCTCATTCCCAAAGGCATATAAGGTTACATTAATTTCCGACTAGTTTAACTCAAGTTTTACCTTTCATCTTCACCTACAGACTTTTTAAAAGTTTGTACCCTTGTTGCACATAAAATTACTTGTAATATGTGTGCATACCAAAGAATTTTACAATTATATAAAGCATTGCACTTTTAGACGCTACCAACCTGCTCTATCTCTCCTGACTGTGCAAAAGGCAAAAAGAGCTCAGTAATCCTAGCAGAAGAATGCAAATAACGTCAATGCACAGCTGAACTGCAAGCCCTGCCTTACAGGAACTCTCTGTGTCTGCAAAAAAAAGACACATACTAAACAGGAAATGCAACTGAGCTGTGGAAAACCTCAAACTTAAAAATGCAATCGCCAGGCGAAAATTGCATCCATGCATTCATAAATGCATGCACAAGCCTTTGCATTTTTGCAAGTAATGCAAATAGACTCTTACCTTTCGACTGAGACATTTTCCCCTTTCCTTTGATGGGGGAGGGGAGCACAAAAGACTTTGCCTTGCTTCTCTTCTGTAGCTAGTTTTGCAACAAAGATGCAAGCTGCAGGCGTGCAATCTTCATGCAAGTGGAGTTTCTCTTGACCGATGCAGCAGATGGACTTTCAGGGAATCAAGATGGAAATGCACACCTTGCAAAACAGACTGGAAAGTGATTTTTCCCCCAGTTGCAACGTTAGGGAAGGCTGTGCTGCAGCTACATGATGGGCCAGGGCTGGCAGCTAAAAGCTCCAAACTTGGAACTGAGTATCTTAGTGCGCAGACGTCCTTCCTGCGAAGGGCGCGGGGGCCGCTGGGTAATGTAGTTCCGGAGCAGAGTCCACGGGGCTCTGATTTCAGGAAACGTGGTCGCGCGGGTCGCTGACCGAGATGTCTGGGTGCGACAAAGATTGCGCCCAGATAAACAAGTCAGACTCGCACTCGGTAGTGAGTGATGGGCGACAAAAGGCAAGGCCAACACAAAGGGGCATTTTTGTTATCGAAAAGCCCTTGAAGCAACTAAAGCTAAAGAACCTGAGGTTAGCTAAAAATCATCTGGCTTGCTCAGAAGGTCTGTTTGGGTGTTTCGTGTTCGCAGGGCAGCACCTGTTGTACTGTTCTGCCTGTAGCCGTTTACCCTCACACCTCCATTTTCAAAAACATTTTCCTGGCATGGAGAATTTGTTGGTGATTTGGCTGGCTAGAGGTAAGAATACCTTTGACTGCAGGGAAGATGCAAAGCTTTATTTAGTGAGATAGAATCCAGGTCGATTATTTTCAAGGAACCTGAAATTCAATTCTGGGGCTGAGGGGGAGTTCTTATTTCTTGAAGGGTTAAAGAGGAAGTTCTGCTTTCTCTATGTCAAAGCTAACTTTATCAAAGTTAAACTGTTTAGATGTTTTTTCTAACCTGGGGGGAGGAAAGTCCCTGGCCTAAGGGAGAAAGTGAGTGGTAGTCTTAAATTAACGAAGTCAAATATCTGGAATTATTCAACAAAGTTAACAGACATCTGTTGAGCCCCTAGGATGTGCCAGGAATCTTTCTAGGGCTTTGCGTCATCCATTTGTCATGTGTTGCTCATGGCTAAGGGATGGACAGCATCCTGTTCACCCCCTTCGCAAGGAAGCTGGAGATGCATCGAATAATTCCATGCAAGAAATGGAAACGAGTGAGGGGGCATGGCCTGAAATAAGCTCAGTCCTCTCCTTCACTGAGTAAACCAGACTCAAAATGTACTTTTAAGGTAGAGAGGGAAGAATTGAGGATTTCAGGCTGCTAAGGTGTGAACCAAGCACAGTGGAAGAATGAGGAGAGCCTGTTCAGAGGACGCTAAGGACACCTGTTGCCTTGTATGCAGAAGTGGTGGGGGTGGGTGGGATTTACAGGTGAGGACTCTACAGGGCCTTAAAAGGCAGGCTAGAGGTTTGGACTTTATTCCACAGATACTTGGAGGTGGTGAAAGGGGTGTAACTTAAAGCATTGTTTTAAGAAGGTAAATTTGCCCTCAGTGATTAAGGTGGATTGAAACTGGGAGAGGCTAGAGGTAGGTCAGGTCAGTTGTGAAAAGCAAAAAGCGGACTTTGAAAGAAGATTTGGCTAGATTTGACAACTGCTAACGAAAACTGTCAGAAGTTTACTAAGAATTCTAGGAAGCCAGGGCCTTCTGAGTAATGGATGAATCAGAGGGAAGAAGGCCACCATGTTTCAGCTGCAACTCGGCTCTTAAAACAAATAGGTCACAGGTCATGGAACTAACATTTGCTTAAGTTGATCCCCTCTGCTGACTTTATTAAGAATTTATCACAGTCACCTCACGTTCATATTAGCTTCTGCCGCTAAGATGAAGGGGTTTCCCTCCCAAGAGCACAGATACAGAGACTTCCTAGCTTACTTTCTTTAACTGTTCTTCTGGGGGAATCCATGTCGTCCTTTCCTCGCTCTCTTGCACACAGGATCTCAGCGCCTCATTGAACCAGCATCTTTTTTATAAGTCTCATTTAACCAGGAAGCATGAGGGCATGGAGATCCATTTCAGTGCATCTCGTCTACTTTTCCAAGCATTGGTGGAGCACCTGCTATGGGCCAGGCCCTGGGATAGCTTCTGGAGCTGCTCGTAGACTCACTAAGCCCAGGCAGGGCCTGAACAGCTGCCTAGAGCTTACTTCAATTTGCATTTTATGTGGTCAGCAGCATTGCTCTTAAATTGCCCCGGACTCCTTTCTTTATGGAAGAGTTCTAATCACTTGTCTGGTGCATTTTGCTACTATCATTTGTGCTTATACAGTCTCTGCATAGGCATGCACAGTTCCCAGCTGGCAAATGGATTGTGTTCTGAAAGTCAATCTGTAATTCATATTCCCATAGGAACAATGATATGTTCAACAGCCAGTGCACATACACTCTCACACACGCCTATGCAAGACACTTCTGACCCGTAAGTTGGTTGAACCATACATTTAAAAATATCAAAATTCATCATTTTTCTTTCTGGGAAAAATATATTTTAAATTTCCACGGAGAACTCAACCTCTCTGTGAAGTCTTAGATTCCGGAAGAAAAAGTTCTTGTTGCCTTCATGGTAAAAGGTTTCCTCTGCCCACGGTCCTGGGTAGAGGAGGAGGTTATACCTCTGTACAGTCGTGGGCTGTCCTCTTGCCAATCTGTGGCAACGTTCTTAGGAGGGGAATCCCTCCTATGGTGGTGTAAGGAAATGAGCAAAATCTGGATGATTGTTCTGTTATTAGACAGTACATCAGGTGTTTATCTTGAGGTACCCTGTGCTCCTACTTCGAATCTGCCGTCTTTGTAATTTTCTGTACTTCCAATCTTTCTAAAATGCAAGTTTGATGCATTCTCCCCCCAGCTTCTACTCACCTTCAAGATCAGTTCCAAACTCCTTGGCATGGTATAATTGGCCCCTCAAGACCTGGCCCCTGCTTACCCTCCAGCCTCCTTTCTCATCCTATGTTGATGCTATAGGCAGAGGCCAGGTTTTCTCTGAAGTTGCTTTTAGATATATTGCTCCCTCTGCCTGGCAAGCCTTTTCCATTCCCTGCCTAGGTCATTCAGATTTATCCTTGAAGACTCGGCTTAGCTGCCAGTTTCTTTCAGCCACTTTCTGTGACACATCACCCTATGACCACCCTCAGTGTGAATGAGGTGTATTCCCTAATTCCATAGCGCCCTGCACACACTTCTCTCCTAACACTCATCATAAGGCTGACAGGTGTTCATTTACGTATTTGTCTCCCCCAGGAGACTGAACTACTGGAGATCAGACTAATCTGTGCGTTCCAAGTGTCCAGCATGTAGCATATGAAAGGCACTCAAATGCATACTGAAATAATGGAGTAGATGGGGAGAGGACCTGTGACCATGGCTAGCCTAGAATAGCCAGATTCCAACGATGGAGTTAACACCTGCAGGGGAAACTAGAACACCTGGGGAAAGCCCTGTGCTGTCAGGTTAAAGGTCTGAGATTCTTGGAAAGAGGCCCTGAGGTTAGGTCAGACTGGCTCGAAAGGAATTATTCTAGAGGTATATGTGGAATGGAGAAGGTGGTACGGGTAGGGTGACTCCACCTGGGGTGATTTTGACCCCCAGGGAACATTTGGCAATGTCTGAAGACATTTTTGGTTGTCACAACCAGGGTATTGAGGGTAGTGATACTGGCATCTAGTGGGTAGAGATCAGGGATGCTGGTAATCATACTACAGTGCACAGGAAGCCCCCTACAATGAATAATTATCTGGTCCAAATGTCAGTAGTGCCGAGTTTGAGAAAGCTTGCCACATAGGATACCATGAGAACTTACTGACACTCTATTTTTTAAGTTAATTTAAAGCAAATGAGATTTGGTAAGTTGTTAACTTTTGATGTGAAAAAAAAACACTAGAATCTAAGAGATGTGAGTTCTAGTCCTGGCTGTAGAAGAAGTTAGCTGTGTTTCCTAAGGCAAGTCACCTTTCTGGACCTCTTTTTGTTCAACTCAGGCCCTTTCCAGTTCTCACAGCCCATGGCTCTAAACCTGGCTCAAATGTCTGATTAAAACCACCAGTGATTTGAAAAAAGAAAGACAGTTGTGATCACATATTCTGTTTTTTACCTTGGTTAAATGTCTTTCTTCAGGAACTAGAAGGGTTCCTAATCCTCTGCTTTACCAAGACAACCGATGACCATTGTAACAATATCACTTAAGAGATGAGACAAGACATATTCGTATTATAAATTGAAATGTTGCCTCCTAGGTGGCAGTACTCATCTGCACGTGACATTTATGAATGTTTTCCAACAGCATCTACCAGATATCAGGAACAAGGGAAAGGAAGGCACCAAAGTTAAAGCTAAGAGTTCCAGTTTGAATATCTACTTTTCTGGATTCTGGAAAATTACGGTATAAACAGGTGTGTTATATATAATGAAACATATAGGGGAGAGTATGTGGGGAATTAGGTTAGGGGACTGGATGATGAGTGATGGTTGTACCATACCTTTAAGTACAGTTTTTTTTTTTACTGCATTAATATATCACAATGAATTATGACTGTTGGCAGATATTTTAGAAATCTCGAAATAGATTCAGCTTAGCTTCTAGTGCCCTCCCCAATATGGCACAAGGATACCTGTTCAGCCTTATCTCTCAAGTTTCCTTTGTTTAAGCAATCTGGTCAAAACAGGATTAAAAATCTTCCTCAACTTACAATGGAGTTATATCCTGATAAACCCATCATAAATTGAAAACATTGGTAAGTCAAAAATGTGTTTAATACGCCTAACCTACTGAAAATCATAGCTTAGTCTAACTGATCGTAAACGTGCTCAGAGCACTTACATTAGCCTACAGTTGGGCAAGATCATGGAAGACAAAGCCTATTTTATAATAAGGTGTTGAATATCTCATGTAGTTTATTGAATACTATACTGAAAGTGAAAAACAGAATGGTTGGAGGGCTACAGAATGGTTTTATGTGTGTGGGTTGTTTACCCTCGTGATTGCATCGTTGTTTACCCAGGCAGCTCGCTGCGCTGCCCAGCCTCACAAGAGAGGATCGGACAGCATATCGCTAGACCGAGAAAAGATAAAAATTCCAAGTACAGTTTCTACTGAATGCATATCGTTTTCGCACCATTATAAATTCAAAATATCCTAAGTCGAATCATCGTAAGTCAGGGACCCTCTGTACTTATCCTCCCTAAGACCTGAATTTACATCTCGGTGCTTCTTTGTGTTAACCCATGCTATTCTATGTCTTCATTTTCCTAAATTCTACCTTTCATTCAAGGTTCAGGGGCAGCTCTTTCATGAAGTTGTCCTTGATCACATCCCTCTGTCTTGTAAAAGAGCATCCTCACCTTTTAACTCTGATGGCATCCGTTAGCTATTATGGGCCATGTAGCTAATATGCAGTCATATTACATGAGTACAAATCTTACCTCTTCTGCTAAATCTCTTGTTCCCTGCATATTCCTAACCTACTCCCTTGGGCAGACCTGCTTGCTTGTCTATATTTGGCCCTTGAGTCTAACCTTGGGCAGGGACGGTTTCATCTTCATCATGCAGCCCCAGGCCTAGCATATGTTGTATGCATATGTGCTCAATCAATACCTGTTTATCTAATGGATGGGTGGATTTATTACATACTGAATGAATTCATCTAAAACAGGTTGATTAGCTTATCTTAGCCTCCTTTGTTAAAAGTCAAAGAAATGCTAGCATAGAGATTTGCAAGGAAGAAGAATTTTTGTTTAATTATGATAACTATCTAAAAAATATTTGGCTAATATTTTAGTGAGACTCCTATTAAGATTCTAGATGTTCAAATTACTATCAACAACCTTTAAAATTAACAGTGTCTATTGTGTCTTATGGAAATGCCAACCAACTATCCAGAATCCTCATTGGATTACATTCTCATTGAATAAAAAATGTGGAATATGAATGCTCAGTGGTTCTTAGCAATCAAGGAGCCATGTAGCGCTCCAGTGTAATGTTTCAACCTTTCCCCAAAACCGTATTGAGTCTTGGCCAGACATATTAGCATGAGCTGACCGACAAAAGATGTAGGTTCTAGGAAAGTAAGAATAGAAATGATTCCAGCTAGCATTAACCCTATAAGTGTGTTAGTTATCATCTGTGTGGTATGTTAAAGCACTGGCAAGTAGTGAACTACCTTGAATGATTAGATTAAGTAATATAGGACACAAAAAACTTTCCAATACTGTTAAGTCAAGAGGAAAATTGGAATGGTGTCTAATCTAACATATGTATATACTTTTTCTCCTCCTTCCACTGTAATCAAATCAATCAATCTCTTTTTCCATATATATATACACACGTATATATATACATACACATATATGCATGTGTATATGTGTGTGTATGCATTTCTTTCTCTCAAGCACTCACTCACTCATTTCTTCTCTGTTCCTGCCCCGTCTGGCTTCTGAAAGTCTGAAGAAGTCAGAGCTCTACAGAAAGTCAATAAAAATGGTTGTATTCAATATGTGAGGTTCAAGTTACCCTTAAATTTGGAACTCCTAATCAACTCTATATTTAATTAATTACTTATTTGTATTATACAGGGTGATTCAAAAAGAATTGCACCTTGGCCACCCAGATCCTCAGATGTCTCACTTTGCAACTTCCTTCAGACAGAATACCTCCGGAACCTCACATCTGTACTGCACCTTCATTTTTTTTCAACCTTCAAAAAATGAAGAATCTTGTCCTGGCTGCCATTTCAGTTGTCAAAGGTGACATTTTACAAAGGGTCAAGGGTGATTGATGCGTGCCCTAGGGACATGAAAGGTGCATACTGAACATTTATTAAATTATGGAGAGGGCTTCTTTACAATGAAAGTTGTCAAATTATGGCCCATGCTCTAAATCCATCCTGCCCACTGTTTTTGTAAATAAAATTTTATTGGAACACAGCTATGCACATTCCCTTATGTATTGTATACAGCTGCTTTATACTACAACAGAGTTGAATATTGCAGCAGAGACTATCTCACCTGCAAAACCTAAAATATTTAGTCTCCGGCCCTTTGCAGAGTAAGTGTGCAGACCCACCTTTACAAACTGACCTTTTCTACATGCTCCTATAAACCCCAGTTACTGGTTAATGCATTTCCAAAAGTTTCACTTCTTTTGGAATCACCCTGTACTTGAACAATTTCTATTACAAAAGTCTTAACAATTATACCATAAAATCGTTGAGAATATTTTTATATACCCTGCAGATCCTACATAGAACAGCAGTGGGTGCATACTAAGCCTCTTATAAATATTTGTTGATAGATTGATTAAATTGAGCATTTATTAAAAGAATCATGAATCTTATAAGAAAAAATTAGCTCTCAGTTTTCCTTGAGTGTATCTCATTTTCCACCTATTTTACTTTTCCTACATATCTCTCAGAATGTTCGAGTCCTAATATATTTAAATACTAGGTCTGTGTACTAGAGAAGGATTAAGAAAAATAAAAACATAAAATACAGGCAATACCAGCTATAAAACACACAGCTCACAAATCTTTTTATCCCTAGGACCAAAAGAAAAGAGAGAAGAGAAAAGCACCCCAGTTTATTATGTCCCATTTTAAAAAGTAATAGACTTTTATTAAGACCTACAATTATGATAGGTATGGTATGGGTTAAGAGACTGGACGAGTAAGACCCCTGGTCTGAGAAGCCTAAAATCCTATAGGTGATATGAATAACATGTTTGTAATATTTTAAGGTTTCCAAGCTCTTTCCACATTCACTGATCATTTTATCCTTACAGTGACATGTGAACCGGGTTGTCCCAACGTCTCACTTATCTTTGTCACCTCATATTGTTGCTTTACTTGGACAAGATGGAAAAACATGTGATTTAAAACTGTCTTGATTACAGATGTAAAAACTTGTCTTCTGATTCCTAGTTCCCTATTTTAAGCTATCCAACCTAGTCTTAAGGTAGGTAACTTTTAAGGAATGCCCTAGAAATTGTGCCTTTTTTCAGGCTAAGAGAATCTGGTAACATTTTGCCTTATTTTATATTAGTTATTAATGGGATAAGCTCAATTCAGGACTTATAAAGGCCACAATAAATCTGTATATCTCCTTTACGCTCTGTACTTTAGGCAATATACTGTGACAATTCACTAAAGGCTGTACTATTTGAGGATGAGTTAGAAACACTGATATAGGACAAAGTGTTGTGCCCTTCAAGGCTCCTTGATCTGTTTACATTGATATTAATAGATGGTTCTGGGCTTCAGTCACAGGCCTGAATAGTTCAGGTCATACTGACCTGCTGCACTTTTTAAAAAACTATAAAATAGTCTGGGAAATATTTTAGATCGGTGATACCTGCAAGTTACTGAAAAAGTTCAAAAGTCCACAGAAAATTAAGAAACTGTCTGAACTACAGTGGTGTAGAAATAATTATAGTCAATATAATAAATCAACTTGTTCTTAAATTGTCCCATTTGGATTAGTGTCCAAAGGGAATGTTTTATTATTAACAGCATATGGCAGATAATTAGAAAATACTACTGATTTTCTATATTTATTGTTTTTTGAGATGGGTAAACTAATAATTTTATTGTGGGCCAAACTCATCAAAACAATTGGTTCCATATGTTTTTGTAATTAATATTAATTAATTGCATAACTATTATGCAATTGTATAGTATTAGAAAGTAGCTATTTGACAATATAATGAATGTCCAATGGTATTTTATAGCTTGAGCTTCCTACTGTAAAGAGGTTAACCTTTTTAGCATGAGCTGCATGCTCTGTGCCTGTTCCTGACTCTGTATCCTACAGTAAAAGGAGTAAAACAGCAGAGATAGATTAGATTGTACTCTACTGCCTCTGGAATTCTTTGAAAGTCTATTTCAGAGAGTCTTTCCAGCAGCCTTACCTTACTGACATTTAGATGGAAAATGAAAAGAACCTAAAAACCTGCACACTTGCTAAAGACAACTAGAGATTTCCATTTTACAGAGCCTTGTTTATCCTTTTGTTTCTGCTTTTTTTTTTTAAATCTAAATGCATTTATTAAACATTTTTTGGGCACATTGCCAAATCGGATGCTACTGTATATAAAGAAACTGTGTGGAGTGTGGTAACACCATCTGGCACTGTGAATACATTTTGGAATGCTTGTGGAAATTTCAAAGAAAAATGTAGGAAATTTTGTGTATAATTTTCTTAAACTTATTTCCATGAGATCCATGATTTAGGAAACACATTCTACAGGTTTTCCACAGACATTTGGATGATTTTTTTTTTATACCCAGATAGTGCTTTATGAAAAAGCATAATGCTTGGTTCTTACCTTTTAATGACTCATTAATTCTGTGTAAAATAGAGCTGTTAATAGTAGATTTTAAAAATATGCCATGTAAAAAAATCTTTAGAGGATTTGTGGACTTCATATTAATTCTTCCCCAATCTTAATAAGGTAGCAAACCAAAGTGCCTCTCAGTTTGAAGTTAGAGAAACTGAAGTACATCCACAATGTATGTTTGTGACATTCTAGATAGAATCAAGAAAAGAAGTAGAGCGCTACTACACGTGTTTATGACATCTGTCTGTCTGCTAAGCTAGGAGTTGTTACAACTCACAGGATTGAGCAAAAAGGCACCTCAAACGTGAAATACATCGCTCTGTTTATTCCTGCATCTGTAAATACCAGTTTGTTAGTTCATCAACATTGGAGGAGTCAAGCCAATTCAGATTTTAATTCGGTAGGCTGAAGGCACTGTTTTAGTTTGCAACCTGAGAACTCTCACTGTCACAATTTTAAGTGACCTAATTGATATGATGTTGACCTAGGAGCAATACCAAGGTGAAACTAAAATCATTACCAGCAATTATCTATTATATTTAAAATTAAGTACCTGAGAAACAAAGGTTTCCAAAATATGATTAAAACAAGATTATATCTATGTGGATGCTACCAACATATTAATACACCTCCCAACTCAGAGACATAAAGCCTGTGTTCTATAAAGATGTTTAATTATTTCAAATTCAAGTCTTTATATAACCAACAATCATGGACTGTTTTCAAGGGCAGTGGTAACTAAAATATGGAATTTATTGGCTGATGGTGCTGTTCAAGTGCCCTTCTACATAATATGTTTCATGTGTTCTGTTTCAAAGCCATTTTGATAATGAATCAACAGATGTTACATGAAAAAATTGTTCTAAGGATTCCTGCTAGCTTTCTCTCAGCCATTCATGTTTAATTTGGGAAGGAAATTTGAAGAAGTAAATTAATACCTATTCTACCTGTTTTTAAAAGTTTATGGTAATAGAAGAGTCAGACATAATGAATATTTCTCAAAGTCAAGTGTTCTATGAAAGGCAGTTTAGATTGGAAGAGGTAGAAATATTCACAATGATAGTATATTATATTACAAGTAAATACTTTATGAGAATTAGTGGATATAGTCAGACATAGGTAAAGAAAAACAAAAGGGAGTCAAATAATTTGGAGAATATTTGATCTACTTAAAAGTTATACCTCCAACACTAAATTAATACACAAAAATGCGAAGTAATCAATTTTAAATTGAAGAAATAATTTCAGATCTAGTTCATGGGAAATGATTGCCTCTGCCTCATGCATGCAGGAGTAGATAAGCTGCTCTGTTATCTCAGCTCCACTTATAATCATCAATTTTTCATTCAACTGAACAGTTGATGATCAAGAACTTAAGACATTTCAGCTGATGGGATACCAATCATTGTGATTTCGGCTGTAAATATTGTGAAGAATTAGCTGCAACAAAAATTCAAGCAAATGTGGGCTGGCCCAGCGGTGTAGTGGTTAAGTTCAACGTGCTCCGCTTTGGCGGTCTGGGTTCGCAGGTTTGGATCCCAGGCATGGACCTACATCACCCATCAAACCGTGCTGTGGCAGCATCCCACATACAAAATAGAGGAAGATGGACACAGATGTTAGCTCACGGCCACTCTTCCTCAATCTCCCCCTCCCCCCCCAAATCAAGTAAATGTGAATTTTGGCCCTCAATTTTATGTTTCAAAGACTTAGTAAAGTGTCAAATACCAAGAATATACCATTGGAAGATGCTATTTAGCTGTACACTATCCCATAGAAGCAGGTAAATTGACCCAACTCTAGCACTTGCTTCCATGCCCAGTTCCAGTTTCTGTTATCTTCTTCTCGTTGTTCATAGGTGTAATTTGACAACACTCTACCTGAATAGGTTAGCCATAATTGTGAGGGGATTAAAACACAGACTCTGGAGCCAGACTGCCTGGCTGGGTTAGCCTCCTCACTCTTGTTCTGTGAGTTGGGCTCAACAGATCACTTCTCTGTGCCTCAGTTTCCTACCTATATAAAGTTGATGATGATAGTACCTATCTCATGGAGCAGTTGAGAAGATGAAATGAATTAATACACTTAAAGCTTTAATTAGAGTGCCTGGTCCATGGTGTATGCTTAATGGCTATTACCTATTGAGGCTTTTGGTGGTTATTATTGCTATTAAATTTCCAGGCATTAGGTCCTTTCTTGAGAATGAAGATACTGTATTTGAAATTGAAGGAAATTGGTATGTAAGAACATGAGTCCTACCAAGTGATAAGAAAAAAATCTAAGACAGAAGATGAGAAAGCTTTGAAATCAGAGGAATGTTACCAATCAACATAGGGAAATATGAATAGAAATGCTTAGTTTAATAGAAAGGAAAGGAAGAAGAAATATTTTATTTTTGCAGCAAATCAAAACACTGTTGGATGCTTGTTAAGAGGAAATGGAGGCCATATGGAGAAAACAATTCCATTACACAGTGTGGAATGGATTTAAAGGACAGCTGAATAGCTAGGGCATGAATTATGTAGGCCTTTAGCCATATAATGTCATAGATTAACAAAGCAAACAGCAGGGGGCATTGTGGTAGTTAATGAGAGGTGGAAAGAGTTGTCAGGCTTCAATGATCAGTTTTTATGATGCGGTTTTCCTCATTAAGGAAGTATACTGATAACATTATTTTGGTTCTTTCCAATCATTGCATGCATTAGGACCTTAATATTCTAAATCTTTTCATTTTATTTATTTTATCTCTATAGTTCTTATATTCATTGCCTTTGTATTAACTTTTTGCTTGTAACCATTACAAGTGGTTGCTGCCTTTTTTCTGATTAACTTGTTAATTAATTAATTAGCTCAATTTTAAAATTTATATTAGGCATATTTTAAAGATCGCCAGAATATGTTTTCCGCAGTGGCCTAGTTGTCTGATAACTAAATAGTAGAGGGGTTTGAGCATGTTTTATAGGTATTTTATTATTATTTTAAAATGGAGAAATTCTTGTTAAAGACTTATTAATTGATTCTGCATTTAAAATAATTGTTTAACACCTATCCAAAATGATCCACATGGTTGTTTAGGATTAGGCAGGGAGAACCAAAACACAAAGAAAAATTAGATAATTTTTTTATTAGCTGAAATATTTTACTTTGCATCATAATGAGTTAAAAAAATACATAGAAAATAAATATTCTTCCTTTATCAATGTCAAGAGAGTCCAGACATGAAAAATCATCCTGTAGGACTTCAGAATTTCAAAAGGACAGATAGGATTATTTTGAAGTTTTAATAAGTATTCAGAAAAACTGAACAGTCCAACCCATAGGTAGCATGTTCTATTGCTTTCTTCCTCCAATATTATAATTTTCTCCAGTTATTATGGATTCTAAAGCTAAATTTTTGGCTTGACTAGAAATGGATACATTTAACCTTTTAACATTAATTTATCTGGGTGAATTATATTAGCAATTTATGATCAGTGCTGGTTTTGAGTAGATAGGAAGTGAAGGACATAAAGTGTTTTTAAGATTTCATGTTCACAGTGACTGAGATTCCTTCAAAGAAAAAAAGTTCCTGCAACAAGAGCTGAGCAAATATCTATCAGTTTGCCTTCCAAAAAATGAATTGAGCCTTGTGTCTTAAAAACAGCATTTTAAAAATAAGTCATAAGGGAGATGAAGTGCTGAGCTGTGGTGGATGATATTCCAGTTATCTCTTCAATCAATTTTGTATAATGCTTTGGAAGGAGAATAACAAGTAATATGAAATCATTTTTCAAGATGCTATATGTGCACACGCTTAGTTCTATTTCTGTTTTCATTGGAGCAGGCAATTTATGCAATGCACTTGTAATATTCCAAGAACAAAGACCAATTTCCCTGAAGGTTATGAGCACTCTTGAATTTTACCAATGCAAAAAAAAAATTATTTTCCTGTTGTCACATTTTAGATAATGAAGTGTGTTAGATGTACAGAGTCTCCCTGAGTTGTCTCAGGAAGTATGCCCACCGCGGGTATATTTTATTCTGAGATTCAGAAAGTGGATGTTGGCAGTTCTTTAACAAGCATTGACAAGTAGTAATTAGTGGTGAGCGTTGTGGAAGATGGAGGGCTGAAAGGATTTGGGCATCAGTGTCTGAACAGGAGTATCTTTTATTCTTGGGAAAACAAGTATCCAATTGATCTGTTTATGATCCTTAGTCTAGGTTTCAGGAACCGGACATGAATCTCTGTGTGACTGAAATGAACCACCTGTTGTCTTCAAATGGAAGTGAAGAAAAGGTCGAGTAAGGACAATATATTAATCCTTTTGGCACCCCGTAGCCATTTTGCTTGTTTTGTTTTACTTTGGGGAGTTGGGTAGGGATGAGAGTGGAAATGGCTCCTATTTGACCCCTTCATGCGATTCTACCCCTGACTATGACATGCATGCATTCAGGCACGTGATAGCAATGTCACAGATTCCAAAGTTCAAAAGTGGCCTTGTGTCTTTGCTTGTCTGTTTTTTCCTTGAATGTTTACATGGTTTTGTTTGTTTTTCAACTTACCAGTGGTGCCTCACGGGTGCACTATTTCCCTAACAACATATGTAGAAACAGTGTGTTTAAAAGGTTCATAGCTACCTGACAAATAACCAAATGTGGAAATCCCTGGGTTGCGAGAAGCACAGATACTTTCCAGCCTTCCTCCCTCTCATGCAATCTAACCGGAATGAATAGAACACAGAGACTGGTTGATTACCCTCTCCACGCAATCTCCCTGAAGTGCCCCCAACTCTGGGGCACAGTCCTGCTTAAACTTGCTTCTATCGCATTCCACACGGAGGGCAGAGTTCTGAATGTGTATACACTCTGCCCTTGCCTAGTTTCATGTTATGTAATAGCTGCAAATGCTCTTGTGCGCCTGCATATAAACTATGAGGAGGAAGGGGATATTGCAAAACGAAGCCTTGGTATAATTTCTACCAAAAAGGCCCATTTTGCTAAAGTTTGGGACCCCATTATAAGATCACAGAGGAAAAGCCAGACAGGAAAGGGTTTGAGTTTATAAATCCTTGTCTGTTAGACCTGAATGCAGAAAATTAGGACTGGTTTGAAACTTTTAATTTGCTTCATTAGCTTAGTAGTTGGAATGCAACTCTTAGATCGCAGCTACTAAGAAACCACCAGGCTTATTCAGATATATCCAACTACTGGAGTCACCTCATTCAATGACTAAGTTTAGCAAAAAAAAGAAAGGGGAGAATGAAAATGCAGAAAGCTAAACTGGGACAAAAGAATGCTTTTAGGTCAGCTAGTATGAAGTATTAGCTATAACTTCACAGATGGTCCAAACAGATGAAGAGGAGAAAGGATGGCTACAGAGATCTGGCAGTCAGCCTCTTGACTTCTGTCACTCGTTGCAATGGTGTTTTCATTTATTTATTTATTTATTTTCTCTTTTAAAGGGAAGATGGAGTGGGGATAAGAATGACTTCAAGCATCTCACTTGATAATCTTGTTCTTCTTGAGAGATTTACCTATCTGTTGTGAATAGGAAGAACTTTGCTTGTAAAATCAATTTCAGATAACCATATTTAGATGGGTGGCGATCATCATTTTTCTTAAAGTTGCTTCCAGCAGCCGGCCCAGTGGCGGAGCGGTTAAGTTCGCACGATCCGCTTCTCGGTGGCCCAGGGTTCGCCGGTTCGGATCCCGGGTGCGCATGCGGCACCGCTTGGTGAAAGCCATGCTGTGGTAGGCATCCCATGTATAAAGTAGAGGAAGATGGGCATGGATGTTAGCTCAGGGCCAGTCTTCCTCAGCAAAAAGAGGAGGATTGGCAGTTGTTAGCTCAGGGCTAATCTTCCTCCAAAAAAAAAAAAAGTTGCTTCCAAACTTCTTTTTCTATATATATACTTTGGAAATCCAAGAAGCCATCAGCACCGATGATGTTGTAGCCAAACCGAGCCTTTGGTGAAGGAAAGCATAGCTGAGGAGTCGATGAGGGTCCCAGTAACATCATGGTTGTACTATTAAGCCTAATTTATTCTGTAGATTCTTTCGATTTTATAATTTCTTAATACTCTCCCGTGTTCAAGGGTATATGCCTTTTTTTGGTAAATGGCCTTATATATTCTTTAGAAGTAGGCTGCGTAGAAATTATAACCAAATGAAGGAAATAAGCATCCTCATAGTGTATCTCTTTGATTACACTGATCTTCATCTCAGTTCATGTCAGCAAACCTGGCCTTGTCATTCTCTTCCCTGTCTCAAGGGCAGGGTTTCTCAACCTCGGCACTATTGACATTTTTGGGCCAGATAATCCTTTGTCGTGGGGTGCTGTCCTTTGCATCCCTGGCCTCTACCTACGGGGTGCTAGTAGCAGCCCCCTTGTTGTGACAACCAAAAATGTCTTCAGACACTGCCAGATGTCCTCTTGGGAGCAAAATCACCCCTGATTGAGAACCGTTGCCCGAGGGTGAAAAGATTTTCCAGGTTAGTCCCAGTTTATAAGTTTTCCCAAGTATATAGGATCCCCTTTCACATTCAAAAGGGTCATAATTTGGACAGGGAATTAAATGGTCACCCAACATATCTCAGTAAATAGCAACTTCGTGTTTCCAGTTGCTCATGCCAAAACTTTGGAGATGTTCTTAACTCCTCTCATTCTCTCATACCCCTCATCAGCCATCAGTAAATCCAGTTGACTAAAACCACCTTCAAACTGTATGCCATATCCAGCACTTCTGTCCATGTCCACTGATATCACACTGGTCCAAGCCACCTCGTCTCACCCAGAAGAACATGTGCCCCTCCTCAGGCTGTTCTCACACAGCTGCCAAAGCTATCATGTTTAATTAGCAAGCTGGATCATGCCACTCCTCTGCTCAAAATCCTTCAATGGCTTCCCATTCTACTTAAAGCCAAAGTCATTACAATGGTCTAAAAGTAGCCTTACAAGATCTGCCTAACCACTGCCCTCCTCCTTGTTCCGGTTAGCCTCTCTGACCTTATCCCTTTGGACTCACTGTTCAGCTACACTGACCTCTGCTATTCCTTAAACACCTGGCACAGCCTGTTTCAGCGCTTTCCTCTGCCAATTCCTTTTACCTGCAACCTTCTACCTCCCGCCACTCCAGATATCCACATAGCTTGCTCCCTCATTTTCCAAGTCTATGTTCTACTCTCAGCTTCACAGTGAGGCCTTCTCTGACCACTTGATTTAAAATCACACCCTCGATTCATCTCCCCTGATTTCTTTCTTACCATAGCCCTTATCACTATCTGACATACTAAAATTTTACCCATTTCTTTATTTACTTCCTGATTTATTGTGTGTCTCTCAGAATTAGTATGCAGACTCCACGAGGGCGGGGGTTTTTCTCTGTTTTGTTCACTGTCTTATACTCAGTGCCTTTAGCAGTTTTCCTAGGAAACATGTCGTGGGCACTCAATAAATACTGAATGATGCAATAATGAATTTATTGAATACTTACTTTCTTCTAGGCATCAGGCTAATACTGAGTATACAAAAGTGAGTGCAGCACTATCCCTGCCCTCAAGAAGTTTAAAATCTAATAGAGGACACACGCATGTAAATAAATAAGCACAGAAGCGTGAGATGCCTGCAATAAAGAGAAGAACGCGTGGATGTGGTATAGAGGGATAGAAGGGATTGGTGGAGCACAAGGGACTGCAGTGCATTGAGGAGGAAGTGGCGGTAGGGAAGAGATAATACTTTGTCCCAGTCCATTATTTGCACAGCTGCGGCAATGCAAATACAGTGTGAATGGCAATGTAAAGCCGCTGCATGTGCCAGTGGCTTTTCATCTTGTACACCCACACCTGCAGTGTGGAATCCTTACAGTTTAGCATGGTATATAAGGCTGATCATAATCTGGCTCCCTATCCAGACTTATCTATTGCCACTCTCCTCCAAACAGCTTTTCTTGCTAACTAGACTGATGAGAACAATATGTGTCCTTAACACTTTCAGGTTTTTCCTGGCTCCTGGAGTGCCCTCCCCCACCGCATGGTCTACTTGACAGGTTTTAAGACTTGGCTGAAGTGGAATAGCCTCTGTGAAGACTTCCTTGATGTCACCTTCCTTCTGGGTAAATTATCACACGAAAGACCAGAGGCAGCTGCATCAGACAGGTTGGAAAAGTATGCATTTATTTCTAAAGAGAATGAACCTATTAAGAAAGTTTGAAAAATGGTGCAAAAGAAATATATACCATCAATCAAGACTATGTATTAACTTTGAGTAATTGTAGTCTGAAATCCACATTCCTGGAGCAAAGAAGTGACATACCTGCCGTAGATCAATGTAAACATGGAGACAGAACAATGAGAGCCTGTACAATAAACGAAGAGGAAGATTGGTACCAGATCAAAACATTTCCCTCATCTGCCTGCAGTTTAATCTGGGAAGAACTGGAATTAAGTTCTGGACCACACCATGTTTATGACTGACTACTTATTAATTGTATTTAAATGTGTCATAAAGTTAAATGTGTAGTAAACTATATGAATTTTATTTCATATTTTGAGTTTTTTGATTTATAACTACTAATTCCTTCTATCATGATAAAGTTGTGGGTTGAAAGTACCCATTCGATATTACGAAAGGTAAATACCACAATCAGTAGATCAGAGTGGTGGTTACAATCAAGATTCTAGTGACCAAAGTCAGACCAGTTGGGTCCGCAGTATGCTTTATAGACTAGTATCTCTGTAGGACCTGTTACTCTTTGAATATTTATTCAATAATTGAATAATTCAATGTTCAATTGAATAATTCAGTAACTGAAGGTCTAAGCGTCAGGCATTGTTTTGATCTTATAACCTTCTCAAGAATCTATGAATTAAGTTGTAATTTCTCCACTTAAGGATAATGAAGCTGAAGCTTAGGAAGGTTTAAGTACCTTCACCAGCCAACAAGAAGAGCGCTCAAGATCCAAACCTAGTTCGTTCCAAAGTAAAGCTCGGTCTTAACTACCGTGCAGGTCTGTTTCTGTGCTACATCTCTGGATGATTTCATTTCAGGGCATTTGTGTCTGAATTGAGGATAATCTTTTGCACCAAATTGATACAGATTTTGATGGTAATCTGTGTATCATGAATCATGGTTAGTCACAGAAATTATTTGTTCACTTTGTAATTGTTACACCTTAAACTCTTTAATGAAAATGAGTTTAATGAAATGGCTGATAGTAATATTTGAGGCCTAATTGTCAGCTTGGGCAGGTGGACCACAGGCTTGGTATTTAATCACATAATGTGCCTTTGTGAAAACAGAACAGTTGTAAGACCGGCATCAGCAATTCCTGAGGGAGGATTCCAAGAAGCAGCTAAGAAGACCTTGAAAATTCCCCTGGGTATTATGGATTTCATTTTAAGTGAAAATGCAAAGCAATTAAATTTCTTGTAACTGAATTCCTTAATTATACACAGTTTCTATTGCTCATTTTTTAGTTAAAAGTTGACCTTGATTTCTTGGAAATATGTAAAAATATAGTTGCAAATGGAAAAAGACTGGAAGATAATATACAAGAAAAAATATTTTTGGTCTTAGGATAGTAGGAGAGCTAGGATGATTTTCCCCCTTTTAAAAATGTTCAAGATTATTGTTTTAGTGGTTTCCCATTTTTAAAAGAAACAAATGTAAAATAAGTAAAACTTAGAACAACATAGTGGGTTGGATTCCATTTTACTATTTATGTGGTGTTACACAAGTCACTTAATTCTATACATTAATAAATATTTTTACTAAATCTAAAATAAATATCATAGTTAGAAATTTGGATCCCTAGATATATATTTTAAATGTTTTCATCTCAATCTTCCATCATTTTTAAAATAGGCATTTTTGGGGCTGGCCTGGTGGCATACTGGTTAAGTTCATGTGTTGCCCAGGGTTCATAGGTTCAGATCTGGGCATGGACCTAGCACTGCTCATCAAGCTATGCTGTGGAGGCGTCCCACATACAAAACAGAGGAAGATTGCCACAGATGGACAATCTTCCTCAAGGAAAAAGAGGAAGATTGGCAATAGATGTTAGCTCAGGGCCAATCTTCCTCACAAAGAAAAGAAATAACATAAAATAGGCATTTTCCTGCCTGTTTTAGGTAGGATTGTAATTCATGTCTTGGGTGATACTTATGCTGAAGGCAAATTTTTTTTAGCCCCTCATCCTGTTCTTTATTCTTTGCCTGCTTGCAACAACACACCATCTCCCATTACAAAACCTGTGTAACTCTATTCAATATCTGGTGTTTTCACCTTTTAGGAATCTCTCCAAATTTCCTGACCAAAAAAAAAAGCTAGAAAAGCAGACAAAAGGTCCATGAATGACCTTTAAAAAAAACTGGATTACAAATTATCCTCCAATACTCCCAATATGATCCATTGAGGGCAAATCACCTGTCGTAGGTTGAAATGTGTTCTCAAAAAGATAAGTTCAAGTCCTAACGTCTGTGAATTTGACCTTATTTGGAAATAGGATTTTTGTAGATGCCATCAAGTTAAGACTAGGTCATATTGGATTAATATGGGCCTTAATCCGATGACTGGTAGCCTTATAAAGCAAGGGAAATTTGGGCACACAGAAGACACACAGGGAGAAGGCCATGTGACAAAAGAGGCAGAGATGAGAGTGATGCATCTACAAGCTGAGGAATGTCAAGGATTGCCAGCAGTCACCAGAAGTAAGGAAGAAGCAAGGAAGCCTTCAGAGAGACCATGGCCTTGACAACACTTTGACTTCAGACTTCTGGCCTCCAGAACTGTGAAAGAATTTCTGCTGTTTTAAGCCACTCCATTTGTGGTAATTTTTTTTACAGCAGCCCTACTTTGGGTGTTCATCACCCAAACCTGCATGGTCCATGTGGAATCACCATCTGTGTTGGATGAAGAGAGGGAAGCACTGTGGCATCTGATGACCCTGGTAACAGGAGGACCCCCAAATTTGGAACAGGTACTCAATGAGAACAGCAGCCGAAACTGGGAAGGATTCTGCTGGATTGAATTCATGAGTGTCTGCAAGAGGCCATGAGAGGATAACGTCTAATAATGTCTGATGATACTGGAGGAATCCAACCCACATAAAACTAGCACACCAAAGATCCCTTCCAGGGAAGTTCTGCTTTGAACATGGTGGAGTTACAGCCCACCCAGCCTTATTTCAGATAAACTGAGAAAAATACAAAACCAGCAACAAGCAAAAGCAGGCAGACTTTGGAAGAGAGTCAATACTTGGAGGAAGTGTTTGGCTCGGAAATAAGCCCCCTGTTCTCCTGTTTTGGTTTCTGTTTTGTAGCATTACCCTGAGAGCATCTGCAGTGCCACTGGAAGTGCAGGAGGGCTGAAACTCTGACAGACTGCTCCCCTTCTTTCTAGTAAGGAGAACCAGAGAAGGGGCTCAGGCAATCAGAGCTTCCAGAGAGTGAGGAGGGAATCCCAGAAAGGGAAGAATGAGAGATGGAGGACCCCAAAGAATGTGTGAAAACCTGCCGAGCCTCTGGCTCACCCTGGGACCAAGCACGCACAGAACAAACTGAAGTCAGTCTGAACTGAGAGCGGAGCCAACACCCAACACAGCTGTTGACAGTTTGCAGTTTGAGTTGAACTCAGTTAATTGCCTGCTAAAACATAAATATCACCACTCCGGAGGAAAATAACAGAAGCCAAAATGTCCAGGATATAAGGCAAAATTACTATATGTACAAAAAGCCAGAAAAGATATGATCCATTTTAACAGGAAAAGACAATCAACTGACGCGAACCTCAAGATGACCAAGATGTTAGAATTATCAGAACAGGGCTTAACAGCAGCTATTTGAATATACTGAATGAGGCAAAAGGAGACATGCTCACAGGGAATCAAAATGTAGAAAATTTATAGAAATGTAAAAGAGGAACAGATTTTTAAACAAAAATACAATATAAAATATATTTATATAATATAAAACAGTATAGGTTTAAATATAAAATTTGTTGGATGACATCAGTAGAAGAATAGAGATATGGAGATGACAGAAGAAATAATCAGTGAACCTGAAGATAGATAGATGGATAGATAGACAGACAGATAGATATAGATCCGTTTCTGAGGAATGGACGAGAGTGAGCTCTAGACAAGAAATAAGACTGGAAATACATTGACATAAAGACTGGTGGTGAGCATTAAGTAGATATTTAATTTGTAGTACTAAGAATAATGGTTATAAGGGAGAAAATATTCTCCTACAGATAGAATACAATTATTTTAAATGGTAAAGAATTAGGACTTTATATAAAAAGTAGAATAAGCTTCCTGATCTTCTCAATGGTCTTAGGACTGAAAAAACTTAAAGTAAAATTTTGGATAACTGAAGGGGAACAAGAAGAGGTGAGATGAAGAGATTAGATTGCTAGCTATTTTCAATATTGCATACTTCCTTAAGATTAATTATGGGCGCGCACACACATAACACACTGTATCAGCATTTATTTTACTTAATGGAGAATCGTTAGAGGCTTTCCTGCAAAACTCAGAAAGAATATAATGATGCTTGCAATCTCCACTCCTATTTAATATTGTGTTGGAAGTATTAGTCAATGCAATTGGATAAGAGTTAGCAATTGAGGCACATGGATTGAAAAGGAAGAAGTAAAACTATAGATCTATGCTGTCCAATATGGTAGCCAATAGCCACATGTGGTTATTTAAATTTAAATTAATTAAAAGTAAAGGAAATTTAGAATTCAGTTCCTCGGTCACACTAGCCATAGTCCAAGTGCTTAATAGCCATATGTGGGTAATGGCTGCCATTTTGGACAGTATAGATATTGAACATTTCCATCATTTCAGAAACGTCTATCAGATAGTGCTATTATAGATAATATCTATAACTTGAAAACCCAAAATAAGCAAAGGAGAAAATACTACAAACAATTAAAAAATTAGTAAAGTATTGAGTTTTAAAATTAACACACCTAACCAGTAGTTTGCATATATAGACTCTTTTTACAATAGCAAATCCTAACAAGAAATATCCAAAGCTTACATGAGAAAAACAATAGCACACTCCTGGAAGACAAAAAGGTAGACCTGAATAAATAACAATATACATATTCCTGGATAGGCATACTCAACATCATAAAGATTTTAGTTTTTCCTTCATTAATGTAGAAGTTTAATGTAATCCCAATAGAAATACTGTTATGCTTTCTTCTGTAACTAAACATGTAGGTTATAAAATGCTTGGGGCGAATTAAATAAGCAAGAAGATCTTTATTTTTTCTGCTTTTTCTCCACCAATCCCCCCAGTACATAGTTGTGGGTCCTTCTCCTTGTGGCATGTGGGATGCCACCTCAGCATGGCTTGATGAGCAGTGCCATGTCCACGCCCAGGATCCCAACTGGCGAAACCCTGGGCTGCTGAAGCAGAGCACAAGAACTCAACCACTCGGCCACGGGGCCGACCCCTCAAGGAGATCTTAATTGAGGAGAGCAGTGAGCGAAAGTAGCTGTTGGTTCACAAACCGGCCCCTGTACACAGAGGGCAAGGAGAAACCGAACAAAGAGGCAGACCACTCCAGATTGGTAGGTGGCAGGTGTGAAGAAGCCAGAGAACTTACCAGGCTTGTCTTGGGCAGCAGCAAGATGAGTGGATCTCCATACCTACCCACTGGAATCTTGAAAGTTTATATAGAGGCCTTGATGGGGTTCTGTCACATATACTGTCCCGATGGTCTCAGCAACACATACTCTCTCAAGGCTGTGTCCTTGAAACAGCTCTGGCTAAGGGAACAGTAGGCAGGACATATATTTCAAGGACAGGGGAGGATGTTTGGAGACTCCAATTGCCTGGGTCCAGCTCGCAGGTCAGCCAGCGGTCACATCCTGTCCATGACCTCCTCCAACAGTAGCATTGCCAGATATCAAAATATACTCCAAAGCAGGGCTTCTCAACTGTTCCTCCGGCCCCCGGCCTCTCCTCCACCCGCCACGCCCCAGGTAACACTCAGCCATGTTTGGAGAAATTTTTATTTGTCACAACTAGGAGTTGGGGTAGGAGTAGGAGGTTGCTACTGGCATCTGGTGGGTAGAGGCCCAGGAACATGCTAAACATCCTACAATATGCAGAACAGCACCCTACAAAAAAGAATGGTCTGGCCCAAAATGTCAATACTGCTAAGGTTGAGAATCTTGGCTCTAAAGCTTCCCTAATTAAACCATCTTGGTATTGGGGCATGAATAGACCGGCCAGAGGAAAACAATAGAAAATGCAGAATTAGATCCAGTTGCATGTTTAATTTAGTTTACAGTAAAGGCATACTGCAAATTAGTGGGGGAAAGATTGATTTTTAAATAAGGAGTATTGTGATATCTGGATAGCCCTATGAAAAAAGCTAAAGTTGGACCCACTCCTTAGACCCTACTTCAAGATAAATTAAAAATAGATTAGATATTTAAATGCAAAAAATGAAACATACATACAGAAGCTTTATTCAACTTATGCATACATCTTGATAAATTCTTATAAGATAACCACCATCCACATCAAGAAACAGAACATTATAGGTGCTGGCCTGGTAGCATATTGGTTAATTTCACTCGCTCTGCTTTGGTGGCCTAGGGTTCACTGGTTTGGATCCCGGGCACAGACCTATGCACCTCTTATGAAGCCATGCTGTGGCAGGCATCCCACATATAAAATAGAGGAAGATGGGCACACATGTTAGCTCAGGCCCAATCTTCCTCAGCAAAAAGAGGAAGATTGGCGGCAGATGTTAGCTCAGGGCTAATCTTCCTCAAAAAAAAAAAAAGAAAAGAAATAGGACATTACAGATGTTGAATTATAATGCTGTACACCTAAAACTTACATAATAAAAAAAAGAAAAAAGAATAGAACATTGCTATCACTACAGAAGCCCCCCACCCCCATGGTATTTTTCTGATTACAACCTCTTCTCTCTTTCCAGAGTTAATCACTATTCTGATCTTCTGACTTTTATGGAAATCAATTCCTTGATTTTCTTTATATCTCTAAGAGTCTGAACAGAACTGTTGAATTTTGCCCTTTATTGTATTTTATATAAGCAGAAGTATACTATTTCTCTTCTTTTTTATTTTTTATTTTATTTATTTTTCTTGAGGAAGATCAGCCCTGAGCTAACATCTGCGACCAAGCCTCCTCTTTTTGCTGAGGAAGACTGGCCCTGAGCTAACATCCATGCCCATCTTCCTCTACTTTATATGTGGGACACTGTTCTATGAATGTCTATTAGTTCAAGTTTTGTTAGTTAATATGTTGTTCAGATCTTCTATATCTATTTGTCCTGACATTTTAATTTGTTTGTTGCATCAATTACTGAAAGAGTTTTGTTATTTTCACAATATGATTTATGGATTTTTTTCTTCTGTGGTTCTTTTTTCTTCTTTATGTATTTTTACACTGTGGTATTAGGTGTACACAAAATGTAAAATGGTTACCTTACTTTGAAATTAAATGTTTATCCTTATGAAGTGGTCCCCTTTATCTCTAGTAATGCTTTTTATCTCAAAGTCTGCCTTCTTTGATATTAACAGGCTACCCCAGCTTCCTTGTGGTTAACACACTCGGATGCATATGAATGTATTTATCTTCTTATTTATCCTTCTTGGGATTTACTGAGCCACTTAAGTCTGTAGATTGGTGACTTCATTAGTTCTGGATAATTCTCAGCCATTATCTCTTCAAATATTGCCTATTTCTTCTCTCTTCTCCTAAAACTAATCAAATACATTTTAGACTTCACCTCTCTTAAGCTCTTTTCTGTATTTTTCACATTTTTTTTCACTCTGTACTGAAATTCTGGGTAATTACTTCAATCTTCCCATTAACTAATTCTTCTTTGTGTCATCTTTTTCTTAACACATCTATTGAGCTTTTAATTCCAGCTATTACATTTTTCACTTTGAGACATGCTGTTTGGTTCTTTTTCAAAACTGCATGGTCACTCCTTTAGTTTCCTGCTGCCTGCAAATATTTCCAAGCTTGTCATTTATTCCTTTAAACCCATTGCAGATATTTGTTTTATAATCTGCATCTGTTTATTTGTGGGACTGTTTCTGCTGTCTCTTGTTTCTGCTGGTTATCATTCGTGTTTCCTTGTTATCCTGTTCTTAATTGATGGAGTGCTGGTCATTGTCTTTGAAAAACTTTGTGGGGATTCTCCAGTGCCTATGCTGATGGTGGCCTCCTCCTGAAGAGATTTGCCATCCACATCCGCCAATACGTGAGTGCATTACCCATTGGGGACCACCTCAAACCACTTCAAGGCTTGGGATTCCCCGGCCCATCCCAGCTATGCATATCCAGGTCTGCATGAGGTATAGATCTGCATGAGGCTGATCTGTGGCAAGAATAGTATTGTATCCCTATGCCATGCCAATGCAAAGTTTATGCCAAGGGAACCCTAAGGTTGGGGCGCTGGGGAGGTCACTTGTAGATTTTTACCCTGAGAATGTAGCCTTTTGGGGCTCCCAGCTTATACAGGGAGGAAGGGTTCTTTCTAAGGTTTTCTGCTTTAGATGTGCTTTGGTCTTTGGCTTCTACCTTTACTCCAATTAAGGCCATGGAACTGAAGCCCAAGTATGAGGGATCAGTAAATATCTTCTTTAGGTCAAAAATATCTTTGATACTCTGACATAAAGCTTGGCTGAACTTTGTTTGACATAAAAAATACGTAAAAATCCAAAGAAAAAAATAATCAGCTTGGGGCTGGCCCCATGGCATAGCAGTTAAGTCCAGCATGCTCCACCTTGGTGGCCCAGGTTCATAGGTTCGGATCCTGGGCACAGACTTAGAACACTGGTCAAGCCATGCTATGGCAACCACCCAATGTGAAATAAAGGAAGACTGACACAGATGTTAGCTTGGGGCTAATCTTCCTCAAGGCAAAAAAAGAGGAAGATTGGCAACAGCTGTTAGCTCAGAGCAACTCTTCCCCATAAAAAAAAAATCAACTGTATTTTCACCACCTACAATTAACTACTATTTATATCCTCTCATATTTGTTTGGCTATATTACTTTTAAAAAATTACTCATGCTCTTTTGAAGTAATTTAGACAAGAAAGAAATGTAAAACTATGAGCGTTTAAAAACTTGCATTGTCAACATTAAACAGCATTCTAGGCAACTGGACTTTGGATGGTGAACACAGTGTAGTCTACACAGAAGTCAAAATATGATGTACACCTGAAATTGATATAATGTTCTAAACCAACGTTACTTCAATAAAAAAAATAAATCAACGTTCTAGACACCACTGATGCATAGGCAACTTTTTCTGCATGTGAACAGAGAAAATATTGATGATGGATGGGTGGAATAGAAAGATAAAAGTACTTTTGTAAAAGTGATAAGTATAAATGTTATTGTAATTACAATATTAAATTTTCTTGAATTTAAGAAAAATAAAAGGAAGGGAAATTGAGGGAATTGTTGAACTTCACATGTGCCTTTACTGCAGGAAAACTCATTTCCCAAAATATGTCTTTAAGGTAATAAAAAAAAAGCAGACAGGTGTAAACATTAAAAATACTAAGATATTGGAGTCATTATGCTCTTTTAAAACATTACAGCCTTCAAATTTAGAAAGTATTTGTAGACGTTGGCTTTGAAAAATGGAGATATTCTTCTTCCCATCTTCCCTGTTGTGGGTTATATCATTTTCACATCATCCACATTACTGCATTCACATTCAGTTCTTTAACCCTAATTCTCATGGTTGTTGTGCTCTCTGTTCAAACGAATTCAGAGTTAACACCATGCTTTCACTTCTTGCTTCTTTGTTCCTGAATGAGACATCTGAATTTTGTTATCCAGCCTTCAGAAAGCTCATGGGTGCTATTTCTGTTAATAATTTTATGTTTGAAAATATGACCTTATAAATAGAGTGACATAGTGACTGAAATAGAATATTGCTTTCAACACCTTCTTTCCATGAGAGCTTTGTTGGTTACTAATTGTCAGACTTTAATATGCATAGAAATTACCTGGGGACTTGTCAAACATGCAGATTCAGTAAGACTGGCATTGGGCCTGAGATTCTGCATTTATAACAATTGTCCAAGTATTGCCCATGCTCATGACTTGAAGACACCCCCCTTTTGGCTTTTTTTTTTTTTTGGTGAGGAAGATTAGTCCTGAGCTAGCATCTATGCCAATCTTCCTCTGCTTTGTATGTGAGAAACCTCCACAGCATGACTGATGAGTGGAGTAGGTCAGCACCAGGATCCAAACATGCAGACCTGGGCCCCTGAAGTGGAATGCGTGGAACGTTAACCACTCAGCCACAGGGCCGGCCCTGAAGGCCCCACTTTGTAGACATTTGAGGGCACATTTGTAGACTTTGCTTCATCATCTTTGGACCCCAAATGCTGCTATAGAGATGTCTAACACTAGCTTTATTTCTCCCCTCTTGAAGGTGATTTGCTTTTTCTGCTTGGATGCCTGAAGAATTCTTCTATCCTTGAGATTCAGTCATATTGGATTTGAGCATTCTCTATCAGACTTAACTAGAAAAAATAGGTTCTTTTTAATTTGGAGTTACAGTTTTTTTCTTTATGGGATATTCTTCTTGAGATATTTTTTTACTTTTATTTTTTTTGAGGAAGATTAGCCCTGAGCTAATGTCTGCCACCAATCCTGCTCCTTTTTTTTTGCTTATGAAGGTTGGCCCTGAGCTAACATCCATGCCCATCTTCCTCTACTTTATATGTGGGACACCTGCCACAGCATGGCTTGATAAGCATGTGTATATGTCCATGCCCAGGATCCAAACCAGCAAATCCTGGGCCGCCGAAGTCAAGTGCACAAATTTAACCATTATGCCACCAGTCCGACCCCCTTCTTGAGTTATATTTTTAAATACATCTTCTCTACCATTGTATGGGGTGTCTATTTCATAGAAAAAACTTATTCTTATTGGATTATCTTAGTCTGTGTTCTGGATCTCTTAGCTTCATTTATTGCTTGATTCTCTGTATTTTTTATGTGTTCGCTCTGATTAGGCAAAGCTCCTCTACCTCAGTAATTCAATTCTCAGCAGTGTCTATTCTGTTAATTGTTTTTTCTAATTTTTTAAACTTTTTTTCTGTAATTACATTGTATTGGACCTTGTGATGTTTTCCTTAGGTCAATATTCCCCCTTTTTATTCTGTTCTTGAGCTGTTTTCCCCTAAGGTGGCTCCGTGCCTTTTGCATGCAATAGTCCCTCTTACCCCATAGGATATTTGCAGTTTCCCAAGCTATTGCAAGGCTTGAGTGCCTCTGTCTCACCTGATATAATGTGGTGACTTCTTGACTTTTCCCCCCAGTGCATTACACCTGTTTATTCAACCTTTGGACCATTTCCCTCAATTCAGAATGTTGCCATGGAACCTTTGTATCCATCAGAGAGAGAGAGGCTCATTGTTCATTTCTCTGTCTCACTCCCCCACCCCCAATGACAGTGTGATATTGTGATTTATGGGAAATATATATATATATATATATATATATATATATGGTCATTCATATGACCAAAATCTATTTCTCATATATATTTGGTCTTTGTCCACAGTTCCTGGCTCACAGCTCCCCCAGATCCTTGGAATCTCCTAAGCAATAAGAGCAATGGAAGCATCTTTTATTATAATATTCAGTCTCTGTCCTCAGTCCTGCAAAGCCTTCAGAGCCTTTCTGAAAGAGTGTGGTGAAATAGTTGTCTTGTTCTTCATACTTTCCAACACTGAATGGGTTTATGTTAATAAGGTGACTTTTGGAAAGCACCTAAGGAATGGGGGCTGGTTGCCAGGGGAACCAACCCAGAACAGAGGGTTGGAACTTTCAGTCCCAACCCCTGATTTCCAGGGAGGGTGAGAGGCTGGGGGAATAAATCGCCAGTGGCCGATGATTTAATTAACAGTGCATATGTAATGAAGGCTACATAAAAACCCAAAACAGAGAGGGTTCAGAGAGCTTCCAGGTTGGGGAACCAGAATGCCTCCACCGTGCCAGGCCCCAGACTCCATGAGGACAGAAGCGCCTGTGATCAGGACCTTGTCCTATGGATCTCTGGCTGTTGACGCGTATCCTTTAATATCCTTTGTAGTAAACCGGTAATCTAGTGAGTAAATGGGTTTCCTGAGTTCTATGAGCTGCTCTAGCAAATTAATCGAACCCAAGTAGGGGGTCTTGGGAACCTCTGATTTATAGCCAGTTAGTCAGAAGCACAGGTAACAACCTGGCCTTGCGAGTGGCATCTGAAGTGGAGGGCGGTCTTGTGGGATTGAGCCCTTCACCTGGGGAATCTGATGCTGTCTCCGGGTAGATAGTGTGAGAATTGGGTTGACTAGCAGGACACCCAGCTGATGTCCCAAGCATTGCTTAGTGGTGTGAGGGGAAAAACCCCCCTTCACACATTGGAATTGGGTACCAAACTCAAAATAAACAGTTTTATTCATCCTCAGTTCAAAGAGAAAAAAGTGAATGAAGCAACTCAACGTGATTGTCTCCAGATTTGGGGGAGGAAATTTTTCCATATGACTTTTTGGCTGTGAGGGCTGGGTGGGGGAGGCATAGGAGCAGGTTTAGAGCCAAGTATTTCTGGGTTTTTCTCTACAGAGTCTTCTCTTTCTTGTCAACCCTTTCATTGTTTGAATGCAGTTGCTGCTTTTCTTTTCTTGGTGACCCAGGTAATATGGCTCCATTATTTGAAATTCTCCAGTGGCTCCCGCTGTCTTTGAGAGTGAAAGCCGAAGACCTTACAGTGGCTCCCTAGGCCCACAAGGATCTGCCTCCATCCTCACTCCCGTTACCTCCCTGACCCTGTTCCGTTCTGTCCTCCTTGCTCATTCTGCTGAGGCCAGCTGGCGTCCTTGTTATTCCTCAAGCACATCAGGTATTTACCTGCCTCAGGGTCTTCTATCTGGAACATTCTTCCCCCCTCCCTTTCTACCCCATATCCTCAAGGCTTGCTCCTTCTCTTTAAATCTTTGCTCAAATATCCCCTCAAAGTGACTTTCTCTGACCAAGCTTTTTAAAACTACAGCCCTCAGCACTTCCCTTCCTGCTGTGTTCATTTTTCTCCGTGGCACCTATCGATATACCACATTATTTATTTTTTTATTTTACTTACTGACTGTGTCTCCTGCTCTGCTCTCTGCTCCCTCCCACAGTAAGCTTCATGAGGGCAGAGATTTTTCTGGCTAAAATAGTACCTGGCACATAGTCAGTATTTAATAAATGTTGGTTGAATTTATTTGTTTGTTTATTTTGCTTATAATGATATTGAGGACAAGAAATTCTTTGAGGACATTCCTACGGCCCCTTCAACCCTTCTCATTTAATCATCTCAACAACTGTTTAATATATCTTGATGAGGCCAATCTTGTCCCTAGAAAACCTGTTCCAGCGTGTAATGTGCTTATAATCAGGATTCCTTCCTATTCATCCAAACTATGTCTTTAACCATGCACAGCTCAGATATTTTTGTTCAATGAAGTAACATAGAAACACACACCTAAATAAAATATCCTTCACTTCTCTGCATTGCAAGGTCTCTCTATTTTGTGGTAAGGTAGGCTAGAAGGAAAAGAATAGGGCAGTTGAAAGTTTATTTTGACTCCCTTATTTCGAATCTCTTCTTTGCCATTCATTGTTATATTTTCCCCCACCGTGACAAAAGCCATATTATGAATGAATCTTCAGCAAGTGGGTGACTTCCATCAGTGGCAGAACTGTGAACAGTGAGAAGCTGGTTCCTTTCAAACTCCCCTATATGTTTTTCCACGTGGTTTTCTTGAGCCTCTGCCTCCCTAAGCACTTCAGGTGGGAACGAAGTCTCTGCTAGTCCCTTCAGTTTTGAAAGTATTTAATATAAATCAAAACATGATTTTAAGTGAGATATTGATGTTTGAATATTTGTAACCAAAATATATGTAATTTAATGATACGAAAGTCCTTGTCTCAGTCATGCTATAGTTTTAATTATCTTCAAACCATCTAAGCGAAATCCTTTGTTATTTTGAATTCTTATCAGTTACTGTGAAGAAGACACTCGTTAACTAGAATCAAAGCTTACTTGCTTAGTAGACTAAATATGAATCATCATCGTTATGTCTCAGGCATTGTGCCAAGTCCTTAACATGCATCATCTTATTTAAAATCTCACAGTAATCTAATTATTTAGGTAAATTAAGAGATAATTTTTAAAGGTTAAAATCATGACCCTAATACAAATATAAAATCAACACATGTCCAAGATTTTATTTAACTTATCAATTAATGAGGAAACCAATAAGATGTTATAAGTGATTTAAAGGAGGATTCAAAGACTGTGCATATATAGGCAATTAGAAATGCTGAAATGAATTTACAAATAAATGTCAAACAGGATAATATCCTATGGCAATGATCAGTTGTGTTTCAGGGGGCACAATTTGCATATCTATGGACAAGAATCATTTGAATTACTATCAGTATTTTACATCTTATGGAGTTATAAAATAGCTCAAAGACATTGAAAGGTAGAGATAACACAGAAGGATGTTCTAGACAAGACACTCAGTACTCTTTGCCAATTTCAAAGTCTTTCACTGTTGTTTCAGTGTCTTCCTGACAGTCTCATTCCAATTTGAGAGATTTTAGAACTCAATACATAGGAATAAAAGAGAAGCTTCATATAAATAAGATCTTCAATTTTAGAAGACGAAAGATGATCTTTAAATAAAGCAAATAATCAGAATATTAGATCTGGATCAAACATTGCAGATCAAACTTCAGATTTTATACATGAAATAATCTGACATTAAATAATTTGCCAAAAATCATAAAGCTGGTTGTTGGTAGGCCAAGAGAACAGAGAAACTAGGTGTGTCTCATAGAGTATCATTAAACAGAAACGAAATATTAAAAAACCTTGTGTGTTAAAATTACCATTAAATATATTACATTTAATGAATTACCCCATATTATAAAAATAAACTGACACAAACATGAGTTCAGAAAATTCCCCAAGATCATAGTTCAGGATACGATCTGAGACTTAGTATCAGAAAATTTATTTTCTCCATCAGACAAATGTAAAATGACAAACTCACATTGCCTAATTACACAAATAGTATATTCATTTTAAAATTACAAATATGTTCTCTACCTGTAAGGTTTCACTGAGCTAATTATTATCTCTTTGATTGAGTATATCTGCAAGGAGACATTCTCTGAAAAGACATACTCATCAACTGACATTCTCTTCTTAATTAAGTCAAAGTATTCCCTTGCCTTAAGGATACATTACCAAAGAGATTACTTCAATTACAGACTTGAACACTGATTTAGTAAATTAAGGATGTGCTTGACATTTAATCCAACAGATAGCTAACCTGAGCACTCCAATATTTAAATTAAAAATCATGTTCAAATTTGATTCATATGCGGGTTTCCCCCACTATCTGAAAGTTGAGCACGTCTATGAAACCCTTAGGAAGCCAAAATGGCGTAAAGTGAAGAAGCAATTACCATTAATTTATATGGGAAAATTTTTTTGAGCATTCTCAGACCCAAAAATAACCTACCAAATACTACATGAAACCTAAAATAACACTAACATATAGTGAAAGCAGAAATGACGTGATAGATACACAGCCTATATGAAGTAGAAATGCTGTATGTGCAGTGTAGTTTCACTTACCAGACTCGGGAAGACGGCGAGCACACTGGAAGGCTGAGAGGTGGCGGTGATGATGATGTGCTAGGCTGAGTCGTCTGAGGTTGGGATGGTGCGGGGTACAGGAGACTGGGGTGGAGGAGTGAGAGGAAGAGGGTCATCTATTAACATCTCATCATCGTTGTCCGAACCCATCAGGCCAGGAAGATCACTAATGCTTACCCCTTCTTCTGTGTCTGCCTGTCTCGATGTCGAAGGTCCAGCTTCATTGTCTGCTGTGGCTGATGTGGAAGGTTTGAAATATGACAGTATGCCTGACTGCTTAGCCTCTGTAACGACTCACTGCAAAACAAATGCAGGACGCTATTTTCACCTTTTTTCGTAAAAGTGAAAATCCTCTTCGGATTTCTTCAGTGAAGACAGGTACTACTGTAGGTCATTTGTAAAAGCGAAGTGGTGTGAAGCCAGCTTTTGGATAGTGGGGCAAACCTGTATATAAAAAAAATCAATTTGCTAGAGTTTTTCTTAGCTACTTAGGCTACTGAAATGCAAATATAGGTAATCAACACAGCTTCATTTAACATACTTTAGCAAGTGGGAAAGTGGTGGAAACCCACTGATCTGCTTCTTCAGATTGGCATTACCAATATAACAGTAAGTGAACAGGTACCATAACACTACTGTTGTGGGAAATGAGCAAAGGCTTCTTCGATGGGCTGAGTCCCAGGGCTCTGTTCTTCGGACTTCTCCAGTCTAAGTCCTATTCCAAAACCATTTGCTCTGACTCTGAGAAAGCATTTCTTTGATCAAAGTAGAAACTGATCAGTCAACAGTAGTATTGGAGAAAGATTGTTTAACTAAGGCATAACCTAAATGCTGGAGCAATCTGGTGAGCAAGGAAAAGGAGTGTTGCAACCTCCCTTTGGAATAGAGATCACCTGTTCTGGCTAATACATGCTTGGCTTAAAAAATCACTTGTGCCATCAAGGGCAGAGGCTTTTCCAACATAATGAGATTTTCTTCTCAGGTACCTCTTACATTTGGAAAAATCAAAAATGTAGGAGAGACTGCTGTGAAATCTTTTCACTGTATTTGCAATTTTGCTTGGTCTTCTTTCCAGTACCACAGTGAATTTTGGATACCACCATTTGAATGTTATATTAAAAACTATGGGTCTGTAGAAAAACTATCATTAAAATTGCAAATTGGGATTTGAGAATATAGAATATAGCTGTTAAATGAAACTGAGATTTAATGTTGAGAAGAGAAAAATGACTTTGAAGTCCTGAGTTAGGGATTCAGTAAATACAGAGGCCTCCTGAGTTCCAGGGCCCATGTGTGGGTGGTGCAGAACGTACAACCTCCTATTGTCTCAGAGCTTTTCTACATTGTTGTTGCAGTGATTGAAGAGGAGTTACCTCGTGGTAGATCCAAATTTGCCTTTTAATAGCTGTGAGAACTTGGCTGAGTCACTAAACCGCCCTATTTTGTAAAATGGGAATAACAACGCTCACTACTTCCTATAATGGTTACGAAGATTATAAGTTAATATTTGTTATCTGTTTAGGACACAGTCTAGAACATAGTAAGCATCATGTAAGTGTTTGTAAATTAAAAACGTAACATAAATAAATATACCCCATAATCCTGAGGTCTTTTTGGAATCCATCGGGCGCTACTACATAGTCAGGAAGTTGGGACTAAGGAAGAGAGAATAGGAAAATCTATTCCTGTTCTCGGAAGTTAAAAGTCAGGTGACCTGAATCTTGCTCTGTATACCTCAACTTTTCAGGAATCCACAAGCTGGAAATCCATCTGTGCAAAACCAGGGCTTCTAGATCATGGCATTGAAATCTTTGCATCTTTTCTCTTTTTAAATTTTTTTTCCCAGCTTTATTATCAAAAATACAAGAGTTAAGTGCTCGTGAGGTAGTGGAGAAAAGGAACCCCTGTGCACTGTTAAAGGGAATGTTAATCGGCACAGCCACTATGGAAAACAGTACAGAACTTCCTCAAAAAGCTAAAAATAGAACTACCATATGATCCAGCAATTCCACTTCTGGATATATATCTGAAGGAAATAAAATCACTACCTTAAAGAGATAATCTGTACCCACATGTTCATCGCAGCCTATTTACATTAGCCAAGAGATGGTCCAACCTAAATGTCCATCACTGGATCACTGGATAAAGAAATGTGATACACACACACATTGTATATATACAATGGAGTATTATTCAGCTATAAAAAAGAAGAAAATCTAGCCATTTGCGACATGTTTTTATTTATACTCTCTCCCTTGGTCATCTCATCCAGTCTCATGGCTATAATAATTAATAAGTTCTGAAGTTATATCTCCTGCCTGGATCTGTTCCCTGAATCCAGATTCCTACTTAACACCTGCAATGTGAATATTTAATAATAAATACTAGTAAAATGATTAATGGTATTAATATTAACAGTTTATTTTTTATTATAATTTATATTGCCATTTTATTTTATTCATAAAATTTATGTATTTAAAAATATTATTTTGTAAAATAGATTGTATAAATATTTTGTCGAATTTTTATGTTATACATTTTATTTATATGAATGTTATTGCCTTTTTATTTATTATTAATAATTTAATATTTAACAGGTCCAAGATTAAATTCTTTGTAGTCTCTCCTAAACCAGATGTCCTGTGGTCTTCCCCATCTCATTAATGGCATCTGAATTCCACCACTTGCTTAAGCCAACCAACCCTGAAGATGCTTTTGACTGCTCTTTTTCTAACTAACCCATATCCAATTTATGAACAGATTTATAGGCTCCACCTTCAACTTTAATCCAGAAATTGACTTTTGTCACTACTTCCACAACACCTTTGTCCAAACCATCATCATACTAATTTATTACTGTACCCAGTAATATCAGAATGTATGATACTGAATTCCTCTATCAAGGAACATTATATAAATATTTCACAAAAATTTTGATCATCTGTGTTCCCTCTGAGTGTAAAACATTATGGTCAGCAAGGGCATTCACAACTCTCCAGGGACTTCCCATAAAGTCTTTGATTTTTGAAATATTTATATTAATAACATTTTGCTTACACGTATTTAACCTAGTCCAGGCTGTGTGCACTTTCTAATCCGACAAATATTTCTGTGCAATTCTTACTATTGTAACACATCAAACAAACTTAATCTAATTATTTCTAGCATGGCTTTTTTTTATAAAGTAAAAGAACAAACCTTCGTGTTTTTCCAAGGGCCCTCTAGGAAATCTCAAAGATAGTTTAGTATAAAAGATATCCTGAAAGTTATAAATTTTTTTCTATTTAATATCCAGTTGTGGGAAGGCAATTAAAAATGTTGTCAAAGGAAATTTGGGGACTTGATTAAGATAGGATAATGGGTGCCTGAGAAACTATTTAACCAAAATGACAATATAACATTTAAAAATAAACATAGAAAATAGATGGCTCTCCAGGAACCAGGAATTGGACCCTCACCAAACGTGGAATCTGCCAGCATCAGCACCTGATCTTGCACTTCAGATCCAAGTCTCTAGAACTGTAAGAAATAAATTTCTGTTGTTTATTTAAAAAATAAGTAAATATATAAAAATAAGCATAGAAAGTAGCATTATTATACAGAATCTTAGCTCTTTCATAAGTGAGAACCTTTATCTTTTTCTTGAACAATCAAGGCTATAATAAAGTCCATATAAAGCAAATTATTCTGGTAAGACACAGACTCTTTGCTATATAGGCAGATTACATATAGTGTAAACAATAAACTTTGATATTACAGGTGAAGGCACTAATCAGTAAACCACAGAAGCAAGCCCATCAGAATTGAGAAAATTTCATTATAATTTTTAACATTTCGTAGCTTTCATTGAGATTTGGGTATTATAAATCAAAGCAAATAAATTCACTTCCAGAGTTTTGTGCTTAATTATGCTCATTCATAATCTGGAACAAACTGACATTTTAAGATGGTAGTTCTCTCTTAAGGTATCTGTGATGTCAAAATTATACAATATAATAATATTAGGATGATATTAATGTTAGTATGCAATGTGTCCATCATTGCTATCTTCAAATCAATCAATCAATCAATAACTTTTCAGTTTCCAATACATTAAGTATTGATAGTTATAAGTCACATAGACCAAAGCTCTTTCGGATGCTCAAGAGGTCCTAAAAGTGTAAAGTTGGCTCAGAGACCAAAAAGCCTAAAGATTGTTGCTTTAGAACAAAACTACTCTTTTTCTTTGAAAAACAAAAGCACAGTTGTATTTCTCTCACTATTACTCCTAGTATACTCTCAATCTCTTATTTATAACTTTTTATAAAACTGACTACCTTCACAGAGAAAAGCAGAAAGTGCATAATTGAGAACTGTCTATTATACACAAGCATTTTTTAGCAGACTAGCAGCACTCACAAATACACGTAACATGACTTTCTGCAATTGCATTGTTGTGGATTGAATGTTTAGGTCCCCCAAAATTCATATGTTGAAATCCTAACCCGCAATGTGATGGTATAGGAGGTGGGGCGTGTGGGAAGTGATTAGATCATGAAGGTAAAGCCCTCATGAATGGGATTAGTGCCCTTAGAAAAAGAGACACCAGACAGCTCTCTCTCCCCTTCAGCCATGTGAGGACATAGAGAGAAAATGGCCGTGTCTGAATCAGGAAGCAGGCTCTCACCAGACACCAAATCTGCCAGCACCCTGATCTTGGACTTCCCAGCCTCCAGAACTGTGAGAAATAAAGTTTGTTGTTTAAGCCACTGAGTTTATGCCATTTTTGTTAGAACAGCCTGAACAGATTAAGACACACATCTCTTACATGCTCCTAAAGTGGCAAAAAAAGGTATATGTTGATTAATATGACCCAAACCTATAGCCTGTCTACAGCATATAAAAATGAAAAGCAAGCACCAGCCCGGTTGTGCAGTGGTTAAGTTCACAGGTTCCGCTTCGGCGGCCCTGGGTTTGCTGGTTCAGATCCCAAGTGTGAACACGGCACCGCTTGGCAAGCTATGCTGTGGCAGGCATCCCACATATAAAGTAGAGGAGGATGGGCATGGATGTTAGCTCAGGGCCAGTCTTCCTCAACAAAAAAGAGGAGGATTGGCAGCAGATGTTAGCTCAGGGCTAATCTTCCTCAAAAAAAAAAAAAAAAAAAGAAAAAAGAAAGCAAAAGTATGTAATAATTATCCATTAATTAACTCAATTTAATATCAGGCCAAGGCTAGATGGGGAAAGAGCTGGAAGATGACAGTGGATAAGACAAAAGAATCAAAGAGAGCTTTGAGGTTTTGATTTTGGGTTGCTCCAGGGATGGGAATGCCAGGAAGAGAGAGAAAGATTGCAAGGTGGTTAGCACATTTCCTGGAAGGTGATGATTTTCGTTTGGGACATAAGGAGTTGGAGATGTCAAAACAATCAGAGGGAAACGGCCAGCAAGCATTTGGCCATACATCACTAGCTATTTGAAAGACCTGTCAGGGCATTTATTTGGGCTGGGTCTTAAATGGTGACAGATTTGTGAATTGTCTTTATTGGGGTGATAGTTGAGGTCATGCAAATAGATGAAATAGCCAAAGTGAACATTTAGAGAAACAAATTTGTTTCAGAACTTAATTGTTATTCTGTGAATAAGTATTACTTCATTTGTTCCTGAAAAAGTGTTTCTTATAATGGTTTTAAAAGTGCAAAAGCCAAAAGAGGCGATCAACATAGCATGGTCAGGCTTGAGGTCAACAACACAATGTAAAAAAAACATGTTGGTGAATCCCTAAACCAGACTCAGAGAAGTATGCCAGTTTCACCCTCCTTCTCTCTACTTGGAACTTTCTTTTGCATTGGTTTCCTTTACTCTGTGACTTGCTTGATTTTTTAGCACGTTAATTTCTTGTTGTGCCTGACTTGGATCTGTATAACATTGTTCTGATTCACCTTGACGCCTTTTTAAAAAATCTAATGGGATTCTGCGTTTGTAACTAGTTCATGGTTTTATTCAGGAGACAATATGCCCACCTTGCCTAGTCTCCAGAGCGTAAATGCCTGGTTTTCGTCCACTAATGAATTAAACTAGTGCAACATGTTGTTATGTCACCACTATTCTTTCAAAACATTGTAGGTAATTTATAAACATTATATGTTATGAAAACCAACTATATTTTTATCTTTAGAAATATACACATCAGTATTTAGGACAGTGCCTTGCACATAATGGGTGCCCAATAAATCTACATTGAATAAATGAGTGGGGGTCTTGGATACAAGTTAGATAAAAGTTTGAGTTTACTAAAGTGGTTCTCATCCTCCTTGTAAGTTACGCTATAGATTCAAACTACTTAGTATGCTGAACATAGAAGATGGAACTATCAAATTCACGGTATTTGAACTCTAGGTTAAGCTCTTGAAACACACATGAGAAAATATTCTTGGAAGTCTAGACTTTCAGCTTTCGGAGCTGGGCTTTTAGGAAAGGCAATAGTGTTTTGAGTTTCAAATGTATCAGGATTTAAAATTTAAGAAATAATAAATAGGAAAGGGAGAGAACAGATAAAGAGCCAAAGGACTCTGATCCCCATGCTCAACTTGATCAAGTTTGCCCAAGCTGTGGGAGGAGTGTTTTTGAGAGATGGCAGGAAGAGTGTCTGGATTTGAGTGAGCTCTTGAAGGGTCCTGTACCCTGTCTCCTCCTAACTTGTTCCTGAGTAGGTTATGGATGGTGGAATTCTGGGCTTGGAAATCTGGGAGTAGAAAAGACTTAATGTATCTTGCTTCCCAGGTGAAGCCCAAGGATGTGGCATGTCCCTTAAAGAAGATCTCCACCCAATAAAGTGTAGCAGCACTCAAGGAGAAATGGTGTCACAGAGTCTCTGGGTAGAGACACTCCAAAGTGGCTGTCTAAGTCTTACTTGACTCTGACATGGCACAGGGGCGCATTCCCAAATTTTCCGTTCTCAGCAAAGGGCACCAAAATGGCAAATGGAAGGAAGGTCAGTGAACCTATTTGGGATGAAGAGTACATGGAATGTACTTCATGGACTTGAAGTCCATAAGTGATAGCCCAGACAAGTGATGAGTAAGTCTCAGGAGATGATAGCAGGAGCATATATGCCAAAATCAATGACCCGAATTGACAAATTGTCTCTCATAGATGCCAGTGGAAGTCAAAGGGTGAAAACAGACCCAAAATCTTCCCCTACTGTTAGGAGCCCCCAACCTCCCACATCGCTCTACCCTGAACCACAGAATCCATGTTGGGGAGGAAATAAGATGGAAAATCCTGGATCGACTATGTTAAACCTGAATCCAATGATAAACTACTGAAGTTGTTTATTTGGCATTTATTAGTTTAAATTTTCAGCCAGCAGGCAAAATGGGGACTATATAGAGATTAAGTATTCAGAAAAGTAAACTATAATTACAAACATCTGAGTTTGGGGCCCTCTCATATCTGCTCTCTATAATGTAGGTATGTATTTAGGAATGAGCCAATATGCTTACTTGGTTACTAGAAGATTCACTACTAAGTAACAAAGTCGACACCACTTTTCAAGTCTTATAGGGTTAAAACCTAAAATAATTAAAACTTAATCACTTATACATGCAAATACTTATAAATTCTTTTCTGACTATACTCATATAGAAAAACTAGAGATTAGGAGGAAGGGTGTAAGATGAAAGAGAAATCAATCCATAGGAACAAAATCATGTTTAGGTATCAGGCTGACTTTTTCATAATACTAATGAAAGTATGTTTTGTGAAGAGATCACATCAAACTTAGGCAAAGGGAGCTGGAAAGAGCTTTCTTCGGTAACATAAGATCAGGTTCATTTTTATTTCCTCTGAAACCTGAAATTTAACTGTGTTTAGAAATTTTGAGGATCTCTATGTTGGAAATAAGGCAAGGCATAAAATGTTAGATACAAAACAAAAAACGGCTCCTTGTGTGTCCCACTCAGCATCCCCAGCAGAGAGAAACATAAATTAGATTTACAGATTGTAATTTAAATAATCCAGTAGTAGGGAATACATCAGAAATAGAAATTCCCCTATTTTCTTATCTCCAACATGCAAACATGGGCAGAATAAAGAAGGAAATGCCCCTTTGGGTAAAGAGAGAACTAAAAAAAATAAAGCTTTAAGTTATTTACCTAAGATTTTATTATAAAATTTTTAAATTAATTTCTCATTAAGATAGTCGGTGGGTTTCCTAGATAACACACGGTTAACTCTCCTGTCTCTCCTTTACCCTGAGTTTACAGATTTGTTTACTTTGAAAAAAGATTTTTACATTATCAACATAATATATGCTTATTGTAGAAAATTTGAAAAAAAAATATATGTTCCTGCTACCCAGACATAATCACTGTTAATATTTTGCTATAGATTCTTTAAGGATTTTCTCTATGCCTCTGTACATTTATTTTACATAGTTGATATCATGGTACATAAATAATTTTTTATCCTACATTTAAAAATATAAGCATTTTTCCATGGTTAGAAAAAACTTTAAAAAAACATTTTTTTTTTTTAAAGATTTTATTTTTCCTTTTTCTCCCCAAGGTCCCCCGGTACATAGTTGTAAATATATATTTTTTTAGTTGTGGGTCCTTCTAGCTGTGGCATGTGGGACACTGCCTCAGCATGGCTTGATGAGCAGCTCCATGTCTGTGCCCAGGATCCGAACCAGCGAAACCCTGGGCCGCCGAAGCGGAGCGCGCGAACTTAGCCACTCAGCCACGGGGCCAGCCCCAGAAACACTTTTATTGATTGCTTAATTTTCTGTCTTACGTTATACCACAACACACTCAACCATTAATATTTTTTGAACTTTGTGTTTGTTTTCCAAGTCTAAAATTATAAATAATATAATGAATATTCTTAAGCTTTCATCTAGGGATACCTTCCAGTTCCCTCTCCACACTCCACACCCCCACCTGACACCACACACAGGATATGTTCCCGGAAATGGAATTACTGGGTCAAAGGGCGTGAACATTGCTATGGACTGAATTGTGTCCCCTTAAAATTCACAAATTGAAGCTCTTACCCCCAATGTGACTGTATCTGGAGGAAGGAACTTTAGGAGGTAATTAAGGTTAAATGAGGTCATAAGGGTGGTGTCTGAGACTGTGACCTTATTTGAAAAGGAAGTGAGAGAAATCTCTCTCTCTCCTCACTATGTGAGCACACAGCTAGATGGTGGTGTCTGTCTACAAGCCAGGAAGAGCACTCTCCCCAAAAACCAACCACACTGGTATCTTGTTATCTTGAACTTCCTACCTCCAGAACTATGAGAAATAAATTTCTGTTGTTTGTCACCCAGTCTATGTTATTTTGTTATGGCACTCTGAGCTGACTAATGGAAACATTTTTAAAGTTACTGGTGCACAGTGATAAATTACCTTCCAGAAAGATGTTACCAATATACACCACCCCAGCAGTATTTAAGGAGTTATTTGCCCTCTACCCTCACCAGCACATTCAAAAACTTTTTAAAACTTTATTCTTTTAAGATCTACCTATCCTTTAAAAGGCTTTTTTTTTCTTCTGAGGTAGATTAGCCCTGAACTAACATCTGTGCCACTCTTACTCCATTTTATATGTGGGTCACTGCCACAGCATGGCTGACAGGTGGTGTAGGTCCGCACTCAGGATCTGAACCTGTGAACCCAGGCCACCGAAGTGGTGCATGGGGAACTCAACCACTATGCCACATGGCCAGCCCCTAAAAGGTTTTTGAAACTCATTCCCTTGAAGTTTTATTTCACCAAAACAGACTTAGTTTCCATGGCATTGTCCCATGGATGTACCACTATATTTTGAAGTTCCCAGTGTTAGTAGTATTTCATAGAGATAAAAATGTCCACTTAGGAATCCCAAAACAAAGCAAACAGACATATAAGAAATTTCTTTTAAAATTTCTATTATTTTATCATCTCCACTTTTATATTTATGGGAAGGAAAAGCTAAGAATTAAGAACTTGAGATGGTTTTAAGGCCATGTATTAATAGGACTGACAATCAAACACCTATGATAGAGGCTCTCCAATTTAAGCCCTCCCCTATTTTGCAAAGAAAGTTGTCATTTTTGTTATAAAATAGGTATATAGAAAAATTACCATCAAAACAGAAAATAAACTCTCCCTCTGTAACTTTTATCATGCTTTTAAATAAAATCCTTACTAGCAGAACACTCTTTTCCACAGTATGCACCCTAAATTATTACATGTTTCATTTACAATAATTTTCTCTCCTTCAGCTTGCAATAGAAATCAGTGACAGATAGAATGGAATTAAAAACTAAATTCCAGTTTCCCATCTAGTTTTATACTAAGAACATTGTACTGCATTCTGTACAGAATGCAAATATATAGCACAAATTCGTTTACTATTAAACAGTAACAGAAATTTGCCAATTGTTGCCGCTGATGATTATCTTGAGGATAAATTCACAGTGTTGTGACTTTATGCCTGACTCACTTTTCCATTCTTACTCCATTCTTAACTCACCTGTTCCATTCAGTATTACTTTACAGCACATGGTGCTCTGTTTTCCTAACTTTGCTCTGAGTTGGCACCAAGTGAGTGGAGATGAAAATATCTTTCACGTCAGTGTGTCTTGCTTCATAACATTCTCAAGCTGTTTTCCCAATTTTAGCATTTCAAGGGCAGTTCTGCCCTCCTGGGTCCTCTTAAAGCTGATTGGATTTCCATGGAAGAGGTGCCTGCAGAGTTGATAATCAAAGAAAGAAAAGAGAAAATTAAATTCACCTGTGCTGACCAAGTGGGCGAAAGAGGGCACTCCAATGTCAAACAAAGGATATTTCAAAAGTCAGTCTTAATGGACTTTTGTTTTATGGAAAACCAGCCAGAAACGCCCTCAGCCCAGAAAGTTTTTCTCATGGGATTTGAGTTTGCATCTTAATGGTGTGTTTATAACATTTATGTTGGTTTTCATCTCCCATAAATAGAAAAAAAACCCAACAAACCACTGAGTGGAGGAATTGGAATGATAATTTGAGCAGAGTGATGAATGGGTAGGGTATGGAATAAAAATGCCAGTTCTTCATATAGAAAAATGTTCTATTTCAGAATAAAAAAAAAACTGTGGTTCTAAAAAAAAAAGTTATTTCAATGATGCTTCTTTTGTTCAATTTAGAAGTGCAGGTATAGCAATTCTAATTTCTTAAATGTCTAATGCTCTTTAATTTGAAGAGAAAAGATGTAATTAAGTGTGTATAATGTACTTAGAATGAAATTAGGTTCAAATTTAATTCTTCTTCTGTGCCCCCTGTAGTGTGGAAAATGTCAGTTTTTTAATAGTCTTATAGAAAAATGGTGTTTTCTTATATTAGGATCTAACACAATCGAATGCATGCTGGAAAATAATATTCATGTAGTTTCAATGGAGATTTTTGAAAACACTGTCTAATTCAAAGAACATTTTTAAGATTTTATTTTTCCTTCTTCTCCCCAAAGCCCCCCAGTACATAGTTGTATATTTTTAGCTGTGGGTCCTTCTAGTTGTGGCATGTGGGACACCGCCTCAGCATGGTTTGATGAGCAGTGCTTCCGTGCCCAGGATCCAAAACCGGCGAAACCCTGGGCTGCCGAAGCAGAGCATACCAACTTAACCACTCGGCCACGGGGAGGGCCCCTCAAAGAACATTTTGATTCCTATAGCAAATCAAGTGGTCTTTCTCCTCTTTCCGTTGACATGTATACCTCTAATAGATGGGTAGCCCAAGAGAGCTACAGCAATTCCATATCACTACATTTCAGCCAGGATCTAGAGAATTAAGTTTACTGGTATTCCCCTAGAAAAGGGAACTTTCTCTAACAATACACCAGCACACCATAAAATAGTAACTCACAGCTTTATCAAGACTGTCCAAAACAATATGTCTGAGATCAATTTCAGACAAATTAAGGAAAATACTAACTGTCTTGTGTGATTACTCTGTGCCAGGCTGTATGCTATTGTCACTTGTATTACATCATTTGTTTATCATAACAGCCTTATGAAATAGTTGCTATTATTATTTCCACTTAACAGATGAAGAAACCGAGACTGAGAGAAGTTTATTTCCCCAAGATCACACAGCCAGTGTGTGTTGGAATTGGGATGTGAATCTACAATCTTGAAAGCCACTTTATTGCCCCAGATCTTATTCAAAGTCCTCTAGGCTACAGGCAGTATTCTTGTGAAGGAGGAGTTAGAATATAATGTTTCTGCGACTACCATATGATTAAAATGTTATGATATTTTATAAACAAACTGGATACAAACAATTTTTAGCATTCCCTCTAAAGCAGCACAAGGTATAAATTTGATATTTTGAAACCAGTATATGTTTAAGATTTCATCATGCTTGATTTTTTTAACTGGTGAGTGGTCTCAGTTTCCCTAATATGGCTGTGAATGTAGGGTCCAGGGCCTGTCGTTGTCTTTGTACAGTTTTACAACTCTGTAAGTTGCAAAAAAATTAGGGTAATGCAGATTATTTTTCTCTCTAGAAGTGCAAATGAATTTTATCCAGAGGAATAAAAATGATCATTGCCTTGTGGATATAGACCAATTTTGCATCTGTGAGTAAATTTACGTCAGCATTCCTGATTGTGTGTGTGTGTGTGTGTGTACATGTGTGTATGTTGTTTGAACTCTCCTTTGAACCAGTTGTAACATCTGACTGATTTCCCCATCATTTAATGAGTTAAGCAAAATCACTGACATGTTCATTTTGTATTTGTACATGACATGCTTTCAATATTAAAAATTTCTTTTCTTTAACACTTCCTTTATTCTTTCCTTCCATTTGAGCATCATTACAGGGGCCAAATCCAGCCTAAGTCCTGTTTTCGTATGGCCCACTAGCTAAGAATGATGTTTACATTTTTAGCAATTGAAAAAGAAAAAGAATATTTTGTGGCATGTGAAAATTGTGCAAAATTCAAATTTTAGTGTTCATAAACCAAGTTTGATTGGAACACAGCCATGCTCCTTTGTTTACATATTGTCTATGGCTGCCTTCCTGCTACAGCTCTGCTATTGCAGAGTTGAGTAGCTGCTACAGAGATCAGGTCTAAGCTTCTTGCCCTTTACCTCCTCCCTTCTCATCTACATATTTTAACTCTTCCCTAGGTGGCCCCTTCCCCCACAGCAGACTCCTACGGACTGAAAGCATTCTGAAGTCCCCTTAATTCTCGGAGCACAGCAGAACACGAAACCCTGTTAGGACTGGAGTTGCGGGTGGGGCTGCCAGCAACAGCTGCTGTTTTGTTTCCCTTGCTGTCTCTTCTCCCAAAGAGCTACCACTGCTTCACTGATCTCTGCTGGCCAAACCCCTGCTGCCCACCCTTTGCCACCTCCTTAATCCAGCCCTGTACTATTATCCCAAAATTGCATTCAATTCTTATTATATTTTAAATTCCATCAATTGAAAATTGTGGAAATTCATTTTCTTTTTATGTGTCTTTTTATGTGTCTAGCCTAGATTTTGCCTCTTGACCTGTAAAGCCTAAAATATGTATCTCTAGACCGTTACAGAAAAAGTTTGTCTACCCCAGTTCTGTAAGTGACAGGCACTATTCTAGCCCTGGGGATACAGCAGGGACCAAGAAAGAAGTAGTTCCTACCACCATGGGCTTATATTCTTACAAGGAAGACTGAAAGCAAGCAAATTAATAATTACATACGTATGGGAGACAATCCTTGTTTTTAAGTAACACATATCATAATATTTAGAAGTCAAGGGGTATGATGCGTGCAACTCAGTCTCAAAAGGTTCAGACAATAAAAACAATGATATGTATGTCCACAAAGTTTTGAAGGGGAAAGGGTGTTACCCAAGAATTCTGCACCCAGGTAAATTATGATTCATGTATCAAGGCAACAATATTGTATTACAAACATCAAATTTGCTGAGAGACTAGATCTTCAATATTCCCACCACAATAAAGAAAGGATAATTATGTGATGTCATAGAGGTGGAGCTAATGCTAAAATGGCAATCATATTGCAATATATACGTGTATCAAATCAACATGTTGTACACCTTAAATTTACACAATGTTATGTGACAAATACATTTCAGTTTTTTTTTTTTTTGAAAAGCTTCTTGGATAATCCTCATGCTCAGCTAGATATAGGATCTACTGACATCATATTGTTTTACACTTGGTTGTGTACGTGGATTTATCCTTCACTAGAATTTAAGTTTTTCTTGACGGCAGGAACTATGTTTTGCTCTAGAAGAGTGCCTTGCACATATCACAGTAGGAATTCAATGGCTATTTGTAGAATTTAGTGGGTTAATGGCTGAAATTTCTTGCCAGTTATAGGCATATCACTGTACCTTCTTTTCTATGTAGTGGCAAATATATATATATATATAATCTTATGATTTTGATGTAGTTGTGGATATTTTAAATATTCTTATTTGAGTTAATAGTATGTAAATTCACTTTTCTCCTCGATAGGTAAAAGGATTAAGTGTAAGAGCACTAACTAAAAAAAAAAAACATTAAAAGAAAATATAATTGAATTGTTGAAAGCTCTGGGAATTATTGGTGATTTTTTAAACTTAGAAAACCTGGATCAAGAAAGGGAAATATTTCTTCTCATTTCCAGTGCCTTTAGGCAGACATCATTAATAGATGAAGGCACTCTTTTTTCACTAAAATGAGGCTTGGTTTTAGAATCCTTCTTAATCCAGTATTCCAAATAGCCAGTAACGAATTATGTGAGGAGGCATGTAAATGAAAAATTGGTTGGCCATTCTCGAAATAGAGGAAAAGTAATCAAGTTTAATTTTTTAAATGTCATTTCTTAATTTTTTGTTCTTTCTTGACTTCTACTTGCATGATTTTTTTCTTCTTCTTAATTTATGAATTACATGTTTATCTCTACTTTGTTCGTGGTATATCAGTAAGAAATCACCATGATGCAATGGTAGCCTCTGAGTCCAGCACCAAAGGGCTAGTCCAGAAGAGTTCACAGACCAAATTAAGATGCTGAAGTCACACTATTTGTTGAATCCATTTAAAGCATACAGCAAGAGGCACGGGGAAGAGATGAAATAGGTTAACAGTGTACTTAGGAAAGGGTGCAATTGAGATGGCAGGACCAAATTACCTGAATCCTGTATGAGGAGATGTTCATATGTCCTGTCTCCCATTTTTCTGCATCAGCTTTTTCTGCTAACATTGGAACTGTAAAGACCAGAGTTGAGGGTGAGCTAAGAAGACTTAGCTGATGGAAGGGGCCTAGTGCCAATTCTTACTTTCTCTACCAGACTCAGGGCTGGTATGCCTGCTGTAGTAGTAACTCACCATTGATAACGTGCTAAGCATCTGTGGATTTTATCTAACTGGCTTGAGCAGAGGAGACGTGGCCAAAATGGGTCCTCTTGAATATTTAGTGCTTACCTGGTAGCATCGGTAATAACGGTAGCCTTCTCTCGAAAAAACCCAGAATTTACAGGCTGGCCTGGTGGCATAGTGGTTAAGTTCGTGTGCTCTGCTTTGATGGCCTGGGGTTCACCGGTTTGGATCCCGGGTGCAGACCTGTGCACTGCTTATCAAGCCATGCTGTGGCAGGTGTCCCACCTATAAAGTAGAGAAGATGGGCAGAGATGTTAACTTAGGCCCAACCTTCCTCAGCAAAAAGGAGGAGGATTGGCAGTGGATGTTAGCTCAGGGCTAATCTTCCTCAAAAAAACACAAAAAACACTCAGAATTTAGAAACACAAAATGTTTCAAACTTTACCTCTTTTTCTTTCATGTTACAATGTTTTAATTTTCTTGGTTATCCTATATGATTATTATAGTCAATACTTATTTAATTTCTCCCAACATTTTACTCTAGTTGTTTGCTCAGGCTTTCTTTTTGCATGTTGCTGCTTTCTTTTTGAATTCAATTTCCTTCTTATCGAAGTACATCTGTTAGTAGTTCTTTCAGTTCAGGTCTGTGAATGGTAAACTCTATTGATTTTTTTGTGAAAAAGTCTTTTTTCACCCTCGCTTTGAATGACAGTTTTGCCAAGAATAGAATTTCCTTAGCACTTTAAAAATTGTATTTCAATCTTATTTTACCAATGGAAATTCTTTTGTCAATCTAGACACTTTGCAGTATTCTTTCTTTCTCTTTTCTTTTCTTTCTTTTTTTTTTTTTTGCTTTGCTATTATGGTTTTTCTACTTGTTTTTGGTGCTCTTCAAGTTTAACTAGAAGTGTCTAGATACTGATTTCTTTTTAAAAATGTATCCTGTGGGGACTTATTGTATTGTTCCATGGGTCATGTCTGTATTTCTGAGGAATTCTCTGCCATTTTCTCTTTGAATAGTGCCTCCCCTCCATTACCTCTTTTCTCTCTTTTTGGAACTACTATTAGCTGTGTATTGAATCTTCTTATTCTATCCTCCATATCTCTTAACTTCACTTTTATATTTTCCATTTTTTTAAATCCTCAGCGCTGTACTGTAATTTCCTCGGATTTATTCTTCAGTTTAATAATCAACTCTTCTGCTGTTTCTAGTCTGATTAACCCATCTGTTGAGCTTTTATTTTCAATAGAATATAAGCTCTATGCTAGTAGGGAATTTGTATGTCTATCCACCATTTTATCTCTAGCACTTCAAACAGTTCTAGAACTTCGCAGATGTTCAATAAACATTTGTTACAAGAATTAATGACTCAATAAAGCCCTGTTCTTTTTCAATTATTTCTATTTTTTATCTTGTTCTTAATTTTATTTTATATTCTTTCTTTTATGTTTTTAACCATTTTATCCTTTTGTAGTCACTTTCAGGTGGTTTTATTCACTGAAGTTATTTGGGCACAGCTTTTTTCAATTTGATGTGTCTGCTGCCTCTCCCTTGTGGTGGATTGTTCCCTTGTGTGGTGGTAGATTTTACTGAGAGCTCACCTTCAGTGGCAGTTGTTTATTCTGTGGAATTCTTTTGTGCCCTGAGTTGTGCAAATGTCCTTATTGAGGATTTTTATATTTGCTTCCCTAGGGGCCTGGCAGTTTCTCTGTTTCTAATCTCAGGATTCTGTTTTCAAATAATAGTGTGCTAGTGGACTTTTATAGAGTGGGATTTTCAATTTTCATAGGAACCATCATCCTCCACTTCCACCCAACCTAGACTACTGAGCAGAAGATAAGTTTCTTAGCAACTTCCCTAGGCTTCAAAAAGCAAACATCTCTTTAGGGTCCTAATTTATGCAGGAATTGTAGTTCCAGCTCCTCATTAAGTGGCTCTGGGGCCGCATCTCTTGGTCCTGCATGGCGTTGAACCCTCAACTCCTGGCCCTTACTTCTGTGACCTTGGATTTCTTCTTCATTTTTGGTATCTGAAGATTTTGCCTTCTCTATTTTGAACTCAGCTTTATATTTAAAAATAGTTATACTCTATGCATCATATCTATAAATTTGAGAGAGGTGGGAGTCTCATGCCATGACTGTCATTTCTAGTTGGAAAGATGATTTGGTTCCACAGGTCTTGCTGCTGAATTTCATCCAGACTATCCAAGAGACCATCACCAAGAATCATCATCTCACTTTTGATTCTTAGAGCTTTTGGTAACATTACTGTAGATACTAACATTCAAATCAACTCAATGAATAATATAGTGCTAACTACTTCAGGAAATATAAAGATGACTAAGATAGTCTCTGCACACAAGAGGCAAGCATTATATAGTAGGGAGATTAAGAAAGGTTCATAAATAATCATAAGGCAGAAAGCCTTTAAGTGCTAGCTTTAGAATAATGCATGCTACATTTATTATTAAACAAATTAGTAAGCTCCTTAAAAGAATGAAAAGAAAGAAGGCATTTTCTCGTGGTAGTAACAGGAAAAAGTTCATGGAAGAGGTGTTATTTGAAATGTGTCGTGAGAAATGAGTGGGGTTTCTAAAGTAATAACGGAGGGGGAAGTATTGGAAGAGAAGGAGTGTCTTTTCTAAGTTGAGGGAAAAGCATAAGATTAGATAAGGAGATGGGAGGGTGGAAGGTATAAACAGGGAACAAGTAGTCCAATTTGCCAGGTTAGGATGTTAGAAGACAGTATTATTAGAATGTAAAAATAAAAGAAATGAAGATAAAGCTTGTGTCAGGATGAGGTGGTACAAAATGGGCAGGCATTTAAAGGTAAATTTAATTTAAAATTTCTTACTGTCTATGTATCCAAAAGGAAAGGAGGATGTTGGTTTTATTTTTTAAGGATACATTTAAGAACCAGGATCACTTAAAATTTAGTTTGGGCAGTTTCTTCTTAATGTCCTGATACTCTGGTTAGTTTCACTAGTTTCCAGGTAGGTAAACCAAATCAGCATTTTTGTGTCTCAGGCATACAAGCACCATCTAGTGGCAAAAGAAGGTAATCACAGGAATGAACTCCATATAAAAACACATACTTGTGGGGTTTTTTCCCACTTGTTATTTACATTACGATTAGCTAATAAAAGTGGGCCATGTTCCAACAGGATAGGGAAATAAAGCAGTCTGAAACAACACGGCTTGATGACTGGATTAAGAGAACGTGGCATCAGATAAAAATGGATTATAGATAAAGGGCTTATTAAATAGGAAACATCTGAAAATTTCACATCAGGGACTTAACATCAAGTTGTATTTGGGAATGAACCTTAAAGCAAGATCTATTTGAGCTTGTAGACAGAGTTGAGAAAAATAAAGTGTAAATGAGGAAGAGGCCAAAATACTGAAGGTAACAGTATTCTACCAGAATATTTTCTCCTTCCTCTTTACCTAACTTCTACTTAGCCTTCAGGTCTTAATACAGATATGACTCCCTCTGGACAATGTTCCTTGACCTCTCAGGTTTGTATTAGATGAATCACTTATGTCCTCCTACCGACCACTGTCCTGCTGAAGGTACTGGCCACACTCCATTGTCACTTTGTTTTTATCTATAGCCCTCATTACAGTCTAGACTCCTTAACAGCTGGTACCATGCTTTTTTCATTTACTATTCTCTCCCTAATGCTTAAGGTAGCACCTGACATAATAGGCACTCCACAAATATTATTTACAAAATGAATGGACAGATTAATGAAGAGAATAACTGTGATAGGAATGCGCAAGGAACAAATATTGAAAGTTAGTAAAGCTTAATTGAAAAAAGAAAATATTTTCAGGAAAGTTACTAATAGGAAAAACCTGTTTTCTTCATTCTATATCGATTCCCTACATGACGTCTATTTTATTTCTAATCTCTGGTGCTTTATAGTTTTCAGAGTACTTCTCTCTACCTCAGAGGAGGAAAAATAGTACATAGCTTACATGGGCACTGTGGAGATTAAATACAAGACTACATAGCACAGTGTGTAGCACATATTCTGTGCTCAATAGTTGCCTTTTATTATTTCACACACCTCATCTCAAAAACTCCTTGAAATAACCCAGACAAAGAAGGTAGGTATTTTTTAATCCTATTTTACAAGTTAGAAAACTAGTGACTATAGATGCTAACTATGCCTATGTGATTATGGAGTCCCATCAGTTCTTAAGTGTCTGAATCCACCAAATCTAATAGTTCATTGTCCTTTCTATGGCATCGCTTTGCTTACCTAGAGGGAGAGAAGAAAACAGAGGACATTTGGATGCTAAATATTAACAGGGCTATGTTGGAGAGAATGAAAATAAATTGCAAGAGGTATATTATTTTTCTTTTGTTGCTTACTGAATTACCACGACCTTAGTGATGTAAAACAATACAAGTGTATTATGTCTCTTATATAAGTTAGAAGTCCAACACCCAGTTTGCTCTGGGAGAAAGATCAAGGTGTTGGCAGAGCTGCATTTCTTTCTGGAGGCTCTAGGGGAGGATTTCTTTCTTCGCCTTTTCCAGCTTCTAAATGCCACTTGCATTCTCTCCTCCATCCCCACAGCCGGCAATGGTTGGTTGAGCCCTTCTCACGTCGCATCCCTCTGACCTTCTCTTCCGCCTCCCTCTTCTACTGGTAAGGACCCTTGTGATTACAGTGGGCCCACCCAGATAAGCCAGGATAATCTCCCTATTTTAAGGTCAGCTGATTAGCAAACTTAATTCTCTTTTTCCACATAAGGTAACATATTCACAGTTTCCAGGGATCAGGATGTGGGCATCTTTGGGTGGACGGAGGTGGGGGGGATTATTCTGCGTATTCCAGAAGAATAGTGAATTCCAAGGGGAATAATGGCAAGGGGATCCCCCAAAAGAAAGGAACAGGTGCTTGCGGGCATAGCGTTTTCAAATGGAAGTGTTAGAGGTGTCACTGCAAGCTATCTGACATAGCGTGTTAACTCACATTGATCTTGGCAGACATTAAAATGTCTGGATGTTTTTACATGGCAAACCTAGAACATATCCTATTCTGTACTTCTGCAGTTTTATTTTTCAATTTGAACAAATATGGGGATTTTCATATATTTCTGTTAAATTTTATCTTTAGATTTTTAGCTCAGAGTGCAAATTGTTAATGTAATTTTGTTTCCTGGTTCTGTTTTCAGTCATATTTTCTATGCTATATAGGTTTTGTTTCATTTTTTGATTTGACTAGAATGATTTCTATGTCTTCACCTATGTAATTGATGAAAAACTATAAACAAAAATTTGGCTACAATTATCCAACTAACTTTGAGTTTACCTAAGTATAATTATATCTTATTTTAGATTCTCATCCACAAATATGAAAGACTGGATTAAATGCTTTGCTGAAATTAATTTATACCACGACTATACAATTCCCATTTTAATCCAAAGATCAAGTCAAAAAAGAAGTATAGTGTGACTTATCTGTAGTTTAGCCTGGCTGGTTGCTAGTGACCACCAAACGCTTTTCTAAATGTTCAAAAAATATATTTAATTATGTACTCTGGAATTTTACTTTCCTGTTCTGAAATTTTTATTGTCTAACTTTTCACCCATTTTAAAAAGCAGGCGACCTAGCATCTTTTTCATTTTTTACAGTTTCTCTGAATTTACCAGCAATGGAATAGGTCTTAGGTTACCTGTAAACGGCTATGGGATGTAATTTGTGCCTGGAAACATGAACTTGTTTGAAACAGATAGGTGCTTGCTTACTATCTCCCCACCCATCTCAAGTTTCAGTTCTTTCTATGTTGTTTCACTTCAAAGTCCATTTTCCTTACTGAAGAGAGAAAGAGCACACAGATTGAGTCAAGTCTCTCTTTTTTAGCCTTTACATTATTCTTTTAGGTAAATTGATAATTTTGTGTTTATAAAAACCTATGCAGGCTTATTTTGCTGTGCCTCTAATATATTCTCCACTCTGGTTAAAGCAGTCTCCCCATCTTTTCCTCTTGAAGGTACCAGGTAACTCCAGCCCTCAATGATTTCTCTACAGTAGTTTACAGTTTGCACTACATAGTTTAACAGTGGAACAAATATGATCTTCCATTTGATGCTCTATATTTTTTTGTTGATTTCTTTACCTTTTTTTTGTTCACCTGCAACGTTGGGGTTTTGTTAAGCAGGAATACTAGGCATTCGCTATACACTTGTCAGTTGGTTGAGCTTTTAAATATCAAATTAAATATTAACCTCCTTGAATAATTTTTCTGTTTGGAGAAACACAAAGAAAGAATATAGTATTTGGAATTCTTTTTAGTGTAACAAAAACAATAGTGATAATTATAATAATAATAGTAGTGGCAGTGGTAATAAAGCCAAATAAACTAAAATTACCTTCAGAAGTCATTCCCTTCTCCAGTTTTCCACCAATTATTAATTAATCATTTCCCTAAGCTATTTAATAACAATCCCAGCCACATTTGAGATGGTAGTTTAGAATTCTATTGTTAAAGATGCAAGATTCTCTTTCTATTTTGTCAGTCAAGGCTGCATTCCTTTATTTATCTTGCCTTATTCTAGAACAAGGTACCAATTTTAATTTCTTGGAAATTATACCTAATTTAAACCCTGAATTTAGAAACCACATCGCTTCTCTTGGCACTTTTTTAGCTTGCAGAAATGGTAAGAGTTTCACAACAAATGGTAATAAAGAGTGTTTAATAGTAATAGGTTTATAAAATGGTATATGTAATTTTCAGTGTATTGATAATCTTGCAAAATAATGGACTGATTTGACATCAGGAAAAAAACCTGTCCGAACAATTCAGCAATTTTGCTCTTAATTTTGGCTAAAATAGCATAAGAAATCCATTAAATAAAGCTCTGATTTTTAAGTCAAAAAGCAACACAAATAGAATTCATTGTTCCCTAGCAGGAGGTTAGGATATAGGTTAGGGTTTAGGGTAGCAACCCTAATTCTCACTCTCTAGATTAAATACTGTCAAAACTCTGGTTCTCCATTTATTTTGTTTAGCTAGGCAACTTGTTAAATCTCAGTCTGCGACATCTATGATCTATGTAGTCCCATGTGATTTATTTGTCTACGAATCTATTAATGAGATATGGGGATTTGGCTTGCCACCATGACAACCAAGCAGTATGACTTGTTTGCTATTTCCTAGATACAAAAGCTCAGACACAAACATCTTTCCTACAGCTGCTTATTTAGTACTGGGACCTGGTAACTATGGAAATTTAGATGAGATTATGTGGCTAAACTGTTAGCAAGGTACATGCAGTCTGATAAATAGCCCGTTCAAAAAGGCAGTAAAATATGTCATGGCCAATACATTACTTTGTAGCAGTCTTCTTACATAAAGGTCTTATTTAGTATTCTCTGTTATGTTATTCCCACAACCATAGCAGCATCATAATTTTGTCATCCATCCCATAAGAAGAATTTAATATCTTCTCTTTCTGTTATTACATAGATTTTGTTGAGTGAGTGGTGACATTCTGGGGGGATAATAATGACAAAATTTGCATAATCTTGTACATGTGTTTTCTCATCAGTAGTATTATCAACCTTTACTGCACATTATGATGCATAGGACCTGGGAATTTAAGTTACCAATCTAAGAGAAATCGCTTAATGCCACACTACTTACAATTTAATTGACGAGAGAGTACATAAGTAAAATGATGTGAACAAGATGGTAGCATGTGTGCAGACACCCATTTTATCTGGGGTGATGAGAGTTTTAGAGAAGAATTGGGTCTTTGGTCTTCAAGCAAAAGTAGAAGCATAAACAGACAGATTGAATGACAGTGAACATTGCAAGCATAAGAAATCCAGGAAACAAATGCCTAGAATAGTGGCAGAAATGATGAATAGACCTCTGAAGTTAAAGCCAGGTTGAGGCTACTAGTGAGAAGTACAATTGGAGAGTAGGGAGTGAATGTATATTTCAGTAACACGTTTCTACCAGGTTTATTTATCTTTGACCTCCATTTATTTACTTGCTCCTAAATCCTAGGCCACTAAGAATGCATTCTTCTGAATTGTAACTAAAACGTCTTAAGATATTCCAAAAGAGAAAAAATATAACATGAATAGTTTTCATTACCTGCCTTCAGTTTTCCAGTGTAGTTTCTAGGACGTTCTTAGCTTCCTTCCCCGGACTCCCACTGCCAGATTTTTAATAACCATGGATTCTGCTAACCCTCTGAATTTCCTATTTAATCCATATTCAGTAGGATAAATAAAACTTGATTCCTTGATTTTTAAAATTTTAGTAGAACTTAGCAGAGTAACTGTTGGGGGGCACTCGGTTTAAATTTGCGAAGCAGAAAAACAAGACACATTTTAAAAATACTGGATATACACAGGATCCACAGAATTTTTAAAAAGTCTTTAAATAGTTAAATTCTCAAAAGTGAAAAAACTGCAAAGAAATGTGACCATACAGAAATCTAGAGAGGAAAAATCTGTAATGCTAGTCTTGTGAGCTTGTCTTTCCTTTACGATAACTTTTGACCACCATTTAGGTCACTTTGGGTAATAAAACTCAAAACCCCAGTTAGTATTTTTAACAAAAGTAAGTGCGATATAGAGTCTTCCACAGATGCCAAAAGTCTCAGGCCTTTTGGAAAATTCAAGATCCACCACAGCCCGGACTCTCGTGAGAATACTTCAAAAACTAAAAGCATCCTCACTGTCCAGATGTCGCTGCCTGATGGGAGTTGGAGGACGTAGTTACGATAATGAGGACACTGCACCCCAGGCGCTGCGGCGTGAAGAAGGCCTGCGGAGTGACTTAAAATGTAGTCCTGGAAGAGAACTGTTCAAAAGCCGGGAAACAGCAAAGATTCTTAAAATTAGATGTGACCCGGGAGGCAATGAGATGGCAGCAGGCCAAGGTCACAGGTTTGGACTCAGACCCGAGCCCCTGACTTCAAGCGGGTTGTTTGTGCCTGTGCCTCAAGGCAGAGCGTGGCGAGGTCTCCGCGGGGAATGCAGATTCGAGGACCACACGGCCCGGGCGGAACTAGCAGGCGGGGTTCCCAAGGCTCTGCCGCTCGGCGGGCGCGCAGCACCCGGGTCTCGGCGCGCCCCCACTCGCCCCGCCCCCTAGGAGCCCCGCCCCCAGGTGAGCTACCTCCACGGGCGCGCTCCCGCACCGCCGGCGCCGGGACGGGCGGGGCCGAGCAGCGGGAGCGCGCGCGTCCGCTGACCCCGTCCTCTGGGAGCCCCGCCCTCAGGTGCTTTCCGCTGGAGGCGGAGCCCGGCTTCCGGCGCCGGGCGCTGCTCTCTCGGGCGCGCTGCCGGGCCTGCGACGCTGGGGCGCGCGCGCGGGGCCGCGCTCTCGCACACATTGCCGAGCTCGTCCCCGCGCGGTCTCCACCGACCGAGCGCGTCGCGGCTGGACGGCGCTGCGCCCCGGGCCCGGCCCTGAGGTGAGGAGGGCGCCGAGGGCGGCGGCGCTGGAGGCTCGCTCGGGGAAGCCTCCCTGGGGAAGGAGGCGGGGGTCGAGCAGGGGCGGCGGGGAGGGCTCGGCGGTCGGGGGCTGCGGTGTGCGGGTCGGAGGGCTAGGGGGCACGAGAAACGCTGCGCCGCGTCTCGGCGGAGGAAGCGCGGTTGGCCGCGAGCGCTGTCGCCGACGCTGTCTGCTCCCCCCGGGGTGTCGGGGTGCGGGGGCCGCCGGGACCGGCCCGGCCGGGTTACCAGCGCCAGGCTGCGTCGGGTTGGACCAGGTCGTTTCCATCGCCAGGGCATCGTTAGGGAGAGGGAAAAAATGTTGTGGACGCAAATTCCCCTCGAAACTGGCTAATTAGCACTGGCTGTTCCTCGGGGGTTTCATGCTGATCATGTAATACGTGCGTGTTCACGGGAGTTTGGGTGAGCTGAAAATGCGCAGATCTCATGACAACGATTTTAGGGGGGAAACACCCTGATTCCTAAAACACGGCGAAGAGCTGCAGGCGTGCAAACATCTCTCTCAGCTTCTGAGAAGGCTAGCTCGGCTGGAGGCATCGATCTCGGTTTGAAGCCGTAATAGAGGAAGGAGGGTTTTTTCTGTGCTCCTGAGGCTTAGATAGACGTTTTAAAATAAGTAAGTCTGAAAGAATAAAGAGAATCACGTTTACTTTCTATCGAGGACGCTCTGAAGGAACAGAAAGAGAGAAAAGGAGTATATGTTGGATTCCCAACCGTGAGCGCAGTATTATCTCATTTAATCCTGACAGTCACCCTCTGAGGTTGGCGGTGTTATTCTAGTTGGGCAGACGGGGAAAATAGGTCACAAAGTGGTTAAGTCACTTATTAAGATCTCAACTAGCAAAAAGGTAAAGCTGAGATTCCACCCCAGGGATGCCAGACTAAATTCTGGTGCTTTCTCCACTATAGTTTGTGTCTGCCCAGAGAGCGATATTACATATTTTTAGGGAGGACTCCATGTAAGAGAGCGTTATTAAGGGTCTTGGGGTATTTGGGTTAAAATCAAACTAGCAAGGTATTAGTCCTTGAATATGTGCAGTTTAAGTGTATTTTCCTTCAAACAGGGTTTAGTATAGGAAATGTTACATTCAGGATAAAAGCAAATTTATTAATACATGTTTATTTGAATGTCCTTTATATTTCAGATACTATAAACCGTGTGCCAAGAGTGCCACACTTTATAATCTCTGCTCTTGAGTTAAAAATGCATGATCATATAAAAGAAGTTTGTGATATTCTACTAAATCGTAATCTTTACTAGTGTGTGAATTAATTGGATTAAAAATAGCTTTAAGCACGAGCTTTTAGGAACCTATTATATATAAGAAAAGGCATTGGATAACTTGTGTGGGTCCCATTGCATTTTCCCGTTCAGCAAGAAATACTGTCCTAAAATTTAGGTTAAGTCATATTGACAACTAGTACTTTGTTTTTATTACACTATCTTCATTAAATTTTGAAACACTAAAGAAGAAAAGAGCATTTATAATTTATCCCCTGTTAAATTAAAAGACTTGATTTTATAGTGTTTTTATTTCTTTAGTTGAGAAGCCAGTGATGTAGATGGGCAGGAATTTCTTTCAAGTCATTTGCCAAATATGTTCTTAACCTCTTTTTCCAAAAAATAAGTCTTAAATTAAAAGTATAGTTAATACCAGATTCCATTTAAGCTTTATGGCTCAGAGTTATAATGGAAACAGTGTCTTCAGTTTAGGCCAAAATGGCATATTGTTGAAATATATAATATTACCTTTGGCGCAGTTGTAGGTAAGCGGATAGAAGGGATACTGGGACATTTTGGAAATTTATTCAATTGCTCCAGTTTTCTCAATAAAGGAGGAATCAAGGTTATAATTTGAGGGTGATGCTGCTGCGAGTGGAAGCTTTAGAGGTTTGGGGATTGGGAGAGTGCATGGAGTAGTGAAATATATGATTGCCAGGCCATTAAACAATCTCTCTTAGGAATGAAGAGCGAGCTAGAGGAAATACAGGGTGCTATAAATGGGTGCACAAAATAAAGGTGTCTAATCTCATTTTGCACACAAGGTATTACCTATGCCATTTCCAGTGGCTGTGTTTACAGTGTCATCTAGAGTATACACCTGCACCCTTTGCCCCGATTCCCTGTCTGTGCCTGTGCCACTTCACAGCTATCCCTGTTCTTTATACTAAGTCAAGCCCTTTTGGGAGTATAGCTTTTCCATTCTTTTTTATCTGCCTGGAGTTCCCCTTCCACTCTTTCCCAAAGTCTTTCCCTCAGTTGCACTTACCACATTATATTAAATTTTATGTATCTGCCAAGTCAGTGAAAGTGTCTAACATTTTTTTTTCATTATGTTTGGTGCATAAATCCCTCAGTAAATGTTAAACGCATGTGCCACTTTTCTTCTTTCTCTTTTAGTCCGTAACAGGGGTTAGCAGACTTTTTCTGTAAAGAGCCAGATTGTAAATATTTTGTAGGTTTTATATGGTCTGTGTCTCAATTACTTTGCCATTGCAGCACAAAAACAATCATAGACAATATGGAAAGGAATGGGCATGGCTATGTTCCAATAACCCTTCATGTATAGACACAAAAATTGAATTTCCTCTAATTTTTACATTCCACAAAATTTTATTATTCTTTGATTTTTCCCTAACCATTAAAAAATGCAAAAACACTCAATTTAGGGGCTGTACAAAACAGGCTGTGGGCTAGATTTAGCCCCCACCTCTGCCGTCATAGTTTGCAGACCTGTGATCTAAAAGGACTCTCAGCATGTCTTGATAAAGGAATTTGCAGTGAGATGATATTGGTTATAGTAATATCATTGGTGGTAGAGAAGCAAAGATGAATAAGGCAGTCATTTTTGTCAAGGATCTCATGGTCAAGTTCAAGATTAAGACGTAAACAAATAATGATGACACAGTATGGTAACTGCAATTACAGCTTATTTATTAGATGTAGACGTGGAACAAGAGAGTGACAATCAGTTCTACTTGGGTGGACCAGAAGTGACCTCTGATAGTCCCTATCTGTTGGAGGTAGGGAACATTTTCAGCTAAGAGCCTTTTCCAGAATCTTTCCAAGATTGCTAAGAAGGTGACTGACCGCATCTCTTACCAGAATGGCTGTGGACATCAGGATGACTCAACTTCTCTATTTTTTATTGCTTTGAGAAGAGTGAAGTATGTTTCATTGTATGTGTAATGTAGTAATCAATATTTCTTTAATAAATTAATAAGTGATTTTTTTTTTTGAGGAACATGAGCCCTGAGCTAACATCTGCTGTCAGTCCTCCTCTTTTTGCTGAGGAAGACTGGCCCTGAGCTAACATCCGTGCCCATCTTCCTCTGTTTTATATGTGGGACGCCTACCACAGCATGGCTTGACAAGCGGTGCCATGTCCGCACCCAGGATCCGAACCGGCGAACCCCGGGCTGCTGAAGCAGAACGTGGGAACTTAACTGCTGCACCACCGGGCCGGCCCCATAATAAGAGAATTTCTGATATTGAAGTTTGGATTATGTAACTTTTAGTCTTTATTTTAAGTCAATTATTAATACATTAGAAAAGGAAGATGAGCTTTAAGTTTTCTTGCAATTTATTAGATTTAGTATGAATTATTTTTATCTAGGAAATTATTTATCTAGGAATGTTAAATATTTGATTAAACCTTTGGTGATATTACTTGTTTAAAATTTATCTAATTATTATTTAAAGCTCACAGCAAACTAATGCATTCCCTGGGGATGCTGTGGAGCAATGGAAAGTAACGTAAACATTTTAAAAAATAATTTTCTACCCTTATTTCTGTGTCTTTGTCATTGTTCTTTAGCAGTTAAGAATTGACTTTATTAAAGAGGTTTAAAGGTACATTGGTAGGACTTTCAATTGGAACTATATCAAGTATTATAAGTTTTCCAAAAAAGTATTTTTTGTTAAAAATATACTATTAGAAGTTTTAGTGCATTTCACTTGTTCACTTTGCTTTCAAGAATCGTCTTCCTACAAAAGAGAATTTTGCAAGAAGATGATTTTGCCTAAGAGACGGTCTTCATGTTTTCCAAAAGAGAAGGTCTTATATGTGTTGTCTACTCAAAAAGCTGCTGTTTAATGTTGTGTGGTCCTCTCCACCATTTCCAGTTCTGCCATGGGCTTGTATGAACTCCACCACTAGTGAGTGAACTCCTGGATATTGTCTGATTCTATTCTCACTTAGAGCCAGGGTTAAATGTGGGGCAGGCCAAGCATCCTTTATTACCTTTTCCTTTTCTTTTGAATGCCACCACCTAAGAATATAAAGTTTGGGATGATTAAAGGATTATAGTATAGAAGAGGAAATTTAGAACTCTCTGCTAAGTTGGGTTTTCTTGTATTTCAAGAAAAGGCACCTGAGAAGTTAAACTCTTTACAGATACATGTCCCTGTGCTGGCCATACTTCATTTCTAACTTTCAGCCCTGTTTTCAGCAATACACTTCTCTCAGAAGCACCACTTTCATGTCTGCTCGGTGGATCTCCATCTTTCTTTCAGGAAACCTCGTTCCCCTACCCACAGGAGTGGGTCTCAGCTCAGACACCATCTCTTTATCGTTGGCTGAGTCGTTCCATGTAGAAAGCCCTGCCTTCCCACATCCTTCCTTTGTCTGTCTCCCCATTCCAAACCCTGCAGAACAGTGGGGGATGCTAGTGAGAAGGGGGGACTTCTGTGATTACCCCACCAGGGTGAGTTGTAGGCACCCCTTTTCTATTCTTTTTCCTTCTGTCTTCTCTCCAAAGGACAAACATAATTCTCAGAGACAGCGTGGTCTCAACACTTGAAGGGGAAGCAGAATGTTTTCCTAAGCACTTATAATTTGCGAGGAATCTTTTTTTTTTCTGCTTTATCTCCCGAAACGCCCCCTGTACACAGTTGTATAGCTTAGTTGCATGTCCTTCTAGTTGTGGGATGTGGGACGCCGTCTCAGCGTGGCCTGACCAGCGGTGCCATGTCCACACCCAGGATCCGAACCCTGGGCCGCCGCAGCAGAGCGTGCGAACTTAACCACTCAGCCACGGAGCCGGCCTCCTGCAAGGAATCTTTTACAGTAGAGTTAGTACTTCCCGTTATTATGCAGAGCAGTCCTTGCTTGATTTATTCCCCATGACCCTTTTCAAATTGGTCTGCTTTTAGACTCTGTGGGTTGTGGGTGGCAAGAAGGGCAAATAGGTTCATTGTTGTCAGTTTACAAAACCTAACTACAGCCTTGAAGTTTTTGTTTAGATGGACATTAAACTAAAGGTCTCTAAAGAATCAATGTTAAGAATGTTTCCTTTTTTTTTTTCTTCAATCGAACAGCCAAATCGGGTTTCATATCATGAAGAAAACAAGTAGTCAGTTGAGTTTTCTTCTTTAACATTTTTTTTAGTAACTTGAATAAACAGAAGTTCAAGGTTATTGAAATTTAACATTTTCACATGATTAGACTAGAGCTTATGAATATAAGAAACATGAATTTGTTCAGGTCAGTCATAATACTCATTCATCTGTATAATTTCATAACAGATTTTGTACTTTCCTTTCATCATTTTCTTCTTTATCTTTTGGTCATCCATTCTGGAGGATTTCCTTGACTCAGTCTTTATTCTTACTCACTAATTTGCCTTCAGATGCCATTCACCTCATCTATTGAGAATTTTATTTCTATCAATCTGGTTCATTTCTAAGTTCTCTGGTAGATTTTTCTTAATTGCCTTGTTCTTGTTTCATGAATGTGGTATTCTTTGTTGTCCTTTTTTTAATTTAATTTTATTTTTTTAAAGATTGGCACCTGAGCTAACAACTGTTGCCAATCTTTTTTTTTTTTCTGCTTTATTTTCCCAAAGCCCCCATACATAGTTGTATATCTTAGTTGCAAGTCCTTCTAGTTGTGGGATGTGGGACGCCGCCTCAACGTGGCCTGACGAGTGGTGCCATGTCCACGCCCAGGATCCGAACCCTGGGCCGCCGCAGCAGAGCGCATGAACTTAACCACTGGGCCACAGAGCCCGCACTGTTGTCCTTTTGAGGATATTAGATATACTACTTTTATGTACAGTAGTGATCAACGTGTATAATTATGTGCCATGGACCAGGCAGCATTTTCAGCTTTACATGTATTAATTCTTTTAGTCATTCTAACACCCCACAGAAGTGGGTACAATTATTACTCCATTTACAGATAAGAAAAAACTTAGACACAGAAAAGTTACTTGCCCAAGGTCACAAAGCTACTAAGAGGCAGAGGCAGGGTTCTTGTTTAGTTGGTTTGGCTCCGGAGGTCACACTCCTAATCACTCTACTGTATTACTGCAGGCATTATTAATTCTTGTGTTGATTTCAGTGCCTCTTCGTCATGATATGTTTTTCCATAAATGTTTATCGATTCCACTTTCTTTCAGCGTGTTGGAAGATGTTGATTGGGTTTACTGTAGCCCTTTTTTTAAATTGTGTTGGGGGAGGGGAGAATAGTGCCAGCAGCCACCTAAGGGTTTGCACTACATTTCAATTTAAAGATACGGTACCCCCTCTTCCAGACTGAAGTAGATGAAAAGCTAAGGTTGAAATTTTATTTGATAGGTTAAGCTCTTCTTACAAAGGTATTTAATTCAAAATAAAAATCTTTTTAAAGTATCAAAATAAAATGTAGATGTGGTATCTTGTTTTTATAAATAGCTCATATTACAGTTGTGTTGATTTTGAATCTTTTTTGGAGGAGAGGGATGACAGATGAGGATAGATCAACTCAACATCAGATTGATGAGGTTATCTACCAAGAAGTAGAATGTTCTCTCGGAGAGTACTGGGCACAAAGGAGTACAGGACATTTTGACTAAGGAAAAATGATGAGAAAGAAAATCTGCCTAAAGAATAGAGCTCAGTTGCAGAGGGAAAATACTGTGAAAGCGCTTTTTGCTGATGAAGGGACTTTGCTTTGGAAGAAAGGACATGAAAGTAACCGAAGATTGAATAGACACTGAAATGACTCCTTTAATTAGTCATTGTATATTATCTTCTGCAGAAATATTTCCCTGTTAATATTATTTTAAACCTTCTTTAAAAACTTTACATCAGTGATTCTCAACTTTTTATCTGCCCCTACACACTGCCATTGGTATCGGTGGAATTCTATGCTTACTAGGGAGGGGAGGCAGGAAGGTTTTTAACATCCCCTGTTCTTCCATGCTTCACTTTGAAAAATCACTGTTATCTTTATGAGTATTCTAACTATGGAGTTAAGTACATATTATACTGTTATATTGGTTAAGTGCTTTGGGTTGTAAGAAGTAGAATCTGATCCTGGCTAGCTTAAGTGACAATAAAATATATTGGGTGGATAATAAGGTGTGTCACATACTATAGGGAAGAAAAATCAAGGTTTAGGCACAGTAGGTATCACACCTTAGGGGAATGCTTAGTACCAAGAATGTAGGAACTTTCTTTTGTAAATATTTCCATTAATGTAACTGTTTCCATGACTCCCATCTCTGCGTCTCTTAGTTAAAAATTCCATACTGCCAGGAGAAAATGTAATTGATATGGCTCGGGGGTAGTGGTGGAGGTGATAGTGGTGGTGATGAAGATGGTTTGTGTGTCTCTTGGGATGGTGGGTGGTGGGTGGAGCAGGAGTAAGTTGTAGTTTAAAAAGCCCTGCCTCGGGGTGGCGTGGGTGCAGAGGTTCATGGGTTTCAGAAAAGGCTGTTAAAGACTCAACCCTGAGTTCAGGGAGCAGTTCTCAAAGAAGGAAAATATTGTGAGTCCATCAGCTACTTTATGAGGGGCCTGTTTTCTAAAAAATGAAGAATGAAGCATGCAGTGTTCAATTTGAATGAATAATTCAGTGGTGCCCACTAAATCAATGTGTTTTGGCAGATATCTTGAGAATGTTCTTGCTGTATTGGTTAGTGTTTCTGTGTTTGTTTTGTAGTAAATCATCCTTGAATGAGTGTGGTTTTTCTTGTTTTTTTCTTTCTTATTGGCATAGAGATGATTATCAGTTCTTTACAGAATCTGATATAACGTTAATGAAGCTGTTAGAAGAGTTTATTTTTAATGTATCCTCCATTCTTGACTGCTTTAGTTTTGCTGTTTTTAATTTAGTGATTTAATATTTTTACGGTGTGTCTCATTGTGTATTTTTTTTTACTACATAAGTAACACGCATCAATGGAAAAATTCAGAATATAGGAAAAAAACCAAAGAAAGTAAAAGTTGTCCATTATCCCATTGTTAAATTAAAAAAACTCTCTCTCTCTCATCTTTCTTCTGTGCATATAAGGAGGATGCTTATTTAATCCAAACTTTAATTATAGATATTTCCTTTTTTGAGTAAACCAAGCTGCCTCTAAAAGGTTGCCTGTTTTTTTATCGAGGTGGAGATGGTCAGCCAGCTTGGAATAGATTCTTTTTGTTTTGGAGGGAAGTCATACCAATGGCCCCCATCAGATAGGTGTATGTAAAACACGGCAACAAATATTGCTCTGGAAGAAGGCTTCACAGGACTTTCTTGGTGTCTCCTGCAGGCTGCCCTCTCAATACCTTTTGGTATGCAGAGATCCTAGGTTACTGGGGTAGGCAAGTTGGAATAGGGACCATGGAGATTGCACTTGAGACTCTGGCTGTTTCTCTTTTGAACTCATCTCTAATGTGACCTCTTTGAAGAACTGATATAACTCCAACAGAGGTCCACTGGCAAAAAAGGCTCCAAGGACCTCCAAAGGGTGAACTTACCCCAGCAGATGGAGACACTGGAAAGTGATAGGTACAACGATTTAGCTTATACAATTAAAAACAAATTATTGAGGGGCTGGCCCCGTGGCCGAGTGGTTAAGTTCGCGCGCTCCGCTGTAGGCGGCCCAGTGTTTCGTTGGTTCGAATCCTGGGCGCGGACGTGGCACTGCTCGTCAGACCACGCTGAGGCAGCGTCCCACATGCCACAACTAGAAGAACCCACAACGAAGAATACACAACTATGTACCGGGGGGCTTTGGGGAGAAAAAAGGAAAAAATAAAATCTTAAAAAAAAACAAATTATTGAGGTGAAATTCATTTCCATCACTTTGAAGTAAAACCCCTTTCTCATTAAGCAGTTTCTCCTCATTCTTCTCTCTCCCCAGCCTCTGGTAACCACCAATCTGCATTCCATTTCTCTGGATTTATATATTATGGAAATTTCATATAAATGGAATCATATTTGACCCTCTGTGTTTGGCTTCTTTCACTTAGCATAATGTTTTGGAGGTTCATCCATGTGGTGGCATATGTCAGTACTTCATTCCTTTTTATGGCTGAGTAGTATTTCATTGTGTATGTATACCAGTTTCTTTATACATTCATCTGTTAATGGACATTTGGGCTGTTTCTCCCTTTTGGCAATTATGAAGAGTGCTGCTGTGAACCTCTGTGAACATGCACTTGTTTGAGTCCCTGTTCTCAGTTCTTTGGGGTATATATCTGGATGTGGAATAGTGGAGTCATATGGTAATTTTATGTTTAACTTTTGGGGGGACTGCCAAATTGTTTTCCTCGGCAGCTGAACCATTTTGCAGTCCCACCAGCAGTGTATGAGTATTCCAGTTTTGCCACACAATTTCTGTAGCAAAGCCTGCTCTCATTCAAATCATTATTTCCCTGTAGGTAATATATGGTTATTCTCTGACTGCTTTCAGGATTTTTCATTGCGTTTAATTTTTAGCAGGTTGATTATGATGTGTATGGGTGTGGATTTCGTTTGATTTATCCTGTTTGGGATTCACCAAGCTTCTTGAAACTTGTAGGTTTTTATCTCTTGTCAAATTTGGGAAGTTTTCAGACATGAATTCTTTAAATATCTTTTCAGCATTAACACTCTTTCTTCTCTCCTTCTATGAGTCTGATAGTATGAATGTTAGAGCTTTTGTTATTGTCCCACTGTTCTCTGGAGTAATTGTTCATTTTTTTTTGTGAGGGAGACTTGCCCTGAGCTAACATCTTTGCCAGTCTTCCTCTACTTTTATGTGAGATGCCTCCACAGCATGGCGGGTATGTGGAGTAGGTCCACACCTGGGATCCAAACCTGTGAACCAAGGCTGCTGAAGTGGAGGACGTGAAACTTTAGTGGAGCACTTGGCTACAGGGCTAGCCCCTCATTGTTAATTTTTTAAGAAAACCTTTTTTCTCTTTGTTGTTCAGATTGGATAGCTTCTGTTGATTTATCAAGTTCACAGAATCTTTTCTGTTGTCTTCATTCTGCTTTTGAGTGTATTCCATGAGTCTTACTTGTTATTTTGTGTTTTGTTCTAAAATTTCTATTTGGTGCTGCTTTATGTCTTGTTTCTTAGCTGAGGTTTTTTTTTTTCATTGTTTTCAAGAGTGCTTGCTGTTGCTTGCTGGAGCACATTTTTAATAGTGGCTTTAAAGTTTTTGTCACATAATTCCCAAGTCTATTTCGACTTGGCATTGCCATCTGTTGATTTTCATTTCTTAATAGAGTTGATATTTTCTACATACTTCATTTGCTGAGTAATGTTGGACTGTATGAGACTTTGAGTTTTGTTTTAATCCTATGGAGAGTGTTGATATTTTCTTTTAGTGTGCTGTCGACCTGGTTAGGTTCAGGTTTCAAGTTTCTACTCAGCACTCTTTAAGCTGTGGTTCTAATTTCAGTTTAGTTTTCAAAAGCCTTTGCAGTGCAATTTGGATCTGTCCTTGTGTGCTTCCATCCACTGACCAGACTAGATCTGGGCATTGTCTCCTGTTAGTTTGGTTCTTCAAGTCTTTGGTATGCAGAATAGGATTAGAACCATGCGTGCCCCATTTGGGGGTTAGTCTAGGAGTTAATAAACAACATTATTGTGTTGTTTTCCTGAGCTCCTCTTTTTCTTTGCTCTTGCTGCTACTTTCAGATTGCCTGTGGCTCCTCTTTTCCCATCCTCCAATCAGAAAGCTGGGGTTTATTTGCCCCATTGTGTCGCACACTTCTGCAACTGCATCCACCGCATCCCTGGACCAGTGGCAGGAAGTAAAGAAGAAAGCAGTGGGAGAACAAGTAAGCAGAACAAGTTAAATGATAATCTTTATGTTACACATAGACATTAGGCTTTGTTCTTATTATCTTTAAGCTAAATCAGGGTATAGGGCCTTGAATGAGTCTCTGACGTATCTCCAGTTTCTGGAAAGCAGGAACATCAGTCACAAGGGACCACAAAGGGAAGATTATTGGGAACTGAGAACAGACCCTGAGGCCACTGGAGGCCAGATGTCTGAAGAAACGGCATTTCAAAAATAGTTCCATGCATGTCTGCACATCCTCCCCCCTATATAACTGACCTGTAGTCTTTGTTCTGGGAAGGTGGGCTTTGAGGATGCTAGTCTGCCGTCTTCCGTCTTTGCTTACAAAGACGGATAAACCCGTTCTATTCCACTGACTTGCCCCTGGACTTATTGGCTCATCTCAGGGCAAGCAGAGCGAACCTGTTGCTTGGCAACACACCCTCTTAGAACCATAGTTCCACTTAGTGGAGAAAAAAGTTCCCTTGCCTCAGAGTTTTGGCTACATTAAGCTTTCATTACTGCTGTCAGACATGGCTGTCATGGGATGGCTTGGGGATAGGGGCATAAGAAAATATAGAAAACAAAAAAAGGTTGGTGCCTCAGCTTGCCTACTTGCAGTGCATTCAGTTTGGGCGATACCAAAAGAGAAAAAGTGGTGAGCTCATTGTTGGTTGAGCAATATTTTGAATTCTGGTTCTCCTCTGTTTCACATGCTACTCTTTATTTTTTCAGGGTCTTCAAATTGTTGTTCTGTGCAGGTAGGAGAGAGAGCTTGGCTTATACTTAACTTCATCTAACCTGAGACTGAAACATCTGTCTGTCTGTCTGTCTGTTTTTGCCATTAAAAATGGCATATTCTTGACTGTGTGGTTCCAGGTTTTTTTTTTTTATCTACCCCCTTTAATAGACGGATCCAGAAGACATGGCTACTGCAATTAGGGAGGTGGGAGTTTGGAGACAGACCAGAACACTTCTGCTGAAGAATTACCTAATTAAATGCAGGACTAAAAAAAGTAGCGTTCAGGTCAGTTGAATGACTTATGCCTTGTCGTAGTTTATTTTGTGTTGACATGTTCTGTCTTGACGAGATGATTTATTTCGCTGGATACAATTTTATTATAATTTCCTTAGGTCCTTAGTTCCCTTTAATTTTCTTGTGAAGTGAAAACTTGTCATGTTAGCCACAGAAGAGTACCTAAGTTGCCTAATGTTTTCTAAATGTTAAAAATTTTAATAATGATTCCTAAATTTAGTTATTGCTAATATCAGTGTTTAATTTTGAACTTTTATGCATGCGTTTTCCAAGTTTCATGAAATGAAAAGTAAATTCCACAGATAACTTTGTGGAACATTATTTCACAGTTTATTCCCTATGACCTCTCATCTTTTGGACTCTGGATGGAATTGCCTAAGATTACTAAAATTATGTCCTATATTTGTTCCCATAAGCATACATTACTTTAAAAGGTAAAAGAAAGCAAGAACTCTGGCTAAGTAATTAATAATAATTTTAAAGGATGAAAATATATTGTTCATCTTCTCCTAAAACCAGCAGAACAATTAAACAGCAAGATGAAACAATAAATAGTTTATCCCTGTTAAAGCTGACTATTGAATTTAACTGAGTTTAATATCAATAGTACAAATTTAGGTAGAATTAAAGCGTGAGTTTTAATTTAGAATTGAATAAAGAAATTTTTATATAAGTGATCCCTCATAGGGATGTCTGATAAGTTACTTTTAATAACGTTATGTATGTAAATTTATTATATTTTACATTAGTAATCTTAGATGTTTAAATATTAGCTTTTATATCATTTTAATATATTATGTGACTTGAATTTTAAAATATTTCAATAAAAGTAAATATAAAGGAAAAATTATCTAATATGCCTTTTGGGTCAGGTGAGATGTTCAACGCGATATTTCTTCTAGGATAGAATTGGTTTTTACTTTTTGTACTTAAGAAAGGAAACCCAAATTCCTCATTTTTTCTAAGTATTAATTATATTTGCATAGAAATCTTAATGATTTTTGCTGCCACTGTTACACTTTGTAATCATTTTCTTTCCTTTATTATAGGAAATTCTTTTTCCATTATTTTTTTTGTTTTGGTTAATATTAATTAGCATGATGCATCCCAATAAGAAATATGAAGAAGTGCCTGATATAGAACTTAACCCTCTGGACAAATCTATCCTCTCTAACCTAATTCTTGGATATACTCCAGTGACTAATATTACAAGAAACATCATGCAAACAGTTTCTACTGATCACCTTCCTGATGGTATTGTAAGCTTATATATGTATTCTATCTGTAACAGAAAACCTCTTCGATATTTTTTTACTTGCCTTATTGAGTAAATAACATTCTTAACACTTGAGATATGTCCCTTCACCAAAGTATAGTTTTATAAAAATATTAAAATCATTTAATTCTGCTGCCTTATGTTTCTTGTGAAACCTTAATTTATAATCTTGGTAATAGAAAGCGGATTAAGTTTTAATATTTTATATTTAATTATTAGACCATTTATAAAATAAGTATATTTATACAGGATAAAAGATTTGAAGGAACGTTACATTTTGATTCTGACTCATAATAATTAAGAATCTAGAAATGTATGATAAAGATTATAAAGCAATAATCTTTTCAGATTGCCATGCCTATTTATGGAGGTATATGGTGTAAACTGAAGTATTTAGCTTTGGAGACTGCGACTGTGGTTAAGTACCTAAGTCTGTTTCTCTCAAGTTGTTCTTCTCCTAAAGAAATGGACTGGACAACAGTGTAAACAATGAGACACTAATGAGCCTAAAGTGGCTGTGCGAGAACTACTAGAGAAAGTGAAAGAAATGTTCATCTAATGATCGTTGATTTAATGAAATGCTGAATTGTAGAAAGTAACAGGTTAACGTGTTGTCTTATATAGAACAGTGGTAATTAACTTCTAGTATGTATCATCACATTATTGGATAATGTGTTACTGAAAAGAAAATGTTTATACAGTCAGGAGCCAAATAACTTTTTCACCATTGGTTTCTTTCTGGCTTGTTACTATTTAATATTTTTATCAAACACATTTCTTATTGGTATATAATATGTTTGTTAGGTTATCATATTAAGCACAAGTAGCATGGATAGCATAAGAATTTAGCATGCGAGCTCAAAAAACTCATCAGGAATGTTGAGAACAAAATTCATTGGTAATTCTGAGTAGGAGAAAAGCATATATGCCAAAGAAATCCAAGTCGATGTATTAACTTAGATGCCAAAATAGTAAAAATATATAGAGTTTTTTTTTTAAGTTCTGTCTTTTTAACAACAGAACTATCCAAAAGTGGCGTAGACATACATACATGATAACATGTAACCTGTAGGATGTTGAATTAACACCCTTTTTATTCAGATCAGTCCTGGAGTTCCAGGTGCACCTTAAAGGTCTGGAAAATCATTATAATTAACATTTCAATAGTGCTTTATAACTTACAAAGCGTTTTCATGATTGTAACTGCATTTGATCTTAACAACTCAGTGATCAGCTGGGTAATGTGGATGAGGATACTGAAGTTTGAAGAATTAAGTTTCTTACTTGTGCTCACATAGTTAATAAGTAATGAAGTTAAGAACTAAGCCTGTGTTTGTTCCATTTCACCACGTCTGAAGCTTCTGTAGTGAAGACTAATTGTTTCAAATAAAACTTCAAGAAAATATTTAAAAATAAGGATTATCGGATGTGAAAGGAGCTGAATGATGGTTACAGTATTTTCTCCATATATCTTCTAAGAAAGGAACAAGCAATATTGGGTTTAAATGTTTAGAAGATAATTTTTATTCAAAGAAGAGTTGCGTCATAGTTGCTAATAAACATTTCTGAGAAGGGTTATGGAATTTTATTCATAAGAAGAAATATTTGAAAGTAAAATATCCATTTATTTTGTAAAGAGTTATTTGTATAGTTTTCTTTGAGACAGATGAGTGAACTGCATACATATATTGCATATAAAGTATGTACTCTATTTTATCATATTAATAGCTATGTATTACACTGACATAATTTATGTGATCAAATGACAGCTGAGAAATGTTTGTAAAATTGTACTATTTTATTATTTAGTGTTTTGTTTTAGAAAGGCTGTTGTCATTTTCTGAGAAGCTAGAGCATAAAATAAAAGTGCTTGTAAAATATTACATTCATAAATATAATGGTAAATTTGGTCTGTTGTATTATATTTAACTATTTTAATTTGTGAATTAACTATATCATTGTAATATTTTATAGTCATAATTACCGAAGAATATACAAATGAAAAAGAATTGGTAGCATCCAGTCTTTCTAAGTCCAGCAACTTTGTAGGTGTGGTTTTCAAAGACTTCATGTCCTATGAACTCCGTTTTTTTCCTGATACAATTCCAGTATCTTCTATTTATATGGATTCAAGAGGTAAATAGCCCTAAATGATCTTTGAAAATCAGTTAAATGTATGCTTTTGCTACTCTTAGTTTATACATACAAAATTTAATGGGATTCAGCATTGGCATTTTCAACTATACTTATTTGTTCAGATAAGAACACTGGGGTATAGCATAAAAATATATAAGTATACCCAAATATCTGTCTGTCTACAGCTACATATATAATATAAAATATAGTTTATATAACATCCATTTTAATTTTAATACTTTTGTATATATTCTGTTGATTACAGTAACATAAAACAAAATTGTATCTTGAATTGTGTGATTTTCTAAATCTATTTTTTCTCTCCATGTAATTGTTTTCACATATGGTATATTACATATCTTTAAAATCTCAAGGTCTTCCATCGATAAACTTTATTAGTTTTATGTTTGAAACATGGAAAACAGCCTTCAATCTTTAAACCTATGAAGAGATATTATCAGTCACTGACATTTATTGAGCAATGTTAAAGTTGCTATGCTAAGTACTGAATTTGTGACTTGATCCCAAAAAGCCCTACCAGAATTTTTCTTTTCTGTCCTCTTAACCTGGACTTGTCCTTGCGTCTGGAAGTGCTTTAAAGCTGATGTCATTGTAGAATGACTTCCCTTAAAACAGAAAAGTGACATTTTAAATAACTATGTTTACAGTTAATTTCTACCTTTCCATTTGTATTAATTTACTATTCAGTGTCCTACCACACATGACTCTCTTATTTCAGAAATTTCAAATAAATAATCAGGAGTATGATAAATATTGTTTGCCTTTTAAGGGCAATTGCTTATTTTCTTTGGCTTTGTAGAGACTGATTAATTATATTACTTTGGTAACTCTCCATATATGATCTTTAAAAGAAGGAAGGCACTTTCATGTTGTGCAAAATCTTATGTCTCACATTTTTTTCCCCATAGCTGGCTGTTCAAAATCATGTGAGGCTGCTCAGTACTGGTCCTCAGGGTTTACAGTTTTACAAGCATCCATAGATGCTGCCATTATACAGGTAAATATGGTAAAGGAAGAGAAAAAACTATATTTTAATAATTGTGCTCTAAATCTTTATAATAGGGTTTGGTTTACTGCTGTCAAATGTACAGAATTTGTAACTTATTATAACTGTTTTAAGAAAAGAACAAAAAAATCGTAGTTTCTGATTTAATATTTTTTGAAACCCACTTCTATTTGATGGCTTCTAAGCATATAATTCAGCATTCTGTATATCTGTATTATTATATCTGTTGATCATAAGTAATATTTATGAAAGGTCTATATTTGCAGAGTTTCTCATTGAATAAAAATAACTTAAAGTGAATATCTTTATCTTAATCATAGTAGATTTTATTTTTTATTTCACAAACATCACTTATTTGCCAAACATTGTTTCTAAATTATGTACTAATTAACCTATTTAATCTTTAACAACCCTATGAGATTGATGCTGTTATTCTCTCCATTTTATATATGAAAATGAAGCACAGGGAGATTAAATGACTTGCCAAAACTCAGTTAATTAGTGCAAAGCTAATTCAAACTATTGTTTTTTGTCTCCCAAGTCTGTTTTTTAATACTGTGCTGCCCCTAGGATTGTCTATAAATGTTACAGTTACATTCTAAAGACACGTAAACCTGATCCAGTGTTTCACAGTTTAGTAGAAATGAACAGGAGACCTATGTCTGTTAGTTGTTGGACTGTTATATAGTAAAACGACTACAATAATAATGCTGTAAGTGACAGGGATGTTGGAAGAACCAAATGAGATGATATGTGTAGAATTGTCTTATAAACTCTTGCAACATGGTCTAAATGTGTTGTAGATATGTAATATTACACAAATTTAATAATGCAGAAGTTTAGGGTAAAAACAGTGAAATATGAGATCTGTCACATTGATTGTGTTTCAGTACTTATTTGTGTTTTGGCCAAAGCCCTTAGCCGTCTACAACCCAGACCACACTCAATGAATAGGCAGAGAATATCTCATTTTAGACATAGAGTTGAACATTAGATAGAAGCATCATATGACATAGTTTTATTATTGTCTATCTGTGTTGTGTATATAGATTTTAAAACCATAGGATATCCTATTTAAAAGAACAGTTTTTAAAGAGTCATTCTTTCATGATACTAATAATCATTCCTTAATTCCTGAACTTCATAAATGCATGTTTTTGTTGGGACATACAGTTGTCTGCTTAAGATGGTAATTGTGCAATTTTATTTTCTTTGACAAATTATTTTATCAAAATTTATATACTTCCCAATTTCAGACTTCAAACTTTATGGTATGCGTCCAGAATCAGTAAAAGCAATATCCTACTCTGTATCATGATTTTGGCTCAGTCACTTTATTTCAGGTGTGTAGCTTTTTGAGGATTGTATTTGTAGTACAAGTTTATTGACTAAACTTTTGGGTATATTTGTCACACTCTATTAGGGGCTAGTATCAGAAATAAATTAATTGAATATATTTGCATTTTCTAATTGTAGTTGAAGACCAATGTTTCCCTTTGGAAGGAGCTGGAGTCAACTAAAGCTGTTATTATGGGAGAAACTGCTGTTGTAGAAATAGATACCTTTCCCCGAGGAGTAATTTTAATATACTTAGTTATAGCATTTTCACCTTTTGGATACTTTTTGGCGATTCATATTGTAGCAGAAAAAGAGAAAAAGTTAAAAGAGTTTTTAAAGATCATGGGACTTCATGACACTGCCTTTTGGTATGTTGTTAAAAGTTTACTGTTTGGTATGATTGATAATTGTATTAAGTATACACATCTTCAGAATTGTAATTTTGTTATTATCTGACTTGATGAGGTGCTGATTCTGTTTTCTTACAGTGCTTGCCTTTGTCTTGGAATTTTGAGACGAGTCAACAAGCTTCAGCAATTGATTAGCTTGTTTTAACATAAAGGAAGTGGGATTTGGAAAGCATATGTTGACATTACATGTTTAAATTTTATTTCACATTATTGAATCAATGAAGTGTGCTCCATGTCTTTCAGCGTAAACTTCAGTGTATAGAAGATATGAGATCTTGGAAAGTTAGAAATTAGTTGCCTGTGTTAGTTCTCCCCCAACATCATAGCATATATGTGTTATTAAAAATTTAGCTACAGTGACTGTATGTAGCATATGGACTTTTTTCCTGGAAAAAAAATTATTTGTGTGAATTAACATGAAAATATACAGATAATATAGGAAAAACAAATGAAAAAAATGTCACAAGTGAGCTTTAATATATCAGCATTTTTATACAATGATAATTTTATAGAGGCGTGCATTTTTATAAATAATTCTAAGTGAATTGTTCTTACTTTTCCCACGGTATAGTAAGAAAATTTATTTTGATGTCGTTTTGGGGGAAAAGTTAATACTGTGCATGTGAGTTGCTATTATAGTCCATTTTACAAATCTTACTGCATTGAACACAATGCCAGAATTATAACATTTTACACAATGGGATCATTGTGTATAACATTTTCTTTGCTCCTTTTTTTCCTCCTGTCATTTTAGTAGTAGTTGGTTTTTATGATGCGTTGGATTGTTAAAGTACTTTGTGAGGAAACAGGAGCTGGAGGAATTTAGGCAAATCAAGCTCTCAGTGCTTCAGTTTTTGTCTCGGTAAAATGATGGATTCAATTTTGGTAATTTAGGTATCTTTTAGCCCTATTTCAGTGAATTTATGATAGCATACATTCAATCATCATCTACTAACTTGAAGAATAAAGATAAAATGAAACTAAACACTGTAGCAATTCCATTCAGCTCTGATTTGAGGAGAAATTTCAAGTAAAACAATGAATCCATTGTTGAGCTTCTTGTGTAAATGTAGTAGTTATGTTGATTAGTGAGGTAGCCTTTATTGTTTGAAGCACCAAAAGCCGTTAGAGGTATAATTGTAGCACATGCTATAAAGAAAATTGTTAGACATTAAACTCTTTTGTATTTTAAGAATATCCTAAGTGTTGCACATTATTGAACTTTTGAGAGTATTAGATTTAAACTAATCATGAATTGCTGTTAATTTGTAAAGTTTTTTTTGACTCTTGAAAAGGTAATCACCGTTTTATCTGTATATCAGACTATACTTTTATCTATAAATAACCAATACTGTATTTTTAATTATAAAAACTTTATTTTTCAATACATGAGAAACAGAGAAATGAATAGATTGACTTAATTTTAAGAATAAAATGCAAAAATAAAGCTGAAGTTTTGTTTAAAGTGATCTTTTTCACTGTTAAAGCTTATGCATTTAACCATTAATGTATTTGTATTCTCATTTTAGGCTTTCTTGGGTTCTTCTGTATACAAGTTTGATTTTTCTTATGTCCCTTCTTATGTCAGTCATTGCAACAGCTTCTTCATTGTTCCCTCAAAGTAGCTGCATTGTGATATTTCTACTTTTTTTCCTGTATGGGTTATCATCTGTAAGTATTTTAACTTGAAAGGGGCATAAAGAAGTGTTAAAATATTTGATTAATATAACAAAGTCTTGTTCTTTGGTTTATTTATACTTGATTTCCCATGAAAGAGCTTGTTATAAGGTTGCTGATAAATGAGTTATAAATAGCATCATTATACCTCCATATTTTTAGGAAAAGTACAAAATAGTCTCAAGTTTAAATTTAACTTGTTTTCATATGGAGTATTTCACATATAGTTCCTCTGAGTCTGTCTTTTACTATCTTCTTATAATTCTGTGTAATTAAGATTGTCCACTATTGGACTTTTTATTCCTTTGTTTTCATGGAGTCCTGTTTCAAGTTAATTTATGTCACAGGATGATGTTGCACAAGAAAAGTCTCTGTACATATAGCTCTTTGGCAGTGTTGATATTCATTTGGTATATTGGCTGAATGCTGGCTGTTAATAACCAGCCTTTGTTGTAAGTGCTTCCAGTTTCCATTCTGACTGGCGTGTGTGCCCTTGCTCTCCCACTTAAATATTTTGACTATTACCCGTGCTTTTTAACCTGATATGTAACAAATAACTCATACTTCTCTGTATGATTGCCTGGTTTTTGACTGGTTTTATTTCTTATCAACACAATTGTTTAAACAATTGTTTAAAAGATGGGTTCTGTAGGTAAAGGTTGTGGATGTATTGTTTTGTTCATATGTGTACACATCAAACTGCAGAAACACGTGGCTATTTATGGTTTTTTTAGTGTAGAGGTGATCATGTTTCCCTATTATGTAGATAAAATGTAGTTTTTAATATTTGTCAGCATAAATTTTTTATATATATCACCATTTGTATGAAAAGAAAGTATCTTACTATAGCATTTAGAAATGAAATGTTAATGAATGTATTTTCTAATGAAAATAACGTGTTCTTTCGCAAGCAAAATTTAATTTTGTTTTCATACCATTGTATATGAACAATACATTAACTGTAGTATTTATATTTTATAGGTATTTTTTGCTTTAATGCTGACACCTCTTTTTAAAAAATCAAAGCATGTGGGAATAGTTGAATTTTTAGTCACTGTGGCTTTTGGATTTCTTGGCCTTTTGATAGTCCTCCTGGAAAGTTTTCCCAAATCATTAGTGTGGCTTTTAAGTCCCTTTTGTCAGTGTACTTTTTTGATTGGTATTGCACAGGTAGGTGATATATTTATCTTACTTTCACTAAATGTTTTCTTTTTCTTCCACTTCCATGCAGCATGTTATATTACTATGAATACTACCTTGGATATGCAAAAAAAAATTATTTAAAAATTTCAGCATGAGAAGGAAATTATATTTGAATACTGGAGTACACTTTATATTTGTTTCATTTATATTTTCTCCACTGTTAAATTTTTCATTTATTTGATCTGTTTATAAGTTCTCCACCTTTCACTTTAGTATATCTCGGTAATCAATTTCACCACAATAACTCAGTTTGTTAGAAGTCACTGGTTTAAGCATCAGGTAATCTAGATTGCTCTATAGCCTGGCTGTATTGCTACGTATTATGAATTTGTCTCAGAAGTGTGCCTGGGAGAAAATTGTGTGTGGAGCAGAACAAATTTTTTGTGACTTTAGTAGTGAACTAAGTAGACCTGGTGGATTTCATTGGCCTAGGAATCATGGTATTGTCATATTCACCTAAATAATATTTAGATTTATAAATCTTCAGGGGCAGTCAGGTTCTAAGGGAAAAATTCTTCTAAGATACTGCTTTATATAATAGAACATAAATTTGATTAACGTATAAAGAAAAAATATAATTACTTAATATGAGATTGTTCATGTTGGCTGGATAGAATATTCTGACTTGTGAGACTTAAGACAGGTGGTTTATGAACATTGAGTTAAACAAGTTTTAATTACTTGAGACTTAAGAGCTGTTGCTACACATTTTGAGAGTCCACTGAGTCCCCCTTCACTTAGGAAGGTAGAATTATAGATTCATAGTTTTTGTTGTGAGTGCAAAATGTCGTTTAATTCATCTTCATTTCACAGATGAAGAGACTGAAATCCAGGGTGGTGTAATTAAAGTTTATTCTCTCAGGTCCCAAGTCTGGGACCTAAATGAGGCTTCAGCCTCTCGTAGATATCTTTCTGCTCTATAACATTTACCTACCATGGATAATTTAGTAATTGTTTAATCAGAGTACCTTCTCACTTTTCAGGATTGAAAAGATGGCTGAATGTAATTTTATCCTCAAATAGTTAATTTGACTTCCATGTGGACTGTAATACTTTTGTTTGCATTTGTTAATATTAACATAATACTTTATTTCATTTGATAGTCATAGCATTAGAATTAAATGTCCCAGGAATGGATGTATACAGTTCTAGTTTTAGAAGCATAATATTAAAAACAATTGAAAAGGATTATTGTGATAAATTTATGTTTTGGTAAAGTTTTTATTTTTTTTTCTAATGAATTTGTATTACTAATTTGGTGGACTGTTTAATCTGTTAAAAGGCCCGATTTGGTTACTGTTACTTTGAATATAATGAGTAACTCTAAGTAGTGTTAGCTTTTGCTTATTTTTATCATTTTTATGTAATAAACTTGGTGTTTCTATTTTTCAGGTCATGCATTTAGAAGATTTTAATGAAGGTGCTTTATTTTCTAATTTGACTGAAGGCCCATACCCTCTAATTATTGCTCTTACCATGCTAGCACTTAATAGTATATTCTATGTCCTTTTGGCCGTCTATCTTGATCAAGTCATTCCAGGTATGCAGGTAGTTACTGCATTTTACTTTAAAGATTTTTGGCTTTTTGGCCCCGTAGGGTCAACTTAATTTAAATTTTTTTTCTTGCCAGGGTACCCTAAGTCATATTCATTGTTAAAACTTTTAATTTAATTTTAAATAGGTACGTTTATCCCTTAACTGCTAGTGAACTTAAGAAGATTGTGTAAATGAAAGCAGTTTGTTTTGAAAGCCTTAAGTCCCTAACTGAGCTTCTTAACTCCTTCTCTACACCAATCTTTTTTGGCTAAAGTGTTTCGTTGTTTTACCCTCTGAGGTCCAAACTATGAAGTAATATTGTAACGCCTACTCTTCCCCTCATCTCCTGTCGTGCATCTATAGAAAACTCCTGGAGATTCAAAATATTATTAAATATCCAACACCCCTTTAGTTTTCCCCTTGAGTTCCTCGTTACTTTTGTCTGTGTTCTAGGCCTGCACTATGTTATATGGTAACTGCTAGACACATTTGGCCTTTAAAATATGTTTATTAGAATTAAATAAATTAGCAGTTCATTTCCTCAGCACAAGCCACACCACATTCCAAGTGCTCAGCAGCCACATATGGCTGTTAGTTGCCATATTGCACAGTACAGATATAGAACATTTCCGTCACTGCAGAAAGTTGTATTGGGCAGCACTAGTCTAGACCATTGTAGCCCCTCTCATTTAGTTACTTACCTCTGGTCTGTCTAAGAACTTCACCATTGCCTTTAGTCAAGTTAATCACCTGCTCAAAAACCTTGCTGGGCATATCCTGGGAAGTTAAATAAAAACTTGTTATGTATTAATGTCCTCCACAATACTTTTACATATGTATTTAATCTCTCCTTATCCCTCTCCACCTCCTTATTGTATTTAATATTCATCTCTACCGTCCTATTTAAATGCATCTTCAGTATATCAGTTAGATTTTTTTTTAGCTCTTCGTAACAGGAAACTTTTCTAATTGGTTTAAATCAATTACTTTACTTAAAAGGAAGTCCAGAGATAGGATGGGCTCCGGGGTGGTTGACTTGCTCAACGTGTCATAAGGGACCCACTCTCTCCATGGTTGGCCACCTTTGTCTTGGAGTCTGGCAGCTGTGCTCTCCTCGTGGCTGCGGGATATTATGCTTCTTTGTTCATGTCCAGTGGAGGAAGCAGGGTGAACCTTTGCCCCGGCTACGCCCTTGCTTCTGTCTGATTGGTTACATGCATATGGCTGGAGCAATAACAGTCACCAGAGCATGCCAGGTACTAATTAGGTCAGTTAGAACCTTCTGGGTAGTTGGGATCAGATCCCTTAGAAATGTGGCCATCTAGAAGAGGAGTGGATATTTTAAAAAATGGGGATTGTGTGTTTTTTGGGGGAGAGAGGGGAAAATGGATACGTGCTATGTGGCCAACCATCACTGTGCCATATCTAAATCCCCTATGTCTGTGCTATTGCTGTGTTACTCTCCTAATTCTAAAAAGTCTTCTCTATGAACTATATCCGCTTTTCTGAATACTACCTGTTTTCAAAGACTGTCTGAGGTGATGATCATTCAAGCCTTCAGGATATCCCCTGTCCAGATATGAACTTTTCCTCCTCTGAACTGTTGTTAGCACCGTGCGTGACATGCCTCCTGTTCTGCATTGTGTTTTAACCTTTGGTATATATGTGTACTCAAAAGGAGTAAGTTCTTTTAGGGCAGAAAATGTGCTTTACTCACCTTTGCGTTCCTGCCCGCTCTCAGCAACTCTAAGAAACTATTTATGGACAGTTATTTGTCAATAAAACTTTTATTTTTCACAATATTGCTTTTTTTAATTTTTTGGTTATTTTATTTTTCACAATATTGATTTACTACTTTATATCTGAACTTTAGAACTATGTTGTCATATATTTCTCATACTGCCTTTATGATTTAAAAACTAGTTTTCAGAAATAGTTTGTTAGGATAACTCAGTTTTTCTGTTTTTCAGGGGAATTTGGCTTACGGAGATCATCTTTGTATTTTCTGAAGCCATCATACTGGTCAAAGAACAAAAGAAATTATAAGGAGTTATCAGAGGGCAATGTTAATGGGAATATTAGTTTTAGTGAAATTGTTGAGCCTGTTTCTTCAGAATTTATAGGAAAAGAAGCCATAAGGTAGGATTCAATCTGGCAATGTAGGTATAAGAGCTGCTGATGGAATATGCCAGGTTTAAATCCTTTTAAGTAATGTATGTAAGCATGATATCTTAGGAGATTTGGTACACATTTCATGATTTTTAAAACACAGTATTCATAAGGGCTACTTCTCTTTTAAGTTCTTATTTTCTTTGGAACTACTTAGAATAGTTTCTGCCAAATTTGCAATTTTTGGTGTCAAGGGAAATTTTAAAAGTAATAAAAGTGTTTATACAATTAAGCTATTTTAAACTTTCTCCATTGTGTAAATTAAAACAATAAATATTAGCTTTATCATTTTATTCAGGCTATGTTGTCTAAGTTATACAACATATTAAATTGTCCTCAGTTAATTTCACAGACCCTTAGGTATTGTGACATAATTAAAATATCAGTTTAATTTGTTAGAACCAAAGAAATTCATTACTGTTCCTTGCTAGATCAGTCAAAACCAAATTAAAAAAATAATAATGAGGAGAAAGAGAAAGGAAATAGAAGAAAAGTGAAAGAAAAAGTGAAGTATAATTTGTGTTTTTTAAATTTAAGAAAAATGTATAAACGCTAGAGAGAGTCAGATATTTAGGATGTAATCAGTGGGCCAGTAGTCTGCATTCTTAAGGGTAAAATTCAAACTGGTTAACAAAACCATTAATTTTTTAAAAAAATTATGTGAAACATTTAAAGTGGAATGAGAGAATCACTTCACATTTATTGACAGTTTGAAATGTGTGCTAATGTGAAATAGCATTTGGTTTTTAATCTCCCTTAACTGATATAACAAGTATTTGATTCATTACAAACATAAAAGTATCAGAGATAAAAAGAAACCTATAAACTACTTGAGTCAAATGCTTCACTTTGTTTTTAGAAGTTGGCTTGTGAAAAATGAATGAGTGACATTTAAAATGGAGAGGAATACTGTACTTTTCTCCTGTAGTTTCTTTAAAATACTTTTATAATTGGCAGTTCTCTCTAGTTTATTGCTTTAGTAGGAAGGTACTTTATTATTATTCCAGGAAAATATGACAGCTTTGATAAAAATACTATGGATGAAAACACACATGCTTATAAATTGCTTTAAATACTTAAAGTAGGAAATGGTGTTTTTCAGAATCAGTGGTATTCAGAAGACATACAGAAAGAAAGGTGAAAATGTGGAGGCTTTGAGAAGTAAGTAGCTTTCCTAGTATTCAGTCCATAGTATTAAAGTTCAAGTGGAAAAACAATTTGCATAGTTTGTGGGAAATTTCAATTTCTTTACCACAATTTTCTCTTTTTCCTTTAGAGATACTTTTATTTATGTGATTAATATTCATAATAAAACTAACATCAAAGTAGTGAAACAAATAATATCAAGATGAAAAAATTCAACTATTTAACAAGTCAGTGTCCTGTTTCGTTTTATTTTTTTTAAAGATTGGCACCTGAGCTAACAACTGTTGCCAATCTTCTTTTTATTTTCTTCTTCTTCTTCTCCCCAAAGGCCCCCAGTACATAGTTGTATATTCTAGTTGTAGGTTCTTCTGGTTATGCTATGTGGCCTGAAGAGCGGTGCCATGTCCATGCCCAGGAGCTCAACTGGTGAAACCCTGGGCCACCAAAGCGGAGCCTGCTAACTTAACCACTCGGCCACAGGGCTGGCCCCCTTTTTCGTTTTATTATTGTGCATGTGTATACATGTAGTTACTTTTTTTCTCTTTTGGCCTACCACAAGGTTTCTCAACCTCAGCACTACTGAGATTTTGGGCCTGATAATTCTTTGTTTTGGGGAACTATCCTGAGAATTGTAGAATGTTTAACAGTGTGTCAGTCAGGGTTCTTTAGAACCAAGAGAATATATATACACACACATACATACACACACATATATACATACACATACGTACGGAGAGCGAGGGAGCTGGAGGGGAGGGGGCACGAGGAAAGAGGGAGTTATGTACTTTCTTTTTTTTTCTTTGAGGAAGATTAGCTCTGAGCTAACATCCGCCACCATTCCTCCTCTTTTTGCTGAGGAAGATTGGCCCTGAGCTAACTAACATCTGTGCCCATCTTCCTCTACTTTATATGTGGGACACCTGCCACAGCATGGCCTGACAAGTGGTGCTATGTCTGTGCCCGGGATCCGAACCGGTGAACTCTGGACCACCAAAATGGAGCACACAAACTTAACTACTATGCCACTGGGTCAGCCCCAAGATTATGTACTTTTAAGGAATTGGTTCACATGATTGTGAGGCCTGGCCAGTTGGAAATGTGCAGGGCAGGCTGGCAGCCTCTAAACTCAGGAGAGACTTGAAATTGCCATCTTGAGTTCAAAATTCCTAGGGTAGGCTGGCAGACTGGAAACTCAGACAGATTTCGGAGGAAATTTATGCTACAGTTTTGAGGCAGAATTCCTTCTTCACAGGGAAACCTCAGTTTTTGCTCTTTAGGCCTTCAGCTGATTGGATGAGGTTCACCAGTATTATTGAGAGTAATCTCCTTTACTAAAGTCAGCTGATTGTAAATGTTAATCATATCTACAAAATTCCTTCATAGCAACATTTAGTCTAGTGTTTGACCAAGCACCTGGGCATCATAGCTCTAGTGAAACTGACACATAAAATTAACCATCACAAGCAGCATCCCTGGTCTCTGCCTACTATCTGCCTGTTGCAGCCTCCCCTTCCCCAGTCGTGACAACCAAAAATGTCTTTAGACCTCGCCAAGTATTCCGTGGGAGGGGTAGCAAAATATCTCCCCACCCCTGCTTGAGAACCATCGGCCTAACATATATTGACTTTTTTGGATAATCTTCATTTTGTTTTCAAATTTATTGGCAAAAACTTTATAGTAATTTCATATTGTTAAGGTCTGTAGGATCTATAGTGATCTCCCCATTTTTATTCCTGAGATTTATTATTTGTACTTTTTTCTTTTTTTAGCAGGAGTTCATCAGTAAAAATAAATCTTTTTAAAGAACTAACTTTATCTTTGTTGACCCTCTCTATTGTATGTTTTCTGTTTCCTAAATGTTTGCTCTTTATTGTTATTGTTATTTGCTCATGTTGTTTCTACTTCTACATTTAAATGTTTTTTCCCTTAAATTCTTGAGATACATGCATAGATCACTTTATAAAGATGCATTTTAAATAGATAAATTTTCATCTAAGCATGGCTTTAGCTGCATTGTACAAATCTTGACATGTGGTTTTCATTATTCAGTTTTAAATATTTCTTAATTTCCATTATGTTTTTTTCTTTGACTCATGTATCATTTATATGTTTTGATTTTTAAGTATATGGTGATTACATTTATTCTGCTTTGGTTGTATAGTGCTTCTTGAATCTGTACCTTGGGGCTTTCTTCTGTTTTAGAAATTCTCAGCCATTTCTTTTCTAATCTTGCTTCTGTCCTACTTTCTCTTTTCTCCTCCTCTCGGTTTATTTTTACATGTTAGAACTTTTCATTTTATCCTATTTTTCTTTTGTTCTCTTTTCTGAATTTTTTATTCCTTTGTTTCTCTCCACGTAAGTCTAGATATTTTCTTCTGACTGTTCTTGTCATTCTCCAGTTTTCTCTTTCATTGGACCTAATCTGCTGTTAAACTATCTATTGAAATCTTTTCACTTATCTTTCCCGGTTTTTGTCTTTCCACTTGGTTCTTTTTTTGTATAGTTTTTAGTTCTTTGCTAACATTCTCTTGTGAACATGATAGCATAGTTATTTTAAAATCTGGTCATATGCTGTCAATATCTACATCTCCTTTGGATCGAAATATTTCTATTGCCTATTTTTTCTGTTGGTTTTTGGTCTTATCTTGCTTTCTCCTGCCCAGTTGTTTTTGACTGGGTACTACATATTGCATATGAATAATTGTAGAGATTATTTGCTGTTCTGAGTGATTGATCTTACTCTAGAGAGGATTTATTTTTGCTTCTGGCCTGCAGCTCTAGGAATATTAACAACCCCAGATCACCTTCATCAAATCAGGGGCTATGATTATTTGAAGCTGGTTTTTCAGAATGCTGTCTCTTGTCTTCCTTTAATCATTGACGGATGCGTCCAGTGATGCTTCTTTATCCCATTTTCCTTTTATTTAAGTTGAACCTTTCAAGCATTTACTTAACCATTCCCATGCAATTGGTTAATTTCTAGTTTTTTGCTAATATGTTTAACATGCCTAGAAATACCCTTGGGAACAAATTTTTATTTGTCTCTTTATCTGTTTTAATTCCCTTAGAAATTCTCAAAAGTGGGTATGCAGAACCCCCCACCCAATATTTTGTGCGCCCTCTGAATCTGTTAATGTAACAAGAAAATAAAAGTTTATTTTTTATTAATTTTCTTATTGTTTATACCATTGACTTAAAGAATTACTGTATGCTATAATATTAAATATTATGCTATTAAATATGCTGGTAACTTTAAATTTGTCTTTAAATTTATTGACTTATTTCAAGATATTCAAGTATTAGGAATTATCTTGCATAGTTCACCAGAAATAAAAATCACATTTGAGTCTTCTCCTTCTTTCCTGAACTAGATTTGTCATTTGACATATATGAGGGTCAGATTACTGCATTACTTGGCCACAGTGGAACAGGAAAGAGTACATTGATGAATATTCTTTGTGGATTATGCCCGCCTTCTGATGGTGAGAGTTTTCTGACTTAAAAAAAGAAAAATCTCTTACTTCATTTTATTAGCCTTATTTAACTAAGGTATCACTATATAATTATTTATCCCTCAAATAAATACTTACTGATTTTTGTCAATGATTTGGGACCAACTTTTGTATCTATCAAGGTGTTTCTTTGTTTTTTTGATTACACACATTTGTATGTTTTCCAGTATAAAATAAAAATGATTCAATCATGTTTAATAAAGTAAAAAAGATCTAATTTTGTACATATTTTATCAGATATTTTGTGTGTGTGTATGTTGTTTATTTTTCATTTTCAAGGAAGGATAAATCAGTAATTAATTGGAAATTAAATGAGACCTATAGATATTTCAGGTTAAGAAAATAGATACAGATTTCTAATGCAGCAGGAGTTCAAAAGGAAAGAATGATAAATGTCAATACCATCTCCTAAAATAGAATTTTAAGAGCAATGCCTCAAACATAATTGTTATATGTGATTGCCCTTTAGGGGAAAATTCAATATGGCAGCTCCACATTTCCACAATAACCAAACACAGGTAGAGTGGCAGTGCAGTAAATATTTTACTTTAAAAAAGGGCTGAATTTCCATGTATTGAATCTGTATCTTTTTAAATGTAGTTTAACTTTTAAAATTAGTTTGATTTTTTTGCTTATTCCTAATTGTGTTACTCTTTGATGATAGTAATACTAACTTACATTTATATAAGAATTTATGATTTTTGTTGCAATTACCAATACATTATCATACTGATTTGACAGTTCTTAAGTGGGATATTTTAGCATTCAGTTTATATAAGAAAAAAGCTGGAATTCAGATTGTCATTTTTCTCAAGACCACACAACTAATACTTAGGGGGAAATTTTTAGTTCTTTGTTCTCTTTGCTATTGCATAATGTCTGGAAATGAAGAAAAGTTACTACTGGAATATAAGTATAAGTAATGTGCCAGTTAAGCTTCTTTGCTCTTTCCACTATGTGATATGCCCTGAAAATGAAGGAAAATGAGATTGGAATATAAATGGAAGCAAATCACCAATAGTATGTGGTAAATGAGGGTTATTGTCTCTTCCAAATTTATATTAACTCTTACCCTATATGTCTGTTACATACAAGTAACTAAAAAATTAGTATATATAAAGCATATATACTTTTTAATATTTAATATATTTATTATAAATGTAAATATATGTTTTGCTTTTAGGGTTTGCATCCATATATGGGCACAGAGTCTCAGAAATAGATGAAATGTTTGAAGCGAGAAAAATGATTGGCATTTGTCCACAGTTAGATATACACTTTGATGTTTTGACAGTAGAAGAAAATTTGTCCATTTTGGCTTCAATCAAAGGAATACCAGCCAATAATGTAATACAAGAAGTATGTTATTCATATAGAAATCTTTACTTTTGTTTCCTGTAAATTAAGAACCTTTTGTAATAACTTTTGTAATAAAACTGTCCTTGAAAATCTAAATATAAAACCAGTTCAGAACCAGTAAACAGAAAGTCATTACAAAGAATTATATAGAATTTGAAGTAAAAGTTTTAGCACCTATAAAATAGTTGTTTCATCTGGAGGATGCTAGTCTCTCAATGTTGATGTTTCTTTCTTTTCTTCCTTCCTGTACTTTCACATCTGCCCTCTCCCCCAGCCACACACGCACACAGAGCCTTTACCCTGATCCCTTCTCCACTACCAGGAATCACAAAAGTCAAACAGACCTTTCCATCATGAATCTTTTCATCTGTTGTTTCAAAATTATTTACGAATGTGTGTCAAGATTAAACTCTATAGTAAAAGAAAATTTTTAAAGTTGGTTTTAAAAATGGAACACTTAAAAACTAATATTGAGGGGGCCAGTCCTGTGGCCGAGTGGTTAAAATTCTGCATGTTCCACTTCGGTGGCCCAGGTTCCTGGGTTTGGATCCTGCGTGTGGACCTACTCCACTCATCAGCCATGCTGTGGAGGCATCCCACATACAAGGTAGAGGAAGATTGGCACAGATGTTAGCTCGGGGTGAATCTTCTTCACCAAAAAAAACCCCTCCAAAAACTGAAAAACTAATATTGATAATTATGTAATTGGTGTGATTTAAAAAATAACATTGTTCACACTTTACTTTTACAGGTGCAGAAGGTTTTACTGGATTTAGACATGCAGGCTATCAAAGATAATCAAGCTAAAAAGTTAAGTGGTGGTCAAAAAAGGAAACTGTCTTTAGGAATTGCTGTTCTTGGGAATCCAAAGGTAAACAAACATTAGTATCACTGATGAGATAATTTTAAATTATGTTGAATAAAAAAGTAGGTTGTAGAATATATATACACACACACACAAATTATGTAAAGTTTAAACATACATAAAATACGATATGTTATTATGGATGTAATTGTAATAATGTTTTAAAACGGAGGTCAGAAAGATATATAACATCTTTATGATAGTGGTCACCTCTAGGAGGGGGAATGGAAAGGACGTACTTCAGTTAGATCTGCAATGTTTTATTTCTTTAAAAAAATATCTGAAGAAAATGGCCAAAAAGTAACATTTGTTAAATTTCACGGTGGCTCTAAAAGTATTGTTCTATTATTCTCTGTAGTTTTCTATATATTTGTAATAGTTCATGATAAAAATTTAAAAGTAAAATCAAAGGAATAGTTGTTTTTCACTGTCCTGCTGATTAATTTTGTATGTGTCTGTTTTGTGCTGTTCTCTGTCTGTAGAACCAGAGAACCGGCTGGTACAGTGCACAGAGCTAGAAAGCTGCCAGTGCATGCCTGCAGCCAGGAGCCCCAGTGGTCCCCACCATCCTGCCACCTTTTCCCTTGCTGCTGCAGCTTGGGGATGACTTTGTATTCTGGCTTTATGTTAATCTGTCTTCCTCTCAAACCCCACCACCATATTCTTGAAATTAAAAATAGTTTTAAAACAAATTGCTTCCCTTTAGCCAATATAGGGCATACTTCTCTAATAAACAATTGTTATATCTACAAAATTTCATTGTTCAGATAAAAGCAATATATTTAATTTTTGTTTGTTTGTTTGTTTGTTTTTGATTGTTATTACACTTACGTCTTATACATCACAGACATTAATCTTTTAAAATTAAACCAAGGAAAGAATTCGTTTGCCAAACTGATAATTTTAAAAATTTGTGCTCACATATGAATGAAAAACTCAGGTCTAATATAGTTCTGATGGGCAATAATAACTTAGAATGTGGCAGCTTTAAAATGTCCACAAAAATTTTATTTATTTTAGTTTTCCTGAGGATTCCTTGCCTTCCCCATCCCTTTTCACACAGATACTATTGCTAGATGAACCAACAGCTGGAATGGACCCCTGTTCTCGTCATATTGTTTGGAATCTTCTAAAATACAGAAAATCTAATCGTGTGACAGTGTTTAGTACTCATTTCATGGATGAAGCTGACATTCTTGCTGGTGAGATACTTACTTTATTTTTGAAGGATAAGGTCATAGGGCCAAACAGGAGATTGGACATAGAGATGCTGAATCCTGAGGAGTAAATAAAGAAGGTGTGTGTTCTTCACAAAAAAGTGTTAAAATTTTTAAAAATTACATATATTTGTATTGGGGAGTCCCTCAGCCCACCCCAGGTTCAGTTATTTGCTAGGAGAACTCATAGGACTCGCATAGTCATACTCACAGGTATGAGTTATTACAGTGAGACTGAAGGGATATGAAGCAAAGCCAGCAAAGGGAAAAGGCACGTGGAACAGAGTCTGGAGGAAACCAGACGCAAACTTCCAAGAATCCTCTCCCACGGGAGTCACACAGGATGTGCAGAATTCCTCTAGCAATGAGTTGTTAAATTCACACATTAAAACACGTGTGAAATGTTGTCGACTAGGGAAGCTCATTAGAGGCTCTCCCCAGGATTTTTGTTAGGTGCTGCTCGTATAGGAACCCTCTGCCTGGCATATACTGAAATTCCAGACTCCCAGAAGGAAAGCAGGTGTTAACCGTCATTTACATTGTTTGTACAGTTTAGGTACAGTGAAGCACCCTTATTTGTTCTGGGCATGGTGGGAACACTGCTACAATCCAGGTTTCCAGACCCCAGTCAAGGGCCAGCCTTGTAAGCGTGCCATTCTGACAATAACAGTCTCAGACCTGCTATGTTAACTGTTTTCTGCACAATTTTAAACACATACACACATATAAAGAATCCAGATTTAAGCCAACAGAATTTTTAATAACTGTGACAAGATTCAAGAGTTTGAAATGTAGATTAACTTCTTTGTTTATAATATAATCTAAGAAATTGGGCATATCATTCATCTTTTCAGCAGTATCCTTTTTTTTTTTTTTAGCATTTTGTTTTTTTGTCTTTTTTACACGTGGTTGTAAAGCAAATTGTGAACGTGCTTGCATTAGTAAGCCCTTTAGGAAGAGGAGATATTTGGAGCAGTATCAGGAAAGTAGACTCTAGACAGGCTGCCTGGGTACAATTACTGGCTTCGTCACTTGTGAAAAGTGGGCAAACTGTATATTTCCTCATTGCCTCAGTGTCCTCATCTGAAAAATAGGTGATGATCATCTAGTACCTTCCTCTTAAGGTTATTGTGATAATTTAATGAGCTAATGCATTGGCATCTCATATAGTAATCTATAAAATATAAATGCCAATTATTAATGCTGTTACTAACTCAAAAATTGAAATGCAAATCTCTGTTTACAGATAGGAAAGCTGTCATATCACAAGGAATGTTGAAATGTGTTGGTTCTTCAATTTTTCTCAAAAGTAAATGGGGGATTGGCTACCGCCTGAGGTATCATTCATTCTTTATTGACTTTATTCTTTATTATATTCTTGGTCTACTGTTAATATATTTAGTGTTTGCCATAATGTGCTTTGCCCATTTTTTTATGGCACTAACTTTAACTTAAAACATTCAGAATTTATTTTTGGTTGTTTACTGAGTAATCATAAAAAAAAGTGATTTTTGATTCTCTCTAGCATGTACATAGACAGATACTGTGCCACGGAATCTCTTTCTTCTCTGGTTAAACAACATATACCTGGAGCTACTTTATTACAACAGAATGACCAACAGCTTGTGTACAGTCTGCCTTTTAAGGACATGGACAAATTTTCAGGTATTACCTACTTGCAGTTTCTTGGTCTTTGAACTAGGATCTTGCACTGGAAATAGTTCACTTGATTTACTTTCTTGTTTAGTTTTCTGTGTAATATTTACAGCTCCAAGGTGGCCAGAGTTAATATTTTGTCTCTGCTTTATTTTACTTTTGAAAATCAGAAATACAAGCTAATGTGTGTGGGGTTTTTTTGTTTTTGTTTTTTTTACCAACAGCATGCAAGAAACTAACTACTGTATTAAGTAAATAACTATGTTTGCTTTGCTGTCAAGAAAGAAATAATTTCCTTGTAGGCCTCCTGGGAATAAGATGTGTACTCATTTATAGTTGTTTGTGTATGTCCTCAAGTTCTTTTCCAGTTTCATGGTTCCACAGTGAATTATATGATTATATGGTAAACCCTGGAATTATTTTAATTGTAGCATTAGTTTGTTGCTTTATAATCAGAAACTCAGACTCAGTCTCCTTTATCTGTTTAGGGATCTCTTAAGAGGATATTAATTATGTAGATATTCTGCAGAATTCCCATTGCATTTATCTCATGATTACATAGAAATTTTCTGTTAGTTTAATTGGTTTCTTCCAAGAAGAAAAAAAATATGAATCATTAATTAGCTGGATTGAAGTACAGATGCCAACTTAATGTACCTTGTCTATCATTCTGTCTATAAAATATTTCTTAGTTTTAATTTGTAATATGATAAATGTCTAATAGATATATTTCCATAAACAAACATTCCTTGGGGTCCTTAGTAATTTATAACAATGTTAAAGGGGTCCTGAGACCAAAAAGTTTGAGAACCACTGTGCTAGCAGTGTAAATTTAGTCATATCCTATTTTTAGAAGATATTTTAGGATAATTCATGATAGTATGCTTAACTATACAACATTCTTTCATATTTTTCTTTTAGGTTTATTTTCTGATCTAGATATTCATTCAAATTTGGGTGTTATTTCTTATGGTGTTTCCATGACGACTTTGGAAGATGTATTCTTAAAGTTAGAAGTTGAAGCAGAAATTGACCAAGCAGGTAAAAACAAAACGAACACAACATTTTAGGCAGTGAACCAGATAGATAATGGATAAGACAAATAATTATGTAAGCATGTGAAATTTATATTTTGGGGAAGAAAAGGCAGAAATAAACAGGTAAATAGATAAGTTATTGAGATATTTACTGATAGTGATTAGAATTATGAAGGAAATAATGGGGTGGTCTTAGGAGGCAGATAGCTTAGATTGTATCTTCAGGGAGGACTTTGTTGAGATGATATTTAAGCTGAGACCTGGATGGCAAGAAATAAGTAGGTGTAGATTTTTCAGAGTTTTAAAGCATAGGAGTAACATGATCTGATTCGCATTATTAAAAAATGCGTTCTGGCTGTTGAGTGGATTGTAAAGGAAGTGTGAAAGCAGGAAGACCAGTTAGGAAACTGTTACACTTAATCTTAGCTTGAGCTAGGATGGTAGTGAAAATGGGGAAACATGAACAGATTTGGGTTATATTAGTGATGCTGGTGATGACTTGCTGATAGATTAAGTATTAGGAGTTGGGGAAAGGAAGGAATCAAGAATATTTCCTAAGCTTTTGGCCTGAGAACTGGTAATGGAATTGCCATTTTCTGAGAATTGGGAAGGAGCAGGTTTGTGGAAAGAAGGAATCCAGGCATGAATTTTGGCTATATTGTTTGATAGCCAAGTGGAGGTGTACAGTGGGCAGTTGGATGAACACATTTAGAGTTAAGTGAAGATGTTAGGACTGGAGATACAAATTCTGGAGGTACTCATATATAGATGGCGCCATGGGATTGAATGAAATCACTTGCGTAGAGGGTACAGATACGAGTAGAGGGCCCAGCCCTGAGGTTGAGCAGTGAAGGGCTAAAAAGGGCTGTAAAGGAGCAATTATTGTTCTTTCTTTCTTCACAAAAGGGGATGTAAAAGCCAAGACAAATGGTACCAGTTATTTGCTGATTGCTGTGAAGAATAAGATGAGAACAGAAAAGATGGGTTTGGTAGAAGAGAAGACAGTGAGGAATTTGGTAGTGTGGAAGCCAGTGGTGACCTTGACAAGAACAATTTCAGTGCGTCTGTAGGTTAAGAAGAGAATGTGAGTTGAGGAAACTTTTCTTAAATTGAAGCTTAGCCAGATGGTTGCCGTGGTAGGTCAGGAGAGTGAAGGAAATGGAGATGTTTCTCTCAAACATGGAGAAAAGAGAAGACTCGAGTTTATGATGAGGACATCATATCAGATTGTAGTCGGAGAGGGAAAGTTCACATACAAATTTTGGATCTTAGACAGTTGGAGAATAACAAGGTATTAAATTTGGGCATGCATCCAGTGTGAGGAAATTGAGTAGAGAGAAAGGTGTAGGAATAGAAGAAATAAAGGAAGTTAGAGGTCACGATGTAGAACGCATTATCAGTGAAGATATTTGTAGTACTTAGGATGACGGAAGAGAATTACATGGAGAGGATGCTTGTATGTGTGGTGCTGAATATTTTGAGGTATACAGTAGTTTCTAGAAATGTTGGATAGTGGGATAAAGATGTGAAGGGTCTGCTCTGTCTAGGTGTTGCTGGCTTTTTTCTGTAGTACCTTTAAGTCTACCATGCAGAATAAATTTACGTTTAACATCGGCTTGCTTTCAGTTTGGCCTATTTTAATCATTTTACTTTTCAAAGGTCAATGTACATCAAATTCTGTAGAAGGTAAATTGATACTCCCTGAATACTATGATTCTAATATAAAATATTTTAGCACCCTTTTTTTGGTTTGATTAGTCCACTGTATCAGAGGAAGAGAGGAATTGAACTTGTTCATCTTACTAAGTCATTCATCTAAACTGTTAGGTTGGTAAGATACCGGGATAACCAGGTTGTACTTAAATATTATTTTATGCAGTATTCCATTTCACTCTTAAAACTTTTAATGTTTACTCATTTTTTTTTTTTAAAGATTTTATTTTTTTTCCATTTTCTCCCCAAAGCCCCCAGGTACATAGCTGTATATTCTTCATTGTGGGTCCTTCTAGTTGTGGCATGTGGGACGCTGCCTCAGCGTGGTTTGATGAGCAGTGCCATGTCCGCGCCCAGGATTCGAACCAACGAAACACTGGGCCACCTGCAGTGGAGCGCACGAACTTAACCACTCGGCCACGGGGCCAGCCCAATGTTTACTCATTTTTTAAGTCTAGGATAAGTCTAAGAAATCCCTCTTTGTGGCCCTCATCATACTGAAGCCAATTTTCATCTCTTTTAAATTGAATCACTGTTATAAAAATAATGTATCCTGGTTTCTATCCCATCGATTAATTTTGTCTGTTTTTGGTTTAGTGGATTCAGTCATATGGCATCCCTCTTTTGCTTCTGGCTTCTTTTACTTAATATTATGTTTGTAAGATTCAAACTACTGTGCAGTAGTTGGTTCACTTTCATTGTTTTGCACTATGCTATTGCCAGAGTATTTTATAACTTATTCATTTACCTATTGATAGACTTTTAAGTTGTTTCCAGTTTATGGCCACTCTGGGTAGGGTGCTAGCTAAGAATGTTCTTGTATGTGTTTTAGTTAACCTGTGTACAAATCTTACATATCTCTGTTGGGTTTATACCTAATACGTGGTTCCTTGAGTCATAAGATAATCATATGTGCGGTTTTGATAATATTGCCAAAGTAAATGAGAGTTCCATTTGTCCTACATCACCACCAGATGTGTACTTCTTTAAAATTTACATGCTTCAGAAAGGTTTTCATCCTTTTAAGGCGTATATCATAATTTTCTATCTTTTTGTTTTGTTTTGGCCAATAGATTATAGTGTATTTACTCAGCAGCCACCAGAAGAAGAAATGGATTCAAAATCTTTCGATGAAATGGAGCAGAGCTTACTTATTCTTTCTGAAACCAAGGCTTCTCGAGTGAGCACCATGAGCCTTTGGAAACAGCAGGTGTACACAATAGCCAAGTTTCATTTCCTTACCTTGAAACGTGAAAGTAAATCAGTGAGATCAGTGTAAGTATAATCACTCTGCCGCCTGATGAGTTGTTTTTTTAAGGAGACGAATTGAATTTACCATCTTAATTTTTTAAATGTTGTTATAAGTAAATATATGTAGTTTTGAAAGATTAAAACTGTATTTTCATAATGTCTGAGAAAAAAATTATGCTTTTAGTAATTTCATTGAATACTATTAGAGCTTTACTCTTTTTTTAAACTAGCATTTTTGTCTCATCTGTAAAATGAGGGAGTGACAAATATTCTCTAATTATGTAATTTGTGAATTATTGTCTTTGTATTTAAATTTTATTTTGCATTTATATTTTTCACAATTATTTTGCATCTATTACTAATATTTATAACCACTTGTTGTAAACAGGAAGAGTAAGTTTTATCTTATCAAATGAAGAAGCTGAAATATAAGGAAGGCTTTATAGCTAGTAGAACTGGGATCAAAATGACATCTTTTCAACTTAGCTTTGCCTCTCTCAGTTAGGTTCCCAGGGGGTTCTAGGCACTGAATTACTTGGAGATAACATTAATACTTTCATATACTACTCACCCATCTTGTTAGATCCAAAATGGCAGTATAAATAAAACTTAATAATCAAGAATAAGAGTATTGTTATGTTTGAAATATGCTGAATTCATTTGCTTTTTTGCCCTAATTTATTCAATATCAAAGAATTGTATCTGATTTATTAGTGTCAGAATTACTGAAAGAAAATTACTTATTTAAATCAGTATGTCAGTTTATTTAACTAAACACTATTTTCATAAAATACTGCCTGAAAAACAGCAAAGTGTCTTAGCTCAGGCTGCCATAACAAAATAACATAGACTGAGTGGCTTGAAAGCAGAAACTTATTTTCTCACAGTTCTAAGAGCTAGAAATGACATTAGGGTACCAGCATGGTGGAGTTCTGGTGAGGACTCTCTTCCTTGCTTGCAGATGGGCCACCATCCAGCTGTCTGCACACATGATTTCTTTCTGCACGCACAGGAGAAGAGACAGAGGGCGCTAATCCCATCAATGAAAGCCCTACCCTCCTGACCTTATCTAATCCTGATTACCTCCCATAGGCCTCACCTCTAAATACCATCACATTGAGTGTTAGGGCTTCAACATATGAACTTGAGGGAGGGTGGCACATTCAGTTCATAACAAAAAGTATTGTGTGGTCAGGTATGCATTTGACTATCTATGCATTTAGAAAATGTTGTATCTCATATTCCCTCTCTTAAAGAGTTTTTCATTAGCATATAAAAATACTCGAGAGGTAAAGAAATTATCTCAACTTTGTATAGCCTGGAGTTTCCAAATATCATTTAACCATGACGTTTTTCTTTTTAGCTTAAAACACCTGTTAACTTATTGGGGAACTAGAGTTCAATGCAGAATGCTTTTAGAAATGCTAGTTTGGGTGTACTTAAAACAATTGAAGAATAGTTTTTAAAAAATTATAGGGATTCTGAAAATTAAAAAATGCTAGTGTGGTAATCTAAACTCTCAACCCACTTGTTGACAGCTATCATAATGTAGAGATACGTCGCAGGGTAAGATAGAAGGATACTGCCTTCCAGATAGAAGGGCATTTTGAATGGATAATAGAGTTATGTGCTTGACCGGGTGCAAATGATGAGCCTTATAACTGACTGTGGTATATCTTGTTTTGCCTCTGGAGGAGCAATGGAAATTGATGTGGTGAGGATGAAGTTCAAAGATAATCAAAGTTTCGCTGTATTTTTCTTTTCTTTCCTGTATCTAAAATATTTTTGTATCATGTATTTTCTAAAATATGTGGAGAGTAAATAGTTAGAATAGAGGGAGGGCAGGAAATAGTTCCTTCAGGAGAATAAAGATGTAAATGTGATATAATGTCTGGTTCTTCAAAAGTTAAAAGTTTACATATGCTATAAAAAGTTCAGGGTGACTCTGATCCAACATACGTTTTTATAACTTTTAATTTTGTCATTGAATATTGGCTTTCTGTCCAATACTGTCATGAGATCATTTTGAAGAGCAGAAATTCTCCCAAGTGCTATTTTTTTCGTTTCATTTCTTTCTTTCCTTTTTTTTTTTCTTTTAATGAGTACCTTTTAACTGTCATGTGAGGGAATATTTTTCTATAGATTTATATTTTAATGTATCTTGAGCTGTATTTTTTTTTTCCTTCCAGGTTGCTTCTGCTTTTAATTTTTTTCGCAGTTCAGATTTTTATGTTTTTGGTGCATCGCTCCTTTAAAAATGCTGTGGTTCCCATCAAACTTGGTCCAGACTTATATTTTCTAAAACCTGGAGATAAACCTCATAAATATAAAACAACTCTGCTTCTTCAAAATTCTACTGGTGAGAGTGTGTGAAGGTCTGTGATGTGTGTGGGTCAGGGCTTGGGGGTGAGGGGTACATTGAGGTCAGAGATTGGGACTTCAGAAATTTATGAAGGTAAAGGTATAGTCTGCACAGTCTAAATTTAAAAAATCTCCTTATGATGTTGAGTGATATATTACAGAGATGAAATTTTGGTATAAGTGTAGATGACAGTTTTTAAAAATACTCTGATTTATACTGCTTGTAGTAATAAAATGTCATTTTTTAATAGTATCAACATATTCTCAGAGCAGCATGTTTCATCTCAAAGTTAATGATGAGCAAAATAAACTTCAGAAGTTGAAAACCCCTTTTATTTTTTAAAGATTGGCACCTGAGCTAACAACTGTTGCCAGTCTTCTTTTTTGTTTTTCTTTCTGCTTTTCTCCCTCCAAAACCCCCCCAGTACATAGTTGTATATTTTAGTTGTGGGTCCTCCTAGTTGTGGCACTTGGGATGCCACCTCACCGTGGCCTGATGAGTGGTGCCATGTCCGCGCCCAGGATCCAAACCAGTGAAACCCTGGGCTGCCAAGCGGAGCACGCGAACTTAACCACTCGGCCGCGGGGCCGGCTCCCAATAAACCCTCTTTAGAAAGAGTTACAGTATGTAATATTTATGCAGTTATATATCTAAATAGAAGTGTTTAAATAGTTCTTCAACGACTTATCTGAAAAATTAATTAGAATTAAGAAAAATTGCTTTGGATGTAAATATTACAATCAAATACATTAAATTTGTAATGAGTATTTTTGAAGGGCTATTGATTATTCTTATTACATAATTGTCAGATATAAAAAAGAATTAAAAGCATGTGGCCTTGAGCAAGGCTCTGAACAAGTTAAAAAAAACTGACGTAGGATTCTGCTTTTCAGAATATTAAAACCTAATACAGAATTTCATTAATACCTGATGTCTTGTTCCTGCATCTTCCGTCTGCATAGCTAGTTTGTAGTCCCAAGTTTCTTGAAGAGTAAAATCAAGCTTAACTAACTGGCAAATTTACAGCAAAAAAAATAAGCAGCTTCGTTTGCTTATCTTGCTGAAATATGTTAGTTGAATTTCATCTAACCCTTTCTATACTCACAAACTCTTGGGAGTTTAACATTTCTGAAAAGTTTGCCTATGTTCTAGTATCTTTTATTTTTGATTTATTATTAACTGCAGAGCTTTGCCCAGTGTTAAAACAATAATCATAGGTAGTGATAATTATAAATTACTCTTAAAATCATCACTTTTAAAATCTGGCTCTCAGTTTACTGTGTAACTTTTATTCTTTTGGAGGGAGAAGGCATTTAGTGATAGAAAACTGCTCTTGAATAGAAAATGTTATGTTTTGCAATTTATTCGTTCATTAGAATTCTTGTTTTTGGTTTTAATATACGTTTCATATTGCTAAAACATAGTATTGCGTGGAGCCTTATACTCCGATATTATGACTTTTTTTGTGTTTGGGGAATTGTACATGTATCTCAACTCTTTCTACTTTGAGTACACTCTCACTGATCTGCAGAAATCCTAATATTTTCAAAGTTTTATCCCTTCTATTGTTTTTTAGTGTTTCTAGAATTGCTTACCTGTATCCCATATTTTCCTAGGCCTTGTTATTTGTCCTAAATGAAGCCACTTTAGGAACCACTGGCCTCTGTGTGTATATATTGGGTGGTATCTTACCCCCCTTGCGGAGCTTTTTGTATCCTAGGTGATACAGTTCATTCAATTAATAACATAGCTGTCTTCTCAAGAGTACAGAGCTACTCTGGCAAGCTGGAGGTGAGAGGTGAGTTAAGGCACTAGCTTAGGAGTAAATGTAGTGCCACCAGAAGCACCCTTCTCTCTGACGCTCGAGTTTGGTGCTGAGTCTGATCCGTCCTGCCATGCTACTCAGTTACTCATAGTGTTTTCCTTTGTTTGATTTTGATTTCTCTAAAAGTCTCATTTGTCCTTCCTTGCATCCTGGCTTTTGTGATGGTGCAGGGGGAACTATTTCTGTTCATCAACATGTTGGTATTGATTTGAACCTTAGACAGGATTCAGAATCTTTCCCTTGGCTCCAGGCAACGTAAAGAATGTAGATAGAGGCCTGTATGTGTTTTAATATTTTCAGACAATTGACATTTCTAAAATTTGTCTTTTCAAAGCACACAGAAATCCCCTAAGGAGTGATGTTACCTAACTCCACACCCTGGCTTCTCCCTTTCTGAGCCCAGTAGGTTATCTTGTTACATAAAATTGCCAGGTAGATTTTTATTCTCACTATGTAACCAAATTTCGTGTGAGTGTCAGATAAACTTTCAATATGAGTAGTAGCAGCAGCAGCAGCAGCTAGAATTTGCATAATTGCTGTGTGCTACATGTTCTGCTCTAAAGGCCTGTGTCTTTATTGACTTGGATTTGAATCCAGGCTGACTGGCTCCAGGGCCAGTGTTCTTAATCACACCTTATCTAATCAAGATAAAATATTTTTTTAAAAAGAACTCTTTCCAATGTTATTAAAAGCCTGTGTCTGTTTCTCATTTAAACTGATTCTTTATTATTTGCTTATTTTCTAATTCCAGACTCTGATATCAGTGATCTTATTAGCTTTTTCACAAACCAGGACATAATGATAACGATGTTTAATGACAGTGACTATGTATCTGCTGCTCCCCATAGTGCAGCTTTAAATGTGATGTATTCAGAAAAGGTAAGAGTAATGTATGTGAATGAATACCCATATGAAAGTTGTAAAAGATTAAGATACTTCCTCTAAAATTAATGATTTGCTGATTTGATCTCAGTTGGAAATTTAGAATTTACTTTTGGAAATAGCTAGCTGTGTTTATAATATATTTTATGCCCTTATGGGTGACCAATATATAAATCTACAAAGAATTTAATTTTATTTTTGTGTCATATTTTTGTTTAAAATATCTGTAGATTTCAAACTAGGTTGTCTTTATCCATCTGTCTTTATTGAATATTATTTCTGTGATTTGTTGAACCAATTTTTAGTACAGTTAGTGAGAATTAGCTTAGTTGGTGAGAAAAGGTTGGTACATAGCAACAATGTATCTACTTATATATGGTATATAATAAGTCTCTATTTTTTTACATCGTAGGACTATGTTTTTACTGCTGTTTTCAACAGTACTATGGTTTATTCTTTACCCGTATTGATGAATATCATTAGTAACTACTATCTTTATCATTCAAATGTGACTGAAAGCATCCAGGTCTGGAATACCCCGTTCTTTCAAGTAAGCAATCTTAAAAAAATGTGTGTGTGTATATATAGTGACTATAAAAAGCCAAGTGATAATAACAAATGAAATCCGTAGGTGTTCATCTTGTGATGTCTCCTAGTCTTCTTAAAACTTGAGTTGGGGATGGTTTACATCTGGGTTCAGGAGTCCCCGTATTAGTTTACTTCAGGGCCAAAGAGCTTCTGTCTTGGTACTGATATTTTTGTAGAGCATGTAAGTATTTTTTATATTAATAATAGAAGAAAAATTAAGTTAAAAATGAATATTGTTCATCTAAAATCTGGATACTTGGGGTATCGAAAGAACCTTGAGAAGTCACCCAGAGAATCATTTTTCCTCCAGATAGGACTGTTGGATTATAAATATGAAAATTAAGTCTCCAGAAGAATACTCAACATTTTTCTCTTAATCCTTATGTTTTGTTTTTCATATATTGAAAAATCAATGGACAAGTACCTTTGTGTTATAGCATTTTCTATTTTCTATTGCTGTACTGTTTAACAGCTTTATTGAGATGTACTTCATACACTAATTCACCCATTTAAAGTATGTAATTCAGCGCTTTTTATTATGTTCATAGAGTTCTGCAACCCTCACCACAATCGTTTCTATATTTCATCGCTCCACCAGGAAACTCTTGTACCTATTAGTTAATCACTTGCTAAGTTCCCCTACCCCTAGCCAACCACTAATCTACTTTCTGTCTCTATGGCTATGTAACATACACCCCAAACTTCTTTAGTTTACTGTAATCTTTTGCCATGTTTAAGTGTAAATCACATCAAAGATTAATTTAGTACTCTTCTTGTTATAATTATACTTAGACATGGGGATAAAGTAACATCAAATTTACATTTTAAAAAGGTCACTGGCACCAGGGTGGAGAGAGATTGCTGTGGGGGGAATTGAGGTGGAGGAGAGGAAAGGAGGTTAAATAAATCAGATCAGAGGTTCTTTTACTACATATTTAGATGAGAGGAGATGATGAGTGTCTGAATTAATGCAGTGTCAGTAACAATCCTGATAGAGTTAAAAATATGTGACATACTTCATCACTGTTGCATTTGTGAGATGAGATGAGGAGAAGAGAGGTGTCATATTGCTTACACTTCTGGGTAATGTGCATAGTAGTACCATTCACCAATTTTGAGAACATAGGCAGAAGAGAGATTTTTGTTTTGTTTTGGTGGAATGGAGATACTGATTCAATTTGGAGTTGTTGCCTATCCTTGTGACATTTGCTTGATGGACATGTTAGGCATTTGGATGGGTGAATTCAGAGAGATTTCTGGACAGGAAATAAATATTTGGGAATCACCAGTGCATAGGTGATGTTGAAATCACCAAAGTTGTAAATCATCCCTTGTGATTTTATTGTGAACTAATTCAAGCCTACAGAAAATAAACAGCCATGTATCTACTTCCTAAATGTTTCAAATGTTAATATCTTATCATATGTTTTATTTAATAAAACTTTAAAGATACAGTTGAAGCTTCCAGTATATCCTCCCCGTCTTGTTCCTTTCTACTCCATGAAGTAACAACCACAATTCAAAATTATAATTCCTGTACATGTTTTTATGATGTTACTGCATTTGTATGTATCCATAACTATTACAAAAGATCTAGCAACTTTCCATCAAACACTGACATATAATCATACCATTTTTAAAAACCAGGGGAAAGAAATGAGACGTTTTAAAACTCACTATTCATAGATATAGTCTTAATAATGTTCCACGGTTTTTTTTCTTCCTTCATCAGAGTCTGTGTGATTGACTCCAACTGTAGTCTCATTAATCTCCACTTCTTGTACTACTTAGCTTGCATGTTTGTTGGTTCTATCTGGGTCTTCCATTATAGTGTACCAGGGTTTGGGACAAATTCTACAGTGTCATATGGCATGAATTAAGGAATTGGCTTTATTGCTAAAAACTCAGCAGGGGAGGCTCAGCAAGATGCCCTGTTTCCACATTATGCTGTGGAGGAGTGTGCCACGGCCAGGGTGTCTGCTAGACATGGTGTGGGTTCTTTTCTAGTGCAGAGTCCTTCCCTGTCCCATGGGCATATCTTCTTACAGAACCAGGGTAGGAAAAAGGCCTTGTTGAGAGTAGGGGATAATGAAGTGCTCCTGATAATGGATAGTTTGCACTTGGGACGCCAGCTGTTTACTAGTTTGTCTGTCTGTACCTGGTTCTTGCAGTTAGGACTGTTGGGGTCTGTGGGAATTATAGTCTCCCATGCTGGAGAGAAGCAGCTTCTAGTTCCATAGGAAGCTGAGCTTGGGTGCAGCTTTTCCCAGTGGAGAAAAGGAGGTCCCTAAGATCCCAGCTGGTTCATAGTCCAGGCAACCAATGAAGGCATCAAAGATTATTCTGAGATGGTCATATTCATTGCATAAGACCACTGGTGGACATGTTAACTGCTTTTCATGCACATTATTATTTTTAATTAAATGGTGAATCTTAATTTATATGCCATATTTTTCTGTGCTGTAGATATGAAAATGGAAGTACGGTCATCTGCTCTGGATCATATAGCTATTTAATAAGTGGCAAAGTTGGTCCTGTAGCTCACTGCCTGTTACCTCTGACACCTGTTCTTTTCTATAGACTATGCCTAGAATAGATATCCTAATTGGTTTCTTCAGTAGTTTTGATAGTCTTTTTTAGAAAGTACTAAGAGGATATAAAGTGATTTTCAGTTCTGTTTCTTATTCTTTGGTTGTCTTTCAGGAAATTACAGACATAGTTTTTAAAATTGAGCTGTATTTTCAAGCAGCTTTACTTGGAATCATTGTTACTGCAATGCCACCTTACTTTGCCATGGAAAATGCAGAGAATCATAAGGTAATGACTCACTTAAAAAAATTACAGGTATAGTTTGCCAATAAGAAATGTCATAGAAAAAAAAAAACCTGTTTGCGTGAGTGTAAGACTTCTGTATAATTATTTCAGGAGTAAGTAAATGGAGTATAAATGCATTTATTAGTAATAGTAATAACGATCATTACTTGAGTCTGTGCCATGTACTTTAAAAGTTATATTTTTTAATTTTTCAACATCGTGAAGTAAATTTTATATTACCCACTTTATTTATAGGTCACGAAATGGAAGGGTGGGAGTGTTCATCTAATGAGCCCAGGTTGACTCAACTTGTTTAAGTAGTGGATCTAGGAACTGACTATGATCCTTATGTTCTTAATTGGTACACTAAGCTGCCTCTCCTCTTTAACCCTTAGTAGAATTTATTGAATGTATAAGGCACTTAATTTTTGCTAAATGAGAAAAAAAAAAAAGTGAAAAATGATTGTGATCATCAGGGCCTGGGAAAAATTGCTATGTGTCCAGAGGTTTCTTTGGTGTTCTTTCATCTTTTCTGCCCCTTTCTGTTTTGATATCCGTGGGCTGACGGTGATCTTGTACAGTCTTTTGGCTATTCAAAGCCTTCCACTCTTCCACTCTGCTGAGATTCTCTCTTCCTCCTCTAATCAAAATTTTCATTCTCGGTATGTCTCTTATTAGCTTAATGGAAGCAAATTTGTCTAAATTAATTTACACAATGTGATGGATAATAAGGTTAAACCTCATAGCAGAAAATTATATCTTTTAGTAATTTTCTTTTTTTTCTCCCCAAATCCCCCCAGTAATAGTTGTATATTTTAGTTGTGGGTCGTTCTCGTTGTGGCATGTGGGACGCCGCCTCAGCATGGCCTAATGAGTGGTGCCATGTCTGTGCCCAAGATCCAAACCAGCAAAACCCTGGGCCGCTGAAGTGGAGCATGCGAACTTAACCACTCGGCCTTGGGGCCAGCCCCTAGTAATTTTCTTTAGTGTAAAAGTAATACATTAATTTCAGAAGTTATTTTTAAAATATGTTCAATTTTTCTGTTATAAATATATATAAATATAGGAAAGATATAAAAACAATATAGGAAAATATAGGAAAGTATAAAAACAATAAAAATAATTCTTAACTCCCACAACTCAAATATAAAACTTAGTTGACAGTTGTGTTTTTCTCTTTTTTTGTCTCAACTTTGTTTTTCAGTTCAAATTTTTTTTTAGAGATAATTGTAGACTCCTATTAGATTGCAAGAAATTATACAAGATCCTTTAACCACTTTACCCCAATAATAACATCTTGCAAAACTACTCTACAGTATCACAACCAAGATAGCGACATTGATACAGTGAAGATACAGAATAGTTCCATTACTACAAAGATCCTTCCTATTGCCCTTTTCAAGCCCAGATCCCCACCCGACCCGCTCCCTGACCTCTGGCAACCACTAATCTGTTTCTCATTTCTGTAATTTTGATATTTCAAGAATTTATAAATGGAGTCACAGCATATTTACTTTTGGGATTGGCTTTTTTTACTCAGTATAATTCCCTGGAGATTCATCCAATTTGTGTGTATCAATAGTCCATTCCTTTTTTATTGCTGGGTAGTATTCTATGGTGTGGGTCTGGATTATTTCCAGTTTTTGACTATTATGAATTAAGCTGCTCTGAACATTTGTGTACAGATTTTTGTGTGAACATAAGTTTTCATTTTTCTGGGATAAGTGCCCAAGAATACAATTGCTGCATCATATGGTGATTGCATGTTTAGTTTTATAAGAAATTGTCAGACTGTTTTCCAGAGTGGATACACTGTTTTACATTCCCACCAGCAATAGGTGAATGACAAAAGCATGGATTATCCAAAATAATTGTATTTGACTTGGTTTATGTTTTTAAACTTATATTGAAATTTGTATTTTTTTCTTGTAATTCGTTAAGCACGAAAGTTGTCTTTTGTTTTTTCAATGCTCATATTTATTTCAACAAACAGCACTAGCTTGGGCAGGGCTGTTGGTGTAAACGTTGTCTTTTTTTTCTTTTAATCATTTCTCTTATTATTATTATTTTTATATTCCATGCTTCCCTTACCTCACTCTATGGTTAGCTGTTTCATATAATACCTTTAATTACTCAGTGTTGATGTTTTTATAGATGACAAAAATCAACTGAATAAAATTGTTATATATTTGGATTTATAAAATACTTTTAAAATTTCAAATTAAATAATGAGACAATGAGAGAGTTAGGAAAACTGTTAAATTTACGGTTAGTACACAGGAAAACGCTGTTACATTTATGTACTACACAGGAGTCTCTAGAAGGCTTTTAAATGCACTATCAGTACGGAGTTTCATGTTTAACCCGAAAGCCCTATGTAAATCTGTTACCGCCTACAAACGTAGATTCTTACCCATCACACAAGAAGGGCCAAATAAAAACTGGAACGCTGGGCTTATGGCAAGGAAAGGGTTTTTATTTCTGATGATATCAGCTAGGAGACGAGAGTAAGCCCTCAAATTTGTCTCCTTTCATCTCGTCTCCCTGAAAGAGGGGAGGTGAGGGGTTTTCAAGGTTTGTGAGGAATGTGGCTGCTTGTAGATGGTGGGGGAGTCAGTGGCCTTGCTGGTCGGAGCTTTCCCACCCCTTCAGGAGGCTGTTTGCAGGAAGGAGGAGATGATAAGGAAACTTGCAGGTTGGTGACCTTGGCCATTTGTCTTCATGGCAGATAGTGGATTCTGGAGCCAGGAGCCAGGGAGTAAGTAGGGAAAGAGTGCTTGGGTTTTAACCCCATGTATGCTAGGTTTAATGTAGGGGAACTGATACCAGGACAGGCTTCAAATCCAGAGGTTACTTGGCAGTTTATTAGTGTTTTCATGAAAGGTTAAGTTCTAAAAGAGTCCTTTTCTTGTTTAAAACATATTTTCCCATCTCTTTCCACAGATTTTCAAAAGCAGAAATGTTTTGGCTGCTTATTGTTTGCACAGCTATTACCCCCATGACACTTTTTGCTTTATTTTAGTTTTGTCTTTCTTAGCTGCTTTTCTGATTCTGAATAATTTTGTTAAAATAATTTTGTTAAAATTGTTGCATCTCAGAAATAGCCAAATTAAAGGCTAAATGGAATTTATATTTAGCTGTAGGGGGGGGCTTTTATTACCTGTAGGTCTGGAATGTGACCTTTATTGTTTTGTTGATGTAAAATTAAGAGTTTTGCAATAATCTGCTAGAGTTTTCTGTTTGTTTGTAAAATGTTTAAAATTATAATCAATTTTTTTCCCTTTTTCTTTTAGATCAAAGCTTATACTCAGCTTAAACTTTCAGGTCTTTTACCATCTGCATATTGGATTGGACAAGCTATTGTTGATATCCCCTTATTTTTTCTTGTTCTTATTTTGATGCTAGGAAGTTTATTTGCATTTCATTATGGATTATATTTTTATCCTGTAAAGTTCCTTTCTGTGGTAAGTTAACATCAGTTGTACTCATGCTATTTGTAAATGTTATTTTAAAAAACTAAGTCTTTATAATGTGACGGTCGGTTGAGTAATTTGGATATGAATATTTTACAGAAAATAGAACCAGTGTCTGTTCAGTTATTGTATATGATATCTGTGATTAATGCAATTTATATTACTATAAGTGATTTTTAAAACAATAACTTACTACCATTATAAAATAATTCTTTGAAACTAGGATGGTCTTTCATATAGACTGTCTACTTGTGTATAATTAGGAATGCTTAAACAGACAATCCTTCCTTAAAATATCTTCCTTGTTTCTGTGCCTGAAAATAATTTCACAAAGAAGAAACTTTTTTATTCCATAATTTACAATATGGTTTAAGATACTAAGGGAGAGTATAATTTTCATTCATGTTCACATGTAAATGACTGATAGTAGACCCTTTCATCCGAATGGTGTATGTTAGGAAAAAGGGAAAACAAACCTAGATGAGGTTGGGGTTGCTGAAAATAAACTTAGCAGTTTTGCCAGAGATCATAGTGACTTTACATATTCATTTCTGCCTTATAAATTAATAAATGTTTTTCTTAAAAATTTAGACAGTGCATTAAATGTATATTAAAATGATAATTAATAGTTGATTGAGAAGGATAAAGTTGTAACCAGCTATTACACTTGTTTTTATAAAAAAATGATAAGAGATACCATTTTACTTGGCATAAAAAAGAACTACAATTAGTGTTCATTTTAAACGACTTATTGAGGATTGTGTTAATAATTAGTTAAAAGTGTGAGTTTTATTGATTTAGAAGAAATGTGAGTGGTAACTTCTTAGGCAATCACAATTTCAGTTTTTGGAGTGATTTTTTGAGCAATAAAATTTGAAGAATAATTATCCCTTAATATTTTAATACGACTAGCATTTTATATCATATGTATTGCTCACTATTCATCTTTTTACATAAAATATACCTTTCCGTTTTTACAGGTTTTTTGCCTTATTGGTTATGTTCCATCAGTTATTCTGTTTACCTATATTACTTCTTTCACTTTTAAAAAAATTTTAAATACCAAAGAATTTTGGTCATTTATCTATTCCGTGGTAAGTTACATTTTATGTTATTTTACTCCAACTTTTCATAGCAGCTTATTTGAAAGTCATAAACTCTCTCAGGGTTATACTCAAAAATGTTACTGTGTTTTTTCTAAGTACAGAACTTAGATAATAGATAGCTGGCAGCAGCTTTTTGTGTGTATATATGTCTTCTACATCATTCATTCCATGAAGGGATGATAGTGAAAGCATTTAAGAACTGCATGGCAAGGATGCCAGCTACAAACAACTGGTACCAGCATACTGACACTTCCTTGCTAAATATCATCTCTGGTTCCATGTTTTACTAGAGGATTGAAAACGTAGTTATTACTGAGGCACAAACTTACAAGCAAGTTTGTATGAAATTTCTGAACACTTTTTCACTTGTTTTCTCATGTTTTTCTCTAGACAGCGTTGGCTTGTGTTGCAATCACCGAAATTACTTTCTTTATGGGATACACAGTTACAGCTGTTCTTCATTATACCTTTTGCATAGTCATTCCAATCTATCCACTTCTAGGTTGTCTGATTTGTTTCATAAAGGTAGGTCTGTTAGGTGTTTTAATATTTAAAAGGCATAAATATTGCCTAATCTTTGGGATATGAGTTCCTGTACTGAAAAGAGAAAAAAAAATCATGTTAGCTGCTATAACTTGATTTAAATATTATTAATGCAACAGTTTAAAATTACTGTGGAATCTTTTCAAGCATGTCTTTAAACCTTAAAGTCCCAAAAGAGAGGGACCCTGTCCATTACATGTTCTCCGATGTCCAAAATGATGTACATAAATTGCAAGTATGATCTGACTTCAGTTATTTTGTTTGGTGGGAGCTTTTCAACAATTAAATAATGTATTGTACTGTAAAGGGATGAGAGAAAATAAAGTGTAAGAGGTTTTTTTCCAAGAAAAAATAAAATACAGATTAGTTTTATTATACCTGGATAATTGAAAAACATTTCCATGTGTTCAGGAAAATAATTAAGTGATGAATTACTGACTTAGGATAATTGCTGATTAAGTCTACTCACTAATCTCCCCTCCTTTTTTTGCTTTAGTTTATTACGTTGAATTTGTATCTTCCCAGATAGAAATATTTTGGGATGGGGAAGATTTTAATCTAAGTACAAATCATCGCTATTAATATTAATAGCTAATTTATGTATAGAGAATATGTTTGCTGAACAAAAGGCCTTTTTTTTTATTTTAATCCAAATATTTCTATGCATTGCAGCTAAAAGAAAACTGCTAATCACAGCACTTTTGACATGAAATATATGGGTTTTTCCCTCACATAAAGTAATCATCATGCTAGCCATCTGGAATTAGCGCAGACCCCACAGGTTAAGGGCTCAGTCCCACAAGACTGCCTCCCATTTCAGACACCAATTACAAGTAGTGGGTCCCCCAGTTACCCACACTCCTGTCTGACTTGGATACAAATCCAGAGTTCCTATGACCCTCTCTCAGGTTCAGTAATTTGCTATAATGGCTTATGGAACTCAGGAAATTTACTGTTACCGGGGTTTATTATAACAGATACACAAATGAGCAATCAGAGTAGGAGGTACGTAGAGCAAGGTCCAAAAGGGTCCCAAGTGCAGGAGCTTCTGTCCCATGGAGTTCAGAGGTGCCACCCTCCCAACACGTGGATGCATTTACCAATCTGAAAGCTGTCCCAACCCTGTGTTTAGGGTTTTTATGGTGGTTCTATTACTTAGGCATGATAAGTTAATCTCCAAACCCCTCTCCCCTTCTCAGTGGTCAGTGGATGGCACTGAAGGTTCCACCCCTCTCATCACTTTGTTGGTCCCTCAGCGACCAGCCCACATCCTCCAAGAGTAACTTTATTTGCATAAACTCAGCTTTGGTTGAAAGGGGCTTGTTTTAAATAACCAAAGATGCTCCCATCACCTCTGTCACTCAGGAAGTGCCAAGGGTATTAGAAGCTGTGTGCCAGGAACCCAGGTCAAAGACCAAATATTATATCACAATGTCATGGCAGCATATAAATTTTCAAAAATTTTTGTCTTAGATTTCTTGGAAGAATACTAGAAAAAATGAGGACACCTATAATCCATGGGATAGGCTTTTGGTGGCTGTTATATCGGTAAGAAATGACAAAAATGTTTGTGTTAGCCTGTTACCTTAAGAATAGTTTGGTTTTATGATTTTAACTTTCTTTTTAGTTTTTATCCTGTTGCGTGAAAACAAAAGTGTGTAAAAAGTCAAGTATGTTAGTTAATGCTAGCTAATGTGGATTGCACTGGTAATACCTTTCATTTACTGACTATGCCCATTTTAATATACTTGGCTTTTTCATGTTATTCTATTTAATTATAATTCTGGCTTCCTCAGAAGCAAAAGCAGAGCTGTTTTTCTTTTGATTGTATTTTATGAAGCTGACAACCAGTGAACTTTATAGAGGTAGACAACTATATGAAAGATTATTTTACTAAAAATCTGCTTTGGTTTGTATTAAAATTTATTCTTAACTCGTATGGCATGCAAAAAAGTTGTGATTAATTTTTTTGGTGATGGTAAGGAACCTGATAAATCTGGTCTTCGTTCTGTTGGTGTAAGCCGAAGAAAACATTTGGTCATGAGCTGTTATGTGTTCTTCTTTTAGCCTTACCTGCAGTGTGTACTGTGGATTTTCCTCTTACAGTACTATGAGAAAAAATATGGAGGCAGATCAATAAGAAAGGATCCCTTTTTCAGGTCAGTTAATTTTTTTCTAAGTTTTAATGTTTTTTAGTATGTTTACAGAGTTATGCAGCCATCAACATAATCTAATTTTCGATCATTTCCTTCACCTCCAAAAGAAACCTTATGCCCATTAGTGGTCACTTCCCCATCCCCCGAGTCCTATATAACCAGTAATCTACTTTCTGTCTCTATAGATTTGCCAATTTTGAACATTTATATAAATGGAATTATACAATATGTAGTGGGGGTTTTTTTCACTTTTTATTAAGATTATGATAGTTTACAACCTTGTGAAATTTCAGTTGTACATTATTGTTAGTCATGTTGTAGGTGCACCACTTCACCCTTTGTGCCCTACCCCCACCCCGCCTTTCCCCTGGTAACCAGCAATCAATTCTCTTTGTCTCTGTTTTTAACTTCCACCTGTGAGTGGAGTCATACAGAGTTCGTCTTTCTCTGTCTGGCTTATTTCACTTAACGTAATACCCTCAAGGTCCATCCATGTTGTTGTGAATGGGACGATTTTGTCTTTTTTTATGGCTGAGTAGTATTCCATTGTATGTATATACCATATCTTCTTTATCCAGTTATCAGTTGATGGGCATTTAGTTTGCTTCTACGACATGGCTATTGTAAATAATGCTGCAATGAACATAGGGGTGCATGGGACTTTTGGAATTGCTGATTTCAAGTTCTTAGGATAGATACCCAGTAGTGGGATGGCTGGGTCATAAGGTATTTCTATTTTTAACTTTTTGAGAAATCTCCATACTGTTTTCCATAGTGGCTGCACAAGTTTGCATTCCCACCAACAGTGTATGAGGGTTCCTTTTTCTCCACAACCTCTCCAACATTTGTCACTTTTTGTTTTGGTTATTTTTGCAATTCTAACAGGTGTAAGGTGATATCTTAGTGTAGTTTTGATTTGCATTTCCCTGATGATTAGTGATGATGAGCATCTTTTCATGTGTCTATTGGCCATCTGTATATCTTCTTTGGAGAAATGTCTGTTCATGTCCCCTGCCCATTTTTTGATCAGGTTGTTTGACTTTTTGTTGTTGAGCTGTGTGAGTTCTTTATATATTATGGAGATTAACCCTTTGTCGGATAAATAACTTGTAAATATTTTTTCCCAATTAGTGGGTTGTTTTTTTGTTTCAATCCTGTTTTCCCTTGCCTTGAAGAAGCTCTTTAGTCTGTTGAAGTCCCATTTGTTTATTCTTTCTGTTGTTTCCCTCATCTGAGTAGTTATGATGTCTGACAAGATTCTTTTGAAACTGATGTCAAAGAGTGTACTGCCTATGTTCTCTTCTAGAAGACTTATTGTTTCAGGCCTAATCTTTAGGTCTTTGATCCATTTTGAGTTTATTTTGGTGTGTGGTGAAAAAGAATGGTCGATTTTCATTCTTTTACATGTGGCTGTCCAGTTTTTCCAGCACCATTTGTTGAAGAGACTTTCTTTTCTCCATTGTAGGCCCTCAACTCCTTTGTCGAAGATTAGCTGTCCACAGATGTGTGATTTTATTTCTGGGCTTTCAATTCTATTCCATTGATCTGTGCACCTGTTTTTGTACCAGTACCATGCTGTTTTGATTTCTGTAGCTTTGTAGTATGCTTTGAAGTCAGGGATTGTGATGCCTCTGGCTTTCTTCTTCTTTCTCAGGGTTGCTTTAGCAATTCGGGGTCTTTTGTTGCCCCATATGAATTTTAGGATTCTTTGTTCAATTTTTGTAAAGAATTTCAATATGTAGTGTTTTTTTGTCTGACTTCTTTTATTTACCATAATGTTTTAAAGGTTCATCCATGTTGTAGCATGTAGCAGTACTTAATTACTTTTTTTTTTTGCTGAGTAGTATTCCATTGTATGGATATACTACACTTTATTTATTCATCAGTTGATGGACATTTGAGTTGTTTCCACTTTTTGGCTATTATGAATAATGCTGCTATGAGCGTATTTATTAACCACTGGATACTTCCCACATCCATGGAAGACTTAACATCTGGTTCTCCTTCTTCTTTTCCCTTATTCCTGTCATCTTAGGGGAGACTTTAGCATCTACCTAGATGACCTTTCTAACACGCTATCCCCACAGTTTCTGATTTTCTCCACACCAGTGACTGGTCTTTTCCATTTCACCCATCTCTGCATCAGAGCCATGCCATCACTGCTCTTCACTTGATCTGTAAAATCTGAAACTTCAGTTTCCAATGCTACCAGTAACTTTTCAGTTTTCCAGATTTCTTATTTTATTAGCCCTGTTGGTCTTTTCCCCTATGGTTTCATACCCTTGAGATTTTTCTGTTCTCACAAATGTATGAGCTAATCCTTGTTTTTACTTTTTTCTCTGTCCAGCCTTGCTCACATAATTCATCACTTTCACCCTCAACTTCCATATATCTTTGACCTGTCCACTAAAAATCATAATTTTTGGTGGATCTAATTATATGCTGGAGAAAAATAAAAGTGCAGTTTGACATTTCTGCATATTTACCCATATAAACTCAACTTTATTTTAACATGGTCTAGTAACCCTGTCACATTTCCCTAGTCAGCACCTTCCTGTCTCTTTCTTTTTACTCGTTATCCCCAGCTTTTTTTGTATTCCTCAAATTCACCTAACCTCACCTCATTTCCTGCTTCTCAGTAGATGATCTTGCCCTCTAAGAAAACAGAAGCATTTAATTATAAATCATAAATTTTTGCACTTATCCACATCTTTCATCATTTTTGCCTTTTCCCAGTCCCAGAGGAAGAGATACTTCTCCTGTTATCCAAGTCTTCATTTATTCTGTCTACTTAAGGATGTTGCTCAGTCAGTTTTCTTTTCTCTGTCTATGTCTTTCTCTTTTGGATCTTAGTAGGGTGTTTTTCTTTCAGGAGGGGTCATCTTTCTCCCATATAAAACAAAGTAATAGATGTCAGAACTCATAAATCTCATTTAAACCAGAATCCCTCTTTGGCTGTTATCCCATATCTCTCTTTTCTTTCATAGCCAAAAGACTTCCATCTTCAGTTCCTCACCTCCCATTTACTCCTTAATTCCCTGCAATCTGGTTTCTGCCCTTACCTTTCTATTGATACTATTTTCAGTAAGCTAACTAATGACTTATTTTTCAGGTAGGCTCAATTTATTTAACTAGTCTGAAGCTTTTAATATGACTGACTTCTCCCTTCTTGTACTTTTCTCTTGTTCATTTGTTTTCTGTAATGTCAACTCCTGTTTGCCTCTTTACCTCTTACTATTGCTTCATAATTTCCTTCAGAAGCGGTTTTTCCTCTGCCTACCTTTATGGTGTTTCTGTGGGTTCTGAATTTAGCCCTCTACATCTTCTCTGCCTGGGCAATCTCATTTATACTCAGACTGCAAATTATTTGAGGGAGGGGTACATGTGTTTTTATCTTTTTATCTTTGTATGAAATAGTGCCTGACACATACTGATCATAAATATTATTGTTGAATAAAAGAATTTAGATAGTATCATTCAAATAGTATCAATGAATGAAAAATAGCTCTATAATTCCACCTTTCAGAGAGAACCACAGATCTCGTATTGGTATATTCTTTTATTCTTTTCTCTATGTAATGCTTGGATTTCTTACTATTTGAATTTGAAAATCTGCTATGTTTATTTGTTTAGGACCCTTTCAACAAAGTCCAAAAGTAGGAAGTTTCCAGAACCACCAAACAATGAGGATGAAGATGAAGATGTCAAAGCTGAAAGACTAAAGGTCAAAGAGCTGATGAGTTGCCAGTGTTGTGAGGAGGTAATTTAGTCTTTATTGCTAAGTCATATTAATTGTGCAATAATCAGTTCCCCATGTGTAGAAATTAATCTGAAAAATATTTTTCTTTCCATATGAATCAATCTGAACAAAAAATCTGTCTTTGAAAAAATAGTTTTGTCCACTTTCTTTTGAATAAGCCATTATTTTAGTCATAAATGGATATTTATTTCTACAATACCCTTTATTAGCAATTATAGTTCTTGGGATATAGACATGAGTTGTGTGCAGCCTGTTATTTCATGATTGGTATCTGATTTATAACTCTCTTTTTAAATCCTATTTCCCTTATTAGAAACCAGCCATTATGGTCAACAACTTGCATAAAGAATACGATGACAGGAAAGATTTTCTTCTTACAAGAAAAGTAAAGAAAGTCGCAACTAAATATGTCTCTTTCTGTGTGAAAAAAGGCTGGTATTTATTTTTTCTTAAATAACTTTTCTAGAAGAGTAATTTCCATTTTTAGTTTGTTTTTTGTATGATGATTTTTCTTTCACTTCCTGTAGGAGAGATCTTGGGACTATTGGGTCCAAATGGTGCAGGAAAAAGCACAATTATTAATATTCTGGTTGGTGATATTGAACCAACTTCAGGCCAGGTATGATATATAATGTGGGATATGTTGACTACGATTTACGGTTTTAATTAAAATAAATTTCTTAGTGATAAATTAGGATTTTGATGCTTAAATTTTACTTGTTTTTAGTATTAATTTTTTAGTATAGCTTGATCAAATTATTATCTTTTTGGTTATCTGTGAAAATAATGTACATAGTGAAATTTTCATATACACATGCAGACACATGCATATACAGTACAGTCATGTGCCACATAATGACTTTTTGGTCAATGATGGACCATGTATATACTACAGTGGTCTCAAAGGATGAGTACCATATAGTCTAGGTGTGTAGGAGGCTGTACCATCTAGGTTTGTGTAAGTACACTCTATGATGTTCATACTATGACAAAATCACATAATGACACATTTCTCAGAACATATCCCTGTCATTAAGTGATCCAAGACTGTATTTCTGCTTTTATAATTATTATAATTATGTGTGATTGGTCCACCAACTTAAGGTAATACTATTAACTTCAGGAGACATGGGAGCTAGTCTTGACCCTGCCATCAGTTAGTCTCTGATTATAAGCATATCACTCACTACTCTGTGGAAACTTCACAAAACTATTCTGGTCCTGTCTCCTGCTCCTCCCCTCCTTGCTTACATCACACCAACCTCACTGGCTCGATGCTCTCCTGGAAAATGCAGGGACTCTCTTTTCATTGGGTTTTTGCCTGTTGGCTATTCCTTACACCATAGAAGTCAAAGTGACTAAATTTGCTTACCTTCCTGGCTCAGTATCACCTCCAGTGCGGCCCCCCGATCTTCCTACTTTAAATTGGAGCTGGCCTTCCCAGTCAACCCTGCATTCCTAATAGCCCTTTCTGGCCATGTCACTGAGCTCTGATTTAGCTACCTATGTCCTTTCTTCATCAAAAGGAGTAAAAATCTCACCTGATATTACTCTGGCTCTAGGAAAGAGTTTGAATTCATCCACTTGCCATTTCCTTCACAATGTAAATTAAGCAAAAATAGTTACATAGTTGTTTAAAATGGGTTTGTACTTCTGTAGGTATTTCTAAGAGATTATTCTTCAGACCCAGCTGAAGATGATGATTCCATTAAGTATATGGGATACTGTCCTCAAATAAACCCGCTGTGGCCAGATATTACATTGCAGGAACATTTTGAAATTTATGGAGCTGTGAAAGGAATGAGTGCAGATGACATGAAAGAAGTCATATATCGGTAAAATTTAGAACCATTTTGTTATCTGGAGAAAGGTTTACATTTCATGTTTTTAAAATTTCGTAACAGGCATTTCTGTGTGTCATAATTTTCATAGAAAATGGTCGTTGCTTTTTTGTATATTCTTTACTATATTACAATAGCTATGAAAATAAAAAGGCAATTTCTCTATTTCTAATTACAGAATGGATATGCTTATAAATGTCATGACACTTATTTTAATTTAAAGTGAATCTTTTTATCAAGGTATTAATTTGTTTAAAATGATGTAAATTGGAGGTCTAATTATAGTTAGCTTCAACTGAGTGTTCTAGAAAAGAAGAATGTCAGTGATCACAAGCAATAAGTGCTAATACACTGGGTTTGTATTATCTGTTTTGCAGAATAACAAATGCACTTGATTTAAAGGAACATCTTCAGAAAACTATAAAGAAACTACCTGCAGGAATTAAGCGAAAGGTACTTTTATTAAAAAAACAAATATGTGTATGTTTTATTCAAAGTTTAGTGCCTGATACTAAACCATTGATAGAATTCCTTATAGTGAAGCCTTATTAGTTCTCTGTCCTCTTGTTTTCTTTCCGTCTAGTTGTGTTTTGCTCTAAGTATGCTGGGGAATCCTCAGGTTACTTTGTTAGATGAACCATCTACAGGTATGGATCCTAAAGCCAAACAGCACATGTGGTGAGTATGACGTTAAAGACACTTTTGAGACACATTATACTATATCATACTTCAGAATAAAAGAATATTTTATTAAAACTAATGGTTTTGTAGTAGCTGTATTTACATACTGATTTAAAATCCAACACAAATGATTAAATAGTAATTAAAAACTAAATATTTTGATTTCTAGAGAATCCTTTAAACTTTATTATATTTTTCATGAAGTAGTAATAATATTTTGTATATTCCAAAACAAAAATGGGTATATGGGTAATTATTAAAATAAAGAGTACTTCTGTCTGAATAGTTTTAAAAAAGTTTTTTCCTAGTTATTTAACGTATAAATTATATGTTACATATAATTATATATATATTGTATATTATATATATATAACTCTCATAATAATACTGACTTGAATTTATGTTGGAACTCTTTCTAGAAATGCACAGTGCTAATTAGTTGACCGACTCTTTGAGCCTAGATTTCCATGTCTATAAAATGTAAGATTGGGTTTAGATGCATGTTAAGATTTCCCTCTGATTCTCTGGCTGTTTTTGTTGCAACATAAAATGGCATCAATTTTTATAATTTGTTTTTTGACACATAGAAACATTTGAAATCACGGAATTTCTGACTGTTTGACGAGCTTTCAAAAATAAGGGAAAATAAATTAGAAAAATCATAGTTGGACAGAACATAACTATAGCAATTGATATTTGATAAATTTTAATTAACCTAATCAACCAAATAATTGGATTTTTAAAAACCCAGGTATTTTCATTAGCATTCAGATGCTTTCTTCTCTCTTTATTCTATTTATGTTTTGTAGGCGAGCAATTCGAACTGCATTTAAAAACAAAAAACGGTCTGCTATTCTGACCACTCATTATATGGAGGAGGCGGAGGCTGTCTGTGACCGAGTGGCTATCATGGTATCTGGGCAGTTAAGGTAGATGTCTGAACAACGTGCCTTTTGGGGATGCATGTGGGGAGGTGGATTAAGAGTGTCATCATTTCAAAACTTATAATACATTAATTTGAATGTTAAAAATAATGTTTCCATGGTTGAATTTTTGAATCACTTACCCTTCTATGGGATTACTTGGAAATATGTTAATTTTTTCAAAAAAGTGGCTAGCTGCATTTGGAATTGGCTTAATTATTCCACAACTTGTTATTTTCAGGCATGATATTTGTTATTTGTTTATTTGGTTTTTTTTATTTGAGTTCATAATAGTTTGCATCACTGTGAAATTTCAGTTGTACGTTATTTCTTGTCTGTCACCACATAGGTGCTTCCCTTTACCCCCTGTGCCTACCCCCCCACCCCCATTTTCCTGGTAACCCCTGAACTGTTTTCTTTGTCCATGTGCTCGTTTATATTTCCACATATGAGTGAAATCATTTGATGTTTGTCATTCTCAGTCTGGCTTACTTCACTAAGCATAATTCCCTCCAGGTCTTTCCATGTTATTGCAAATGGGATGAATTCGTCTTTTTTTCTGGCTGAGTAGTATTCCATTGTGTATATATACCACATCTTCTTTATCCAATCATCAGTTGATGGGCACTCAGATAGTTTCCACATCTTGACTATTGTGAATAATGCTGCAGGGAACATAGGGATACATATGTTATTTTGGATTGTTGATTTCAAGTTGTTTGGGTAGAGACCCAGTAGTGGGATAGGTGGGTCATAAGGTAGTTCTATTTTTAGTTTTTTGGGGAATCTCCATACTGTTTTCCATAGTGGCTGCACCAGTTTGCATTCCCACCAACAGTGCATGAGGGTTCCCTTCTCTCCACACCCTCTCCAACATTTGTTATTTTTAGTCTTAGTGATTATAGCCATTTTAACAGGTGTAAGGTGTTATCTTAGTGTAGTTTTGATTTGCATTTTCCTGATGGTTAGTAATGTTGAACATCTTTTCGTGTGTTTATTGGCCATCTGTATATCTTCTTTGGAAAAATGTCTGTTTTTATCCTCTGCCCATTATTTGATCAGGCTGTTTGTTTTTTTGTTGTTCAGTTGTGTGAGTTCCTTATATATTATGGAGATTAACCCCTTATCGGATACATGATTTGCAAAAATTTTCTCCCAATTGGTGAGTTGTCTTTTAGTTTTGATCCTAGTTTCTTTTGCCTTGCAGAAGCTCTTTAGTCTGACGAATTCTCACTTCTTTATTTTTTCTTTTGTTTCCCTTGTCTGAGAAGACACGGTATTCGAAAAGATCTTTTAAGTTCAGTGTCAGAGAGTGTACTACCTGTATTATCTTCCAGGAGTTTTACGGTTTCAGGTCTTATCTTCAAGTCTTTGATCGGTTTTGAGGTTTTGTGTATGGCGTGAGATAATGGTCTGCTTTCATTCTTTTGCATGTGGCTGTCCAGTTTTCCCAACATCATTTATTGAAGAGACTGTCTTTTCTCTATTGTATGTTCTTGGTACCTTTGTTGAAGATTAGCTGTCCATACATGTGTGGTTTTATTTCTGGGCTTTCAGTTCTGTTTCATTGATCTGTCTGCCTGTTTTTGTACCAGTACCATGCTATTTTGATCACTATGGCTTTGTAGTACACTTTGAAGTCAGGGATTGTGATGCCTCCAGCTTTGTTCTTTTTTCTCAGTATTGCTTTAGCAATTCGAGGTCTTTGGTTGCCCCATATGAATTTTAGGATTCTTTGCTCTGTTTCCACGAAGAATGTCATTGGGATTCTGATTGGTATTGCATTGAATCTGTAGAATGTTTTGGGTAGTATGGACATTTTAACTGTGTTTATTCTTCCAATCCATGTGTATGGAATCTTTTTCCATCTCTTTATGTTATTATCTATGTCTTTCAATAATGTCTTATAGTTTTCATTGTATAAGTCCTTCGCCTCCTTAGTTAAATTTATTCCTAGGTACTTTAGTCTTTTTTTTGTGATTGTAAGTGGAACTGTCTTCTTAAGTTCTCTTTCTGTAAGTTCGTTATTAGAGTACAGAAATGCAACTGATTTTGCAAGTTGATTTTGTACCCTGCAACTTTACTGTAGTTGTTAATTATTTCTAATAGTTTTCTGATGGATTCTTTAGGGTTTTCTATATATAAGATCATGTCGGCTGCAAACAGTGAGAGTTTCTCTTCTTCATTCCCTATTTGGATTCCTTTTATTCCTTTCTCTTGCCTAATTGCTCTGGCCAAAACCTCCAGTACTGTGTTGAATAAGAGTGGTGATAGTGAGCATCCTTGTCTTGTTCCTGTTCTCAGAGGGATGGTGTTCTTTTTCTCCCCATTGAGTATGATGTTGGTTGTGGGTTTGTCATCTATGGCCTTTATTGTGTTGAGGTAATTTCCTTCTATCTCCATTTTGTTAAGTGTTTTTATCATAAATGGCTGTTGGATCTTGTGAAATGCTTTCTCTGCATCTATTTAGATGATCATGTGGTTTTTGTTCCTCATTTTTGTTAGTGTGGTGCATCACATTGATTGATTTGTGGATGTTGAACTATGCCTGTGTCCCTGGAATAAATCCCACTTGATCATGATGCATGATCTTTTTTGATGTATTGCTGTATTCGGGTTGCCAATATTTTGTGGAGGATTTTTTCATCTATATTCATCAGCGATATTGGCCTGTAGTTTTCCGTTTTTCTGTTGTCCTTGTCAGGCTTCGGTATCAGAGTGATGTTGGCCTCATAGAATGTGTTAGGAAGTGTTGCATCTTCCCTAATTTTTTGGAATAACTTGAGAAGGATACGTGTTAAATCCTCTCTGAAAGCTTGGTAGAATTCCCCAGGGAAGCCGTCTGGTCCTGGGCTTTTATTCTTTGGGATGCTTTTGATTACTGTTTCAAACTCTTTATGTGTGATTGGTCTATTCAGATTCTCTATTTCTTCTTGATTCAGCTTTGGGAGGTTGTAAGAGTCTAAGAATTTATCCATTTCCTTGAGATTGTCCATGTTGTTGGCATATAGTTTTTCATAGTGTTCTCTTATAATCCGTTGTATTTCAGTGGTATCCATTGTTATTTCTCCTCTTTCATTTCTAATTTTATTTATCTGAGCTTTCTCTGTTTTTTTTCTTTGTAAGTCTGGCTAGGGGTTTGTCGATTTTGTGTATCTTCTCAAAGAACCAGCTCTTTATTTCATTGATACTTTCTACTGTCTTTTTTGTTTCAATAGCATTTATTTCTGCTCTGATTTTTATTATTTCTCTCCTTCTGCTGACTTTGGGATTTGTTTGTTCTTCTATTTCTAATTCAATTAGGTGTAGTTTGATATTGCTTATTTTTTTTCTTGTTTGTTAAGGTGAGCCTGTATTGCGATGAATTTTCCTCTTAATATGGCTTTTGCTACATCCCATATGAATTGGTATGGTATGTTTCCATTTTCGTTTCCAGATTTTTTTTATTTCTCCTTTAATTTTTTCAGTGATCCATTGGTTGTTCAATAGCATGTAGTTTAGTCTCACATCTTTGTCCTTTTCTCAGCTTTTTTCTTGTAATTCATTTCTAGCTTTATAGCATTGTGATCAGAAAAGATGCTTGTTATTATTTCAATCTTCTTAAATTTATTGAGGCTTGCCTTGTTTCCCAACACATGGTCTATTCTTGAGAATGTTCTGTGCGCACTTGAAAAGAATGTGTATTCTGCTGGTTTTGGATAGAGTGTTCTATGTATGTCTATTAAGTCCATCTGGTCTAGCTTTTCATTTAATTCCAGTTTCCTTGTTGATTTTCTGTCTGGATGATCTATCCATTGATGTGAGTGGAGTGTTGAGGTCCCCTACTATTATTGTGTTATTATTAATGTCTTCTTTTAGGTTTGTTAATAGTTGCTTTATTTACTCTGGTGCTCCTCTCTTGGGTGCATAGATATTTATAAGTGTTATTTCTTCTTGATGGAATGTCCCTTTGATCATTATATACTGCCCCTCTTTGTCTCTCCTTACCTGTCTTATCTTCAAGTCTACTTTGTCTCATATAAGTATTGTAACACCTGTTTTCTTTTGTTTGCCGTTAGTATCATCTTCCATCCGTTCACTCTGAGCCTTTGTTTGTCAATGGAGCTGAGATGTGTTTCCTGGAGGCAGCATATTGTTGAGTCTTGTTATTTAATCCATCTCGCCACTCTGTGTCTTTTTATTGGAGCTTTCAATCCATTTAAGTTTAAGGTGATCATTGATATATGAGGGTTTAATGTTGCCATTTTACCACTTGTTTTCCTGTTCTCCTGCATTTCCTTTGTTTCTCGTCCTGTGTATTTTGGTCTACCAATCGAGTTATGTAGCTTTTTATATTGTGTTTCTTTGTTTTCTCCTTATTTATTATTTGTGTCTCTGTTCTGCTTTTTTGTTTAGTGGTTACCCTGAGGTTTGTGTTCAAGATCTCGTGGATAAGCTAGCCCCTTTTCTGATGGCCTCTAATTTCCTTAGACTAAACCTTAATTCAGTCCATTTCCTCTTCCTCTCCTAAGTTGTTTTTCTCACATCTTATTTCATCTTGTGTTATGAGTTTGTGGTTAAAATGACAAGATTATCTTTGTTTTTGGTGTTTTTCTTCCCTTTGTCTTTAATGCTATATTTGAGTATTTGCTATCTTGCTCTGATTCTGTCTACCTGTTTAACTCCTTACTCTGTGCTTTGTAACCCCTTTCTCCCTTTTTTTTTCAGGTATGAGGGCCTTCTTGAGGGTATCTTGTGAGGGGGTGGGTCTCGTGGCTATGAACTCCCTTAGCTTATGTTTGTCTGGGAAAGTTTTTATTTCTCCATCATATCTGAAGGATATTTTCGCTGGATACGGTATTCTTGCCTGAAAGTTTTTGTCCTTCAATGATTTGCATGTCATTCCAGTCTCTCCTAGCCTGTAAGGTTTCTGCAGAGAAATCCCCTGAAAGTCTGATGGAAGTTGCTTTGTAGGTTATTTTTGACTGCCTTCCTGCCTTAAGTATTCTTTCTTTGTCATTCAGTTTTGCCAGTTTCACTACTATATGCCTTGCAGTAGGTCTTTTTACATTGACATATTTAGGAGATCTGGCAGCTTCTTCCACATGGATTTCCTTCCCAAGGTTTGGGAAGTTCTCTGCTATTATGTCTTTTTTTTACAAGCTTTTTATTCCATTCTCCTTCTCGTCTCCTTTTGAATACCTGTAATTCTTATGTTGCATTTCCTAATTGAGTCACATATTTCTCGAAGGCTTTCTTCATTTCTTTTCAGTCTTAGTTCTCTCTCTTCCTCTATCTGGAGCATTTCAACATGTCTATCTGCGATTATGCCCATACACTCTTCTATGTTGTCTGCCGAAGCGTCCAGATAATCCATATTTTGTTTTATTTCTTCCATTGTGTTTTTCATCTCTAATATTTCAGATTGATTCTTACTTATAGTTTCAATCTCTTTTGTGAAGTAGCTCCTGAACTCACTGAATTGTTTCTCTACATTCTCTTTTACCTTGTTGAGTTTTTTGATGATAGCTATTTTGAGTTCTTTGTCATTTAGATTACGTATTTCTGCATTCTCAGGACTGATTTCTGGGTACTTGTCATTTTCTCTCTGGTCTGGAGATCTAATATAATGTTTGATATTGCTAGAGGGAGTGGCTCTGTTCTTTTGCATCCTGGCATCATTTGGTTGCAGTTACCACCTATCGCCCCTGAGTAGGGGTCAAGAGCCACGTATTCTGAGCCCTGTGCCTTCAGCCGAAATCCCAGGGTCTGGAGCCATGCTGAATGGGTGGGGGTGAGGGGTGCTTTCTCCTGCGTGGTTTCAAAGTTTTCTCCTTCTGCTCTTGCTGACTGCTCTCCTGGGGTGTTGGCTTGATAAGGTCACCACCCATGAAAGCTTTCAGCCTGGTAAAGGGCTTCCCTCTAGGCTGCAAGGGCCCTTGGGAGTCCTCGATGTTCCCTTGAACAAACGTCCCCTCCCCTGTTCCTTCCCTCTCGGAGGCCTCCCACGGTCCCGGATCGCAGTCTTTAAGGGGAGGGAGTGAAGATTTCTCTACCCCATTCCACCTCCTCCGAGGGGGGCTCCACTCTCTCTGCCCTCCATCATATGGCTGCATGGGTCTCTCCGATGTTTTTTGTGCTGTGATTGGATGTCCTCTGTTGGATTATGAATTTTTTTTTGTTTTATATTGGAGGGGAACGATTTCTGAGAGACCTCACTCCACCATGATGCTGACGTCACTCCTCAGTGTTTGTTTTTAAAAATTGCTAGGCATTATATTAGATTACAGCCCAAAGTATAAAATAAATATACGTAAGTTCATACTTATGCAAATAAATGACTGAATAAATAAATGTGAAAGAAGAGGCAAATCTTCCTTACAGAAAGATTTCAACTAATATATGTAGATACTACCCCTCTAGGAGGGGAAATTTAACCCCCTACTTCTCAAGTAAAGTCTGGACTTAGCCAGTCTCTTCTAATGCACGGAAAGGGGAAAGTAGTAACTTTATAGTACAGAAACCTGACAGATACTACCTTAACAAAGCAATGTCATCTTCTGCCTGATATGAGGTGATAAGAAAAGTACTTCAGCTCTGTTTTATTTTCTCCAAAAACCCATAACCCCAGTCTAATCATGAGAAAAACAGACTACTCCAAATTGAGGGACATTCTACCAAAACACTTGACCAGTTCTTCTCAAAGCTGTCAAAGTCGTAAAAGGAAAGACTAAGAAACTGTCACAGACCAGTGGAGACTAAGAGATATGACAACTAAGTGCAACGTGGTATCCTGGATAGATCCTGGAACAGAAAAAGGACATGGGTGGAAAACTGGTGAAATCCAAGTAAAGTCAAATAAAGTTAATAGTAATACATCGTTGGTTTCTTAATTTTGACAAATGAGCCATGGTAATATATGATGATAAATATTAGGGAAACTGAAACTGGGTGAGGGGTGTATGGAGACTCTCTGTATTATATTTGCAACTTGTCTGTAAATTTGAAAGTATTCCATCATAAACATTTTATTTAAATCGTTCTTTAAGTGAGGCCTCATCCTTTGGAACTGTCAACTCATTTTGTATCTGAGTTTTCTTTTAAAAATCATGACAGATGTATTGGGACAGTCCAACACCTGAAGAGCAAATTTGGAAAAGGCTACTTTTTGGAAATTAAATTAAAGGACTGGATAGAAAATCTAGAAGTAGACCGACTCCAAAGAGAAATTCAGTATATTTTCCCAAATGCGAGCCGTCAGGAAAGGTAAAGATTTAAAAAATGGAGTTATATTTCTTTGAATAGTAATAATCATGAAAATTGGTTATTGTGTTAAGGATTAGGAAAAAATAGTCTGTATTCTCGCCAATATTGGACTAACATAGTCTCATGACTGGAGTTTGATATCTAATTTAGTGTTAGATCTTTCAAGGTTTGATAGTATTTAAACTTTTAAAAATTCTTACTTAGTAGTAATGAGAGTTACTTTATTGTACATGGAAATATTTTAAGATTTCAACAATTAATTTTTATCTAATTAAGTATCAAAGTAAGTTATTGGGGTTTAATTCTGAGCTTTAAAAATTTTGAACTTTACCTTTAGAACACAGTAGTAGTTATTTGTAATTTTCCTATATTTTATCCTGTTTTTGTTTTCAGTTTTTCTTCTATTTTGGCTTATAAAATTCCTAAGGAAGATGTTCAGTCCCTTTCACAATCATTTTCTAAGCTAGAAGAAGGTAAGTAATATTTGAAAACATTGTAAGGTGGCTTTCAAATTATACCAGAATTTTATTTAAAAAGTCTCGAAGTTCGTATTATAGAAACTATGGTAAATAAGTTTAATCTAAGATGTAGGTGAGTACTAATATGTAGGTATTTGGTAATCAACTATATTGTAGTATAAACCTTTTCTTGTCTTTAATAGACATCAACACAGTTTTTCACCTGAGAAAGTTCAGCTTAATTAGTCCTTGCTGATTCAGTCCAGAAGTGGGAGCACTGAGTTTCTGGAATCCTTGCTTCATATTGGGACACAGAAATAGCAATGGTAGTAAGACTCCCGTGGCAGCAGGAGAGAGGAGAGACTTCATAGTGTGGGAGGGTGGGCGTTCCTAAAAGCTTTAAAGAAGATTATCAAATCATGGCATTTTTAAAATAAATGGTAGTACAATAAAGATATACTGGTACCATAAAGAGAGGTAAGCTCCTGGGTGGGGCAAGTATTCATATATTGGTTATTTTGTGGCTTCTATAAACTATGAAACAACCTATCTTTCCTGATGATTTCTTTATGATTAAAGACAACACCTGAACTACTTAAGGAGAATTAAATTAAAGGAATGACTAGAAAACCAGAAAATTTGATACATGAGATTAGATTGCAAAAGGATTTGAAATAAATATAAAAAAGTATATGGACACAAGAACAGTGTCCAGAATATAGTTCAAGAAATCAAGAATAGGGAGGCTGGCCCCATGGCCGAGTGGTTAAAGTTCTGTGTGCTCTGCTTCGGTGGCCCAGGTTCATGGGTTTGGATCCTGGGTGTGGACCTCCTGCACTCATCAGCCATGCTGTGGAGGCATCCCGCATACAAAGTGGAGGAAGATTGGCACAGATGTCAGCTCAGGGCAAATCTTCCTCACCAAAACAAAACAAATTCAAGAACAGGCTGTATTGGAATTGGGCAATAGGAGATACCAGGGATTAAAAGAAATCATGAAAAAATGAATCATGAGGAAGGATATAGAGGAGGGTAAAGAGGAGATGCTTGGTAAAGGTGAAATAAGGCAAGTGCATTAAATATGTAGTGCTTAGGACTACAGAGGAACTGTGCAGGGAGGGGAGAGAAAGGAAGCAAGATAGAGGAAAATAACATGTTTCAAATTTAATTGATTATAGAGATTTTTCTTAAAAAAACAGATTGTTGGCCACTTGGTTACTGCCATTTTTATTCTTTAAAAATATTAATAAATATTGTTTTCATGTTTTAATAGCTAAACATACTTTTGCCATTGAAGAATATAGCTTTTCTCAAGCAACATTGGAACAGGTACTATAATGTTAAATTTTTAAAAATTCTTTTATTGAAAAAGTACCTAATATTTAATTATTTAGATTTATATTGGAGAGGGAGTTTGTGAACCAAAGACAAATTGTTATAGAATATTCTTCAACTTTGTATAATTTTAAACAACTTTAGGTTCTTCATTTATTTTGAGTAGCTCAATTTTTTTCATTTTAGTGAAGAAAATAGATCATGATGATGGTATTTTATATTAGCATATCTGAAATTACATTGCTTAATAATTAGAAATTATTTTTTATAACTGCTACTTACATATATTAATCAGAAAACAAGTAATCTATTAATTCTTTAAATTAACTATTCGTCTTTGTATGTGATTAATGGAGATTATTCTGTTTAAATAATAATAATAACAATAAATCTGTTGATACTTGAAGGGTTAATGTAATTAGATATAACATTGTACCATTTCTGATTTAGTTAAAAATTCTTTGAGATAATTGCGATATAGAATACTGTATTAATTTATTTACTTTCATTTAGGTTTTTGTAGAACTCACCAAAGAACAAGAGGAAGAAGATAATAGTTGTGGAACTTTGAACAGCACACTTTGGTGGGAAAGAACACAGGAAGACAGAGTAGTATTTTGAATTTGTATTGCTTAGTGTGCTTCCTGAATTTTTTTTTCCACTTTAACTTTGGTTTAAAAAGTGTATTTGATTGGTAACTGAAGAACCACGAAAGCACTTGAGATTTTCCTAAGTTCCTTAATTGAATGCTGTGGCTGTGTGTTTTGCTTTTCTTCAAATAAACCTTATGTATAATTAATTGAAACTGCATGTTTATATTTGAAGTATGTTAAACTGTAGTCTCTGTGTGAAGTTCAGTATTTGCTTTTTCACCTTTCAAAAATAGTGCTTCAATTATGATTTAAAAAAATGATAGAATAATTTTATTTTGAATAGTTATCTGTATTGTTTATACCATTTTGTTATGTAAGTATATAATGTCCCAATCTAAATAACTAATATATAAATGGTATGTAGAAGAGAGACATAAATAAAAAGTTTCTTGCTTCTCCTTTTTAATTTCTAAAAGAAACTTTGAATAGAAGTTGGCATCCTGAAAATCTTCAAGCATAAACGCTAGTCAGTCTCCGTGCAGATAGAGGTCTGTGGGAAGTGACATCCACTAGGTGGCGCTCATCACCCGCAGTCAATGAAAGGAGACCTTGTTCCTCAGGTGATTGTAGACATAGATAACTTAGTATTTGAAGGCACATTTCTTTTGCTTACAGTAAAATTAAGAGGTGTTTTAATTATTATAATTACAGGAAGACTATGTCTAGGATCTTCTGTAATAGTCCGATTGTTTGTGGATAGAATGATAGACATCTATAGAGTTGGAAGAATTAGCCATACCTTTTCCTCCACTCCTCCACGGAAGATAGAAACTTCTTTTGTCATCTTCCTTCCTAAAGCACATTTTCTTTTATTCTAGAATGAAATAATCTTTTTGGTAATCGTTTTTATTGGAAAACTTTGGTATTTGACTCTCTCTCTCCTCCAAAGAGTTTTAAGTATATCAGTGTGTAGATTTATTTACTAATTCACCTCAGATTCACTTTGGAATATGTTGGGATGTAAATAAACTTTTGGGGGTTAACTTAAGGATTTGAAGTAAACTATGCTTAATTCTCTTTAATAAGAAACCATAATTTCACCCTGTAAAATTATATTTCAACCAGATGAATGAAAGTATTAACTTTACAAAAACAAATGTGTTAGGATTGTGATGGAGTCTTAAAAACAACAGCAGCAACATAAGAATTTGGTACTGAGTTACTTTAAAAAGCCAAACCCTTTAATGAAGTCATTAGCTATTTAACTTAGGTAAAACTTGATAAGCTTTTAGCTCTCCTGTGTGATAAGACATCTGTGATTTTAGGCTCTAGTGGCTGATTTAAGTGGTGATCTCTTCTCAGTCTTGGTACAAGGTACATGACTGGTATTTTCTCCATTGCTTTGGCAAGTGCTGTACACGAGCCTGAAGAACCTGCTGTACCAGCTGTCTCACAGGTCTTCTAACTAACCTAAAGGAGCTGCCTTACAGTCTCGGCTTGCATTTTACAACTTACAGCTAGGTTATTTCTCCTTGGAAGATTTAGTTGGCACTAGTTTTTAATCTTTTATTATCAAATGACTTGCCTCATGATACCAAGCTTTTGGATTCTTCACCTGAGAAATCTCACTGTTACATCTTTAGTAAAAGTTGTAACTTTACTCAACTTTAGTTCTGCATGATGAATACAATTCAAGACAAATTTGAAAGAAAATCTTTACCTTTGAAGATAAATTAATCAATAGCATGTTGTATTTTCTAAGCAAATCAATGCTAAATGGTGCCGTAAATTTAAAGAGATATCTTTTAGTATCTAATATTCGTATAAATACCCAGGGGCTTCTCTTTTGGGATGTGTTTTTGTGGCTATATGTTACCTTGAACACTTAAACTCAGTGTAAGAAACTTCTAGGGGAGTCACTGAAAAGGTGGTTTTTCAGAAGCTGACCATACTGAGAAAGATGGATTGTGTTAAAATAGAGCATGACGAACAGGGCGTTACCTGCTTTTGCACATTGATCTGGTCCCCTTCACTTTACATCTGTGAATGTGTCATCAATGCAAAGGAAAATTTTTTTCCTGCAGAGTGAAAGTTGAGATTATGCTGACTAGTCATAACCATGTTCCTATCCGTTATATCCATTCAGTCACTTTACTATTATTGTCCTTTTGTAAGCACTTTTAAAAAAAGACATTTGAATTAATTTTTTTTTAGTTTTTACATACTTAGAGTGAATATATTTTGGTCATGAATTATTTGTAGAAATGTTCTATTCCCTTTTTCCAGTAATAAAATCTTTCCAATTCAGAAGCATAATTTAACTAGGAAAACAAGGCTAAATAACATGGAAGAAAAGGAGACAGAAAGTCAAATGTGAAGTTTATCTTTATTTACAGTATACAGTTCATGTTTTTGAATATGTATCACTTTATTTCAAAATGTCTTAAATTACTGGTCTCAGAATCTTTTTTCTTTACTAATGCAAGTAAATATGAATACATATATTAGGCAAAAGTTGGAAAAAAACCAGCATCACCTAGCTTATATTTTCCATCCATGATCAAATGTTGAAGTTAGAGTAAAGGCTGGACTTCACTGAGTGATGTGGTTGTTGACTAGTAAGGCAAACATCCTTCTGCAGCGGTTAAGACCTGAGCAACCGGTAACAGTGAAAAGCAGGATGAGTGTACTTTACATTTCACTTAATGGACTCTTAATTTTTTTCCAGTTTGTTTTTAGTAAAAGGCTGAGTAGGTTTTCTTTAAAAGCATTTTTTCCTTCAAACTGGCACAAACTATCTTAAATCAGTATTTTTATTTTCATCCTTAAAATATTGTTAGGGTAGTTTAATTCAACAGACATTGTAGTGACTATGTTTCAAGCAGTGGGTTCTTTGGGTAGAAAGATGACTATCAGTTTTGGCCCTGTGAGATCTTACAGTCTAGGAGGAGGAAGAGAGGTACTTATGTAACTAACTATAATATCATCTGACCAATGCCTTGCTAGTGGTACTATCACTATTTCATTGGAGCACAATTAAGTCTACTTAGGGTGTGTTGTCATTGTTTTATTGCTGTTCTGTTGGTCACACAACATTTCATTCTGATTGTACTCTGAATTTGATGAAACACCATACTGTATTTTCATGTAACAAAAATAGGCATTAATTTTTGAAAAATAGAAATGCTTTTATCCTTAATATATTTTTAATATTGCTAACGTTGATTTTTCATTTTCTTTTTTGAAAGAACATAGTATATAAAATGAAAGAATTTATTCTCAGGTGAATAATTTTTATATCAGCTATTCTTATAAGGTAAAAGTTTACTTATTTTTTATTCATAATGTGTTACACGTAAGTAATTCTCAATTCTGCCCTTTAAGAAAAATAAATATGATTATATTATTAATAATAAGCTTTAAGAACTGAAAATGTAAGACAACTCTTCAGTTTGTATAAAGAAATGGATTCTTTGTTATTTAGTATTGCTAAATGAATAATGAGTGGCTCATATTAAAAATGAAGAAAAAAACCTGGCATGGTAATTGTTAGTAATTTTTTGAAGTATTTCAGGGGAGTTTTCAACTACATGAGGAACATTGACAGTTACTTGTGTTTTAATTCTCATTCATGTTTTAAACAAACTAGGTATGCTTGTAGATGCTTTTGTCTTGAGTCTATTTTGTGAAAATATAAAGCAATCAGTTTCACTTATATTTTATTACATTTCACAGATTAAATTATTCCCAAATATTTAATACTACTTAAATATTTATCACTTTCCTTAGAATTTTTGAATAAATTTAATTCTCTCAAACACTCAGGCAAGATTTTAAATTTAATGAACAAATTCTTCCTAAGCACCTAAGCAACTCTTGTAAATCTAATTAATCACTTTTTTAAATTAAGTAAATCAACTTCTTAATAATTTCAACCTCGTTAAAAATAGAGAACATTCACAAAACTACATAATCACAAGGCTTCCTACCATACTTACATAAGTACAGGATTCCAAAAAAGTATCAATACAATAATTTGAAGTCATTTTTTTTTGCCATGTCTACACACAGACCTTCCCAGGGCTACTCATTTACCAATAAGGGCCATCTCAGGTCACGAAAGTTTACACCTTGTTAACTTGACTGGGAGATGGGTGCTGGTTAGGTTGCTCAGTTAATGATTGGAACTGATCAAGGGCTCTCTGTAAAGGAAACTAAATGCTCATAAAAGCAGACTACCTGGATCTGCCTTCAAAGAGTAAGCTGGCAACTGTGTAGGTGGCTCTTCTTTTAGGTTCAAGCTTTGACCTTTTGAGCTTTTTTAGCTGTGACTTTAACTAAGTTTCAGGTTTTTGCAACCCAGTATTTTTCCCTAAGACAAGCTATCACTTAAGTTTTATTGTTAGGTTTCATCTAAATTCTTGATAACAGGATTTTCCAGGTTCTATGCTGTGACTAGCTAAATGAATTCCTTGCTTGGGTTGCAATTTTATTTCCCTTTGTGTTTTGTAATTCTTATATGTATCATTAACCACAATACTGTGATCATTTAACTAACAGAATGATATCATCAGTGTTTTGGATCACCTTCTCTAATTCCTATTTATTAACGTAATGTCTTTGTCACATAGTTGTAGGAAAAGATACTGAATGCTGATTCTCTTGTTTATGTATTGGCAAGTAATTTCTTGGCCAACTTATACTATTGATGTTATTATGTAATTATTATATAGTTGTATTTTTTTTCTGTTGACTGCGTTCAAACACACATCAACAGTATGTGAAATCAGTTTATGATTGAGATCAAAACTATTGGTCAAGCTTTACAAATTGGTAAACCCTAAACTCTGTCGTATTTCTTAATTTTTCAAGATATTTTCTTTTTGCTTTAATTTTTTAATGAACAGGTAATACATGCAACACAGTTCAGAATTTGAAAGTAGAAAGTAGAGTGAAAACTAAGTCATCCTGCTCTCTGGCACTCCAAGAAAAGAATAAATCTTCCTATACAGTAAAAAATGGAAATTCTGGTCTTCAAATATATGCACATGCAACTTTTATTCAGCTTGTTAAAGAAATACAACTTAAAAGGGGTGACTAACCACTCAGTATGTATGCTTTAGAATCTGTCTTCCCCAAATCAAGGCCCTAGGTAGTCCTTGAGAACCATCCATGATAGTGTCCAAAATCTGTAAAGTTTATGCAAAGATTGTGTTTCCATATCATGTGTGTGTTCACAAGCATTTTATTGCATGCCTATTACGAATCAAGCACTTTTGTAAACACTGGGATACACTATTGAAGCAATAAACAAAAATCTTTGCCCTTGCTGAACTTTTATTATAGTAGGGTGAGACAGACTACTAAAAAATGTATAATGTGTTAGATGGTGAAAAATGGAGATAAGGAAGATTGGAACCAGAGTGGGTGTTGAAGGTGAGACCACACTGAGATGGTAACACCACACTAAGAAGGTGAGCTGGTGAAAAAGCATTGAAGACAGAGGGAACAGCAAGTACAAAGGCCCTGAGGCAGTGTGTATAGCATATTTGAGAGAGAGAGAGAGGCAAGACTAGTGAGGCTCGACTGGACTAATCAAGGGGGACACTAGTGGAAGATAGGATCAGAGAGATGGCAAAGGGGCCATTAGGAGCATTGTATGGACTTTGAGATCAGAAGTCTCTAGAGGGTTTTGAGTGGAGGAGTGACATAATCTGACATATTTGAACAGGAACAATTTAGCTGTTGTGTTGTAAGTGCTAAAAAGCTGTGGTACATGATGGAAGAAGGGATGAAAAGACCCCAAATCAGGCACACTTGAGTAGGTATACTATATGGGGCTGGAAAACACAGTAGAGGGTTAAATTCAAAGCTACAAGGAATACACTAGTGAGGGGCACACCCACATCACTCTGAGTTAGTGGTAGCCGGCTGTCCATGAGCTGATGGTAAGCAGGCATTACTGTACTGGGCTCACATATGACGAGATCATGACATATGTACATGATATTTATTTCCCAGACCTCTTCCAAAGGGATCTATGACCATTAACTGAGGTAACTATACACTGGAAAAAAGGGAGATGCTCAAACATTTCAACATCTATTGGACACGGTAAAAGTTGATACTGAGACCCAGAGACCCAAAGCATTATCATGACTCTTCTGTGAGACTGGGGCATTTGAGGGCCAGGTAATAAATAAAATCCTGGAGTAGATGCAGTTCATAATGAGTCTACTTATTTGTACACCCAACTAGTGTTCATGTCTCCAGTCCCTAAATTTATAATTGGAATAGGCATACTTGGGAGTTGGCATAATTGCCACATTGTTTCCTTGGCTTGTGGGATAAGAACTATTACAGTGGGTGTATTAGTTTCCTAGGGCTGCCAGATCAGAGTCCCACAATTGAATGGCTTAAAACAATAGGAATTCTCTCTCAGTTTTGGAAGCCAGAAGTCCAAAATCAAGGTGATGGCAGGGTTGGTTCCTTCTTGCGGGCTCAGAGGGAGAATCAGTTCCATGCCTCTCCTAGCTTCTGGTGGTTGCCAGAAATCCTTGGATTTCCTTAGCTTGCAGCTGTTTAACTCCAGTCTTGTCAGATGGCCGCCTTCCTCATAAATCTGTCTTTCTGTCTCTTCTCTACTTCTAAGAACACCAGTTGTTTGGGATTTAGGGCCCAACCTACCGCAATATGACCTCATCTTAACTAATGACATCTGCAAAGAACCTATTTCTAAATATAGTCGCACTCTGAGGTTTCAGAAAGGATATGAATTTTGACAGATGTGCAGGGGCACTGTTCAACCTAGTACAGTGGGGGAAGGGCAAAAGGAAGCTTTTAAAACTGTCCTTCCCTCAGCCAAGATAGGAAATAAACACAATATTCTGAGAGAGGGGATGGAGACAATGGAAAAAATCAAAGATGCAAGTGGGAGTGGTCTTTATCATATTCCCATTTTAATATACTAATCTCGCCCCTGCAAAAATCAGACAGATTATGGAGGATGACATTAACCAGCTGCAAATTCAACCAACTAGTAGCTCTTACTTAGCAGCTTAGCCAGATAGACTATTTTTGCAAGCAGGGATTAAGAACAGCTTCTGTCACCTGGTGTTCAACCACTGATTTGGCAGATGCCTTTTTTTCCATTCTGATCAGAAAGAGAATCAGAAACACTGCGCCTAAATCTGGAATGGACAATAGTATACGTTTCAACTTGCCCTAAGGTTAGACTTGGGGTCTCCACCCTCAGTATATTCCAGAGACTTGGATCACCTGGACATCCCACAGGATATGACGCTGGTCCACTCTTTTGACATCATGGATTAGATGAGCAAGAAGTGGCTAGGACGTTGGAGGTCTTGGTAAGACACTGTGCTGCAGAGGGCATATATCAAAAGGCAACACAAATAATCTACTGGAGAATAATAACCTTTTCTCATCTTCCCTTTACCGTCTAAAGTATACTGTGTTTCTCCTTACAAAATTGATTTTGCACAAAGATGATTTATGATTCTTAAAGCACAGTATCTAAGCCTTGGTACTATTGACATTTTGGGCTGAGTCCTTTGTTGTGGGGGCTGTCCTGTGCATTGTAGGATGTTTAGCAGCACGCCTGCCCTCTTCCCATTAAATGCCATTAGCACAATAAAAAATGTCTCAACTTTGTCAGATGTTCTCTTGAGGGCAAAATCTCCCTTTGTGAGAAAACCAATTTAATGCATAAATTTGGGTTGGAAATGGATCCAATTCATCTGCCCGAAGGTTTCAATGGGGAAGTTGTCTTTAACCCTTTTCTGTGTTTTTTCTATACACAGATAATGCTTCATGCTCTGCGCTCAAGGGAGATGGGTTCCTTGTTCTGTTCGTTCAGATTGAGGTAGTAGAGACATCTTTTAAATTCTCATTGTTTAAATAAACGAATTCACTATTAGAGTTTGATAGACTCTATCTGCACTTACTCTGAAGGTCTTCGTGTGCATATTTAAAGATTTCTCTTTGTTCAGTGCTGTTTTCAGTTAATCCTGGATTATCTTTTCATTATTGTGTGACATCTCCTTCTTACATGTCAAGTTGTTTACTATTCTTAAGCCATTTGTTAATGAGGTTCCCAATTTGGGACTGTTCGTTTTGGGCAGGCCATCACTATTTACAGGCTTACATTATGAATATTAGAAACGGTTGCCTGAGATGAACATCAACTGCCTATTAAACGGTATGGCAGATCCACATGTTTGTATAGCTTTCTTGCATTTTGAAGTTCAAGGTAAGAAACTTTTACAAAGTCCTGCTGGTACTATTTGACTTATGGCCATTAAAATCATCATATAAATTATTATTGTAAGATGCACACCTAGGATCTTGCTTCGCCCTCATGGATGTTCCTACGCAGTTGAAGATACAAACCCTAGCCAGTAGACCACTCAGAAAAAAAGTTGAGAACTGAATTGTATAGAAAGCCAGTGGACCTTTCTCAATCATTTGTTCTAATTGAAAGTCAAAATAACTTAAAATAACAATTTACAATTTATTTTAATTTTAAAAAATTTTAAATTTGTTTCTAAACACATATACAATATATTTCCAGGAGGATGTATTTTCAAAGAAATACGGTCAAAGAACTTGACAGTTAAAAACAGTAACAACACTCAGAGATTCCCATTTTTATAAATTGTCCATATCTTACAGCTTTTGGGTGACAGAGTCTGGTCTGTGGCTGGGCTTTCTGATGCCAATTCCAACCTTATTTCCATTTCAATGTTTTACCTTCTAATAAAAGTTAAAACATTCATTTTATGAAAATACATATTTTTTCAATATTTTATTGAGGTATGATTGACATATAACATTATATTAGTTCCAGATGTACAACGTAATGATTTTATATTTGTATATATTGCAAAGTGATCACCACAATAAGTTTAGTTAACATTTGCCACCGTATATAGTTACAAACAATTTACAGTTTAAGCCCAGAGCTCTGAGCTGGAGGAGAATGAATCTCATATTGGAAATGTGGCAATGCCAGGGTTTTTTATTCAAAAACATTTTATTTCAAATTTTACAACTAAGGTCCAGTCTTCTCTTCCTTTTTGTTTTTCCGTTCACCTCAGTGAGCAGGAGACAGTTTCTAATCCTGCCAAGTGAGGGTCCTGCCACAGTACACTCTGCTGGTGCTTAGCAGAGACGGGGCAAAGCGTGAAACCCCTTGACCACCAGAGGGCAGCAGAGGGCTGTGCTGAAGGGGCGCCTTGCCGCTTCCAGACGGGTGGGGTAAGGCTGCCTGAGAGTGGCGGAAGGAGAGCTCAAGTCGGAGACAGCCAGCCAGCCAGTCTGGGAAGCCCGAGGCTGATCTCCACCGAGCCAAGGGGTCGTCCTTGTGCTCGTTCATTTGGGAAATAATGAGAAGGCAACAGATTCAGGATGTCAGAACAAAGAACAAGAAATGAGGGGTGAGCCAGAAGACAGTCCCAGCCATTTATCAAATGGAGGAAGGTAGAATAGTGAGAAATTAGAAAGGACAGCAATTGTGTGGTAGACAGGAGCTTGAGGCTGATTTTGACAAACCAGTTTTAAGTCCCTCCTTTGGTCCCTTTAAGGAACCACAAAATCAGAGTAATACTTCTAAAGTACTCTCCTAAAGGTGGGCAGGGAATCCTCTGTCATCTCTTATCCTGAAAATAAATTTTACTGATAACTGGGATAATTGGGAGGGAGATGGGCAGAGAGAGTAAAATGAAACCTCCAGAAAGGGTGGTGTTGGTGTATCATTGTTAATAAAGATATAACCACAGTCTCTAATCTGATTTTTACTTCCTCTTTTTTTGCTTCAAATAGTAGAACTGGTGATGCTTGTATAATTGAGAAAATTCAGTTTATATTTTTTCATATAAACAATTAGGAATTTCAATTATAATTCTCAGGTGGGAGAAAGCATCAAGATGAGTCAAAACAAAAGTCATTTCATTGGAATATTTTAAAAGTAAAACCATTCCCACTGTTACAAGAGACTTGATATGTAAGAAGGAAGCTTTAGAAATAGTAATTGCTAATATTTATTGAGGCTTACCCTGTGCAGGGCATCGTTCTATTGTTCTATGCACTGTTTCTGCATAGTGGTTCCCTGAATAGCCGCGTCAGAATCGGCTGGGGATTTGTTAGAAGTGTAAATTCTCAGGTCGCCCCAGATCTATCAAATCAGAAACTCCAGGAGGAGTCAGCCACCTGTTTCACAAACCCTCCAGGTGATTCTGATGCAGGCTACAGTTTGAGAACCGCTGGTGTTGCATCTTACATTTAATCCTTACAACAACCCTAAGAAATAAGGATGTTTATTTTTCACCCTCCTCCTTCAAGCTGGAGAATCTGAGGCCGGAGAAGTTAAGTGATTTACCGAATGACACCGAGTTCCTAAGTGGCTGAGCTGGGATTGGAACCCCGGCAGTGTGATTTCAGAGCTTACGTTATCTCTTCCTCTCATAGAGAGTGCCGCTTAGCCTCTTGTGGTATCTGGCTTGTGTCCTATGGCGCTTGTGAAATATGGAATTCCCTAGGTAAGAGCAATGTGCATAATGGATAGACATCTCTCTGGGTGTGCATGCGCCTCCACACACATGTGAGGGCGCATGTTACCAAAGGTGGCTGGTGGTGGCTGAAGTTCCATTTGTCTTGTCTTCCTGCAAAGTCAACTGAAGATAATCAGTCAAAAGTGGTCAGTTGCAAACTTCGTGGAAAAATGAGAATCAGCATTAGCTAGAGCAGTGATTTTCATATTTAAATAGGTATCTGAATTGTCTGCTTTGCGAAGATCCTGATTAGAGTGAAACCTGAGGGGACTGGACAAAAGTTGTGAAAAGCCAAAGGAAGGAAACATTTCTTCCGGGTCGACTTTGGAGTATTAACACCTTGCCTGAGGAGTTTCCTGAAAAATACCTCTATTTGATTTCCATTCTGAAGCTGATTAGTCACTTAGATTAGAAAAGGCGAATTTGTGAGTCCACAATTAGATTATTTTATTGTTTTAAAGAAGTTTTACGTTCTGAGGTGTGTGAGTGTGTTGGGGAAGTGACCTGGAGTATCGTAAACTGCCTGCAGATTGGACTGGGGTTCACTCAACACTTAGTAGTCAGTCAGTTTGTCAGTGATTAAATTCAACATTTTCTTTTGTTTTTAAATTTCTACATTGAGCCAAACACTAGGTTAGGAGCTGGGCATACAAAGGTAAGCAATACAGAGTCTTGACTTTAAAGGGCTTATAGTATATTGGGTGATATAGAGAAAGAGATGGATGTATTGTCTATTTTTGCATCACAAATTATACCAAAACTTAGCATCTTAAAACGACATACATTAATCAACTCACAGTTTCTGTAGGTCAGGAATCTGAGTGTAGCTTAGCTGTGTGCTTTTAAAATTAATGACCAAACAGAAAAAAAGGCAATTTGGAGGAAAGGGGGACTTTTTAAGGAAATACAAACTATAAAAAATATAATTAATACAGCATCATGAAAAGAAACAGAATACTATAAAAAAGAACAGTCAGAGGATAAGCTGGGTTTATCCCAGGAATTCAACTTCAGAGAGTTGTAAGGATTGTTAGAAAACAGAACTCATAAAGCTGTCATTATTTGCAGATAAATTTGTTCAGAAAATTCAAAGAATTTACAATCAGAATAAGTAAGAGAGTTCAGCAAAGTTCAAATTAACATACTGCACCTAAATTAAATACTGTGCCTATATACAGGCAACAATTAATTCGAGAATATGTTAAAAAATGGATCCTATTAGGTTAGTTATGGAAGCTCTATGCTATGTAGCAATAAATCTTGCAAAATTTAACATGGAAGACTTTTAGGGTAAAATGTACATTTCATCAAAGAACATAAAAGTGACTCAAATAAGCAGAGTTTTATCATGTTGGGGGAGGGAAAATTCATTATGATATAGAGGTGAATTCTCTTTAGATTATAAATGCAAAAATAAGATATGGTTGTTGGAGAAGGTCATGGAGAGGACGTGACTGCCAGTTGACCCAGGAGCTAGACCCAGGCAGTCAGAGGCTCCTTACCCGCTCCTCTGTCCTTGGAGTGTATGTTCTGCCTGCTATTCCCATGCCAGCAGCTGTTTGAAGGACACAGCCTTGAGAGAGCAGTATGTTTTTGAGACCATCTGGACGGTATATGGGACTGAACTCCATTAAGGCCTCTATATAAACTCTTAAGATTCTGGCGGGTGGTTGTGGAGATCTGCTCCTCTGGCAGACACCCGAGACAAACCTTGTAAGTAAGTTCCCTTGCTTCTTAAACCTGCCATCTACCAATGTCTCTCTTTCCGTGGCCTCTCCTTGGTCTCCATGTATGGGGCTAGTTTCTGATTTCACCTGGGGAACTCTGAAATTTGCAAACCAACAATTATTTCATCCAAAATTTTTAAAATTTTACTAATTCTTATAGTGGAAAGTGTTTGCAAGGAGTTAGAGAAATGGGAACTTTCATACAGTGTTGGTTAAAAAATCTACATTTAAAAAGTTTTGGACAACAGGTTGACAACATTAATAAAGCTTAAACTGTGCATACCTCATGGCAAAGAAGTCTCACTTCCAGAGCAGTGTCACTACGTTTAAAAATTTTACACTCTGTTAGTAAAATAATTTTGATCATGAACTCCTGATATATATGTGTAAATTTAATTTTTTGAACTATCTACATTATGTACATATATTACTGAGTTAATATAAGGCATTCACAACACCAAACTGGAAAGGATAAGCTAAAGACGAAAGACTTCTTGTCAATTATGAATATTTTTTCATAATTTTTACCTTGTAATATGGTTTAAAAGAAGCTCTTACTTGGACTGCCATTTTCTTGTTTTTTACTTGCATGTGCATTATTACAGTGATTTTCGATACACAGTCCCTTTCCAGAAATCCTATTATGTCATGTTGAGGGTAAACTGAGATAGTATAATGTGTAAATCTGTATAACCACCCAGCTGTATATGGTTAAATGCTGCAAAATGAATAGATAAGTGTGCCGTCATCAATGCCTCAGCATTGTAGGGTTCCCACTCATATTTCAAATATTTTGTGTAGTCTCCATGAGGCATTCCCAATTTATAGGTGTTCTGACCATTGAAAAGCACCATTTTCAATTCATGTACTAAATATTAATATTTTTGGTGAAAAATAAATGTACACAGAAGTTCTAATGTTTTCTTACTTCACGTAAAAGCGCTTTCCGGGGTGTGCTGTCTGCACTGTGCTAAGCATCACCCTAAAGAAATTCTTACATATATGCAGAAGGAGGTAGGTGCCAGGATGTCAGGACAGCCTGTTTGTACGAATTAAAGACTGTCCAAAGCCTCAATGACTAGCAATAGGCAAGTTCTACATAAATTGTATTTTATTCACTTTTTAAAAACTTAAAACAAATTAACTGGATCTACAAGTATCAACATGGATATATAAAATATAAATAAAACAGTAAGTGAAAAAGGCAGGTTGCAGGATGATATATACAGTATTATACCACTTTTGCAATTTAAAAACACCTAAGATAATGGTATAGTTTATTTAAGAATTCATATATAACTAATAAAGCAAAAATGAGTGGGAAGAGATGCCCTGGGCTGGAGGAACAGGTGTAAGGTTGGGGAGGGGTTACAAAGGACACTTTAAATATACATGTAATTTTTTTCCTTAAAGTAACTAAAGAAAATGTAGCAAAATGTCAACCTTTTTTGAAGTTTGAGGAGCTATACGTGATATTTTGTTACACTCCCATGTGTTTTTCTGTGTTTGAGATATTTCATAATATAAAGGACAGTAGAGGAGATAATAATGATCAAAGTAAAAATCATGGTGTAGAAAGTAAAATAATAGATTCAATCATTACAACTAAAGTGCTGTTTTTTGAAAAGATGAATAATAACACAAATCATATAATCTATATTAGGGAATAAGAGAGAAAGAAAATGAATTTTTAAAAATATAATTACTTTTCTTTTCTAAAGAAATCTGAATTATTTTTCTTTGTGCAAAAAATAAACCTGGGGTGCAAAATGGTTTATTAAAGACCTTAAAATTGATCGACCTATAACAGAAGAAGATTCAAGAAGCTAGCTTTTTAGTGTAACCATAAAAGATGAATTTCAGAAGAGAACTAGTTCATTTATCCAGCCCTACAGTTCAGGAAAAGGACTAATCTAACAAGATAAATAAAAATAATGTCCTTTGAGATATACATGAACCTGTAAGTGCCAGTAGATTTGGTAATTAAGTCGATACTGATTGTGAAGGAGAGAGATAAAAAGATAATAATAACAAACAGTAAAATTTTGAACCAGGTATCTATTGAGAGAAAAGAAAAGATCAAGCGAACTAAGTATATTAGGAAGATAAGTTATAAACTTGAGTTTAGATCTGTTGAAATTGAATAGGTGGATTCAATAGAAAGATGTAATAAGGTCATGGATAGAAATACAAATCTTGAATGAAATGAGACTGCAGATATATTTATTAAAGGGAAGGCTAAAACTTAAAAAGTGCCCAGGGACATAAACCAATTGAGGCTTTTTAGAAGCAGAGAAGTCAGGGGAGAAAACAGCAAATTATATCACAGAGTTCCTAGCAATGGGTCTCAACAGTGCCAAATGCTGGAGAGGTTAAAAAAATGAGAGAAAGGTACTGAAGATGTTGATGTCAAGATGTCAGAACTCATCAACAAGCTTTGAGAGCATTGTTTCATTGCAATGGATACAAGGATAAGGAAAACTGTAGGACACCCTTTGGAGTAAAACTTGAGGTGTAGACTATGAACTATACAGTTGTTATGGGTTAAATTGTACCCCTCAAAAAGATATGTTGACGTCCCAACTCCTGGTACTTGTGAATGTGACTTTATTTGGAAATAAGGTCTTTACAGATATAATGACTATGTAAGTGAAGACGAGGTCCTATTGGAGTAGGGTGGGCCCTTAATTCAACATGACTGGAATCCCGTAACAAGAAGGGAAGAAACACACGCACAGGGAAAGCACCACGTGAAGACACACGCAGAGGGAAGAGGACCCTGTGATGATGGAGGCAGGGAAGGAGTTATAAAGCAAGCCAAGGAATGCGAAGTTTTGCTGGTAACCACCAGAAGCTAGGAGAGAGCACAGCCCTGCTGACACCTTGATTTTAGACTTCTAGAATCTGGAGCTGTGAGAGAATAAATTTCTGTTGTTTTAATGCACCCAGTTTGTGGTACCTTGTTACGGCAACCCTGAGAAACTATGTCGTGGGGATTCAGGCAGTGACTGTGAGAAGATGAGCTCGTTTCTTAGGCAGTTTATATGATTAGGTAGTGTAAGAAAGGTGGCAGCACTCAGTGACAAATATTTCTCCGTATTTAATTACTAGGCATGTCTGAAAAAAGGGGGAGGAGAGAAAACCTTATATTAGAAGTGAACAATAAAATAAAGAGGGAGCCAGATTTTAGAGTGGATCATGAGACTGGATCGAGAGACTGTACAGAGGAATTGAGTTAGGAAAGAATTGTCCTAGTGTCCTCTGAGAGGCGAGCAGAAAGTAGGGACATTTGGAGGGAAGGTGCCCACCAGGTGGTCTCTGACTTTTTGGTAAAACAGTAAACTTATCTACTGAAAGCAAAAGTGAAGAAATAGGTTTAAGGAGCCAAGGAGAATACGGAAGATTTAAAAGAGATCTGTGAAAAGTGTGACGTGGAGGGCTGGGTTGACATTGTGCAGCTTGGGCACCCATAAATCCAAGTTTGGAGAGTTTCAGCCTTGTTACTCTGTCCCAGGCACACAGCCAATGAGTGACAGCTTTGGAATGTAGAGCTCACACTCCGAACCCTGTGACCACTTCACTGCACCGTATTGGAGATTAAAATCCCCAAAATGAGGCAAATAAACAAATATTCCTTTAAATTCAGTTACTGACAAAGTGTATGTGTGTGTTATAATATGATGGTAGTTGTTTTTTCCACCCACTAAAATAAATATTATCATTAAAGTCTGGGATTGCAACTGGATTAAATATTTGGTGTTTTTCAGTTCATGGACTTTTACTTCTAGTAATGACTGAGAAAACAAGAAGAGAAATATGACTAATGACAAGGGAGGGAATGCAATTAAAGTCGAAGAAAATGTTTATTTCTGTATTCTTAATGAAACTGGCAATCGTTTGAATAGTCTCAGTGCTTGACCCTTTCTCTGTCCTTTTCTTTCACGAATGGTTATTGAGTATACATCCCAAGAAATGTGTTGATTACATTAAAAAGTGTGTAATGAGATTTTCAGGGTTGATAAATGGTTATTTACAATTATGAGAATGTCGAATTTATTTGTAACTGAACAAACAGCAACACAATCATTGCGGTTCTGCCTATCTAGTCTAAACTATTAAAGTGGGTATTAGATATCATTGTTTTGATTGGCGTAATTTTCAGAGTGATACTTAAGAGTGATAGGGCTTAGAGGCCAGCATAGTGGTTAATTTCAGTGCACTCTGCTTCGGCGGCCTGGGTTGGTGGGTTCAGATTCCAGGCATGGACCTACCCCACTCATCAAGCCATTGTGGCGGTGACCGACAAGCAAAATAGAGGAAGATTGGCAGAGATATTGGCTCAGGGCCGCTCTTCCTCAAGCAAAAAGAGGAAGAATGGCAACATAGTTCGCTCAGGGCCAATATTCCTCACCGAACAAAAAAAGTGAGGAGGCTTGAGGTGCAAATATTGTTCTGGACTCGTGTGTTGGTTCTGCCTTTATTTTAGCATCTGCAAAAATTTCACCTTTAAGTCTCAATTTTCAAATCTGTAAAATGGTTGTAAATATAGTATGACCTTCATAAGTTTGCTTTAGTATTAAATGAGATCTTCATTTTAATTCCTTAGCATACATTCTAGCTCATGGGAAGCAGCCAGTACAAGGAGCCATTTAACTGAAGTGCGGTGCAGTGAAGTCTCAGGTGAAGCTTTCTCGTATGAATTGTTCTGATTTCTAAGATGGTTGAGCCTCATTTTCCCTCTCTGTTCAACTTCTTTTCTTTTTAATCTGCTCTTTCTTGTCTTGGCTCTCAAATTTTTAGTCATTAAAAACTAGTATAGACTTATTCAAAACCATGGGTTTTTTCTTCCTTTTTGAATCTGATCCCCTCTTGCGTATGCCAGAAAAATGGAGCAATAAACAAACACCTCGTGATGTGCTGGGCCAACCATCCATGACTGCACACTCCCTGCAGAATAATCGGACGTGAAGAGAAACCTGGAAAAAATCTCAATTTATCAAGTAAAGAATGTTTGGCAGGCTTTTTACACGTAGACCATGGCCTGTTTTCAGAAGCCAAACTAAATAAAAATAGTTGTTTTTTTTTTAAGATTGGCCCTGAGCTAACAGCTGTTGCCAATCTTCCTCTTTTTTTTATTATTCCTCCCAAAGCCTCAGTACATAGTCGTATATCCTGGTTGTAGGTCATTCTAGTTCCTCTATGTGGGATACCACCACAACATGGCTTGAAGAGAAGTGTGTAGGTCCGTGCCCAGGATCTGAATCACTGAACCCCGGGCTACCGAAGTGGAGCCTGTGAACCTAACCACTACACCACTGGGCTGGCCCCTAACAATATTAAAGGACGCAAACGTTTGTGGAAGAGTCCTTGAAGGGTTCTTCACTGTTCTCCTGGACAAAAAGAGACCTGCAAATCAAAGCTGCTTCTAAATTCCTCGCTCTTATTTTGCTGACAGTGAGTCAAATTTGTTTCTACCTCTTGCTTTGCAGAAGGTAATTAAGGCAAGAAGTATGCAACCAATGCCGGGCATCTTGATTGACGTTAAAATAGTTATATTGTTCTATTTCTAAATTATTGTATGTTTTATATTGTAGACCTAATGAGTGATTTAATTTTCTAAACTGTTGTATAATATTTTCATGTGATTGTTAAGCAGATTACGTCCACCAGTATTGAGCCAGGAGTCGAGGTAGAAGTCACCATTGCAGATGCTTAAATCAGCCTTTCTAATAAATTGATTACCAGTTGTTAAAAAATACAATAATATTTTCATACGGTGGTAAAATGAAAGACTCAGAAGTGTATATAAACATTATTAATTTTTTTTCTCAGCCTGACACTTCTCTGGATAGTCTTTCGAGAATTTGCAGGGTTTTACTTCTTGGGGACGTGGAGGCACTAGGACAGGTTGCTTTTCCCTGTGGTTTCTTGTTTCTTGTAAGATGTCTCTGTGGGTTGCTTACTGATCTGCTCAAACAGACCTCTACATCCATGAAGTGAAGACTGGTGTTTTAACTCAGAGACTTTCCCCAGTTAGAATTTAGACATTATTTTGGTATTTGGCAGCTTTTATCACAAACGGACCTATAGCAAGTTGTCTGAACGTTGTAATTTGTAAACGACATGACAGGTATTTGAATGAACTTAAGTAAGCAGGGCTGTGACACCAAGTGATCGTCTCTGGAGTTTCAAACTGAAAACACAGAAGGATCCCTGTTACATATGCTGACCTAAAATCAATTACTCCAGTCATATTAGCTGGCTAATGTTTTTGGTTTTCATCTGTATGTATCTTACATACTGACTTCATAAGAGGGCCCCATGAATTTAGAGAGGAGGAATTAGCTCTTTGGGTTCTGAGAATGACTGTAATGTGATTCAACTTTCCTTTACTCAGAAGTTACCTAGATATTAAGTAAGTGTGCAAAAGCGTGCCGTTCAAATTCAGACTGCTTGTGGGCAAATCTCTGAAAAGAAACTGGAGATAATTTTATTCTTGTTATACTTTTTTTTTAAACTATGTAAAGGGCAAAGCGTTTTTGGATTCTAAACATTACTAGCATCTTATTCACTGATTTACTTTAGATTGCTGTAATGTTAAGACTTGGCAGAAAAAAGTGAATTTTGAGACAAGAGGGGAGAGACTTCCCACACCATCGTCCTCACCTCTCTCCTAGCCATAGGAGCCTGGAGAGAAATACCAGCTGACAGGTACTTTACATTCATTAATACTTCCTGCTGCTAAAAAACTCCTATGGAATGTGTTACTGCAATGTCAAAGAAGGAATTAAATTAGTGTATCTGAACCTGTGTTTTCAAAGTGTTCACAAGCTTTTTTGTAATTGGACTTGTTTTGGTCTTTTTTTCTTCTAGTTATTGCTGTACAATATTTACCTTCTCTCTCAATGAACAGGACAAAATGATTAAAAAGGAGATAAGCGTGTGTCAACAAACGCAGGCCCTTCTGTACAAGAATTTTCTTAAAAAATGGAGAATGAAAAAAGAGAGCTTATTGGTATGGTTTACAATATATATTTTTCCATATTTAGTTAATGCAAATCCATCATGTAGTATTATCTTATCTTTATTATTTGTTTTGTGTTCACAAATTCTTGATGCTAGTTGATTTGGAATTCTAAATACAATATTTTGCAAATATTGCAGAATAAGATATAGTGCAGAATAGGATAATATTCATAACCAAAGGACTCATATGACAGCTCCTGAAAAATAAAGTAATAGTTTATTGAATAGCACTAGCCATTCTCCAAATAATTAATCCCCTTGAATTTTGCGGAGATGTTCTAATTTACTCTGAGCCAACTTTGGTGGTAGGGGGAAAAAAAGGAAATAAGCTAGACAAAATGAGATAGATTTTTAAATGAGCAGCCCACAGCGCTATACTGGGGGCATTTTGATTAAGACTTTGTTAATTTGTAGGTCTGGGGGAAAAACATCTATGAGCAAAAATTAGGAAACTTTTTTTGGATCTCTTTTCAACACTGTGCTTTTTGTAAACATAGAGTGGTTTCAGGGGGCCAGATCACTGACTGTCAGTGTTTTTGCATTCTGTTGAGTTTCTAGAATAAGGATGTGGACACTAGGGTGAAGAGATTTGCTATATGTTCCCATGAGATATATCTGGGACTGCCTTGGCCACATAGAGGCTGCATTCGGTTTTTAAAATAGCAAGTAGCATTTCGGTGTATGCTAGCAGAGTTCACATAATTCTTTTCATTCTCTGCAATAGCTTTTGAAGCAATTAAATTCTAATATTTCAGTTGTTATATTGACAAAGAGTAAATTTATAATGATCCCCTGCTAGAGTTTTTTTAAAAAACTTATTAAAAATGTTTAAAATCTCAAAATATAGAAATATTTGTCCAATGAACTCACTTCCTATCCTATTCACCCACAACAGATGACAACTATTAACATCTTGCTGTCTTTGCTTCATTTCTCTCTACCCTCCCCCTCTTTCAAGATATATGACACTTCACTGCTAAATACTTCAGCTAGCATCTACAAAAATCAAGGACATACTCTTCTACATAACCCCTAATACACTTCACAAAGGTAGTAATAATGTTATATAATCATTTAATTGCATGTACAAATTCAATTTTCTAAATTTTCTGCAAAATGCCTTTAATTTATTTTACTTAATTTTTTTATTTTGATTTTTTTGAGGTAACATTGGTTTATAATATGATATAAACTTCAGGTGTACATCATTATATTTCGACTTTTGTATAGACTACATCGTGTTTACTACCAAAGTCTAGTTGCCCAAAAACATCTTTTAAAGTTGGTTTGTTTAAATCAGGAACCAATGAGACTAAAGCAGTTATCTTGTTGAATATCTGTGTTCTGTCTTATCTGATTGCTTCTTCATGCTTTCATTTAACTCATTTCTTTACCATCCATATGTCCTGTAAACAGGAAGTTAGATCTAAAAATATGATTAACTTCAGGTTAAATAATTTGGCAAGAACATCTCATATGTGATGCTATATACTTATATTACATCACATATGAGGGCATATAATCAATAGTGGTCTTACTATTAGGGTGCCCTGTTACTAGGTTAAGATCAATGGACATATTTGATAGTATCTCAAAGTCATATGTTTTTGAAATGATGTTTTCTTTAAAGGCTAGATAGTATTCCAGAAAGGAAAAAATTGGAGAGTGAAACGAAGCCGTGCTCAATGACAATACTTTCTGTCCTAAAATATGTTTGAATGTTTCTCACTGTTCTGGACCACATTATAAGTTGGTTCATTTTTCTTTCATTCACTGAAGGAATGGACAATATCGTTGCTTCTTGGGCTATATTTGTGCCTCTCTTCGGAATTCTTCAGAGCTACCCATTTTCCTGAACAGCCTCCTCATGTTCTGGGACGTATGGATCAATTTAATGACTCCGATCTAGTGGTGGCATATACCGCAGTAACCAACATGACGCGGAAGATAATGGATAAGATGGCTTTGGCTTCTTTTGTGAAAGGTGTGTTGTCCAGTGGCCAATGTTTCATTATTAGGCAACCTACACATGTTTAATTTGAAATTTGTTTTGCAAACTGAGTTTTTCAACCCCACCTATGGGTCAGTGGTTCTCAACCAGGGCAAAGATCCTGATTCCACATGTAGCACAGGGGTTAGTGTGGGGCTAAGGGTAGGTGGGTGAGAAGTGAAATAGTTTTAATTGGGGGCTTTTGAATTAGCACATATACCCTTCATCTCTCTCATCTTTGAAATCCATGATGTTGTGAGTCGTTGTGAGTATGATGTATACTCCATAAAGTAAGGCTGGAGTAAGAAACGAAGGTTGGACCCTATCCTAGATAATTTCGCTTTTCATCTCTGGCCACTTTCCCCTGTTTTGTGATTCTTCATTGAAGCTTCTGGAGCTCTGACTTCTGCCTGCCTCCCTTACCCACGTTGCTCATGTACTCTGCCTGACTAGTGTTGATTCAACCCTGATCTCACTCTCTATGCTTCCTCCATTTGATCATTTACCTCATCTCTTTTTAACTCAGGAAGCGTTTACAAAAACCTCAGAGACTAGCCTTCCTGTGGGCCCAGTGCAAGCTGTGTGCTGCTTTCAGCCTTACAGTCTCATGGCTCATTGGAGTCTACACCCGTAAACACCCAATTCCAGCTACCACGCCAGCCTGTCCCAATTACAGCCCTCTCACTCTGTCTCATTCTACGTTTACCTAACTCTTGCTCTTGGGCACAAGTATTCATGTCTGACCTTGACAGTATTTGTATACCTTTAGAGAAAATCAGTGAAATTAGCATTGTCCTCATAAAAGTTTCACAGCCTTATTCTATGTTTGGAAGGATGAGCAGTTTTGAAAGATATAGCCAGTGTACAAATGAATAGCTTTTCTTTTCCATGTAGACATCACCCTGAGTGAGATTTAAACACTGTTAAAATTAATACAAATTTTAGAACATAATACATGAAAGTATAAGAAAGTATTAAAAAAGGAAAGCATAAATTGGATTTCAGAGGTTTCAAAAGCCTGCATTAGTAACAGATTTATTAACCATCTGTTGGGTGGATTTCTTCTGCAGATTGTAAATTCATCCATTACGAATGTTATAAGCTTAATTCTTAGAGAGTGTTCTTGACTCCAAAGAATCTATAGGCGGATTGTAACTGTACTTGTGATTTTTGTACTCTGATTCTTTGCATGCAATTTATTTCTACTGGCATACTATTTTCATGGGGTAGAAATCAGTTTATAATCTTGGCAGGGAAAAACCCCACCAAATTCTCAAGTATTTCTGTTGATTATTTAAAATATTTTTTCTTTTTAATTTTTAATTATTTTAATCACCAAAGTAATAGATAACCTAAAAGCAAGCCAAGCAATATAAACTTGCGTGAAGCAAAAAAATGAGAAGTTTTGCTTTCATTCTAGCCTAGCCACCACTTCCTCCCCTTCTATACCTCTCATTTAGATTTGTGTGTGTCTTTTTAGGATAATATGTATGCACACATACACATGGTCATATATATATATATATGTTTCTATATGCATATAGGCACACAAATTCAGTTTTTCCTTACCAAAATGGAAGCGCACTAAAAAAATATGCTGCAAATTGGTTTTTAAAAAAACAATACATCATTCACATTTCTTTTCACATATCTACACTGAACTTAGATCAATAGAAAAGACTTTCAGCCCTTAACTTAGAGGCACCTATTTAGGGATAGTGTTTAACACCCATAATTTTATGGAAAACCTAAACAATTGCAACTTGGTTTTGTGTCTTCTAGTAATAAGTTTGTATGATTATTTATGTTTTTCATACATGTCAGGAAGAACAGTCATTGGGACTCCTGATGAAGAAACCATCGATATAGTACTCGCAAAAAAACACCCCGAAATGGTGGGAGTTGTGTTTAATGATTCTTTTTCATATCGGCTGAAGTTTCCTTGGGGGTACGGAATCCCAATTATAAAAGAACACTTGGAATACTCAGGTAACTATGTGAGAATTGATTCCAATCTTTTTTGCTACTTCGTCAGATCCCCAGTTGGGCATGACTGATAGAAACGTTAGTAAAATGAAGAAAAGTAGCAATATACTTTTTATTTCTGAACTTGATCGGTCTTCACTACAGGAAGAATCTCATTATTTTGGCAACCACCCAGTAATATTCTCCTTTCTTCCAGTTTTGCAGAGTGCTTTAAAAATGCTCTAGATTGTGTAATCATAGGCTCTGAGCAGACATTTATTTTACTTTAGAGCCTAAGTTAAAATATTAACTCCAATAATTGACTCCAGCTCCTAATGATGGGAATATTTTTCTTTTTCCTTGAAGAACACTGTTGGGCTGATCGAGATGAACCTTTTTGTTCCTTGACAACATTCTGGCAAAGAGGGTTTGTGGCTTTTCAAACTGCAATTAATGCTGCAATTATAGAAGTAAGTGCCTACCTTCAAAGACCTATTTTAAATCTTCTGTGTTTTTTCCCTCCCTTCCAATTTCTGTCTCATGCTCTACCTTGCCCCTACACTCTTGGTAGATGATACTTTGCCTTTCACTCTTAGAGAAAATAGAAGCTGTCAGATGAGAGTACCTCTCAACTTCCCAACACAAACTCTGTAAAACTGTAGAACTACTACTCACTACACCCATCCTGTTCATCTGCCCATCCCTAGTGTCCGTCCTCAATTCTTGGGATTTCATCCCTTCCAACATTATTGGGAAAGCCGTGCAATGGGTTTTCCCTTCTGTCTGCTCTTTCTTCAACTTCCCCTTTTAAACTAGATTCTTCTCTTTGAGGTTTAAAACTATTGATTTCTTCACTTATTATCAAGGCCTTCCCTCATTTTCTCCTCAAGCAAGTATTCTAGCTCCTTTCCCTTAACGGCTAAGCTTCATGAAAGGATTGTCTTCACTTAGGCTCAACTCAACTCACTGTGGTTTCTATGCCCACCACACCACCAAATGGCTTTTTCTAAGGTCAGCAACAACTCCCACGTCAATTAACAACTGCCATTTTTCATTCCTTTCCTTAATTGATCGTTTAACTAAATAACATAAGCATTTGCCTTGTTTTCCTTCACTTTTCTCTCCCTTCTTTCTCAGTCTTCTTGCCAGCTTATCCAATTGACACTCCCACTTTGAATCTGTAGCTCTACAGGGTTCTATCCTAGACATTGTTTTCCATCCTATATACTTTCTCTAGACAAAGTCATTCATTTCCATAACTTCGGTTACAATTTATATGCTGATAACTCCAAGAGCCCTATGTCAACTTATACATAAACTTTTTCTGTAAAGGGCCAGATAGCAAATATTTTAGGCTTTGGGGGCCAAACTGTCTCTACCGCAGCTATTCACCTCTGCTGTTGTAACATGAAAGCAGCCACAGACAATACATAAACAAATGAGTGTGACTGTGTTCCAATAAAACTTTACTTACAAAAACAGGTGGTGGGCCAGATTTGGTCTGTGGACCGTAGTTTGTTGAGCTCTGCTCCAGCTCCACATATCTAACTGTTTACTGGAGATACCTACTTTGATGCCTCATAAACAATTCAAACTAATATGTTCAAAACTGAATGTGGGTGTTTTTCTCTAAATGTGACTGAGTCTTTTAAAATTTTCCCTATCTCAGTGAACGCCAAAACCACCCATGTAGTCGACCAAATAGACCTCACCCATTACATCCAATCTCTTGTCTAGCCCTGTTAATTCTAAGCTCAAATCTACGTACTTCTCTTCAACTTTGCCACCAGCACCAGTCCAAGCCATTATCATCTCCTGCTTGAACTATGGGAGTAGTTTATTTCTCCCTCCTCATCCGCACTCTCCATCCCTCTCTCTCTCTCTCTTTCTGTCTCTCTCTCTCTATCTCTTTATCTGTCTATTTTTACTGCAGGGACCTCTTTTCTGTGCCTGTAATGTACTGTGCTCCTTCTTTCCTTTGCGCATGCCATTTCCCCTGCCCAGAATTTTCTTCTCCGTCTTCAACTCTCCCACACAATCTTTGTTCGGGTAAGATCACAGCCTTCAGCTCTTGGTCTAAATGTCATTTCTTGGGGAAGCCTTCCCTGTTTTTGCTCTCCCAGCACTCTCTGGTTCTCTTTAAATGCAGCTGCTCGATTGTAACTAACAAGTAATTGTGAAACGAGTTGTTTAATGTAAAGCTCCATGAGAGTGAGGAGTATTTCTGTCTGGATTGCTGCTAACTCTCCATCACCTATCACAGTATATTGTGCATGATAGAACCCCCAGGAATTTCTCAAATGACTTTTATAATTACTATCAATTAATACCAAAAGTCAAGATCATTTTGATGATATTAATAGTTCACCATATCTTAAAACGATGGAAATACGCAAATACTGAAAATGAAAAGAAACAAAGGTGTATGGTTTTCTAATATATTTTCTATAATTTACATAATAAATTTGTTTCTTAAATCCCAGTTTAGGTCACAACAAATCATTCTGTGATGGAGGAGCTGACATCAGTTATTGCGATAAATATGAGGACTTTACCTTTCATTTTTAACAGAGGATCTATAAGTGAATGGTTTATCTTTATTTGTGTAGTTTATTTCTCCCCTTTTGTATACTTTGCATCATTAAATGTTACAAGAGAAAGAAAAAAATTTAAGAAACTGATGACAGTAATGGGTCTCAGAGAGTCAGCATTCTGGTAAGTTAAGATGCTTCCTTACCTGTGTATCACACATTAATAAATAGAGAACCTCTTTAGGTTATAAAAGAAATTAGATGCAGTCACAAGTTTGTCTTGCATGCATTCAATTTAATTAGCTTACCTGGATTAGATTTTAAGACGCTGGCAGTAGATAATAAGTAAGCTTTGTGCTTATGCTTCCCTGAGATGAAGAAAAAAATATGTTTGTATTAGTTAACTCTTGCCAGAAAAATGCTGCATAAAAAATCACCCCAAAACCCAGTGACCTCAGACGACAATCACTTATTCTTCTTGTTTGTCTGTGGTGTAGCTGGATTTTGGTGGATCTAGTCAGGGCTTGGCTGGGCTTGGATCCAAGGTGCAGGTTGCATCCAGATCTGTTCCGTGTGTCTCTCCTTCTCTTCGGGTCAGTAGGCTGGCTGAACGGGTTCTTCTCATTCAATCACAGAAGTGCAAGAGGGCAAGTCTCACTATGCAAGCACGTTTCAAGCTCCTGCTCATGTCATATCCGATACAATCCCTTTGTTTAATGCAAGTCATGCAGACAAACCCAAACTCAAAGAAGTATATTCTGCCCACCACGAAGCCAAAGCAAGTCAAATAGCCAAGCCCAAGATCAGTCATATGGGGAATTATGCTCTCTTCATGGAAGTGAAGAGGGGGAGAAGGAAGTGAAAAATTTGAAAAGTAAACTAATTTGCCACAATATTATTGAAGCCAATTCATGTAGCTACTCAATAAAGATATTCTTTGGGTGGCATTGAGAACTAAATGAGGCAATGTGTTTAAGCTACCTGGCACAGACTGTGCCTGGTGCTTGTAAGGTGCATAGTAAAATGAATCTGTCTGTCTGTCTCTTTCCCTGAAATATCTCTATCCATTTATCTATTGCCCTTTTCCTGTAGACTTTGACATAACGTATAATAATAATGGTAATAATAGTGAACATTGAGCTTATTGTATGCCAGGGATCACTCACAGCTCATGGTGCTGTTATCTCCAATTTATAGGTAAGAAAACCAAGGCACAGAAAAGTTAAGATATTGCCTAAGAACCCCATTCTTTTACCTACTCTGCTGCATAACTCGAAAATATTAATAAAATAAAATAAGTGACTAGGGGATATTTTTCCCTCAGTAGAAACAGCTGTTGGTGGAATGAGCCAACAGAAATGCAAACCCTATTGTCTTTAGTGTTTTTGAGATAAGTATTACATTTGGATCCAATTTTCTAAGTGCCCCAAATTGAAGTAAAACACAGAAGACGGTTTTCAAGAGATAGAACTGTGCAAGGTAGCAGGGTTTGCACTGGCTAGAGATTTTTAAAAATTAGTTAGTGTTGCATCAGTTATTGGGGAGAGTGTTTGTGTAAATATGCTCGTTACCCCTCTTTCTCTTCAAAGACAAGGAAAAGAGATTTTAAAAATGAAACAATATGCATAAAAAAGTATGGTTTTGGCAATTTAACCACCAAGACAGCCCCAGTAGCAGATGCAGGCATCCCAGGTATTGAGGTAAACTGCTATATTTCTTATAAAGCCCCCACTCCTCTTGTTTATTTTGCTGTCTTCCACTTTCTCCTTGATCGGGTATAAATTTTGCTATAATCTCCTTAACTCGAAAAAAACTCAAGAATGCAGAATTCCCAAAGAATCTTAAGGGTAATTTCTCATATAAAACATTGTGAACAGATCATGAAAATTATTCATAGTAATCCATTTCCAACTGTAGATTTCTCTCATATGAAATTCTAGTAATTTCAGTTCTGTGAACCATAATTATCTTAAAAATTAAGAGAATTTGGTTTAAATACACATGAATTAAGATTAGCTCTTATTGGGGCTAATTTTTTTAAATGGTGGAATAGAAGAAAAAGAGATAAAACATGATTAAAACCAGAATTTTTTGCTTAACTTTTTCCTTTATTAGTTTTCAACATAATTAACTGTTTCCCTAACAACCTCCAAAGATGACTAGTTTTTTAAATACCGTTATAAATTGATGTACGTAAGTCTAGTATGTTTCAATCCATTGTAATTTCTATTCTTATTGAAACTCAAATTGTCCTATCTTTGATCAAATGGAGCCACATCAGGCTGATTTCTTATTCTTTTTGAGAAAATTCTAAGTAAGATTTTTTATAGGTTCCTTTCTATTTTGCATGATGCGATACTCCTGTTTCTTTTAGTTGGAAAAAGTGTTTCAAGAACATTGTATGCTAGAAATATTCTTTACTATTGGATTGATTATTTTTTCTAGGCTTCTCCAGCAGACAGAGATAGAAGAATTATGTATATTCTACATTTTATATATAGAATAACGTACACACATTAAAGATAAATGTCTTATGAGTGCATACGGATACTTACAATTCAAATGTAGCACTATAGGGCTTTTACTTAACCTCTCTCACAGTACAAGTGTATTTCCTTTCTTACGCATTGAGAATTCTGGTTCTCCAGGAGAGAGATAGAGAATATTAGAATTAGAATATCCCTAATTATTCATTTGTTTTATCCAGAAGTACCTATACTACACTCTAACAATACCAATAGTACTATTTCAATATATTAACTGAAAACAGTTAAAATAGTTTTTTTCCATATGCTCTCCCCAAGTCCCCCAATTTTTTGGAGTTGTCCTATATCTCCGTCGACAGAGTATATACCGTACTTTCTCCTTTTTAAACATCGTTTAGTCTTGGTTCTACAGGTAACTACAGTTTTATTTAATTAAACATTTTATTTTGAGTAGATTCATACTCAGTTGTAAAAAATAATTGGAGAGATTCCAAGGAGCCTTTACTCAATTTCCCCCAGTGATAACATCTTGCAAAACTATCATACGATATAACAAGCACATTATTGATATTGATACAGTTAAGATGCAGAGCAGTTCCATCCCACAGCGATCTCTCCTGTTACATGATTATCGCCACATTCAACTCTGTCTTCCCTATCCCCCATCTCTAACCCCTGGTAAGCACTAATCTGGTCTCCTTTTCTATAATTTTGACATTTCAAGAATGCTGTATACATGGAATCATATACTATGTAAGCTTTGGAGTTTATTTTTTTCACTCAGCACAGTTCCTTGGCATTTCATTCAAGTTGTTGCGTGCATCAACAATTCATTCCTTTTTATTGCTGAGTACTATTCCACAGTATGGATATCTCTCAGATTGTTTAACCCTTCAACCTTTGAATAAGATATGAGTTGCTTCCAGTTTTGGAAGTATTACAAACACTTTTTGGGATATTACAAATAAAGCCGCTATGAGCATTCACGTCCAGGTATTTATATGAAGATGTTTTTATTTCTCTGGGATAAAGGCCCAGTGGTATGATTGCTGGGCTGTATGGCGGTTTAGTTTTATAAGAAACTGCCGAATTGTTTTCTAGAGTGGGTATACCATTTTATGTTCCCATCAGCAAAGTATAAATGACAAAAGCCTGGATTATAGCAAATAATTGTATTTGACTTGGTGTATGCTTTTAAGCTTATATTGGAATTTATATAGTCTCATGTTCTTATTAATTCATTGAACATAAAAGTTGTCCATTTTTTTCTCATTTGTTTTCTTCTTCTTCACTAATCGTTATATTCCATGCTTTTTTTTACCTCAATCTATGACCAGCTCTTTCAAAAAATACTTTTAATTATTAGAGTAGATATTTTCATAGATGAAAGATTTACCCTACCTTCAAAAATGAACTGAATAAGATTGTTGGGTATTTAGATTTATAAAACATTTTTAAAATTTCAAATTAAGTAAGGAAAGCATGAGAAAGTTAGGAAAACCATAATCAGTTACATTTAGTGTTCATATACATGAAAATGCTATTTATTTGTGTGTTAACAACTTATATATATGTACTACAAAAGAGTATATGAAAGGTTTTCAAATGCATTATCAGTGCAAAGTTTCACACTTAAGCTGAAGGCCCTATGTAAATCCAGAGAGTACTTGGCAGTTTATTAGTGTTTTCATGAAAGGTTAATTTTTAAAAGTGAGAGTCCTTTTCCTTTGTAAAACACATCTTTCTGTCTATTTCCACAGATTACAGAAGCAACCATGTTTTGAGTACTGTGCTATTGGGCCACTGCTGTATAGCTTGAACCCCCATGACCCCTTTCGCTTTGTTTTAGTTTTGTATTTCCTAGCAGACTGTTGTGTTCTGATTCTTAAAAACAATTCATTGAGTGGCTAATGTCAATAGCCATATAAGAATAAAAAACGAAATGAGCTTTACTTAAACCACAGAGATTTCAGTCAAACATTCAGAAAAATTGTATACCTTAAGGAGGTTTGGTATAAGAGAGTTTAAAGGTGAGATGATTAGTTTTCCATTGACATTTATGTAGTCACTTGACTACATAATTAAGTCACTTGACTAGATAATTAAGATTATCTAATTATATTAATTTTAAAATTCATTCTACAATTGTAAAGATAATTATGGTAATGGTTAAGCTAAAGTCTTCATGTGCATTATCTCATTTATCCTTAGAACAACCATGTGAGATAGCTACCATATTAACCCCATTTTGCAGATGAGGGTGAGAAACCATAAATAAGTTGCCATGATCACACAGCTGGAATGTACATAGCCACAATTTTATAGTAAATTTGACCCTGGTATGTTTGCTTTCAGAACTTATATTAACCGTTTTGCATATTGCTTCTCCAAATATTTGTGAGCATGTGACATTTGGAATTGACACTTATTTCTATCCTAGGCTCTCCTGGGGATTGATGTATGCTGGCTTCATTTTTATTATGTCCATTTTTATGGCTCTGGTCATAACATCTATCCAAATTATAGTAATGACTGGCTTCATGGTGATATTCACACTCTTTATCCTATATGGCCTGTCTTTGGTGAGTTGGCACACCATATAGCTCTTAATCTGTTTCAGGTCTCAGATATATGAGCAAATAATGTTTCTTCAGGATATTACGATGGTATAGTCACTAATTTTGTAAACTGTTTTCTCTATGTTTTGAGAAAGCTTTTTTGGCAATGTGAGAAATTGATGACTATTGCTTTTCCTGATTCTCAAAGGAAAAAATATACCAGCTACCAATCTTCTTTCTTCCTTCAGATAACGTTGGCTTTCCTCCTAAGCGTGTTGATAAAGAAACCTATCCTCACCGGTTTGGCTGGGTTTCTCTTCACTGTATTTTGGGGATGCCTGGGATTCACGGCACTGTTTAGACAACTTCCTTCGTCGTTGGAATGGGTTTTAGGTCTTTTCAGCCCTTTCGCCTTCACTGCTGGGATGGCCCAGGTAAGAACATGATGATTTCATCATCTTATTTATAAGATTTTCAAAATTATCAAAGAGTTTATTGCTTCATGAAACTTGTCGATCAATCACCCTGTAGTTTAAGAAATTTTGCTGTTAGAAAGCTAAATAAACAAAAGAATTTTTTAATCAAAGTAATAAACAAAGCAGATAGATCATTTGTAAAATCCTAGAAAATTTAAAGAAGAAAAGGAATTGCCCATTATCTGACCGCTCAGATTTATATCCCTATTTAAAGAGGCAGTAAAGTGTGGAGGTTATAAGGAATGAGTGAGGCCAGATGGCATGAATGAGTTTCAGCTCTACTACTCAACAGCTGGATGACCTTCGGCAAGTCACTTGACTTCTGTGGCCTCACTTTCTTCTTCTGCAGAATGGGGATGCCAGCAGAACTGACCTCATGGGGGTCATTGGGAGGACTCCCGTGCTATTATAAGTGTATAACACTAGAACAGTGCCTGATACATGCTATGTGAACGTTACCTATTATTTTTATCTTTAAAAATAATTTCTTTGAGCCTTCAGCACATTTAATATTTTAACGTTCTGCAATATCTTATACTTAGCATTTTTATGTTCCCTTTAAATGGCTTCTAGTTTCACTGCCTACTCTGAGTTTCTCTTCCCAGAATCTGTTATTTTTGGTGGCTCATCCACTTCTCCAAATCCTCTCCTTTAAAACTTCTGTGATAATCAGTCAAATTTCTATTTTTCAGTTGTTCTACTTTCTCATATAGCATTTCCCACTTTTGTGACCATAATTTTATTTGTAAAAAGTAACCCTACTGCTAACAACTTTACTGTGCATTTTTGAAGAAAGGGATATTAAAACATGAATTATATTGATCTAGGGAGCACCATTTTTTAAAACTCTAGTTTTACAGGTTCATCTAACTTTTATTTTATTTTATTCTTTCTAATCTCAGATTTTGCATCTGGATTATCACATGGTTGGTGCCATTTTTCCTGATCCCTCTGGAGAGGCGTACACAATGATAGTTACTTTCTTCATTTTGGCACTTGATACTCTGCTCTGTTTGATATTGACCTTATATTTTGAGCGAGTTTTGCCTGGTAAGTAATGGTGTGGTTAAAGTTGAATTTAAAGCAATTCTGTTTCTTCTAAGGTGATGTCTAAATATTTGTTTACTTTGGTTTAACAAGCATTTCTGATTGCAGAAGAAAGGAAGAAGTTTCAAAACAATAGAATTTCTTCCTGTTCGTCTCACTGTTTTTTGGTCTGAACGTAACTATTTTGTAAAAACATTTTAATTAAAAATAACTTGCATTTATTCTGATTTTTATCTTTTATGAAAGTACGGGGTGTGTGTGTGTTTTAGCTGGGGAGAGGAAAGGAAATAACTAAAACAGTGATTGGCTAATGCTGCTTTTTAGTGCTTGAATTGAACTCTCTGATGTAAGATACTTCATTCAATAGTTCTTGCCAATACTTGGCTCTAGCAAACTTTTTCTTTTGAATCTCAAGAACATAAAGAGGAAACACCATATAAAGTTGACGAATGGCCTCTTCTTTTCTTCCTTCTTGTGGGAAGATCAGCCTAACAAGAATCCTTTCTATAGTGTTTTAAAAATTAATAAAATAAACTCCATAAATGACTTTTAAATAATTATTATGAAATTCCTATAAAGTATTCATATATAATCCCAGAAACTAATATACTTATATTCTCTTTTGTCTATAGAAAAACTGGAAATTTTACTCATACATAATTCCTTCTTACTTGTCAGAATCTGAATATTTCTACCCTTTTCACACCATATTAATTTTGGTATCTTCCTTTATCTGTTTTCTAATTCAGGTATCTATTTAAAAAATATTTACAGTTTTCTTCTCAACTTTTGTTTGTTTCATGTTCTTTATCTCTATTATACTATTATTTTAGGGTTTTATCACCTATACCTCTTATTGGTTCCATTAATAGGTAAATGATTTCTTAAAATTAAATGAAATTTCTTCTTTGAACCAAAAAGTAACATATAATGTGTGTAACTCATATAAAACCAAGTTAACATGCATCCTTGCCTTGGCACAGGTCACAATCAAAGAATCAGTACTCTAGTGTCCAAATAATTGAAAAAGTTTACTGCCATTTTGAAAACCCACAAAATGGAAATTAAAATCCCGTATCTTATCTCCCCATGTATGCACTCACTTTCGTTCACACACATTGCAAGGGCCTTAAAAACTTCCTTTTCTCTAAACCCTTAAAAGTGTCCCCAAATAAACTGAGGCTTGGATCTTTATTTTCTCATCGTCTTCATCCTTTTGGAATTCTTATTATCTCTTTTACCCATCGTTCATTACCTTTTGCAACATAAATCAAATCAATTTGTTTCTACTCTCTAGGGCCAGGAACCTAGTAAGTAAAATCAGAATTCTTTCCAGTGAGAGAGGAAGGCATAAGCTTATAATACTCCAAAGTTGGATTTTCCCTCTCACAACTCTGTGCCATATCACATATTTGTCCTATCCTAATGTCTTGAAACTGACTTAACACTCTCCTTTAACTTTTTTACATAGAATTAAATGTCTATTATATTCATTATTTATTTCTTGTCTTTTATCTGTAAGTCAGAGAAAAGTCTATAAGAGTGGAAGTCCCACGAGGGAAGAGATATTTGCTTTTTATTTCACTGGTATCTCCAGGCATCTAGAACCGTGTTCAGCACATAGTAGTTACTCTATAGATTCCTGGTGCATTAAATAAATGCAGATATTTGTCTTCCTATTTCAACTTTCTTCAAGACAAGCAATGTGTGTTTTTCCATCTGGAGACTACATGGTGCACAAGAGACTCTCAATAAATATTTAATGAAGGAATGCAAGAATGAGCCCTTTCTTTCCCTCAGGTTCAAATTAAACAACTATTTGCTCTTCTCCTCTTCCTCCTTCTCCTCTTCCTCCTTCTCCTTCTCTTTCTCCTTCTTGTTTGTACGTAAGTCTGATTCAACCTCACTTTCCTTTGCTTGGTACAATAAGTATTCTTCAATCCAATTCTTTATAAACATCTTTCAAATCTACATTTTTAGAGTAGGTCATATATAAATATTTTTACATTTATAATTCTTTTTCTGAACCAAAGCAAACCAAGAATTTCCCATGAAATTGATACTAATTTGATATCAGTTTTCATCTACCTATTTAACACATAACTACTTATTAAAGCCTATGTGAGTGAGCAGTTTGTACCTTCAAGGCTTTCATAGTTAGCACTGGAAATACTTATGTAAATTAATAATTAAATGCAGTGTAGGAAGTGTGATAAGAGAGGATACCACAAGTTTCTCTGATAGGGTAAGTCAAATATTGATGGGTCAGGAAAAGCTTGGAAGAAAGAACTTCAACTGCATTTAAAGGATAAGTAAGTTTACCTGGTGGACAACAACGCAAAAAAGATTTTGTAGTTGAAAGAAACAGCATGCGTGCCCAGCAATGGGAAATGAGGTAGTGTAAAAGAAATTAAAAGTTGTTAGGTAAAACTGGTACATAGTTTGCATGTGAGATGTGGTTGTAGTGTAGGAATTATTAACCAGCTAACAAGAGTTACAAGAGATTTTTTTCTTTTGAAATACACATGACTGTGCATGCTACGCACAGGGTGGTATAGCATGTAAAGATCCCAATGATTCTGAGGCTTACCTCCAATTAAGTCCCTCTGTACGTGCCTGCTCATAGGTCACTTGATAGGTCAAGCACAGAATTTGGGATTCTGTCCTCTAGGGCAGTTCAAGTATTGGTGATGATCCTTGACAAAGTTTTCACTTGTTTTTGTTGAAATGAGAAAAGAGATGTGAAATTTGCTTATATACCTTAATTCCTTAGTTTGAAGTTATCTTTTGTATTATGAGATTATAGCCTTTCTCTATCTATATATTTTTTTTTGCTGAGGAAGATTAGACTGAAGCTAACGTCTGTTGCCAGTCTTCTTTTTTTGGTGAGGAAGAGTAGGCCTGAGTTAACAACTGTGCCAATCTTCCTCCACTTACTATGTGGGTCACCACCACAGCATGGCTGATGGGTAGTATAGATCTGAGCTCGGGACCCAAACCCGAGAACCCAGGCCACTGAAGGGGAGCGTGCCAAACTTAACCACTGTGCTAATGGGCCAGTCCCTATATCTATATTTTTGTAGTGAAAATATTTTTTCTTTTTTTTGCAGTGATGGTCAGCACAGATAGTAAGTTTTTTAATTGTCCTTAATTAGCACAATATGTTTATTTTCAAAAATATTATTTGTTGAAGAAATCGCAGAGCCTTACAACCACAGGAAATAGAGACAGACTGAAATAGTTCACATACGATTTTTCACTGCTGAGATTTGTGTTTTAGGAGGATCATTCTGGCTGCTGTTTGGAGGATGGGCTCAAAGCAGTTGGACACTGTTGTAATAATCCATGTCAGAGAGAGAAAGAGACCCAATTAAGGTGTCAGTGTAATACAGAGGGAGGACAGACCCAAGAGATACTTAGGTTATAGGAACAATCTGATTTGGTGGTTAATTACACTGAGATGGAGGAAGTGAGAGACGGGGAGGAGATCAGGATGGCTCTCATTTCTGGCTTTGGCTACTGGGCATAAATAAAATGCCACTTAACCAGGAAATAACTGCTTGGCAGCAAAACAGGAGTATAAAAAATTTGTTCAATCTTAGACATATTTTAAAAAATGCTATGATTTCTATAAATAAAACGAATTTATTTCTCAGTTTTAATTTTTCCCTCTTAAAATTTTTCCTTTGCTTTTTCACAGTGTTATTTCTCTTTCTGGCTAGTTCAGCTCTAGGTGTTTTCACATATTTCATCTTTGAGCATTTCTGCTCTCTCACATTATATCTCTAAAAGCCACAACACACTGTTCTTTTCATTTTTCTTTTCAAAGACACTCAATTTCTAGCTCTACCTTTCCCATATATTTATCTACATGTCTCCAACACTTTTGTTTTCATAGTTCCAGAAGTCGCATGTTGTTGGATCTCTTCCTTTCAGCTCTTCTTTTGAAGTGGTACCTGCTCAGGTTTATCCCTTTATATTACAGCAGCTTTAAGTAACAGCTTGTTATGTAATATTACTTGTGAAAACTACGTGTTCTTTTAATTATCCTATAGACTCTGAAAAATCTATTAAATTCCTTACTCTATGACAAATAAATTCTTGTTTTATGGACATATCGATAAAATACCATCTCATTTTATTTCCTTTGATTCTTTAGATCCACAGATGAACTTTCTAGTAATTCTCCTTTCTTACCATTAAAACATAAGTCCATTTAAATGTCAAGCAATTTTTAATTGATTATACTTGCAATTCCTTCTGCCTTGGAATGAGATGAACTATCTCTTGTTGAAAATCGCTGTATAATTTCATGAAGTCATAAAAAGTTAAAGGATTATCTGTATATCTAGTTGAAAAAAATACATAAAATAAAACATGTAAAGATGTGGCAGAAACAGTTTGATTTGTGTTTCTTTCATTTTTCTAATGCATTTTTAATTTTCCCCATGCTTCCCACTTCTGATCCCTTAATTTTAATTTTTTTCTTTTCCATACTCTCTTCCTAGAAGTCAACAGTTAACCAGCCTTATATCTACCTTTCTTTTCTTAATAACTTAATTTTTCTGCTTTGTTTTATTCTTAGAGCTCTGAAAAAGGTTGACTTTTGATTTATAGGGACTGATATACTCATTATTTTCAATGTTCATTTTTCTATATTATCAAAATAATATTTCTTCATATACTATGGTAGGAATAAATTACAACTTTATCTTCTTTGATAAGCTCTTCTATTTTTATGAACCAGAGCTGAGAATTTATCAAAGACTAAAACACTGTCTTAACTTTAATATCCCTGTAAAGCTTTACTTTTAACATTAAAAACATAAATTCCCAACATAATAACTTAAATTCAAAGATGATATTAAGTTACACTAGGACAGAAGTCATTCTTTACTGATGTGGTATGAGTGATTCAATATGCAATTGTGTCTTGATTGATTAGATGAAGACGGCCGCCGGCATTCACCGTTGTTTTTCCTAAAGACTTCATATTGGTCCCAACATCAAAATACTTATCATGAAGTCTTTGAGAATGAAATAAGTCCTGAGTATCTCTCTGATGGCTCTTTTGAACCAGTGTCTCCAGAGTTCCACGGAAAAGAAGCCATAAGGTAACTAACAAATTGTGTGACTACGTACACATAGGTAAAAGCTTGATAAACTACGCTGCAAAGGGCCAAGCACAGATCAAATGTTGTTATAGATGATGTGTGTTTGAAAGTTCCTTTCTTTTAGGTATTTCTACCATCACCTTAAATTTCTCTCATTCATCATTTTAAAAGTAAATACTCTCAGCAGCAAAATTCAGTAGCCCTATTCATTTCTTGTACTTCACCTTCTATTTTCTTTCCCAGCCATTTATACTGTCCTCTCTGCATTGTCTTCTACTACATACATACACACGTATATGTTGTGTATGTGTACGTATGTACATATATGGCATTTTGGATGTATAATACACACACATTTTTCAAACTTAGACTATCTGCCTTTAGAGAACGTATGGATTGAAATTTTGAGATCAAAAGACTTCATAACTTACTAGCTTTGTGACTTTTTGCTAAACTATATGAGCTCTCTAAGCTTCATTTTCTTCATTTCTAAGAAATGTGTAATGTAATTCCATAGTATAATGCCTTCTTGGGTAATTCAAAGAATGATTGAGATAATTAAGCAAATATGCTTGTTACGTAATGAGAACTGGATAAATGTTGGTTCTTTATCTTTATCCATATGGGTTTGGTTGATTGAAAGGACATAGAAGTAAGAAATAATATAGCAAGAAGTGTCAGTAAAAGATTTTAAGGGAAACCATGAAGATACATAGACAATGACTGCCTAATTCTTAACTCCATCATAATTTAGCACATATTTTCCTAGGTGTTTGCTTATTTTTTTGAAGGAGATTATTGAGAAATACTCTTAAGTGACATTCCATTTATGTGAGGTTATCTTTTGAAAAGTGCATTCTGAGGAGAAGATAAAGCATAGTGATTACATTGTGGCCTATGGATATAAACCACCTGGTTTGAATCCCTGCTTTGCCACTTGTTGATTGTGTGATCCTAGCTAAGTTACTTAACTTGCTCGTGCCTCAGTTTCTTCATCTTAAAAATGGGCATCACAATGGTACTAAGTTTGTTACGAGATTAAATGAGCTACCCTATGTAAAGCTTTTAGAGTAGTCCCCAGCCCATAATAGACATTCAAACAATGTTTGCTGTTAGGAATATCCTAAATATATGCAATCAGATATACCAATTCACATACTTTGAAACAGTTAGGTAGAGGTGATCAGCAAAAGTCTCTGAGAAAAGTGGAAAATGAGCAGGGAGACAAGACAGGAAGGAGAAAACTATAACCTGACACTTCAGAGAGAAAGTACTCTATTCCCTGGAGTTGAGGGAACGCCTCAATTCTACCATGTTAGTAGTCTTTCAAGCTCTATCTTCTACGTGAAGACTTCGATAGCTATTCCAGTTTATCATGTTCCTTACTACTAACTTTCATAGTAATTATGTTGACACCAGAAAATTTAGCTAACTTAACAAGCTAAATTAGGACTAAAAAAACACATTAGTTCCTCCTTTTCGGGCCAAAAGTTCACCTTTTAGTAACAGAATTCAATAAATGCCCAGAACCTTGACTCTGACTCATATTCATCCAGTGGGCGATGGAGATGGGTACGGTTGTGTGGTATGAAGAGAGGTCATTTAGGTCTCCCAACTAAGTGGTTGCCACCAGTCATCCTATTCACTGGCCTTAGATTCAATTTGTCCTTAATGCTTTAAGATAAACTGAGTATACTCTCAGATAAATATAACAGCTGTAACCTGTCTAAACCTGAACACCGTGTCATCTACCTTGGCGTTCCCTCCATCTATACTTAAGGACCCGACATCCTTCAAACCAGGTCCTCTTTGATCATTCTGGAGCAGACTGTTTCTCTTGGCAAATTAGTTACTTTATTCATTTATTCACCATTCTTTAAGCCCTCTGCTAGAACTAGGATTCAATGATTAGTGGCAGTCTTTAACCTCAGGAAGTGCAGAGTCTAGAGGAAAACAGGCACTTAAATAGATAATTAGTTAAAGGAGCGGTAGAGATGGACACAGAGAATTAAAGGAACATAGAGAAGGATCATCCAGCCGAGCCTGTGTGGTGGAAAAAGGTCAGAAGGAGATGACTCTTGGGGTGAGTCTTACAGAAAGAAAATGTTTTGGTCACATAAAGTGTGGTGGGGCATGTGAAGCTTCTTCCAAGCAGGGGATATGGCATGAGCAACATAGGCCAGCAAGAAACAATGTATGTGTCTAGGGAATGACAAGAAACTGACTTTTCTGAGCTCAAAGTACAAGGCTCAAAGAGGGTGAAGTAAATCTTAAGAGGTAGGGACTAAATCAGATCACATAGAATTTTGTTTGCCAAATTAAGAAGAACAGACTGTCTTGTATAGTGTGGAGAATCACTGAGAGATTTTAAGGAGGCGAATTAGACAACCAGACCTTTGATAAGTCACTTTCATAGCTTTATGGAGAATGGCTTTGAGGGTGACACAATGGGAGAAATGGAAACATTTAGGAGGTTGTGTCAGTCTTGGTTAGGTCAGGAAAAGTGAGTTGCTGGAAATATTGTGAGAGTAAAGGAATTTGATATAAGAACTAGGAATTCATAAATGTACAAGGGATAGAAGAGAGAGGGTCAAGAAAGTTGTAGCCAGAAAGTCAGGGAAACAGCCAGTGATGACCTTAGGCTGATGTGGGGAAATGGGTGGTTCTCCTGAGGTTTGCTGGCAAACTTCTGCAAGTATCAGGATTCTCTGGGAAAGCTCCCACCAATTTTCTTAACCTGCAGCTGCAAAGCAGTACTTGTTTAAAAGTCTGAGAAGCTGCTACAAACCTCAAGTCTGCCCATGTGTCTGGCCTCCAAGACTTTTGGAGAATAATGACCTTTATTCACTTCTGCCCTCCCAAGCTTGCCCAAATTCTTTTCAATGGCAAAGTCCAATTCAGAGAAGGGGATTCTGGGAAATGTAGTCCCTGGTGTATCCTCTGCACTGCACAAGAGAAAGGGCTAGGACTGATGCAAAGGGGATAACTGACAATCAAGTACACAGGTCGTAGCCCTGGTTGAGGTGAGAGATGATAAAGAGTCTGGACCAGAAGGTCATAGGCAAGTGATAAAGGGATAAATTCAAATATATCATATAGATAAATTCACGAGGTTAAATTATAATAATCTTGTAGCTCACAGGATGTGGTGACAGAGGGAGGGAGAGAAAGAATCAAGGATGCTTCTTAGGCATTTAGTCTGAGTTCCTGGGTGGATGGTGGAAACACCAACTGAGATAGAGAACGGAAGTGAGACCGGTTTAGAGGGAAAAATAATACACTCAGTTTGATATCCATGTTCAGCTATATAGCGAAAAGCTGAATATATAAATCTGAACCTTTACAGAAAGGCCTAAAGATGCAAATTTGGGAATCATTAGGATCTAGGTAAGAGTTGAAGCAGTGAGAGTGGGCAATATTGTATGGCAAAGATTTGAGAATAAGAAAAATAGTTGGTCAAGTATAGAATCCAATTTAAGGACTCCGTAAAGTGTGCTGAGAAAAAAGGTTGAGAGAATGATGTGGAAACCAAAAGGGTAAAAGCCAAGGAAATAGAGCCTCGCGAGAAGAGTGAGTAATTGTTAAGTCAGTAATGAGATCTATTAAACAAGGACTGAAAAGTGTCTGTTGGATTCCGTAGTTAGAATGTCATTGACGACTTTGCTGAGAATAGTTTCAGTGGAGTGGTAGGGTCAGAAGCTATGTTGTCTTAGGTTAGGAATAAATGTGAGGTAAAGAAATGCAAACCAAGAGTAGAGACTGTTATTTTGATAAATTTGCCTGTAAAAGGAAAGAAGACTGAATAATAGCTAGAGAGGGTGCAGGACTGAAGGAAAGCCTCTCGCTCTTTCCCTTTCTTCCTTCCTTTCTTTCAACTGTAGCTTTCTCTTCCTTTGATAGCTTAGAGAAATAGCTGGAATATATGAAATGCCCAGTTTGATGAGAATGAGCAGGTCTGTGTACATCTTTTTTGGGGGCAGTGTGGCCTTTGCGTATTGCCCTCCTTGGATCCCATTAAGATAGTGATGTCTCACATTGTGAAGTTTAGGTTCAATTATGAACTGTAGTTTTGGCAGTTAACATAATTTATGTTATTCAAAAATGTATTTACCTCAATGTTGCTTAATCTCCTTTCAGAATCAGAAATGTTAAAAAAAAATTTAACGGAAAGCCTGAAAAAATAGAAACATTGCAAGGTAACGAGAACAACTTCATTGTTTTGATGATGTTTTTAATTAAAATTTTTTTCCCTGAAAATAAAATAGTTGTAGCAGAAAATTAGAGAATGAATATAGATAAAAAGAAAATTTTTTAAAAAATTTCTACTCTGAGGGATAGTCACCAATAATATATTATCACTTTCTATGTATATATGTATATAAAAAATATTTTTTAAAAAGTAGGATTGTACTACTTATGATGGTTTATAATGTTTGCCCTGAATTTATCAAACTGAGCTTGGAGTATCACTGGAATTGTTTTTACTTTCATAGAACTTTTCATTATCTGTTTTGGGCTGTGCTTTGCCTTATTTTTGAGTCTCTCACAATATAATTCCATATGTTTTCTGTCTTGAGAGAATCCCTCAAAATTTCTGGGAGGCTAATGGAACTCTCTGTTGTTTTCCAATGGAGGTAGATAATTTTTCAAATATTAAAGAAAAAATTGTCAAGTGCTAAGCACACATATATAAAAATGCCTATGACATATCCTGGATCCCAACAGACCTCTCTAGAGACCATGCCCACACTTTTGTTATACAAAACAGAGCAATGACCAGCGTCAGGGCAGACTTGACCATCCTCTCTTTAACCCGTCCTCCCTCCCTTCTAATATGGAATAAACTCCCCCTTTGCTTCTAAACCTGGCCCTTCGGTATCCAGCTCTGGGAGCCTCTGCGAGACTATTTCTTAAGTCACATTGCTTTCCTTTGTCCAGCAAGCAGACACTCTGTTTACTCTGGTTTTATTCTTGGTAGCTTCTGCCCTATTCTTTAATATTAAATGTGTATATCCTTTGATATTCAAAGAATTTGGGGTAGGGGGGTAGGTAGAAACTTACATTCCCAGTCTTGATCCAATTTCTCTGGAGAAATTGATGCTTTGTCTTCATAAATGAACATAATTAAATATATAATTTTATAGGGAACATATTAGAGTACCAGTGAGATGAAGTGCTGAGATACATTTTACTCTTCCAATGTTTTTAAGGTCCATTCTATCTGAAAATAGTCCAAAGTCTAATTTTGACATTTTATTCTAAAACAGGCATATTTCTTGACATATACGAAGGACAGATCACCGCAATACTTGGACACAGTGGAGCTGGTAAATCAACACTGCTTAACATTCTTAGTGGGTTGTCTGTTTCTACAGAAGGTGAGAAAGCAATTTTACAAAGCAAGTTGGCTGATAAAGCAGGTTCCTCAACCTGATCATGTAAAGGAAAATCTTTCTCTAAAGCAATCCTTTTACACAGTTGAGTAATTTAGAACAGGAAATATTTATTTCATGTTTACATAAATTCATGAGAAAGCCTGTATTCCACTATTATTTGTCATTCCATGTATACTTTGCATTGCTGTGCACACTCATGTTTATATTAAGAATAATCTGAATTTCTCAATGTATTAATTATGCAACTATAAAATGTGATGTTTCTTCAACTAATATCCTATATTATCACTCTGCATAGGGTTACTATCCTGGTGTTAAATACTTTAAAATTTCTATTTATAGGATCAGCCACTATTTATAATACTCAACTCTCTGAAATAACTAACATGGAAGAAATCAGAAAAAACACTGGATTTTGCCCACAGTTTAATATTCAATTTGAATTTCTTACTGTGAGAGAAAACCTGACGCTATTTGCTAAAATAAAAGGGATTCAGCCAAAGGAAGTGGAACAAGAGGTAGGTGAACATATTAGAATATCTGATGGCTTTGGAAATAATTTACTTAATTTGCTCCTGATCGTGTTTTTGTTTAACTATTACTTCATTCTTTCATAATTAAAATTTAATCAATGAAGTTCTAGAATAAGTTTCTTCTCATTATTAAAGAGTAAGAGTGCTTAAAGTAAAATATTTTGTGTTTATGTAGGTTTTTTTTTGATAGGTGAAAAGAGTTATGATGGAATTAGACATACAAAACATTCAAGATGTCATTGCTGAAAAATTAAGTGGTGGACAGAAGAGAAAACTAACCTTTGGGATCGCCATTTTAGGAGACCCTCAGGTGAGAAAATAAAATGTTTTTGAGATTGATTTGAATTGAAGGATATAAAACCATCATTAAAGTCCACACTCTGCTTTAATTACCAAATGTGAGAGAAAGTTTATAATAAAGGATCATGCAAGCCTGATAGGGATTCAGTTGAGGACTATATTTGAATCTAAAAATTACTTTGGTTTCCATGTTACTTTCAGAAGATCCTCACTCTGAAGTGAAAGATGCTTTCATACATTTCCTCCTCTGTAGGTTTTGCTACTGGATGAACCAACTGCTGGATTGGATCCTTTTTTAAGGCACCAAGTTTGGAACCTTCTGAAGGAGCGGAAAACAGATCGTGTGATCCTTTTTAGTACCCAGTACATGGATGAAGCTGACATCTTGGCTGGTGATTCTTGGTTTCTTTATTCTAGCTAGTTATTTATGGATTTAATATGAGATAATATTTTAATACAAGGATTTGATAACCTGTTTGTAAAAAAAGAAAATCTGGTTTGCAGTCCATTTGAGTGTCTTCGTTCCAAAGATCAGAAGAATTCTGACCTCCTAATGAGTTCTTAAGCCCATGCTTTATGTATCTAGTTGTCTGTAATTTTCTTGACTGTCTATATTAATCATAAGTATATTTTTAAAAATTTGAAATGCCAATATTACTTTTCATATTTAGCTTTGTGTTGGTCAAAAAAAACTTATAACTGGGAAAAATTCTTTTTAAATTTATAACTCTGCTGCCTTCTTAGGAGGATCCTTTCTTCCCTGAGTGTGGTATTGGGTATAAAGATGCAACCTGGAGAATGAGATAGAACAAATGTTTTTGCCTAGGAAATAGTGGCAGATGGGGAACACCAGTTTTAGTGATCCAGGAGAGTGTGTGGAGGAAGAATCTGGAAAAGATGAAGTCAGAAAGGGACTCAGTGAAGGAAGAGAAACTTTTTGCTGTCTGGTGTGCAGTGTAACACTATGTTACGTTTCCTCCGTGATACCTGAGGTAAAACGTACTTTATTTCTTGGATCAGTCATCTCCTACCTCAATAATACTGTGTAATAAACCATCCCCAAACTCAGTGTCTTAAATCAATACGCATTTGTTTAGTCCATGAATTGGAGAGTTGGCAGTTTAGCATGGGCTCACCTAGAGAGATTTTCAGGTCTTGACTGAGTTGGCTCACGTGTGTGGTGGTCAAGTGGCCATTGGCTAGGGTGACTTAGGTGACTCATCCCCACTCCAGGTGTGTTTCGTCTTCCAGCAGGCTAGCCCAGGCATGTTCTCAGGGCGATGACTGAGCCTCAGGACAGCAAGCCCCAGTGCGTAAACCCATTTCATGTCTGCTTTCCAATGTCTGCTAACCCACCACTGGCCAAAGTAAGTCACGTGGTGGAGACTGGTGTTAAAGGATGGAGCAGGTCACTTTGCCTATGGTGAGAAACCACTGTAAAGATACATAGCAAATTATGTGGTTAAAGAGAGACTTGAAGAATTGGGCCATCCTTGCAATATTTGTTCCATTGGGTTGGCTGTGAGGGATGCAGTGCATTTATGAGTCTTTCTTCAAGGTAGGCATTGGGGTGGGAGGTGATGCTGCATCCAAGAACTCAATTATATCGTGATTGTATTCATAGTGTTTTTGCCTCCAGAATAGAGAATATATCCATATAAGGAATTCACATAATTTATTCTTTCTTACTTTCTACTCAGATAGGAAAGTGTTTCTGTCTAATGGGAAGTTGAAATGTGCAGGGTCATCTTTGTTTCTGAAGTGAAAGTGGGGTATTGGATATCTTTTAAGGTAATGTATTCTGAGTGTAGTTGTTTTTCATTTGGGTGTATCAATATGAGGGGTGACATTTCACATAATCCTTTAGAGATATAAGAAAGTTAACCTAATTTTTGGTACAAATTGGTTTACAGTAAGTAGTACAAAATATCTCCCTCATTAACATTTCCTTGTTGGAAAATCTCTTGGTTTTAATTAAGCATGCAAATTTCTGAAAGTGTATATATCTTTCAATATAAAATTTTTTAGCCAATATTGATATAGGAAAAATTTCCATTTGTGTCCCAAAAAGAAAGTGATGATTTTTAACAAAACAATTTGGCTGAAAGTCTGAAATTGTATTCCAAATTTACTTCATAAAATGTCAGAATATCACATGGGGCATTTTAGAAAGCACAACATATCAGCAAATGAGATCTGTAAATGGGAGTCATTGGCATTAAGGGAGGCCATTTGCTACACAGAAAGAAACCATTTATTAAAAACCTTATTAATTTTTCATTGATCTAGAAGTGATGTTTCATGCGTTTTACATTCTATCATGATTTTTTAATATATATATGTATTTTTACATGCTAAGCTGCTCTCTATCTATACATACTGTGTGTGTGTATATATATATATATACTGAAATTCTAACTTGCTTTGGTTACATTTTAGGAAATTGATTAGGGGTTTGGGGTTGACCTATGATGTTCTCTATTTTTTCCCTTTAAGATAATGCAAAATAGGCTGCCAATTAGTACTTTGAAGTGGCACATCAAATTTGTGGGAACTCATTACTGAATTTAGCAGGATTGCCTAGAATATGTACAAATTTTTAAATCAAAAACTGTTTTTTCATGAGCAGTGGTGTTGGAGAAGAATTCAAAAGACTTATCTCTTTTGAAACATTAGTTTACACAGGAATGAAACGTACAATCCAGAGAGAATCACATCCCTCATTAGACAACATGTCCCTGACGCCAAGTTAACAGCAGAAAGTGAAGAAAAACTTGTGTATAGTTTGCCCTTGGAAAGAACAAATAAATTTCCAGGTAATTTACTGTACGATCACATAAAAGACAGCTGAGTGTCTGTGACTGTGCTGATTGCATTTTCTGTTTCCCTCGGTTGGGTGTTAAAGCTTATACCATGAAAATATTTACCTTGCCTCCCGTTTCCAACATGATGAAGTGTGTTGCCAGATACATGGTTTTAGTGTGAGAGCAACTAAAATTTCCATGAATGTAGCTCACTGAGAAACCCAGATTTGCTCTTTGTCAGCATTAAATGAAACTTTGAAATATCTCTTCTGAAACAGCAGAAAATTTTAATTTCTGCTAGAGACACATTAAATAAGACTGTTTTTTACAACATTGAAGCAGTTCAATAGAGTCTTTGTAAATTATAATTTTGATTATAAATACAATATGCTCAGTATAGAAAAAAAGTTGGAAAATACAGAGAATAAACTATAATTTACCCCATGCCTAGTGAATTTTTAAATAGACATACAGATACTTATACAAACACACATGGCCATAGTGGCACAAGAAATTTTAAAGCTTATGAAACACAATAAAGATGTAAAATAATAAAATCAATTTGAAAGACAAGAGATTGTCTTATGAGAATGTTTTCCTTGGATTGTTGTGGCAGCTCTAGTATGAAAATATTTTTTAGATTCATCTCTTCTGAGTAATCCTTAGAAATTAGTATTTTACTGTACTCATTACCAATTTTATTTGCATCATTTTGTTACTATTTGCTTTTTAGATCTTTACAGTGACCTTGATAAGTGTTCTGACCAGGGCATAATGAATTATGGTGTTTCCATGACGACTCTAAATGAAGTATTCTTGAACCTAGAGGGCAAATCAGCAAGTGATGAGCCAGGTATAAAAATGTGTGTCGAACAGAAAATTAAGAAAAAAGAAAATGACCATGTATTAATTCATATTCGTAGATTTTTATGTGGAATTCTGCCTAGGATGTGTAGTGGATATAAAATAGAGTTGTCAATTTTTTTAAATATCATAATTATTTTGTATCTAACATAATCAGGCTTGGTGCCAGGAAATTACTTTAGGATATTTGTCCACCTCCTATGTCAGTTATGGTCACATCCTTTTGGAATGCTCGCCTCCCCCTTATCATCAATAGCTCTCTGCTACTGTCATGAATTCTGGCTTTGTCTCTTACTTGCCATTCCCTATAAAAATGTGCTCTTGGTGCTGGCCCGGTGGCATAGTGGTTAAGTTTGTGTGCTGTGCTTCAGTGGCCTGGGGTTCGTAGGTTTGGATCCCAGGTGCAGACCTATGAACAGCTCATCAAGCTATGCTGTGGTGGCATCCCACATACAAAATAGAGAAGAACTGGCACAGATGTTAGCTTAGGGCCAATCTTCCTCACCAAAAAATAAAAATACAAAAAGTATTCTTACTTAGCTAATAAACTAATTCTAATTAATATATTAATAACAGATAACTAAATAAGGTATTATCTTCCCTTAGTTTACTTTGTAATAATAATAATTAGAAGAATTTAGGAGCCTACTGTGTGCCAGCCATTGTGCTCAGATGTTGGATTATATTGTTCTTAATTCTCATAGTAACTTCATGATGCAGGTGAGAAAACTGAGATTTAGAGAAGTTGAGTGATTAGCCAAATGTGGGATGCGAACAGGAGATCGTTCCCGGACTTTCTGTTACTTAAAACCACGGTATCTTGAAAGACTTGCTGAGATGTCAATCATCAGTGGTGAACTAATCTTGTGGCAGAGATTGCAGATGACACAGGAGAGAGCTTTTAGAACCCCGGCTATATAACTTTATGCCTGTGCTTTTGCCTAAGACTCGCTCTGCAAAAATCCCTCAGTGAAGAGCTGCTGCTATTGGTATGAAAGAAGAAATGCTTCCCAAGAAGCCCAGACTGTCTTCAACAGTTAATTTACTCGCTCGTTGAAACTGGGTCTATTATATTTGTTTGAAGGAAACATTTTGAATATAGGTTATGGATATCAGTCGCTTAACTTGTTAGAAGAGTTGTTTCAAATATTCTAACATAATTTTCAAAGTTTCTAAAGAGAAAGTGCAAATAACATAGCCTATTATAATTGCTTATTATGTGGTTATAGATTTTGGCACTCAGAAACAGGAGAAAATCAAAGTGACGAGAGATACTGGAATTGAGTCTGAAACGCAACAGGCTCTTTGTTCTCTCCCTGAAATGAGAAAGGCCGTCAGTACCGGAACTCTCTGGAGACAACAGGTCCTCGCAATGGCAAGGCTACGCTTCTTAAAGTTAAGGCATGAGAGGAAAGTTCTTTTGTCCTTGTAAGTATCAGACAACTTTAAATCTTACTAGTCAATATACACAAAAAGAGTTTAAATGTAAAGAAAATAAGTCTATTAATTTCTTCATTCATGTAACAAATTTTTTTGAGTGCTTGTAGTACTATTGTCCAGTAGTGAACATGGCTGACAAGGCCTTTAAACTTACTACCTTGTGATGGAGAAAAGTACCAATTAAATAATTGTCCATTAAAAATATGTTATTTGTTCATTATATCACAAATCTTTATTGAAGCCTGTTATGTAGGCATTGTTCTAGGTGCTTTGGTTATGTTAATGAGCAAAAAAAGCACAGATCCATGCCCTCGTGGTGTTTATACAAAATAGAGGTTTTACAAAATAGGTGTTTATACAAAATAGAGGTTACACAAAATAGAGTAGAATAAAGGTGTAGGGGGTACTGTGTTCCAGGTTTGCAAGCACTTCTACTCATGCATTGATTTCAGCAAATACATACGATTTCATCCAGCAAGTGTGAAGGACTGTTCTGGACAGTGAACCAAAGCCCCAACTATGATTCTTTAAAAGTTCTATGATTTTTCTCTATCATTTAAAATTTTTCAGCGTCCTTTTGGATCTTGGCTCTTTCAATGTTCTATGTCTTGGGGAGGTGGGTACAATTTTTGATCAGACAAGATTTTAGACTAGAGGGGTGAGGCCAGTGATAAAACATAACTCAATAGTATATCAAGGGGTAATAAATGTAATGGAAAAAAGATCAGAATAAGGGGTAAGATGATAGGTTTTATTATATATTTAAATTTTTCCATTAAAACTTTTAATTGAAAAAATTTAATGAGACTAAAGATAAAATTACTTGAAAAATTCTTGATCTTTTGGAATATGTAATAGCAAACATGTATTGAACGCTTACTCTCCCCCTTACAAGAATGTAAGTTCCACAGAATGGGATTTTTGTCTATTCTGTTTATACTGTATCCCCGGCATCTGGAAGACACCTAAGAAGTATTTGTAGAATGAATGAAAAATATACATGTCAGGCTCTGTCCTAGGCACTTAGTAATCTCACTTAATGCTCACAATAATCAAAGAAAGCAGGTACTATTACAGCCCTCATTTTACAGATAAAGATAGTAAGGCAAAGAGTGGCTAAGAAACTTCCTAATATGTAGCAGAAGCAGGATTCAAACTCAGGTGGTGGCCTCTAGAATCCTTGCCCTTTATCCCTCTGCTATATTGCCCCTTATGTAAGTCAATGCTATACTCACAACAGGAAATGTGCTTCTCTCCATTTTAATAAGCTCTGTGAAGTTAAACATCCCAAGAAGGGCATTGCTAACAATCCCCATAAGAACAGGAAAACAATTCATTCTCTTGGTGTTACAAGCAACTGAAAATCTGTAATCCTTAAAAAAAAAAAAAAAAGCACACAAATATAAATCCTAAATTCTTAAAGTAAATATATTTATTGTATAGTTAACATATTACCAGGGTGGAATATGGGTGAAAAGGAAACTACTAATTTTTCTTTGACACTTCTGCCGTTTTGAATTGGTACAAGAATGCATTATTTTTGTAATTGAAGTGACTTATCCCATAAATGAAATAGATGAACATTTGCTAACGTGGAAAGATGTCAAAGATTTAGATTTTATGTGACAAAGAAAGTTGCAGGATTCCTCTAACACAATTCCAATTTAGAAAATATATTTTCAAATATGAGATCATACATAGTGAGTTTGTGTTCTTATAAATGAAAAGAGTGCAGAAGATATTTACCAAACTCTTGATAGAAATATAATATGGAAAAATAAAGGAATGAAATCATAGAGAAAATTTTACCTTCTATGATATATACTTTAGTAATATTTGAATATCTCTACCAAACATGCATTGCTTTTTGTCAGCTTTATTGAGGTAAAATTGACAAATAAAATTGTAAGATAGTTATAGTGTACATTGTGATGATTTGATTTGATATACATATAGTACATTGTGAGTTTCTCCCATCTAGTTAACTAACACATCCATCACCTCACATATATATATATATATATATATATATATGAACATTTAAGTTCAATGCTCTGAGAAAATTTCAATTATACAATACAGCATTACCAACTACATGTAGTCACCATATTTGACATTAAATCCCCTCAGACCTTATTCATTTTACAGCTGAAATTTTGTACCCTTTTTTTATCTTTCCCTGTTTCTCCTACCCCCCAGTCTCTGGAAACCACTTTTCTACTCCGTTTCTATAAGTTTGGCTTATTCTTTTTAGAATTCACACATAAGTGATACCATGCAGTATTTGCCTTCTCTGTCTGGTTTATTTCACTTGGTATAACGCCCTCAAGGTCCATCTATGTTGTTACATAACATTGCATTGCTTGTATAACAAATCACATCACTAATAAAAAACGATCCCTTTAAGAAATTACTGAGGATGGAAAACATGCTTTTAAAGGGACTAAAATTTCATACCTTACTCAAAAAGGGCCAAGGTGCTGTGCTGAGCTATGCTGATACAGAATGGTTGAGTTGTTTTCTATAGTTCCAAAGTTTTAGAATGTGGCAAAAACCCATTCATGGTAAAACAGTTCCTGGTGGCAAACATACCTTTGAGTCACCAGACACTATGATGGCTCCATTATAGGAAGGATCATCTGAGCCATTTCTGTTTCTAAAGTCATCTATTTCCAAAACTATATCCTGACGCTTCAGTGACCGCACGAGGTCTTCAATATTTGATCCTAATGTAGACCACGAAGGAAGGTAGCATAAAAGCAAGAAAATCAAATCAAAGCTTTAAAATAAGAATGATTTCCTCTCATGTTAAGGAATATCTAGAATAACATGGTAAGACCCTCACTCTTTAAAAATATGATGAAATTAATTCTGATGCTGGGACATTGAAATTCAGTCTACTATTTTCAGTGTAACAACTTCTTTGAGAAATATGTTAACTTATCTTGTAATTCTTATAAAGGAAAAAGAGTTTATTCCTAAGAGTTAGATTTGCAATTCTCACAGAAACAAAACTTTTTATTAGTGATTTTTATAAACTTTGCCAGAACCCTGTAATGTTTGTAATTACAAATAATACATGCTTCAGGACCCAGGCTTCTTCTAGCGATACAAACCAGTCCTACTCATCATGCAACCTGCTAAATCTCACTAACCCTTTGCAATGACGTTCACAACATTAGTGACCCATTCAAAATATTTTCATGAAATTAAGTGAACTTGATATTTTCCATTATATTTATTATTTTTCTTGATTTGAAAATTTGGAGGACATTTTCAAATTAATCTCACTGTTAGTTTCATTTTATGTAACTAAACACCATATTTGTATGTTCAATTTTCATAGGTTGCCATTTATATAACATGTTTGTGACTTAACTAATCAGAGGGAAAATGTTCTAGACTCATGTTTTAATTTTCTTTTACTTAGGTTACTGGTACTTGGAATTGCTTTTATCCCCACCATTTGTGAGAAGATAATGTCTATGGCATTTTTTTACCCTCATCGTTGGGAGCTTTCATCCAGTATGTATTTCCTCTCTCTGGAACACAGAGAAGCCTCAAACCCAAATCCTTAATCTTATGTTAGATTTCCCTGGGGGAATTTGCTAAGTATGTCCTATGTACCGATTAGAGCAAATGTGGAAGATATATATATATATATATATATATGCACCTTAGTGAGATTTATGAGAATGTATTGCCCAACTCTAAAATTATGATTATTCAACAGTTCTGTAGTGTTTTCTCTATTATTTTAAGAAAAGCAGCGTCCTTTTGGGTCACTTTTTATGTTTTATATCTTGTGGAATGCAGTGCAATTTTTGACCATAATTGATTTTAATAACCCTTTCTCAGCCTTCAAACAATTCCTAATGGGTGTGTTTGATTATGGTAGATTTAAAAAAGGGAAAAGTTGTGGAAATTGGGTGGACGTTTGGAAGTATATGCATAGTGGTTATGGAGAATGAAATTTTGCTGGAAAATTTCACAATAAGAAATTAACATAATGCCAACTCTAGTTTTTTTGCCTATGAAGTAGGGCAATTTAAATCTGAAGGGAAAGTAGGTCTGGCTGAGCATAATAAGTCTTTAGAGGGAGAAAGACAGTGTTTGGGGGTTTCCTCTCAATGGTAGCAGGGCTTTCCACAGTACTAATGATGGCTACCTCTGTTCACTAGATAAAATAGCCTAGGGGCTCTGGGTACTGCCAGAGGGAATTCCCTAGAGCGTATATCAAGATGAAGAACATTCTGCTCATGCAGAAAGTACCACCAATGGAGCTCTTTGTCACCTGCAGTCTCATAGAGGGTACCTTTCCTCTTGACTCTCTGTTCAGCTTCCTCCTTCTTCCCTTCTTTTCCCCCAGCATTGTTCAAAATGCTTTGTTCAATCTTTAGACAGAGTAAATAGAACTCGAACTGAAGGGAGAAGTTACTGTGGCGGCTTTTGCTTCAGGTGCAATATGACACAAATTTATCTTTTCCAGGTAGCCTCTCGCCCTGAGTGAGTCCCATGTGGCCAGTGGGCCCCAAAGGGATGGGTTAGTTACATTAGTTTAGTTTTTTAATCTGCTTACAAAGATTATTACTCATGAACTTGCAGAATATTTGTCTTAGCATATTACCTCCAGACATCAAATATGATCTTTGTTGATTCCCCCAGTTTATTAGCTGGGTCCCTTACATGGATTCTATTCTTTCTTTCTGACACAGCCCTGACAGAGCTCCTTGATTTGCCCTTTTGTTAAACAAAATCAGAAAATGGGAGATGATGCCTGCCTGCATGGCCTTCTTCCCTTACCATCTATGTAAACCCAGATAAAATCCGTGTGTGTGTAGGGGAAGGGAGCTTATCAAGGAAGCAATTTGGGATATTAATTTTGTCTCCTGTGGATCCAGGGCAGCTGAGTTCTCCCTTAGTCCCTCATGAATAACTTTTAAAATATTCAATTGGAAATTTTGTTTGTTTAGGAAAGTTAAAATTTTCAGGTTTTTTTTTCTAGTTTTTAGATTTTCACCTGAAACAGGTATTTTCTTTTAAAGAAAGCAATAATTATTATTTGTTTTTTTTACATAGGCATAGCCTAACAAGATAACCATTATATTTAGAGTAGGGATTAGTATAATATTGTTTACTGCCCACTGGTTGAGGGACATGATTTCTTTTTATTTTCAGCCACAATCACCCCTTTAGTCAGGTGTAACAACTTCCTGTCTCAGCAAGACCTCAAATCTTCGGGCTGGTTTGTATCCCAGCAGAAAGCATAGGTCAGTGGTTGTCCTATTTTAACATGCATCAAAATCATCTGCAGGACTTTTTAAAGCAGATTGCTAGGTACACTCTTCAACATTGGTCTTAGCGGTATTTTTTCAAATACTACGCCTACTCAGACAAGGGAAACAAAAGAAAAGATAAACAAATAGGACTACATCAGACTAAACAGCTTCTGCAAGGCAAAGGAAACCATCAACAAAACTAAAAGACAACCCACTAACTGGGAGAAAATATTTGCAAATCATATATCTGACAAGGGGTTAATTTCCAAAATAATAAAAACTCATACAACTCACCAACAGAAAAACAAACAACCCAATCAAAAAATGGGCAGAGGATATGAACAGACATTTTCCAAAGAAGATATACACATGGCCAATAGGCATATGAAAAGATGTTCATTACTAATCATTAGAGAAATGCAAATCAAAACTACAAGGAGATGTCACCTTACACCTGTCTGTATGGCTATAATTAACAAAACAAGAAATAAGAAGTGTTGGAGAGGATGTAGAGAAAAAGGAACTCTCATACACCGCTGGTGGGAATGTAAATTCATGCAGCCACTATGGAAAACAGTATGGAGATTTCTCAAAAAATTAAAAATAGGGGCCGGCCCAGTGGGGTAGTGGTTAAGTTTGTGTGCTCTGCTGTGGCAGCCCAGGATTTGCTGGTTCAGATCCCGGGCATGGACCTATGCACAGCTTATCAAGCCATGCTGTGGCAGGTGTCCCACATATAAAATAGAGGAAGATGGGCACAGATGTCAGCTCAGGGCCAATCTTCCTCAGCAAAAATAGGAGGACTGGTGGTGGATGTTAGCTCAGGGCTAATCTTCCTCAAAGGAAAAAATTAAAAATAAAAATACCATATGATCCAGGTATCCCACTACTGAGTATTTACCCAAAGAACATGAAATCAACAATTCAAAGAGGTTTATGCATCCTTATGTTCATCGCAGCATTATTCACACTAGCCAAGACGTGGAAGCAATCCAAGTATTCATCAACAGATGAAAGAAGATGTCATATATATATCCAACGGAATACTACTCAGTCATTAAAAAATACAAAATCGTTTGCAAGGACATGGATGGCTCTTGAGGGTATTATGCTATGTGAAAGAAACCAGACAGGGAAAGACAAATACTATATGATTTCACTCATATGTGTAAGATAAACAAACACATGGACAAGGAGAACAGATTAGTGGCTACCAGAGGGGAAGGGGGTAGGGGGAGGCCAAAAGTGGTAGAGGGGCACATATGTCTGCTGACAGATTTAAACCAGACTATTGGTGGTGAGCACGATGCAGTCTATATGGACACTGAAATATAATATTGTGCACCTGAAATTTACACAATATTATAAGCCAATATGACCTCAGTAAAATAATTAGGCCTGATTGGCACTAGGCACTGCACAGGATGGGGGAGGATTCTGTGCTGCATTAAATTCTTTCTGGGTACGCATCTTCTCAGAGCCTTTCAATGTGCATTTTGACTCTTTAAGAGGGAGTAAAAACTCTTAGTGTTTCTCAAATATACTTCTTTATGGAACCCTTGGGAAAAAAAACCAACACACTGTTGGGTCCCATTTCTAGAGATTCTGAATCAGTCTTAGTCTATTGTTATAACAGTAATAAATTACCCTGTCTGGAAAACAACTTAGATTTATAGTAAGATCCCTCCATTTCTCCAAGATTGTTTAATTTAAACTTTTCTGGAAATCAAGAAATATTTATGCAGGAAAGATTTGCTCCCTTCTAATTATATCTTGTATATAGGACCAGGAACACAAGAACAATGGCAAGACAATTACTTTCAGAGTTTTAGAAGCTATTTTATTTATAATTCATTGGAAACAGGGAACTGGTGCAAATGACAACTTAGCTCAGTACTTCAAAGGCGATAAATGTAGCTCCAGAGTATCTGTCTTCATTTAACAATTACTAGATGCAAATATGAAAGAGAAACTGCTCAAGCCCTCTAAATATGCACATATAAAATTAAAAATTTAAACTTCTTTTGATATCGCATTGTTCCTGAGACTGGAACCTTCCATTAAGGGTAACAACACATGTTTACTTCTCTCTTTGTTTGCTTCTTAAATCCGACGTATGCTTTCGTTTTGAGTTTTTCTCAGTTTCCCCAAAACATATCTTATAATTGTGATTGTATGATTTGTAACAATTTCAATAGCTTACAGATGTGTTTTGAACTTCTAGGATGACACAATGCTGGGAATTGGGTTTTTGGACTGGTCCTTACTTTTGTTGCTTGCAAGCTGCGTTTCTCCTTACATCGGCATGAGCAGCATCAAGGATTACAAGGTAAGAGGCAGAGGGGGAGGGAGAAGGAAAGGGAGGAAAGAGAACGATTTTATCTGACTTTAGTAATTAGAATTTCATTGTTTTATGTACACAGGATTGCCCTTCAAGAAAATTGTGTTTCTGTATAAATTACGTTATCCTAATCTCATTATAGATTCTGGTAAATGGTTGTTCATGTCAGAGAGGTCAGGAAGTTCATTACTCAACAGAATAAGATTGCCTCAGCTTTAAACGGAGTCATACTAAATCAACTTCAGAGACGAAAATGTGGTCCTTTGTGATTGCGTGTAGTTGCTTCACAATTCCAAAGAGAATTTGTATTTTTAACTATAGCATGAAATATAAGATATATCACATTTCCAAACTTTTAATTACATGTTTGTAAGTTGGACTTTTAAAATTTATAGTATAGTCATTTCTGCTTGTCTACGCCAAAGGGTTAATCAGCTTTACCAATAGGTCATACTTTTCCTATTGAGTCAATGGCTCTGCATTCCCAGATGGGTTGTCAGATACTTAGGAAGATGCCATTTTCTGATCACAGAGACGCTATTTTCTTTGGGAGAGTATTAGCGTCTTAGTTGTCCTGAGGCTTACTTCCCTAAACCTGGGCTAGAAAGTTACTGAAGCTCAGATTCACTGTATAAAACAACATAGACTAAAAAAACTAGCTGCTGCTACATCATAATATTTCTAAAATTTATTAAAAAGTACTATTTCATGTAAACCAAGTCTCTTTTCTACCTAAGATTTCAACCCCTCCTGTATCCCTTCTGTTTCTTTGTCAGCAAAAAGCTCAGTCTCAGTTATGGATTTCAGGCCTCTTCCCTTCAGCATACTGGTGTGGACAGGCTCTGGTGGATATTCCATTATATGGTCTGATTCTTCTTTCAATACGTTTAACTCACCACTTCATGTTTTCGATTTCCATACTTTCATGGGGACTCGTGTTTGCTCTGGTAAGCGATAATTCTTTTCCCCAGGCCAAATATAATAATAGAATTGAAACAAAAATTCATTTGTTTTAACATCATTAACAAAAGGTATATGCCAGAAAATTGCCTTAGACAACTTTATGACCTGATTCTCTCCCTGCTCCCATCCCATACATGATCTGCCATCTCTAATCTCACTATTACTTCTGTTGTTTGCAGGTGGTTTGCATGATTGGTTGTGCAGCTTCTCTTATATTCCTCACATATGTGATTTTGTTCATTTTTCGCAAAGGGAGAAAAAATAGTAGCTTTTGGTGTCTTGGCTTTCTTATTGTAAGTATCTCTCTCTATGCACATTTATATTGTTTTCTTAAAGTTTATTTTTAAAAATGCAAAGTTAAGAGCCAGCCCTGATGGCCTGGCAGTTAAAGTTCAGTGTGCTCTGCTTTGGCAGCCCAGGTTTGGTTCCCAGGCACAGAACATCACCGTCTGCCAGTAGCCAGGCTGTGGTGGTGGCTCACATAGAAGAATTAGAAGAACTTACAACTGTGCATCACTATGTACTGGGGCTGGTGGGGAGAAAAAGGGGAGGAAGACTGGAAGTAAGATGTTAGCAAAGGGCAAATCTTTCCCTGCAAAAAAATTTAGAAAAAATGAAAATGCGAAGTTAAATATAAATACTTAGAAGAGGATAGAGTCACTTCTTTTGTACTCCAATTATTGTTGGACCATGTTCATAGTTTCACCTATTTTTTGCTCATTTTTTTTCTCCTATTTTCCATCTTTTCTTTGAGGTTACTCTTTTACACCTGTTCCTTTGGAAAGAAACAAAGTATCTGTAGAAATCCTGGTACATATGTCATAAGAAGTAATGTCCTATTAACTGTTGGAATTAGTCCTTGACCTATTTGTTTTTTCCCTTATGCATCCCAATATAAAGGGAGATTTGTCAGTTTCATCCTTTAATCAATTTTTGCTTTATATATTTTGACATTATTTTATTGGGTACATTCAAGTTTGAAATTGTGTAGTGATCCAACTTATTCTAATACTGGCTTTTGGTTATAAAGTCAGATGTGTCAAATATTAATGTGGGCACACAAGATTTTTTTTATTTAGTATTTGCCTGATAAATGTTTTTTGTCATGTCTTTACTTTTAAACTTCCAGTGTCTTCATGCTTTAATGTGTGTCTCTTGTAAAGCAAATATAGTTGAATTTTATTTGTGGTTGTTTTTTAATTCAATCTGACAATCTCCGTCTTCAATTTGAGTTTATTGTGATTGCTAATATACTTGAACTTGTTTATTTCATTTCACTTTGTGCTTTGTATTTGCGATGTACATTATACGATTTCTTCTTTTTTTGCCCTGGTTTTTTTGTTCAGTTGAATTTGTTTTCTTTTATTCCATGTTTTACTCCCTTCTGGTTTGGAGGTCAGAAATCTTATTTTATTACTTTGGTGGTTACTCTTTGCATTTGCTAGGGCTGCCATAATAAACTACCACAAATTGGGTGGCTTAACCAACAGAAACCTATTTTCTACAGTTCTGGAGGTAAAAGTTCGAGATCAAGGTGCCCACAGAGTTGTTTTTTCTGAGGCCACTCTCCTTGGCTTTCAGATGGCCATCATCTCCCAGTGTCTTCACATGGTCTTTTGTGTGTGTCTGTATCTCAATTTCCTCTTCTTATAAGGTCAATAGTCATATTGGGTTGGGGCCCACCTCAATGACCTCCTTTAATCTTAGTTACCACTTTAAAGATCCTGTCTCCAAATACAGTCGCACTCGGAGCTACCGGGGTTAGGATTTCGACATATGAATTTTGGGATGACTTCGTTCAGCCCATAACATCCTTGATTGTTTTTTTTTACGTGCTAAACTTAACAAAGCCTAAAGTTAGTCAATATCCTATTTACTTCCAACACTATAATTTGGCGACTTTATTATCAGTAATTGCTTGCCCTACTTCCATGCTGTTTTCTAATGTTTTGGTTCTTTCCTTTTTTAATTCCACAAATAAACCTAATTATTATTATTAAGAACTTAAGATTTGTAAACTTCTTTTTAGATCAGTTTCTTTGTTCACCATTTACACTTGGAGCTTAGTCTTCTCTTTCTCTCTGTCATTTTAATTTTTGCCGTCTAAAGTGCATTATTTATATGTTCTTTTATGAAGGTCAATCAGCTATAAACTCTTGCAATTTTTATCACCTTTTCCCCCTCTCATTCTTAAAAGATAATTTTGCTGCATATACATTTCTTGGTTGACAATTACTTTCTGTCATCACTAAAAAACTTCTATATTCTTGCTTACATTTTTATCATTGAGATGTCTGCTGTCGGTTAATTGCAATTCCTTTGTAGAGGATCTGTCTTTGACTACTTTTAAGATCTTTGAGTTTAACATCCTTAATTTCACTGCCATGTTTCTAGGTGTGGATTTGTTTTTATTTATCGTTTTTCATATGAATTGTAGTGCTTGGATCTATGAATTAATTTCTTTTATTAGTTCAGGAAAATTCTTAGTCAGGATCTCTTCAAGTGTTGCCTCTTTTACTAAAATAAGAATAAAATATTTATTCTTTCCTCCTGAGACTCTACTGAAATAGTCTTACTGTCTTACTGGTAGTTATTCTCAGTCTGTTCTCCACATCTCTTAACATTTTGTTAAAATTTTTCATGTTCTTGTCTTTGCTGCATTCTGGGAAATGCTTCAGACTTTTCTTCCAATTCACTTATTTTTTTTGTTCAGCTGTGTCTATCTTTAATCTTTGACTGATTTAAAAAATTTCAATTTTTTTTTCCAAAACTCTATTTGGTTCTATTTCAAATATCTCCAGTTGTTCCTTGCAGTCTTTTGTTACTTGATTGTGTTTTTTTATTCCATATTTTATTTCTTTATATATTTAATTAAAATAATATTTGTATTTGTTATTTGACAATTCTAATACCTAAAGTCTTCAAATGGTTTTAATCTATTGTTTTTCACCCTCCTGACTCACACTTATTGTGACTTGTTGCCTTGTATGTTTGATATTTTTTTTTTATTGGGAGCTCATATTTGGTTGACCTTTAAGTATGGAACTCCCAAGATCCTAAATTGGAAATATTTTCATCCCAAAAGAATTCTCAATTACTTTTGCAAGAAGTAAAGTGCAGAACCCAACTAGGATGGCATAAGCCATCTTAGTGTCATGCATGAATATGGTATTTGCAAGGAACACCCATAAAGAGGGTTTCATTTTGTTCCCCTGAAAGTATTTGCAGGGAAGGACCTTAAGTAGGGCCAAAGTCCTAGCCTCTCGATCCCTGCACTGAAAGGGGCATTTATTCCCAGGTCTCTCAGATTTGCTGTTTACACAATGGTCCAAGTCAGGTTGCAGGCTTTGTTTTTGCCCTTGAAGAATTCCCTCACTTTTTTTTCTGAGGCTAGTAGTGCATTTAAAGGACATTTGATAACTTTCCCAAATTTAATTGTTTGGTTTGGGTAAGGTCCTTAGGTTATCTAGTCCTCCCTATTTCTACATACAGGAGTCCATACCTAACTTTTAAAACTATAGTTTTATAAAGCAGTGAATGTAGAATCTAGTTTATAGCATATGGAAGAGTAAATATAGAATGGGGAAGTAGAAACAGGAAGTGTTTTACTACTCCTTAGAAAAACTGTTGTTGCTTGCCAGAAGGAAGAGTTAATGGAAGGATTCTTTTTATTTTTCTGATGGATGAGACAAGATAGATGGGCTAATTTGTGCAGGAAGATAATAAAAGAAAAAAGGAAATAAGAAGCCAGTAGGATTGTCAAAGATAAGTTCTTTCATTGCCTTGTTAGATGTAGAAAGTTTAACTTCAGTTTTCTGTAAAACTTAAGATATATTGCTACATATTTTGTTAAAGCAAATCCTTTGATAATTATAAATGCTATGGCCAGTAAATCTTCGAGGAGATTCTGATACAAAGTTATAAAATAAGCTGATGAGCCCTCATATTATTTCAATTTATATAGTTTTCTCCAGAAAAATGTTTCTTGTGCTTGTGGAAGAAACAGTATTTATATCCTTTTTGTACTATTATCTATTTCATATGTGTAAGTTCTTGGTACCCAACACATTACACATTGGCTTGATGTATGGAGAGCTGACTCATACAATAGCTTCTTATAAAAGTATGATGGTTAAGAACTTGGCTGCTGGAGTCAGACAACCCCAGGTGTGAATCCTTGATCTGGGTTAGGATTGAGTTTGTTAAAGAGTGTTGATTATCACAGCACTGGTAAATTTCTCATCAAAGTACTTGGTAAATAGTAAATGCTCAACAGGAGTTTCTATCCTCTTCTTTCTCTTTCTCTTCCTCTTGTTATTCCTGTAACTACAGGGACTACAATTCCATTTAACGAAATATTTTGCATAAATTGGACTTTCAAATGCATCTTTTTAAATTATTTGAGGAATAAAAGCATAAAAATAGAAATTCTTATTCTTTACCTTCTCCAATATTAATTAATTAATTAATATTTATGGTACTCCGCTGGCACATACCTGACACCTGGCTTGAACAAGACAAAGTCTCTGCAATTGAGAGGCTTACATTCAGTGAAATATATAAAATAAAGTGATTCCTATTCAAATCAAAATATATACTGTTTGGAATGTCATGTGGATTTGTAATGGAAGGAGAACTGGAGGTGGGGAATCCACTTAGGAAACTACTGACACAGTCTGAGCGGGGATACTCGCTGCCCTGTACAGTGCTAGATCCATATTATTTTCCTCTGGGGATGTTTTAAACCTTTCAATAGTCCTACCTCAGATATCAAAATGGGTAATTCTCATATTTCTCCTATTTCTTAAATATGGCAATAAATACCCAGCTCAAAATTTATTTTGTCTTTTTACCTTTTAAGTTAATCAGTTAATGTCAGTTAACTGATATTATCATATCATCAAGTCATATCATCTGTTAATTCTTAGCTGTATCCTGGTGCTGAAATCATCTGAGGACTTATGGTAGTAAACAAAGTAAATAATGTTACATCTCCTTCTTTTATTGTTGCTTCTATCCATACTAGGTAGTACAATTCTCTCAGATATGCACGTCAGACCTTATTGTATTCCTATGTTTCAGCTGTAAAGATAGTTTGATGCTTCCTAAAGAGGAAACCCTAACAATATTGGTGTATATGAGGTGAAAATTGAAAATGAGAATATTTCCCAGGACAACAGATTATTCATAGAGAATATCTTAAAATGTTAAATATAACCGAGAAAATTATAATACCTCTGGATTTTTTTCTTTTAGATCTCAATATTTGTATTCATCATCCTGGTATCAACTCACTTTGAACGTTTCAAGTTAATTTTATGCATGATTTTAATACCTTTGTACACTTTAAGTGGATTTTTCACGTTTTTGATAGAGGTAAGCAATATTTCCTACTGTGTCACTGGCCTTGATCATGTAGCCCATTAATAACATCTTTACCCAATGTTGGAACAGGTACATTTTGTAAAATTCAGAAATTATTCAATGCTGATAAGTCATGAAAATAAGATTTTAAAACTGTATAAAGTTGAAAGTTGTCAAATTCATTGAAACTAGTATTCATACCCATAGGAAAGTGGGTAAATCTATTTAGAAATGCAGTAGGAAGCACAAGCTTGGTTTATGAGTTCCAAGAGGGGGTTATGAGAGAGGACCTGAACTTTTCCATTGTTACAAAACACACTCTCTTGGGGAGAATCAGTCTTACCATAAGGTAAAAGTTTTCCATTTCAATTTTGATAAATATCTGAAGTTCTTATTGTGCTTAAGTCTATCTTTTCCTAAAATATAGGACTGCATGGAAGATGTGACATATTGTGCTCTTTGCGTACCACTTAGGGTCAATAAATTGCTTTTGGAGTGTGTGGTTGGTAAGGAAAGGAGAGCGTGATGCTACTAAGTGCTTCTGGGAGAAACCAGGCACTACTGAGAGTTTGGGGGAACTGTTGATAAACCTCACCTACGAAGCAGTTCCGTACTTTGTCACTCCCACTAAAAGGAAACTTGTAAGTCCCTACTACATAGAATTGGAAAACAAAAAGTGTTGGAGATTATCACCAAGGAAGCATGTCAGCTCCTCCACAGACTTTGGTATCAGAGAACAAGTCTTATCCCAATTCATGGCATATTCCCTGGTGCCCCATGGAACATCAAGTACAATGTATGCATATTTAATGTATAACTTTTATATTCACAAAGGAGAGCAACTTTCATTTAACTCTTGTTTATCTTCAACAGCTGTCCTTTATAAATACGAGAAGCTCTGAAAGTCTGGACATTGGAATAGATGATGTTAATGAAACCATTCTCTTAACAATCTTAATAGTAAGAAAAATTTTCTGAACATATGTTGCATAGGATTCATAGCTGTGTGATATACTTGATCTTATTCAAAGACCGGGAAATTTAAATATCCTAAAAATACCCACTCTTACTATATTCTGCTTTCAAATATAATGGCAGTAAAGCCTAAAGATATTTTTCTATATAGAGTCATCGATAGTCTAATATACACTGGAAATTCTAAAGACTTGATTGCAATTATTATGATATACCTGCTTGAAGTGATATATGTATCTAAAGACAGTTTGAGGTGGTTTATAAGAAATATCACAGATGTGTGACTAAAAATAATTTGAATGTGGATAAAAAATAAGTTAATTTGAATAATGAAGAAGAGAGGGGAAAATTATGTGGAGTTTTATACTGGGAAAAGATACTGACACAAAGTACAAATGTTATTTCTGTGCATTATGGTGACTGAGGCAGAAAGGGGAAACACAATGGCTTACAGGCTCCTTTTTTCTCTTAATGGCAGAACAGCAGATTATCAAAGGAGAAAAATTTGCTAAATTTTTATAAATTTATAAAATTATATACATTTTCACATAGATCTTTGTATATTGAATATATATTCTTCTTATTTTGTCAATAAATGCGGAGATGCTCCATATACACTAATTTTTAACTGACCATTAATAAATACTAAAATTATACAATTGTTTGGGGCATATATTCATTAAAATGTGCAACTCTGGCTAACACCACAAACAACGCCTGGAACCTCCAAGCCTTAAGACAATGAAGATTTATTTTTCACTCACATAAAGTCCAGTGCGGGTTATGTGGCCCTCTTCCATTTTGTAGCTATGTCATCTGAAACTCTTAATCTCCACAGTTGTCTCTGAAGGGGAAGAGGTTAAACCATTGCACAGGATATTAAAGGTCAGGCCTAGAAGTGGCTTGCGTGACTTCCTACCATACGCTTCATGGCTCTTTGTCTACCTGTTTTTAGTTAGTTATGTGTGGTTGTAAAAACTGCAGGTTTGCTTCAGATGTAAGTTTCATTTCAGATTTTTAAAATTGTGATTAAAAAATACATAACATAAAATTTACCATCATAACCATTTTTAAGTGCATAGTTCAATAGCGTTAAGTAATTTTTCTAAGAGTTTTATAATTTTGGATCTTATGTTTAGAACTTTAATCCATTTTGAGTTAATTTTTGTACATAGTGTAAGATAAAGGTCGAACTTCATTCTTTTGCTTGTGGATATCCAGTTTTCCCAACTCCAATAGTTGAAGAGACTGTCCATTCCCTGTTGAGTGGTCTTGGCACCCTTGTTGAAGGTTGTCTGATAACGTATGTGAGGGTTTATTTCTGGGGTCTCTATTCTATCCATTGTTCTATTTGCAGATATAAGTTTTGTACATGGTATATTTCTTTATTCTCTTTCTCTCTCACAGTATAATGATGGCCACCTAAGTCAATTTGGAACAATACAGTCTGAGGATGCTTTTATTTCACTTTTAACATTGAAGGATAGTTTTACTGGATATAGAATGCTTAGATTTTTTCCAGCTTTTGAAAGCTCTTTGAATATGTCATTCTGGTTTCTTCTGGATTCCATTGTTTCTGGAGAGAAGCCAGCCATTAATTGTGTTCATACTCTTTTCTAAGTGATGAGTTCTTTTTTCTCTTACTGCTTTCAAGATTGTCTCTTTGTCTTTCAACAGTTTGACTATAATCTGTCTAGGTGTGGATGTTTTTGTATTTCTCCTACTTAAGGTTTGTTGAGCTTCTCAGATGTGTAGATTGTTTTCCATCAAGTTTTAGAAGTATTTGGCCATTTATTTCTTCAAATATTTTTTCTGCCCTTTCTCTCTCTCCTGTTATTCTGGGACTCCTGTTACATGTGTATTGGTGTGTTTGATGTCCCCCAGTTCTTTAACGGTTTGCTGATTTATCTTTCATCTTTTTTCTCTGCTTTTCAGTTCAATTATGGAAAGTCTGTCTTTGATGAGTCATACTTTAATTTTTTAAACATTATTTTCTTTGGTTCAGTGGACCTACTTAGAATAATTTCTTTTTTGTCTTTAACTGCTAAATCCAAAATCTGCTAATATGTGGAGACAATTTCTATTGAGTGATTTTTTTCCCTAAGTGTGGTTCACTCTTTCCTGTTTCGTGATGTTTTGCTGTTTTTAAAATATACTTAAATATGTAATTCTCTGGATATTTTTATGGTTTGTTACATGCTAGAGACTAGCAATTTTAATATAATTTTTCCAAAAATGGGCATTCAGTTATCTCAATGCATTTTTGAATACTCCATTTTATGCTGTCTAAAATGAAATAACATCTTTATCAGTATTGTATTTACTTATGTGTATGGATCTAATTCTGTTTATATTCTCTTTACCCCACTGATCCATTTGTTTATATCAATGCCAGGACTACATTGTTTTAATTACTGTAGCTTTGTATATTTTGCTTAATTTGAAATGATAAGTACCCCCTCCTCATTCTTATTTGTCAAAAATTTTCTGTTTTCACATAGAACTGAGTAGTTAAGTGTCAGAAAGTGGCATGTAGATTTTTGCAGACATTGTTTTAAATGTCCAATTCATTACAGCAGAATTTATGAGTTCAAAATATTGATTTTTAAATATTTTTCTGCATTTAAGACATTTTATATGCTATAATACTTTTACTTTATATTTTTATTTTATTTCACTTTTATACATTTTCGGTTAAGTTTATTCTTGTGCACATTTATTTATTTATACCTTTAGCCATTAAAGTTTTTTCACTGTACATTCTAATTAGTTCTTATTGGAATATAGGATTTTTGTGTAGTCGTCTTGTGTTTGTTTACTGAATTTTCTTCTTATTTCCAATCTGTTTTCAGATACTGATCGTGTATTTTCTAGTTAAACAACATTATCTTTAAACAATTACATATATATTTGAAAACATATACTGCCTTATATATTCTTGCCTCGTGATACTGCCTTGAATCTCTAAAACAATATCAACTGATACTGTTGCTAGCAGGCATCCTTACATTGTTTATGATTTTACTGAGACGTTCTTAGTGTTTACCATTAGTATTATATTAACTGTTTAAAATATCAACTATTTATCTTAATTCTCTCAATTCCTAGTTTACTAGAGTTTTTAGTCTTCTGTTTTTTGCTTTTAGTATTTATTAAGAATGAATCTTGAATTTTATCAAAGGCTGTGTGCATTCAGAAGAGTCAAAGATTTTTTTACTACATTTATTAAGATAATTAATGAATTTTATTTCATATTTCATGTTTAAGAAAACTTTCCCTCCTTGAGGTCATGAAAATATTCTTTTATATTGTCTTCTGAAAGATTTATATTTTCCTTACATATTTATGTCTCTAATCATCTAAAATTGATTTTTTTTTCTGTGTTGTGAAGTAAGGGTCCTATTTATTTCTGTCTTTAAGGAGACCCAATTGTCCCAGTACTACTTATGGAAAAGTCTGTACTCTTCCCGTTGATATTCAGAGCTAAGTCTGTTCATATATAAAATGCCCATATATGCATTATATGCATATATATAAGAAAATGGTCAAATCATCTATGACAAAAGGCAAATATTACCCGCTGAGTTTGAATCCCATGATGATGCTAATTCTAATTCTTTCTTTGCTTTTAGCCATACCTTCAGAGTGTCATTTTCCTTTTTGTTATAAGGTGTCTGGAAATGAAGTATGGAAAAGAACCAATGAGGAAAGATCCAGTTTTCAGGTGGGGAGAACGTTAACTTCTGAATATAACTTAAATATTTAATGTTTATGGCAGTATAATTAACATCCATTTATTAGGACAGATTTCCTATCCAACTCTCGGTTAGGCCCATTAGACAGCGTTATTCTGAAACAAAACAAAACAGGATTAGGTTGAATGCAGGGAGACACAGTTCCTAAATCATCAGTCTTACTGATTTTACACGTGCTGAGTTTTGTCCTGTTCATCTCTATAAGCAGTGGTTAAGCACCAAACCTTGTTTTTCTCCTGCTTATGGCAAGGATAGGTCCCTGAGTATAAGACACAATAAAAAACTGGTGTTCAGGGCCTGCCCGGTGGCACAGTGGTTACGTGCGCATGTTCCACTTCGGCCGCCCAGGGTGCGCCGGTTTGGATCCTGGGTGCAGACATGGCACTGCTTGGCATGCCATACTGTGGTAGGTGTCCCACATATAAAGTAGAGGAAGATGAGCATGATGTTAGCTCAGGGCCAGTCTTCCTCAGCAAAAAGAGGAGGATTGGCAGCAGTTAGCTCAGGGCTAATCTTCCTAAAAAGAAAAACAACAACAACAACAAATTTTCAGTATAAGTGTGTGAAGTGTTTTGAAAAGGCAAAAGAAACCAGTTATGGTGATCATTTATGATGTAATGTGATAGTGATCTGGATGGCAACAGACTAAAAAGACTATATTTGAGAGAATGTAGAGAGCTAGATGACAGATGGGACAAAGCTTTTAAAGAGAAGAAATTGTCAAAGAAACTTTCAAGGGACTTGACTACTGGAGGGGTTATTACTGTTAAGAGGAATCTTGTAGGTAGTAAATTAATCATTTTATATTCTTTTAAAGCAGAGGATAATAATTTAATGATAGAGGCTTACATTCTCTTAACAGTTGTTGTACACCTAGAATTGCATTTTTCTGTTATTTTATTTTCTCTGCAGAATCTGTCCAAGAAGTAGGGAAAGTCATCCAAATCCAGAAGAGCCAGAAGAAGAAGATGAAGATGTTCAAATTGAAAGAGTGAGAACAGCAAAGGCCTTCACTACTCCAAACTTGGATGAGGTGAACACAAGTGACTAGACCTTTCACGAAATACCGAGATGGTTAGCTGGTCCTGTAGAGCTGTTGAGCTGTCAGTTTCCAGTTTGAAAACCGTCTTTTGTTTCTGTAGTACTTCTCTTTGAGGTCATATTCAAATCATTACCTTTTGACGTATTTATTCTGTCATCACTCTCTTCATTTTCTCTTCTTCAGTTTTTTGTGGGTCTTAATCTGCTAGTTCTTCATTCATCAGTGCAATTCAAGAAGTTCTCTGATATTTTTAGCTACTTTGACAAAATCCCACATCTTTTGCAAGAGTGTCAATTTCATTTTGCATTATATTGAAATTGTAATATTAATAACTGTAAATAGCATATGAAAAGGAGCAAGTGAGTTTAAATTATATGAAAATCAATAAAAAATGAAGAGAAATGAAATTAGTGGGGGCCGGCTCCGAGGCTGAGTGGTTAAGTTCACCCGCTCTTCTGTGGCCGCCCAGGGTTCAGATCCTGGGCGCGGACATGGCACCGCTCATCAGGCCACGTTGAGGCGGTGTCCCACATCCCAGAACTAGAAGGATCTGCAACTAAGATATGCAGCTGTGTACAGGGGGGGGTTTGGGGAGATAAAGCAGAAAAAAAAATATTGGCAACAGTTGTTAGCCCAGGTGCCAATCTTTAAAAAAAAAAAAAAGGAAATTAGTGCAAAGGACAAGGTGGATGTTCAGCATAATGCAAAGGAATATATTTGATTATGAATTAGTTTTACCAGTAGTTGATAAAGCAGTCTTCATAAATGAACATACGTTTTGGCATTTTATTTGAAAAAAGAGGCTGACTTACCAATGGCACAAAATCTGATCAGATTCGCAGACTAGGGAATGAAAGCTAAAACACAAGTGCATAAAATATCTGAAATTTAACAAGAAAATCTTGCTTCATTATGCTTTCCAGAAACCAGTCATAATGGCAAGTTGTTTACACAAGGAATATAAAGAGAAAAAGAAAAGTTGCTTTTCAAGAAGAAAGAAGAAAATAGCCATTAGGAATGTTTCCTTCTGTGTTAACAAAGGTTTGGCTAATGTTCCCTTTATTAGAGTGTTCCTTATTCTCTAGGTTTAGGACAATGAAGGCGATAATTCCATTCTTTGAGACTATTCATGTATCTTGGTTAACATGTAATTGAAAAAATCTTTGACCTGTCAGCAGAGAAAACTTTCTACTTCAAAATCCTGTCCCAATTCAAATGGCAAGAAACCTGATCTTGGATCAGGAAGACCAAATTATTCTACTGTAAATCCAGTCTTTCCGTTAACATTGTAATATAGAAAATTATGAATGTGCTGTTTGAAAATGTTATTTTGTTTCAAAATGTTTCTAAGCTAAGCAACTTTAGGTTAGCCAACATTTAAAGTACAAATATTCGCTGCTTGGCGGCCTGGGGTTCGCCGGTTCGGATCCTGGGTGCGGACATGGCAACACTTGGCCCGCATGCTGTGGTCGGCATCCCACATATAAAGTAGAGGAAGATGGGCATGGATGTTAGCTCAGGGCCAGTCTTCCTCAGCGAAAAGAGGAGGATTGGCAGCAGTTAGCACAGGGCTAATCTTCCTCAAAACAAACAAACAAACAAACAAATAAATAAATAAAGTACAAACATTGATGGTGACTCTTTCTTCCAGGTGAAGTTTTGGGATTACTGGGACACAATGGAGCTGGTAAAAGTACTTCTATTAAAATGATAACCGGGGACACAGAGCCCACTGCAGGAGTGGTATGTGACATGTGACGGAACCAAGCTCATTGCCAGGAGAAATCTCATTTTAAATATCAATGACATCCTTACATTATTCCTATCAGTAAATCCAATGATTTTTTTAGAAAATGAATAAATAGATGAAAGAATTTGTAAAAAATCTGTTTCGTGCTCAAAAAATATTGCATCTTAATGGCCACTTTTATCTCCTTTAGAAGTAGATGGAAGATAGGAGCAAAATCTGGCAGTGGATTTGAAATTCATTGTCCTATGTAGGTGGTTTTACAAGGCTGCAGAGCATCACCAAGCCCACAGGGAGATGACCTTGTCAAGTTTTTGGGGTACTGTCCTCAGGAGAACCCATTGTGGCCCAGTCTTACAGGGAAAGAACACCTGGAGTTGTATGCGGCAGTGAAAGGACTGGACAAAGAGGATGCCGCTCTAAGTATTTTAAGGTACAGAGAAAAGCCTCCCTCATACTTTGTAGCTGGAGGAAGGGAAGAATTTGTCATTTCTTCACGCAATATGGAAAGGAGATCCTAAACGACGTCTTTAAACTTTCATGCAAATAAAATGATTGAAAATCTGAGTAAGAACTAAATCATAGGATTTTGTGTTGGTTGGTGACAATGTTAATGGTCCCTAAGTGTGCTATTTTCAGATTGATAGGGCTGGGGTTTTCTATATCGTTTTAGGTAGGGACATGTGTGCCTCATGTATAATCGCAGTGTTTTTTGTCAGATTGGTGGACGCGCTCAAGCTGCAAGACCAGCTGAATCTCCTCGTGAAGGCCTTGTCGGAGGGAATAAAGAGGAAGGTAGGGGCGGGGCTCAGTGTTACTCTGCGCACCCCGCGATGGGTGCCACACGCGCTGTTCCTCTCGTTCCAGCTGTGCTTCGCGCTGAGCATCCTGGGAAACCCCTCGGTGGTGCTTCTGGACGAGCCGTCCACGGGGATGGACCCCGAGGGGCAGCAGCAAATGTGGTGAGGGGAGTCGTTTAAGTGTCTGAGTCAATAGTGTGATGCTACAGTTAATTGTTTTTCCTTTTTTTTTTTTTCACATTTGCTCCATTAACCTTTGAGGCTCACATCCTCTATTGTTCAGTTCTGTGAAACTCAAGAGTATTCAGAATTCCTCAAGGAAGGAAAAATAGACATCTTAAGAATCAAGTGGACTCTTGAATATATTTGATTGGATTTTTTTCTCTTCCCTTCCCCCTGCCTCCTTCTTCTATTTTATTTTTCAGTTATTGAAAATCTTGCTATGTGATATTTCTCTATATTTCAACTTTTTTAAAAAGAAACATTATTTTACTATTTCCCAGTCTTCTGCTTTTCACTCTGTGAAGACTATTAATGTGGTAATATAATTACATAATGTGGTACAATGTTTATATTTCTCTCTAGAGCAAAGATTTTTTCTTATAACCTCATGTAAAATTTTCTGTGTAGACTTCATACTTATTCCCATTCACCTATTTTTTCAAATTACTTTCTAAGTGCAAACAATTCCTTACTTTATCTTTAGGCAGGCAATTCGGACCATTGTTAAAAACACGGAGAGGGGCGCCCTCCTGACCACCCATTACATGGCAGAGGCTGAGGCGGTGTGTGACCGTGTGGCCATCATGGTTTCTGGAAAGCTGAGGTGGGAGCCTGTCGAGAGCCAGCACTTGACCCCCAAGTTCTTGAAGAGAGAATTTTGGTTCACTGTGAACAGCCGATGCTCTTCAGCTCCTTGATCTATGATCCAGCACCTTCCTCTGCATTTGCAATTGAGGAAGAAATTAAGAGACAAGTATTTGTTCTTTCAACTCTTCTTTCTCTTCCCTGGGCTAGGTGTATTGGTTCCATTCAACATCTGAAAAGCAAGTTTGGTAAAGATTATTTACTAGAAGTAAAAATGAAGGAACCCACTCAGGTGGAACCTCTCCACGCAGAGATTCTGAAGCTTTTTCCACAGGCCACTGGGCAGGAAAGGTAAAGGAGGTTGTTGGCTTGGGTGACAAGTATAAGGGTTTTCCAGCACACATCATTTAGTCTTGTATTAGTCTGGACAGGGAGAGAAAGGCTGAGCAGGCTTGTTTATTACAGAACAAGTTGTTTAGAGGTCACTAGGATGTGTAGGTAAAAAAGACAGCAATTAAAAAGTCATTTTCAGTGAGTGTTTCACACCTCAGAAAAGGTGAATGGAATGTGTGTGTGTGTGTAAACGGTGGAATAGCTTAGAGGGTAGGAACTAAGTACAGATGAACTAAACCATCAATTTAATGTTTTTTTAAATAGTGAAAATTCTGGCAACCAATAGCATTTTACCTAATATAAAATTGCATCATGAGCTCCATTAAAGAGTCACATGCTTCAGAAAGATTGACTGTATTCTAAATTAATTGCTATGGTTCTCTTAAAGTTGTATGTGGTCAGCTATAGTTTACAAGCAAGGTTAACCAAACCCATGTGAATAGTGGAATGAGGATGAATTTAACTGAAAGATGTACAGGGTTTTCTTTTTTTTTTGAGGAAGATTAGCCCTGCGCTAACTGCTGCCAATCCTCTTTTTGCTGAGGAAGACTGGCCCTGAGCTAACATCCATGCCCATCTTCCTCTACTTTATATGTGCGACACCTACCACAGCATGGCTTTTGCCAAGCGGTGCCATGTCCACACCCAGGATCTGAACCGGCGAACCCTGGGCTGCCGAGAAGCAGACTGTGTGAACTTAACTGCTGTGCCAGTGGGCCAGCCCCAGAGTTTTCTTATGTACTACTTCTATTCAGTTTTTAAAATAGTTTTTATTCAGCACCTACTATGTGCCAGAGACTACGTTGAGTAGTCAATAAGTAGACAGGGTTTATATAGTTCTTCCAATGTTTTGGGGGCAAGATATTAAGGAAATAAAGATATAAATAGAAGAGGACATGACATTAAGGTAGGACTTTAAGACTGAGCAGGGTTTCACCAGCTGAAGAATGCAATAAGAGCCACTCTTTTGAGGAAACAGCATGTATAAAGAACTTAAGTCAAGAATAAACTTTATACATGCGAAGGGTGGAAAGAAAGCTCATGGAGCTGATATGTAGAGAGATATCCAAGTGGAGTTGCCAAAATATAGAGATGTAGGCTGTGGCTCAGAAGAAAATGAAAGGTAACTGAGAGATCTGGTCTGGCAATAAACAAAGTGGGGCATTTTTACTATACAGAAGACCATTAAGCTAGGAGAATGGCTGAGGTCAACAAGGGGGACAGCAAGGGGAGGGGGTCTAGGATGGACCCCAGGAACTCTTGGTGTTGAGACTGGATTGAAGAGAAAAGCTGGTGGGAGAAACTACCACCCCCACAGCAACAGCCATAATGACAAATACTAAGGAGTGTCTAGAACTGCACTGTCCAATAGAATTTCTGTGATGATGGAAATGTCCCATATCTATGCTGTCCAATATGGCAGCCAATACCCCCATGTGGCTACTGAGCACTTCAAATGTGGCTAGTGTGACCAAGGAATTGAATTTTAAATTTTATTTATTTTAGTTAAAGTAAATTTAAATAGCCACATGTAGCTAGTAGCTAGCGTATTAAACAGAGTAGGTCTAGAGAGTTAGAAAGAAAATCATAAAAGTGTCTCAGAAGCTGAGAGAGAGAGAGAGTGTATGTGTGCGTGTATGTTTAAGGAGGGTTTACTTAATGCTTTTTAGAAGTCTAAAAAATAAGGACTAAAGGGTGTTCATTGAACTGTGCAACATGGAAGTCATGAATGAATTTATTTGGGGAGAAAGGACCTGGAAATCAAGAAAGAATTGTCTTTAATAGAAGAGAGTTCAACAGGTGTTAATTCTTATAGGAGAAATTGAAAAGTAAATGTAGAGGGGAAAATTTGACTAAAAGGTTCCAGGGAGCGTGATGAAGGATTGGCTTTTGAGAGCAAGAAATATAGCACAGTCAGAAAGACAGCATAGGCTGAGTATGAAAGATTATTACAGGTATTTTTCAGAATTTATCCTGAACATTAAATTAGGAGCAACCAGATTTTTCTTATCAAATTTCTATGACTAAAGATAAGTTATTTGGCTCAGATTCATGCTCTATCAAATTAAACTATTGACCTTTTTATTTAAAGAAAGCTTTGAAAAATTCTGTTGTTATTTTGCCTATCAATTCCTTATCAATACTATAACACTGAAACGCAGCACATCTCACTCTTTCCTCCTCCCAGGTATTCCTCCATGATGGCATATAAATTACCTGTGGAAAATGTGCACCCTCTATCCCAGGCCTTTTTCAAATTAGAGGCAGGTAAGTTTAGACATTTTTAAGACTGTATGTATTGTACATATTTTCATGTGGAATGCATGCTATATCATTTCAAGTAGAATTATTACATAATAATTAAAAACTTGGAAAATTTCTACTGGAAGAGTCTTAAAAATCCTGAAGAGAATGGAGTGGTGGCCCTAGACTTAGGCTTACTCCACTTGATTCTTCCGCTTCTAGCAAGGACACCCAGCTGCAAGTCAGTCAGAACATTCTGTCCTGGTTCCATTGCATGGCGTTGGAGGGTAATTATCAGCATGTTTTCCCAAAGAACACCAAGCCGAGCTTCTAGCATCTGCATATTTATCAAAGTCAGAGATATAAGGAGCAAGACTATGGAGCCAATGATTGGAGGCCCCAGTGAAGCTCAGAGAAGAAAAACACATAAGGGTGAGATGTGACAAGTCAGGATTGGGGAGGGGATCTGAGCTAGTTTCAGAGACACTGGCTAGAGCTCACACTGGGTATTTATGAGGCCTTGACCTGTGAAAATGCGGGATTCATTAAAAGGAAACCACCATGGAGTATACTCATCCATAGATTGACAAATACAGAATAAAGCAATATTTGACAGTTGATTTGGAGTCCACGACATACTTCAATAATAATCAAAAGATGAAATACTGAAATAAGTCACAAGGAGCTCTTTAAAGAAAAAGTTTCCTGGTAATTCATACATCCGTCCATTGCTGTCTTTTGATTAGCCATATCAGCACACTGCTTTAATTTATCCTTCAAGAAAATTCAATGACTTGGCCTGTATCTTAAAGTATCTCAGGATTTGAAGGGGCTGTTTGTGTTGCATACTTTGAAAGCAGTTTTGGTGAAAAACATGGAAGCCATTAATGTCAGTCCCTCTAAATGCAGTGAAACAGACCTTCGATCTGGAAGAATACAGCCTCTCTCAGGCTACCTTGGAACAGGTGAGTTTTCTTTAGACCAGAGAGCATCATCCAGATAAGCTTCGTGTGAATCTCCCTGTGCATCCTTCTCTCAGAAAGACCCTGACACTTTTGTTTCCTTATTTATTTTCTCCTACTTAGGTATTCTTAGAATTCTCTAAAGAGCAGGAGCTGGGAAATTTGGATGATGAAGTTGATGCAACAGTTAGATGGAAGCTCCTCCCACAGGAAGAGCCTTAAAACCCTGAACCTCTTAACGTTAGATTTTAGGCCTTACTACATTGTTCGTTTCCATAATTCTAGAAGGATCTTTCATATTGCTGCAGTTAACAAAACAAAATATTCAGTAGTTAAGCATTCAATGATGATTAAGGTTTTCAATGGCTTTTTAAATTTTAAAATGGAGGGGAGAGGTGAAGATAGGCAAAGTTACTAGACAAAATTAACATAATCAAATGTTAAATTAGTCACTAATATAGGTCTATTTTGGGCTTAATATTAATTCAAAAATCACATAATGTTAGACTAGCTTTTTATTATATCACTAAGGCTGAATGCTAAGCACATTTTACAGATAAAACATTTTAGGTTTTTTTAACCTCTACTTTAATGAAATCAGCTATTTTTAAGCATTATTAAGTATCAATTTGATGTGACATTGACTATAAGAAGATCTAACAAGCTGATGGGTGAAATTATATAGTATGGCTTTTAAACGATGATATATTCTTATTATAAAATAAATTTATGCTAATTTTAGGATGCATAGAAATTATGTGGATGAAGATAATAGGAATCTGTAATAAAGTACCACAGTAGATATTTTGGCTTACCTATATTCAATGTGCTTTTTATGAGTACTTTTTCAAATGTGATATCAGTGAGCATATTTTTGTACTTTTTCACTTCACAGTTCATGACCATTTCTCTTGTCAATATGGCACTTTTTTATTATGTAACCACTGCGTTGCATCCCTTTGATGTACTATCATGGTTTTTACTTAACCTTCTGACTATTGTCCGACATTTTGGCTATATGCAAGTTTAATTCTTATAAATAAAGCTGTGATGAACTTCTCTCAAGTCTTCTTTATTGTAGTCTTAGGGTAAGTAGTGTAGATATCAACTGATGGCTCTCTGCTCTATGAGATCTAGGTAACTTTGTTCCCTGACCTGTAAAAAAATTCAGTGCCCATCCTAAGCTTCTGAAAACCCCCACAGGACATTTCAATCTCAGGCTCATCCCTGACTCAGACTTCTCTCATCTGCTAAACTCTTATCTGGTCTGTGGTTTGTGTCAGTTCCCTTACCTCCACCTTGACATTGACTTATAGGTAGGGGTTGGCCTCTTACCCAGAAACAACTATTTCCACAAGTAACTTGTAAAAGGGCAAGTCCTCCTAACTTGTCGGAATCCTTAAAATATGTATAAAAATTTGACATATATTTCATGTGAAGTGAGGCTAAACATCATTTCATATACATTATTTGTTTTCTCATAAACAGAGGATGCCTTTGAAGATACAAACAACTGAGACATTCTCCTTAGTAGTGCTTGAAATACTGGACAAAGTTATGTAATAGGAATATTAATGAACATAAAAGAAATTAAAATATCTAACATTTACAATTAATTCCACATTAATAGAAATTAATTAATGCAAGTCGAGGCATAGGTGAGGTGGTGGGATATTAGGGGAAGGGCTCTATGAGGGAGGAAGAAAATCTACAGAAAACCCAAAGTTATGGTTAAGACAAAATTATGGTTAATACGCCATTATTCAGATTGGGATTATTTGATTTATGAACTTAAGAACTTTATATGTTCACCTCTCCATCTTGGGTCAGAAATTAGGTGCCAAGTGAATAGTGAGATTACTGAGCCCTTCCCATATCCTCAGGAAAGGACAGAGAAACTAAGTCTTGGGCTGATCTACCTCAGGAAAGGAGGTGGAGTAGAAAGAACTGCCCTGACTGAAACTGAGAGTGAGGGGCTTTGGAGCCTGGTGTCCTTGGACAGGTCTTGTTCCTTCTTCTCCTACCTAGCAGAGGGCCCACAACCAATGACAGCCAGTCACTGTTAAATCAACTCCTGTTGCCTGGATAATTATGTTCTTTGTCCCTGATGCACTTTTATTGTGTTTTTATCAGCCATTAGATAACCAAGAATTGCCCATTTACTAACCACATGGCATCTGTTAGTTTTTTTGGCTGCAAGGAATAGACATTCAAATCAGGCTAGCACAAGTATGGAGCTTTTAGAGTGAGGATGCCCATGGTTAGAAAAGAAACAAGGATCCAAAAACAGAGACCGCTTTAGGGTTTACTCAGTCATTATCTCCACTTGAAGGATGATCTGCAGCCATGCATTTCTAGGAATCTGAGCAGCAGAATATCTTGGATTGCTACCTTGATGCCCCTCTTTGGGTCTCTCCTTGTCTTTATGCACTTTGTGCTCTGCTACTGTTCCTACTATGGCTGACTTCTCCACTCTCTTCTCTGAAAGGCACTTTCTCTTCCGCTGGTCATATGCTTACTCACAGATTTTGCTCCCACACAAAGTTGGCTTCTTCAGGGCTCCAATGGCATCATGACCTGTCTCTATGCATTCTTTTCATGAAATCTTCATAACTGCTTCATCAGAAACTGCCCTCCTGAGGGATAAAAACCCAAGCTGTTCTTAATGTAAGTTTGACCATAATTTTTATCATAGGTACAAGACCATAATACATTCAGCCTATGTGTTGTTGGTTGTAGAAGATTTGGTTCAGATGGAAGAGATAAAACAAATCACAAGCTTTGGCCTTCTGGAAACTGAACTGGAAAATACAGAGGAAGCTAAAAAGATGCACAGAGGCAGGCAATGAGGCAGGAAGGACAATATAGGCCATGGGGAAAATTAAAGCTAGAAGTAAACAAAAGCTTTAAGAAGGCAGAAGGAGTAGGTTGTGAAAAGATGTATCAAGCAGTGGGCAGTGTAGCCAGTTAATTGGAGGAAGAAGCAAGACTATATATAATGATAAGCAAAGAAGAGCAGGAAGCTGAGTCTCTATCATTGGTGGATTACTCTATTGACATTTCATAATCTCTGGTTATGAAGATTCCTGTGGCTATCTCGAATCCGTAATGACCTTCAAGCTGTCTCTTTCAGTCCGGTTCTTATTCTTGGATATGCTTGGAATTACAAGCCCCTCATTACCTGAATTAGCACATGTGAGTCTATTTCTTGCAACTGGAGAAATTCAAGGAACAGAGAATTTACTACCAGGGATAGAGATTTGTGAAATAGGAAATGACCAAGACTGTGGAGATTTTGCAATTAGTTAATACATCTTGGCTGGAAAGTATTGAGAATGTTCCACTTATTCCAAAACTGTGTTTTCTTGGTGGTCATACCATGTGGCCAAAAATGAGGTTATGGGCAACAGTTGCAAAGCAACAATTTTAAGGGTGTAGGGAAGAAAACAGAGAAGAGCTGGATGATTTAATTTACAGAAGTAGGAAATTTACAGTTAAAGTCCAGAATGTCCTCCTCAAAGCAACAAAAGACTTGTGTTAGAGGAAGTGCTTCTATCTGACAGCTGACAGTGTCCATTGCCAAACAGTTGCATCAGAAGAAATCAGAGAACCTTGCTGCATTTTTTTTTGCTCAAAGCAATTCCCTGTTTGACAGGTATGGGAACATCTGTGGAAAGTGGAAGGCATTAGTTGTTTTTTGTTTGTTTGGTCAGGAAGACAGTCCCTGAGCTAATATCTATGCCAATCTTCCTCTCCTTTGTTCATGGGATGCCTCCAAAGCATGGCTTGATGAGCGATGTATAGGTCCATGCCTGGGATCTGAACCTGCGAACCCCAGGCTGCCGAAGTGGAGTGTGTGAACTTAACTACTGCACCACTGGGCCAGCCCCAGAAGGGATTAGTCTTTACTAAGCTCCTCTTTTTGACTGATTACGATAATCCGTCACAAATATGAAGCACGCCCTAAAACTATCACCTTTTTCTCTGATCAAGCCATTACGACCTAGAAGAAAGACTCATACAAAAAAAATCCCTGGGGGATCATAGTGTACAAGAAGGCTGTGAGATGATCTGAAATGCTGGACGTTGTGTAATCAAAGCTGCGAGGGTGTGCTCATATAGATAAACAAGATCAGAGTGTCTCACAACGGGCACTATTGACATTTTGAGCTGGATAATTCTTTGTTGTGGGGAGCTGTGCTGTGGATCATAGGATGTTTAGAGTATCCCTAGCTTCTACTCACTAAATGCCTGTAGCAACTCCTAATTGAGACAACAAAAAACATCTCTAGATAATGCCAGATGCCCCCTTGGGGAGGGAGGGCAACTCCTCAGGTGACAGCCATTAAACTAAAGCAGCAAAATAGGTATGGTGATCAGGGATAGGAAATGCTTCATAGACCAAAATCATTGGACATTATATTTAAAACTAAAGTTCCCTTTGATCACCTGCTTTCCCACCTTAGGGGAACCACTGTTTCCAACTTGATTACACATATATACAATCCATGTCTATGTACACATAACAGAGGCAACACATTTTCTGGACCAGATAGCAATTAATATATGATATTATCTCATTCTAGCCTGCTCTTGAAATCAAGGAGTGGAAATTTCCTTTTACTTTTCTTAAAGAAGAATTGTTGGTTTTCATTATTATTGTCATTACTGTATATGGAGTGGGAGTGATGGTTGAATTTGTGATCTATTATTGCAGAATATTATATTTGTTGAGAAGCCAGTACTTCCTAATGTAGTCATTGGAAATTGTTTCCTCCATCTGTGTGGAGGGAGGAGTAAGTGGATTTGGGGTGGCATATGTGAGAACTGGATCATATTAGGCAGAAATGGTATTGGAATGACACAAATAGGAAGGAGGACATGTCATGGAGACATGAATATCATGGAGAGGCATCTGCCAGATATGCCATCTGTGATGCCTGCCATCACAAAAGCCCCTTCTGGGAGTAGATATCTTCCCCACACCCACTCCCAAAAGTGAAATTTGTAGGCTGTTCCTTGGGTAGGGAAGATTGTGTTTTTCATTCTCTAATATACAATTGACTGCATCTTAACCCAATGACCCTCATTTCATTGCCTGGGATAGTGGCCATTAAGGTGTCTAAAAAAGGAAAGCTCTGAGCAGAGGGGGATGAACTGAGATGACTTCTGTTAAAGAATTTAAACTAAAATGCATGGAGAGAATCTCACAGTTAGCAGCAGGTAAGCATCATACTTGTCATATTCAATAAAACCTACATAGAGAGTTTAACCCATATATGAAGTTCATGTCCTTTAGCACAGATCCTCCTCCCATTGAACACTGGTGAAATTCTGGATAAAATAGAATCAAACCAATTAAATACTATCAGAGCAGTGAGCTTCAGCTTGCATTGCAGTGGTCCAGCATCATATTGAACCTGGATATAAATCCCTAAGACTGAGACTGGGATTTATGGGCCCATGTCAGTGTTCGAGAACTGGTCTAAAGTTGATGAAAAGTGATGACTTAGAACCATGACTGCTGCATAAAGTCAGCTTCTAAGAAAGGCTGCCCAGGCTGGGACAGGGGACATGATACACGATGTTCACTGCCTGGAGAAGCTGTTCCGGACACTGAATGAAAAACAGAAAAGTCTGAGCTATATTCATGAGGTGGGCTAGAATTTATACTAACTGTGGTTCAGGAATTCCAACTGAAAAAGTCATCCTATATCATCACATAGACAAGAGATCACACGTATTGGAGAGGTTGTGAAGGAAAGGGAACTCTTGTGCATTATTGGTGGGAATGCAAATGGGTACCAATTAGAAAACAGTAGGAGCTTCCTCAAAAAATTAAAAATAGAACTACCATGTGACCCAGTGATCCACTACTGGGTATATCCAAAGGAAATGAAAACAGGATATTGAAAAGACATCTGCATGCCCATGTTAACCGCAACGTTATTCATAATGGCTAAGATGTGGAAACAACCTAAGTGTCCTTCAGCAGATGAATGGATAAAGAAGATATGTATATACAATGGAATGTTATTCAGCCATGAGGAAGAAGGAAATTCTGCCATTTGTGACAGCATGGTGGACTTTGAGGGCATTATGCTGAGTATGATAAGTCAGACAGAGAAAGACATACTGTATGATATGTACTATCCCTTATATGTGGAATCTAAAAATGCTGAACTCATAGACACAGAGAGTAGAATGGTGGTCACCAGGGGCTGGATGGGGGGGAGGGGAATGGGGAGATGTTGGTCAAAGGGTACAAACTTCTAGTTTTAAGATGAACAAGTTCTGGGGATCTAATGCACAGCATCATAATTATACTTAACAAGTTGCTAAGGGAGTAAATCTTAAATTTTCTCAACACAAAAAAGAAAATATAATTATGTGACGTGGTGGAGGTGTTAGCTAAGGATATGGTGGTAATCATTTTGCAATCTGCAAATGTGGCAAATCAACACATCGTACGTCTTAAACTTATCAATGTTATATGTCAATTGCATTGCAATAAAGCTGGAAAAAAGAGTCAGCCTAAAAGTGACCCGTGGAACGCTGAGGAGGAGAGGAGGTGAGGCAAGCAACCAGGTCTATGCAAAATGTGACTTGTTCCAGAAGAGGCAGGAGAACAAATTGCCACAGGAGCCATCCCGAAAGCAGAGTGAGAGGTAGCATTGAGATGATAGGTTTTGTGGAATCACACCTCACGTGCTCTTGCTGACTTTCAAATGTTTGCAATGTGCCGCACTTGAAGCAGAGCAGTGCAAAATGCTGATGAGATGAATACAGAAGCAAGTGCCTTGGAAGACCTAGCAGGATTGTTCTGGATTAGGTGAAAAATACCAATGGTTGCTAATAAAATGAATGGGCTTCTATTGTCCAGAAATTCTCAATGTCTCAATCCATTTGATTTTTGAAAATTATGGTAAAATATATGTATAACAAAAATTTTCTGTGTGTGAGAGGAAGATTTGCCTTAAGCTAAGATCTGTTGCCAATCTTCCTCTTTTTGCTTGAGGAAGATTGTTGCTGAGCTAGCAGCTGTGCCAATCTTCCTCTATTTTATGTGGGATGCCACCGCAATGTGGCTTGGTGAGCCGGCTAGGTCCATGCCTGGGATCTGAAGCCACAAACCCTGGGCTGCTGAAGCAGAGCACGCGAGCTTAACCAGTATTCCACCGGGCTGGCCCCTGTATAACATAAAATTTGGTTGAAATAAACTAGGCACAAATATTATATGAATATGAACACATATGAAATATCTAGAATAGGCCAATTCATGGAAACAGAAAGTAGATTAGAAGTTACCAGGGGCTGGAGGAGGGGGTAGTGGGATGTTATTGCTTAATGGTTACACGTTTCCTGTTTAGGGTATTGAAAAATTTTGGAACTAGATAGTGATGATGGTTGCACAATATTGTGACTATAATTAATGTTACTGAATTGTACACTTAAAAATGGTTAAAATGGCAAATTCAACACATTTAATTTCTAAAAATATAATTTAAAATAATTCTGACATAATACATGTTTGCTGTAAAAAATAATACAATTTGTCTAGGTCTGAAATATAAAAATTCTCTTCGTTACCTAATTTTTCTATCATATACGCACACAGGATGATATTATAGCTACTGTTTTGTAATTGTCTTATTTAACACCAGCCTATGAACATCACACCTTCTCAGTTTATTATATATTTATATCATTGTTCGTAATGCCTATGTATTATTTTAATGTTTGGGTGTACCCAAAATTCTTAGTTGAACAATCAGTTGAAAGATATGTAAATTCTTTCTAAATTTCCCTTTTATAAACAATACTGCAACTAAGAATGTTGCATATACATTTTTGGTGATTATCTGCTTAATCACTTGGAATACATCCCCAGAATGCCTGGGTCAGAGGCTCTGTGCATGTCTAAATGTCCAACAGAAGTCTCACCGAGGAGTTTGGCCTGCACACTCCAGCCAGTTCCCTGACTTCATGACAGCTAGCTCCTCTGAAGCAGAAACTTCCCGAGAAAGAAAGGAATTAGAGACTGCTAGCAATAATAAGTGAAGTGTCATTTCCATAAAGCCCTCACTTTTATCTACTAAAATGAAAGAAAACAAAAAGTGGCAGAAATGGAACTAAGAAAATTCCCAGACTCTTGATATATAACCCCCAAATACCTTTGTTAGCATCCCAAACAATTATTTACTCAACTGAAGGAAGATGCCAGGAGCCAGTACACACTTCTCCAATCTGTGAGCAATGGGATGGGTGGAAAGTGAAGTGGAATCTGAAAATGCTTATTATATTCTCCCTCCTTGGTTGGGGAAGTCCTGAAGCAGGATCAAGCTAAAGGAAAGCCTGTTCTATCACTGAACAGCTGGGAGAGGTTAGTCTGAGGAAGAAAATGCTCAGCTAAATGCTCATTCTACTGGGTACCACCATATTGTTGTATTTTCCCTCCTCAGAGCCAGTTTGAGGATCACATGGAGTGAAAAACATACTAGGAAGGACTTTGGCTACTCAGCTAAAGCCATCTTCAGACTGTGGTAGCAATTTGAGTGAAGAGGGCCTTTGTTTCTGAGGGATCTTGAAGTTACTCATCTTACAGAGAGAAAGGGAGGGGAAGGCAAAGAGATGAGTTAACTTACTCCCTCCCCCCAAAAAAAAGGAAGAAAAAGAAAAAGGTTTTTTTTAAAGTAACATTGGCCTTTGCTCCTAAACTGCAAGAGGCATAAGGATGACCTCCTCACATCCGGAACAATTATGCTCTCATATTAATTAAAAGATCGGTAATATTGAAAAAAAAACCTGTGTCTTTAAGAACCTGTGGCCAAGAACCTATCTTGAAGGCTATATTAAATAAAATAGGAGATGAGATCAGTGTAGTAAATGAATTTTTCAATAGATTGAAATTGGAAATTCAGTATCGAGAACAAACTGACAATCCACTCAAGGAACTCTGTGCATCTCTTCAAGATTATGAAGATGTGGAACATTTCAAAGAAAACAGTCCTTCCCACTTACCTTAAGTAACAGTAACCCGGGGCTTTATTGAGAGATCAGATCTTGACCCTGAAGAAGCAAAGTGGAGGAGCTTACACCCACAAGCCCCCAAAAGGACAAGAGAATATTAAAGAAACGCCATTTATGAGTTCCACTGAGTTCAATGGTTTTCCTGTATAGACCCTATATCAACCAAAAAAAATCTATGAGTTCTGTGGCTAGAAATCTCCATCACAGATTTATGATGAAGAAACAAAGAATGTCAAAGGTCATATTTTAGATTGGAAGCTGACATAAAGGAATTCACAGCTTTGAAAGTTGACAAGAGGTTTCATGTGATACTGAACATTTTATGACACTGCCAGAGTCCATCAGAGATCTGAGGGGGAGGACTTACCCATCATGTTATAAACTAAGGCCCTTGTGAACTTTTGAATCGACCAACAGTAGGGTTTAGGTTTAGAGGCTATTGCTATAATTTCCTTATATGTATAATTTCTTTAGCTTTTTCATTTTCATTTTCTTACTTCTTATAAAAATAAAACATTTTTTGATAAAGCATATGTATTTTAAAATTTACTTCATTTTAACAAGTATTTTACCTACCTACCATATGAGCCTCTGTGCTAGGTACATAATGCAAATAGAAAAAATGTTCATGTCTAGGTTTTGTGTTTAGTGGACAATGCTGCAGACCCCAGTAAGATCAGTACATATGTGGTAATGGAAGAAAAAGGTCAAGAAGATAAATAAGGCCAAGGATACTCACGTCCTTTGGAATTAAAGGTCATTAGTGTCTAAATTCCTTCAATGACATTTCAGTCTACAGGCAAACTTCCCAGAAGTTAGATTTGAAGGCAGCTCATCCATCTCATTATTCTGCTTTCCTATATGTCGTTAAGGAAGAGCTTACCTGAAATGCGTTCACTATAAACCAGTTTGTAAACTTCAAACTGTAATGAAATAGTCATAAAAATGTACTAAGATGAAAAGATGATAAGATGCGTGTGCAGGTTACTAGTGGTCATGGAAAATGGGTTTTTGGATTCTAAGAATTTAGCCATGTTTCTCTTCTGCACCCGGGGAGACTGGTCTATCTATGTCTGCTCCATCTGCCTGGCAGGTTTATCCGTGTAGCAGAGGAAAAAAAGTGTCTCACCAGGACCTGTGACCTGGTTAACATCATCACTGTGATGACCACACAGTACATTATGGGCACAGCAAAAAAAACCCACAAAGTAACATTGATCGAATTGGTTGCCAAGAGAGTCCATAACAGCCAACCACCATGCTGGGCGATCTACACCTCTATCATATGGACCATTAAAGGAAAAAATCATTGGCCAAATAAAGAGAATTAGAGTACAGCAAGATTGAACTTAAGTAGAATAATCAGAGACGTTCTCTAGAGAAAAAAACACAGTTACTTCTAGAAACAGGGAAGATCTTAAAAATACTGTTTAGAATTCTGTATTAGTCACATTTAGAAGTGCTTGCTGAGCTCACAACAATTTCCCCTTTTGGGGGGACTGCTTTTTCTCCTTTTGGTAGGCTCACAGGAGTGGACATCTAGCAGCTGTACCTACATTATGTGACTCTAAACTAGGGAAAACAACAGATTGGAGCTGGAGCAGTGCCAAACCCAGGCAGGGATCATTCAAGCTCTGTCCTAGAGGTCTGAGTAAATACCGAGATGCTGGCAGCTGGGATCACTCTACAGAGAGGTCTACAGAGGGTTGGTGCTGAGATTTTGTTCTAGGGTAATGCTGGTATAACCCTGATATGCGTTCCTATTCCCTCTGGCCACAAATGGGTTTCTGTCCATGTTTTTCATAAAGCAGATAAGCAAAATATGGAAGCTTGTAAGAGAAAAACACGCAAAAGGAGAAGAAATAGATGGCTAAATTACTACTACAGCTAAAATTCCGGAAAACTTGTGGTTGGCTCTAATACATTGCCAAACTGCTCAGTTCCAGTTTACTTGGAAAGTTTCTTCCTTGGAAGATGAATCATGACAACGTATTTTGTTTTATCTCAATAAAACTTTGGTGTAAGCTCTCTGCCATGTAGTTGAAAGCATAATTTGGGAGCCAGTGCACCAAATGAAGTTGGCAAGAAAGAATAGGCATCTACCACTTAGACTCTCCACTTAGGAGTCCTCAACCTTTCCAGGGAGAGGCTTACCTCAGCCAGTAGCCACTTCCTATATTCACCACCAATGCTTCCTATGTATACCCTCTCACCCTTCATCATAATTGCCTGGCAAAACCCCATCTTGGATAAACCTGTATGAGGGAGATGAACATTGGTAGAAAATACACATGAATATCATAACTAGTGTCACTTTAAATGAACGACCACTGCCTTCAAGTGGAGCCTTAGTTCTGCCTTCTAACTCCATGACACTTCCCTAATCCATTCACTTTTTCACTGAATTGGACCTGAACCCATCATCATTTCCTCTCCTCTCTTCAAAAACAGATTCTGTCAATGCCTCTCCTCTAGACTGCATTATTTTCAAGATTTTAGCTCACAAGTGCTGCTTTTTAAGTGAAATGGGAGGATTTCCAGTGACAAATAGATGAGAAAGACAGTAATCCAGATAACTTTCAGCCCCACAACAAACTCTGACGAAAACAATGGCATGTAACACATGTCAAAACCCCTAACGTTCTCCACTCCCATGCCAACTCTGTCTCTGTTCTTAACTAAGAACAAAAAGCTCTAAAAAATCATAGAAATCTCTAAGATTCCATCAGCAGAGACTGAAGAAATGTGTAGGTTGATGGGAAGTTCTGCTTCCTTTCCCACAAAATTGTTGTTTACAGTCAGGAATATTTAGTTTTGGTAACTTATTTACCAAACACTTCTGTCACTCAATTCTTTCTGTCTGAGTTCAATTTGCTTTTTAAAAATTATTGTTTTAGTTTTTACTGAAGTACATACTTTAGTATTCTTTCAGCCTGGCTGTGTAAGAGGTAAATTCTTTCTCTTTATTTCATGCACATTTAGCTGGGTATAGAATTTGAGGTTGACAGTTCATTTCCTCTCAGCTCTTTGAGGACATTATTCTATTGTTTTATGACATCTTTTGGCTAAGTGTTGGTCCTTCATTGATAATCTGTCTTTTCTATTTTATTGTTTTTCAATATTTCCCTCTCTCCTCTCTCTGTTTCTCTCTTACATTTTGAAAGGTCACTGCAAAATAGTCGTAAGATTTCTTTTTTTATTGAGGTAACATTGGTTTATAACATTATATAAATTTCAGGTATACATCTTTATATTTCAATTTCTGTGTATATTACCTCATGTTCACCACCCATAGACTAATTACCATCCATCCCTGTACACACGAGCCCTGTCACCCCTTTTGCCCTCCTCTGTTGTCCCTTCCCCTCTGGTAACCACTAATCTAATCTCTGTATCTATGTGTTTGTTTGTTTTGTTGTTGTTTTTATCTCTTACTTATGAGTGAGACCATACAGTATTTAACTTTCTCCATCTGACTTATTTCACTTAGCATAATACCTGCAAAGTCCATCCATGTTGTTGCAAATGGCAATATTTCATCTTTTTTTATACCTGAGTAGTATTCCATTGTGTGTATATACCACATCTTTATCCATTCATCCCTTGATGGTCACTTAGGTTATTTCCAAGTCTTGGCTATTGTAAATAATCCTGTAGTGAGCATAGGGGCACATATGTCTTTACACACTCATGTTTTTGTGGTCTTTGGATAAACAAATACCGAGCAGTGGAATAGTTGGATCACCTTGCAGTTATATTCTTAATTTTTTGAGGAATTTCCATACCATTTTCCAAGTGGCCGGACAAGTTTACATTCCCACCAGCAGTGTATGAGAGTCCCTTTTTCTCTGCATCCTCTCCAACACTTCTTATTTCTTGTCTTGTTAATTATAGCCATTCTGAAAGGTATCACATGATATCTCATTGTAGCTTTGATTTTCATTTCTCTAATAATTAGTGATGTTGAACATCTTTTTATGTGCCTGTTGGCCATCTATATATCTTCTTTGGAAAAATATCTGTTCAAATCTTTTGCCTATTTTTTAATCGGGTTGTTTGCTTCTTTGTTTTTGAGATGTATGAGTTCTTTATATATTTTGGATATTAACCCCTTATCAGAGGTCAAATGTGATATCAAAAACATAAAATGTGGGAGAAGAGGAGTAAAAGAATAGGGCTTTTAATAAGAGATCAAACTTAAGAGACCATCAACTTAATATAGATTTTTATTTACATAGCTTATTATATGTGAACCTCATGGTAATCACAAGCCAGAAACCTATAATAAATACACAAATAATTAAGAGAAAGGAATCCAAAAATATTACTAAAGAAAGCCATCAAATCACAAGAGACAAGAGAAAATGAAAGGAGCAGAGAAGAACTACTAAAACACTCAAAAAAGTTGTAACAAAATGGCAATAACTATATACTTATCAATAGCTACTTTAAATGTCATTGGACTAAATGTTCCAATCAAAAGACATAGAGGGGCTTAATGGATAAAAAAAAAAAACCAGACCCATATATATGCTGCATACAAGAGACACACTTCCGACCTAAAGACACTCACAAACTGAAAGTGAAGGGAAGGAAAAAGATACTCCATACAAATGGCAATGAAAAGAAAGACAGAGTTACAATACTATATCAGACAAAATAGACTTTAAAACAAAGACTGTAACAAGAGACAAAGGGCACTACATAATGATAAAGGGAACAATCCAACAAGAGGATATAACACTTGTAAATATATATGCACCCAACATAGGAGCACCTAAATATATAAAGCAACTATTAACAGACATAAAAGGAGAAATAGACAGTAACATAATTATAATAAGGGACTTTAACACTCTACTTACACCAATGGATAGATCATCCAAACAGAAGATCAACAAGGAAACCTTGGCCTTAAATGACACATTCAACCAAATGGACATAGTAGTTATATACTGAACATTCCATCCAAAACCCACAGAATACACATTCTTTTTGAATGAACATGGGACATTCTCCAGGATAGATCACACATTAGGCCACAAAACAAGTCTCAATTAATTTAAAAAGATTGAAATAATACCAAGCATCTTTTCTGACCACAACAATGTGAAACTAGAAATCCACTACAAAAAGATTTTTGTTTGTTTTTAACTCTGCACAGGACACACTGTTTTTCTAATCTGAGGGCTCATGTCTTTGATTCCAGAAAATTTTCATCCATTTTATCTTTGAACATTCCTCTTATTTTTCCCTTTATTTTCTTTATTATAAAATGCTTATTAGTCATGCGCTGGACACCCCTATTCTATCTTACATGTCGTTTAACCTGGCTTCAATATTTTTTCATCTTGTTTTGTCTTTGCACTAAATTTTATATTGTTTCTCCAGATATATTTCTATTTTATTAATTTTCTTTTCAGCTGTATCTAATATGATATAAAATTTATCCATTAATTTTTAATCCCAACTATTATTAATCCCTTTAAATGTCTATAAGTTCTAATGGGTAATTTACCTATTAGTCTTCCTTTTCCTTGTCTCCTGTTTTAACTAGCTTACATTACTTCTTTAATACTTTAGATATATATTTTATAATCAGTCATAATTTTTATCATCTTCAGTTCTTGAGATTGCTAATAGTCCCATCTTTTTGGTCTGCTGATTCTGTTTTATGGTGGGCCTTTGATTATAAGCTTAGCTGCTAGGAGGAATATTTCTTTTTAATTCTGTTGCTTTTTGCCCTGAATTCTGGACATATCTCTATAGAATTGTTTGTATGTTCTTTGTGGGGATCCAGGATAATGGTAGTAACAAGAGGAGAAAGAGAAGGAGGACAATGATGATGAGGATGAAGAACAGGAGGAGGAAGATTGCCAGCAATAAGTAACATTTGTTGAACTGTTACAATTTTCTAGGCATTGTTCTATGATCTTATATTAATAAATTTAATCCTCACAATAACCTTATTTAGACAGGCACTATTATTATCTCCATTTCTATGGATGAAAATACTGAGAGAAGGAAAAGTTTAAATAGATTGTGCAAGGTCACATGGCTATGACAGAGTCAGAATTCAAACCCAAGTTTGGCTCCAGAATGAATGTACTAACTGCAATGATATTGTGCTTAGACACATTGCTATGCAGGAAAATGAAATTCAGATCCCGCTCCTGTGTCCTGTATCTGATGTGTGCTACATATGCTTAAGTTTTTCATTTTCTGTGGAGGATATGTAATTTTTAACTCAGAGATTGGGAGAAGAATACACATCCTTTCTTTTCCTTGGGGTAGTTGGTGAAGTTTTTCTAATCTCTATTTCTAGCACTAAACAGTCCTGTGAAGCCTCTGGATTCAAGCAGAGATATGAAATCCAGCTTTGCATCCTGTCAAGCACCAAGTCCAGGTCACTGGGTTATTAAAACACTTCTTTGGACTGCTGGGTTTCTGACATACCACTCACAGTTCTGGCTTTAGTTTCCCTTTTCTTTCTTTTTCTTTTCTTTTTTTTTTTTTGAGGAAGATTAGCCCTGAGCTAACGTCTGCTGCCAATCCTCCTCTTTTTGCTGAGGAAGACTGGCGCCGAGCTAACATCCGTGCCCATCTTCCTCTACTTTATATATGGGACTCCTGCCACAGCATGGCTTGCCAAGCAGCGCCAGGTCCACACCCAGGATCTGAATCGGTGAACCCTGGGCCGCCAAAGCAGAACATGCAAACTTAACTGCTGCACCACTGGGCTAGACCCTCCCTTTGCATTTTTTTTTTCTTTAAGATTTTATTTTTTTCCTTTTTCTCTCCAAAGCGCCCTGGTATATAGTCGTATAATCTTAGTTATGGGTCCTTCTAGTTGTGGCATATGGGATGCTGCCTCAGCATGGCCTGATGAGCAGCGCCATGTCCATGCCCAGGATTCGAACCAGTGAAACCCTGGGTCACTGCAGCGGAGTGCACGAACTTAACCACTCAGCCACCGGGCTGGCCCCTCCCTTTTCATTTTTAACACCTGAGAGTGTGCCTTCCTTTCTCTTTGTGTCTTCCACTGATTCTTACTTTCTTTCCTTTATCTTTTTTTCTCCTTATTTAAAGTTTGGTTACATATCTGAACTTCTATTTTAGATATATTTTACACACCATTTCAATGTGCTTCTAGCTGGAGATCAGGCACTTCATTATTCATATTGGGTCAAATTTGGGGGAAATCCTCAGGTTTAAATGAGGGAAATGACCCTGAAAATAAAAATAAATCAGAATAAAGAAGTCAAGAAAGAGGAATACAAAGAAACACAAGAAACAATGATAAGAAGTGAAACAAGTAAAATATATTTAATCTAAATAATTTTTGATATTGTAGTTGTGAATTTTAATGCAATTGTAAGAAAAGCAGAGTGAAAATGACTTCTAGAATAAGGTATATAGGGTCTGAAACGACAATAACAAAACCAAATTAAGAAAAATCCAAACTATATTCCAGGTGATTTTGAAAAAACTTAGAATTTTTGTTTGGACCATTGACCTATTATTGATACAAAATTGTAACAGTGCTTATGACCTTCTACCCTCCCCCCTACTATAAGACGTTTAGAACATCTTTATTACCTTTGCTTTGGCCATTTCTAATGTAAAAGACATGTAATATTTCACTGTTGACTATTTTTAAAAATAGAACTAATTACCAAGGAGAGAAATCTATGTATATAATATCATGGCTTTAAATGTTTTTAAAAAAATTATCCCCCTTTTCTCCAGAACATCTCTCAGCTTTATGATTATTAACATCTGTGGATTGGGAGCCATGTCAAATATTTGAGATTTCCCAATTCATGGACTTTGGTTTCCTGTTTTGCCATTTACTTTGGCAGGTCAAGAAATGTTTGCAACTCTTTACAGAGAGACATAGACTATGCAATGGGAATTGAATAAATTTCAGGGTCTTTTCCTAGGTTTCATGCATAAAAATTGACCTGAATCTTTGTATATGTTTTTAGTCCTTAGCAATTCACTTACTTTTTGTTTGTTCATTTGCCTTATGAAATCCTGCATCTACTATGAACAGAGTGAGAGAAAGGAATTTGTTTAGAATTCTTCATTTGTCCAACTTAGGTGTTTCTGCAAGGCAGATTGTGGATTGCTTAGCTTTATTAGGCAAAAAAAAAAAAAAAATCAGCTCCAGCCTGTTCTGCCCCTTTGGTCTAAATTAGCCAAGTATATCATTGACAGTTGCGTTTAGGCATTAGTAGTGAAATTAAAAAAGGAAAACACAGCTAAAGATTCCTCATACAGATTAACTCTTTGTTTGGTTATTATTTTTACTCATTTACTGCTCTTCCCCCATCTCGGTCTCATCCTGTCTGAAGGGCTAGTTTCGTTTTCCTTGTTTACCATTGTTCCCCTTATCCCTGGAGTTGAAAGGCCAAGTCACAAACACAGGGCTTGTTTTATTCCCAACCAGCCACGGAGCAGTCATTTTCCTGCAGAATAATTGGCTTCGGGGAAAAAAAGACAGAAAACAAAACAAGGTCATCATGTGCAGCCTGGTCTGACTACATCCCTTTTCAGAAACCAGCCTGGGTCAGAGCAGTTGGGAATAGTTACCCACTTAAGGAATAAATGAAGAAGTGCAATAAAGAAATTTTAATTGTTGCATTAGACGAAAGGAGAACTGTGCTCTGACAGTGCTTCCAGGGTCCTTTTTGTAATTTTCCTAACAGTAAGTAAAGCTCTGTTTTGTTGTGCTATGCCAAATATGTGGGTGGACACTGCTAAAATAAATTTACTTTTCAGATGTTTCCAAATATTTATGTTTTATAGTGAAATTTAAAAATTTTTTCCCAACCATCTTTTATTGTGTAGATACAATGATAGAATATAGAAAAATAGAAAAATTTACTTCTGTGCTAGCTGAGCAAGAATTATCTGAGTATTTGATATGCAAATCTAAGATAACTAATTTTGATTTTATAAAATCTGAAAAAAATTGTCTCCATTCGTTTATGTGCAAACATTCAGGCAAAATTACTTTCCTATGTGATTTCTTTCTTCCTTGTCTTTTTTTTCTCTAAACTTACTTTGTAGTTTGTCTTCTCAGTTATTCAGGGACTTCTGAATTCAGAAAATTGAGATAAATAATTTTGTTCTTCCTGTGTCTCAGACTCAACTTTCAAGTGTGAATCTGGATTGTTATCTCACAGCCTAACTCTTGATATAAGTTGTTTAATCCAATCTGGAAGGTAAATACTATAAAAAGGCATTTCATTGGGGTTACATCTAATGGACATAACGAACTATTCAGATGAATCTAAGTAGTCAGAATTTTGATGCTAATTTGATTAGCACTGGGAGTTCTAATTAAATGCAAAAAACAAGAAATTATTAATTGGATGAGATACAATTCAGTTACTCTATTCACATAGGTGAATGTTTTTATAAAAGGTCAAAAATATGAAGTATCTTACAAGTTCTGGAATCTACTGTTATTTTTTCTGTTGTAATATTCCATGTTATTGTAAGATTGTGAAAAAAGCCATTCTACCTCCCCACCATTACCCACTCTCCCAAATAGCTTACAGGGAGTATATTTGATGTAAAAATCTTAAAATCGTGAACTATTGAAATAATACTTTAAATCCATTTTTATTGCAGTTCTTAAAGATAGGAAATAGTTTCCCTAAAAAGATGTTCAAAGTTTTCCTTATTACACTCATTTTTCTAGTTAATTCTCCACCATGTTTACTTTCTTCTCGTTTATTTAATGAACAGGCTAAATGCATATGAAACGGAAAAGTGTGTATCAACAAACTCAAGCACTTCTGTGCAAAAATTTTCTTAAGAAATGGAGGATGAAAAGAGAGAGCGCATGGGTACGTTTGAAAGTTTGTTTCTTCTGCGGTTAGCACTATTCTATTTCATTGCCTACTGATTCTCTTATTTTGTATTTTAAGTTGCAGACTGAATTTATTGATTTTGAGGTCATCTCTAGTTGTAACTGTTGAATTGAGAGACTCATAACAGTTCTGAAAAATAACAAAATTGTAAAGAGTAAAAATATTAACTCATATTTTTAAAAAAAGAAGATTAAGTGAAAGTTTAATTATATGGTAACTTACAGCAACTGTTAAAGTTTCTATAATTTACGCATAATATATTTATAGTCAAGAAATAATATAAGTAGTGCCGAGCAGAAATGGAGGAATTTTGATTTTGGGGGACTTATATTCAAGGCCATGAATTTTCTACACAGAGATTACTTCCAGGAATTATGACCAAGTAACAGGACTGATTGTCAGTTTGAATTAGGTAGGTGGGCTGTCTACAGGTAATAGCCCCAAATCTTACTGGCTTAACACAGCAAAGATTTATTTTTCACTCTTTTCACAGTTTGAATAAGGTTGGCAGTGAAAGTGAAGTGGGTTAGAAGGTGAAGGAATGTTCTCCACACAGTTATTCAGGGACCCAGCCTTCCTCTAGAAATTCTGCCATCCCCCAAGGCCTTGGAGACCGCCACTGGATCCTCTGCATTCAGTCAGAAGATCAGGAAGTAGAACAACTGAGATGGAGAGAATATAGAAAATTGTGCAAGGTTCCATGAGCCAGGACTTGAAGTGGCACATATCACTTCTGCCCACGTCCCACTGGTCAGAACTCAATCACTTGGTCTCACTTAATTTCCAGACTGGGAATGTAGTCTACCATTGTGGCAAGCGGGAAGAGATTACTGCTGTCAGTGAAACAGTCTCTACCACTCAGTTCCTTTTCATTTTCTTTGATTTCCAACACAAGGATATGACAACTGACAAAAGTGTTGCTATTTGCCACCGTGAACTCTATCTGAGATTCTCTGTTTCTTATAGGCTCTAGAGTCAGATGTCTGTGCATATGGAGATTGTCATCCTGTTAGTCATCCTGTTAGTTTCTACGGTAGCTCCTGCAGCAGCTCTTGATTTAACGAAAAAGTTTACTTCTAGTATTGGAGAATAATATATGTGGCAGCTATCTCAGTTCATATCTTTCATTGGGTTCCCTTTGCTCTGAAGAGTGGAGAGCGAAGAGAATCCAACTGTCTGGCAAAATTAGAGTTTGTCCTCAACGGTTCTCTGGTGTTGACTGAGCTCTTAAGGGAATACAATCTAATTTTTTTTTCTGTGTTATAGGAATGGGGATTCCCAATACTTCTAGGACTGTATATGGGCCTATTTTCAAATTTAAAAGAAAATAGGCATTTTCCTGAAATGCCTCCTCAGGATCTGGGAAGGGTAGATAAATTTAATAGCTCTTCAATCATTGTTGTGTATACACCGATCTCCAATATAACTCAGCAGATAATGAATAAAACGGCACTTGCTCCCTTTTTGAAAGGTAGGTGTACTGATGGCAAAAAAAGAATTACTGATATTATTTTATATCTTTTTGATAAGATGTATACATGTTTAATTGAAGTTACAGTGATCCATTATGCTAATTATTTGGGTATCAAGATATCATACAAATTTGGTTAGTGTTTTTTTTTTTTCTCTCAAAGCAATTAGCTTTTCAAACCCTTTCAGCTCGATGGGGGTCCAATTTAGGCAGGCCTACGTTTCTATTGGAATTTAACTAAAACTATAGATTCATAATTTTGGATTTGCAGAATAGTGCCTAAGAGGAATATGCCATTGGTGGATGTGGGTGTTTTTAACATGGAAACACATGATTAAGATTTATAACTCAGGCAAAAACATGATAACAGAAGAAATTCAGTTATGGATATTAAACAATAATTTCAGAACTATGAAAAGTAAAAATGGATAATCTAAAGATATTCTGTCTGTGTTTAGTGTAATTTGTAAACATCTTTAAAGGCCTCCATTCTAAATGAGGTCGCTATGTAACTGAGATAAACAAAGCGTGTATTTCACTCATGGGTAAGTTGGGTGTGGTCTGACTATCTACTTTTGAATCCTCAATTTCTAACAGGTGAAATTGCTGTGTGTTAAAAATAGAGTCACTTTGTGATTCCTGCATAAGGCAAAGATCATATGAGTTTCCTTTGCTTCAGTAACTCTGATTTCTTATGTACACCAATTATCTTATGCATACATATCCTGGCGTAATCTTTTTATGTACCTAAAACTTGCCCCAATGCCTGTCTTTAATAAAAGGAAACACTTATGCATGTCTCCTGCTTCTACAACCTAAAACATTAAAATAAAATTTCCCTTCTTGCCTTTGGGATAAGTTTAATTTAAATGGAAAATGATTTTAATTCCAATGAAAATATATGATGACACAGTTATATCACATTCTGTTTTGGTGAAATGCGTCAACAATGTTCCATGTCTATTTTTACATTGTAATTCACAGGAAGAAGAGTCATTGGGGCACCAAATCCAAAACATATTGATGAACTACTTTTAGACAATTTCCCATATGTAGTGGGAGTCATCTTTAATGACACTTTCTCTTATAAGTTAAAATTTATTCAGGGATATGCCATTCCATTTTTGAAGGAAGAAGTTTTCTCAGGTAAATTTCCATATAAAATATCATTATGGCATTTTTCATGTTTTTAACATAAGGAACAGGTCAGGATGGGCAACAGAGATGCTTTCAATGGCACATGAGAAAATAAAACACATTTTATTGCTGAACCCATTCCAAGATCAGTCATATCTTCCCGCTAGAGGATGATGCTCAAAAAATCACAAAGTCATCCAACATATACATAGTGAGCTCACAGGTGTATGCTGTGAAGGATGCAGAAGGTGATCATGACTGATAGGTCCCAATCTCAGGTGAGATTCCAGTCTAGCAGTAAGGACAGATATTGAACAGTTAATGACAAGGGCAAGGAAAGAGGCTTGGGGGGGACTTAGACCAGGGGTTCCTAATAAGCTGTGGGATTAGAGAAGTCCTAAGTGGGGAAGTGATGTTTAAACTAACATCAGAGAGAATAGCACATGTGAGATGCTCAAGGCATTGGGTTTCAGACAGAAGAAAGGCCAGTGTGAAGGACCCGATGTGAAAAGGGGCTTCTTTTGATATATATGGAAGAAGAGCAGTAAAACTGAATAGAGAACACGAAAAGGAATGTGATGAGAAAATGAGGCCAAAGGCACTCAAGGGCTAGATCCCGTGGCATCTTGTAAACCTAGGGTGATGGAGAGCCATTAGGTACTTTAATCAGGGCAGAGCCTAAGGGGGCACTCTGCATATATAGCCCAGAGAATGGATTGCAGAGGAGTCAGTCATGCCACGAAATGTACTAGTGAGCTGATGGTGACTTACACCAGAGTGGAGGCAGCTGAGAAGGAGAGAGGCGAAGGGATTTGAGGACCCGTTAGGAAACAGAATTGATGTGACTGATAGCATTGGTTCTTTTCCATTCATTCACTTCGTCTATTGTGTGTCTCGCAGTGTTCTTGACCTTGAGGATCGAAGTGAACAAAATACAGAACCTGCTTGCACGAATCATTCTAAGCAGGGACCGGGCATAGGAGAAAAACAACGTACTCTGCCAGGTGGTGATAAAGCAACAAAATAAAATAAAACAAGGGTAGAAGATAGAGATGAAAGAGCTATTTTAGATATTTTTATTTATGATGGCCAGGCAAGACCTCTATGATAATCTTACTTTTGAAAAGACATCAGGATGGAGGGAAGGAGTGAGCCAGGTATCCATCTGGAGGGAGAGCATTTGAGCACAAAAAAGTTTTAGCAGTGGAGTGTTTGGCATTTTGGGCACAGCAAGGAGTTCAGTATGATTGGAACAGAATGTTTTCTTTCATCTTCTTTTCAATTTTCAAGGCTTCCTATGCATGCTATGGTCTCCATGAATAAAATTGTCTTGTTAAGAACTTTCATTGGCTTCTTTTTTCTAAGTGGTTAAAAGTTCTGACTACTGGAACCTTGTCTATACTATTTCCTCTTGGATTCTTGTTTCTTATTCTCCAATTACTCTCATCTCATAATGTTGGTTATGCTTTTCTTTGTGCTCACAGCTCATTGCTGGGATACAAGTTACGGGTTTTCATGTTCACTGGCCAAATACTGGAATAGAGGATTCGTGACTTTACAAGCTGCAATTAATGCTGCTATTATAGAAGTAAGAAAAGTTCTAATAATGTAAACTAATTCCAGAAGCATCAAGACTTTGGTGAAAGATGAAAAATACTCAGGTTTTCATATGTTTATATAATGAAGCAGGTATAGAAATGCTGAAACTGGATTTAGGCAAAGGAACACATTGCTTTTCCTTTTTAGCTTTAAAGTTTCCACTAGTTACAGAATGACAGGAAGTTGCAAAAACAATGTACAGGGAGATCTGTGTGCCCTTCACCCAATTTCTCCTAATGGTAATATCTTGCATAACCATTGAACAATATTAAAACCAGGAAGTTGACATTGGTACAATCCCCGTAGCTTATTGATTTCACGTTTCTCTACTTTAAATAATGATTTTGTTTGTTTGAACCCTTCTTTAGATCACGACAAATCACTCTGCGATGGAGGAATTGATGTCAGTTACTGCTATAAATATGAAGACATTACCTTTTATTTCTAAAAACATCCTTCAAAATGAGATGTTTATTTTCTGCTGCTTGCTTTACTTCTCGCCATTTATATATTTTTTATCATTCAGTGTTACAAAAGAGAGAAAAAAGAGTAAGGATTTAATGAAAATGATGGGTCTACAAGATTCAGCATTCTGGTGAGTGACCGATTCAAGTAATACAAATGAATAAGAAAAATTAAGAAGCAGTGAAAAAGCATTGTTGTTTCAGAACATTATGATTGAAACCTGATATGCTGGCTACGTTTTTCCTTTGTTCTGACTTTTTGATTTAGTCTTTGTTAAATTTTTCCATGCAAAATAGTGGTTATGATTTGCCGAGCATTTTTTCTGTGCCATGAGTATGTTAAGCCAATGCTGTGACAGAGGAGCTGTTAAGAACAAAGCGAATAAAAGAATTGCTCAAAGTCAAATGGATGATGAGTGCCAGAGTTGGGACGCCAAACCAGATGCCATGAATCTGCCCACGGTTATCACTTGATTTCTTGAGATTTCCTCATGTTGAAGAAAATATAATCCTATAATGGCTAGCTTGTATTCAGAGGTTTAGTCACCAGGGCTATATTTTTTGGAGCAACTGAATACCATACATTGAAGTTAAATAAGATAGGCTACATAATGTCCCCAGCATATACACATAGGATGGCATGTAGCACGAGCTTAATAAGAGCGTTTGCTTCATATATTGACATACTTATATCTTACCTCACTCCAGAAATGATTTAAAGTGATTTTGAAATATATGTCTCTATATATACATACACACGTATATGTATGTATCTATGTGTGTATTTGTTATAATAAAAACAAATAATTGAGGAATAGAAACAAAGGCCTAACAAAATAATAAATAAGCTTAGCAGATAACAATGCAAATCATACAAACTCTAAGCCTCCAGGAGGCCAAAGCCGAGAATTCTGCAATATAATCAGGTGTAATATCTATACTAAAAAAAAGGAAAAAAGGAAAAATAATTTGTTTATTTTAACCCCAAAAGAAATCTCACATTTTTTGATATTGAATCCTGGGAGGTATTTCTCTGTATACTCCCCATATCAAGAAAACACTCTTTATAAATGTGGAACTATGTGGAATGGATGAGGAACAATTGTTGAATAATTCTTTGCAAGCCACATGTTTCCTGAAGTAAAATTATGGGCTAAGAAATTCTAACTCTTTTATAAAGTATATTTTATTAACAGAGAGAGTTCTAATTCGAATACACATCAATTGTAAAATAGATAAAAGAGGAAACTGTCTTGAAATAAAAAAAGAAAGGAAAAGAGTGTTTTGCAGTGGAACTTTGGGAAATGGAAAGGAATGGATGGAGTGTGTTAGGAGGGAAGCGAGAGGGGATCTGTGTAAAAAGGATTGTCTTTCAGTTCAGGGCATGTCCGGTGGGACAGCATCCCTGCAGTCGCCTGAGACTAGGTAGGCACAAGTCAACTCTAGGTCAAAATCAGAAAGATATTGGATATTTAGATGTCGATTCACTCTCAGGATAAATGCTTCTTAGTATACATGTGACCTAAAACTTAGCAAAATGAATTTATGTGTATATTCTTAAGACTCAGAAGGAAAAACTTTCTAGAACATTTTTGTTAAGTGCAGGGTGTCTATCAGAAATAAATTTTATGACAGGCTTTTTTTTACTAATGTAATAAATGTGAATGTAATCAGTATTTATTCTTCAAGTGCTTTGTATTTATCGTGAAGGTTTTCCTAGGTTTATTAACGTTTCCCCAGATCCCCTCAGCTCTTTGCAACCAGTTCCTTTTTCTAGGTAATGTTTTAATTTCCTTCATTTGTAATTCCCTTACCCTAAGGTTCTTCAATTCCTACCTATAGTTGTCCCCATCTATACTCAGGAGGTGGATTCTGCGGAATGTGGTATGCTTTCTCAAAAATGCTGATGTTTCTAACACAGCCTGAATCATTGTAATGACATAAAATTTGAAAAGAAATCAAATAAGCGGTAAACACGTTCTACTGGGACATATCGATGCAAGTTCCTGATTTTAGCACGTTTGCTGTTCTCCTCAGCTGTTGAATTCTTATTTAGTTAGGCAGTTTTATGTAGAGGGAAGAGCTTTGGACTGAGTGAAGGCCTGCAGCATCATCCTAGCTTTGTTATTGATTTACTTTGTTGACCTTGAATAGGCCCATTAATTAGTAATAGAGACCACGATTTACTCATCTGTAAAATGAGAAACTTGGACTAAAATACTGTGCAGTCTTGTCAGATCTAAAATTGAATACTACTTCTTAATAACCACCTCATAAAAATGTGGCTACCAGCACATCTAAAGTAAAACAATGTGAACTACTTAAGGGCGTACCATAATTTATATCAGTTTAAATAAAGAAAGCATGAATAGAAATAGCAAGAATGGAATGGGCTTAGTGCAGTTATGAAATGTCAATTTCCTACTACTCAAGAGGGTGGAGGTGCTGCTGGCTGGGATCCTCAAGAATGGTCAGCTTCCATGGTTACTTGTTGGATCAGCAGCTGTTAAGTTTCCTTCCAGTTCTACAATTAGAACACTGACAATTTACAATAAAGCTGAAGATTAAAAAAATGTTTTATTTCCTTTAATTCAGCAATTTTACCCTGGAGAAGTTTTTATTCATTTTACCAAGCGAGACAAGTACAGGAATGTTCTTAGCAACATTGCATTAGAAATAAAAACTGGAAACAACCTAAATATCCATAGGCAGGAGAACATTGGGATATATTCATACCACAAAATATTATACAGCAGTGTATGCTATTGTATGTACTGATTTATAAAGGCAAGTTGTGAAAGAATACATACAAGATGATACTATTGATACAATGACCATACTACTTATACAATCTGTGAATACAGAGCTGATACCTAGCTAGTAGACACCTGCACAGCCGTGCCAGTGTAATATTAGTAATATTTTAGTTATTAATCTAGGTGGCAGGTACAAAGGTAATCCTTGTACTATTCTTTAGACAATTTTTGCATGTTTTAAATATTTCTTCTTATGAAATAAGTTAAAATAATTGAAATAACTTTTTGTCTTTATTTAGGCTTTCTTGGGGTTTGATCTATGCTGGCTTCATCTTCATTATTTCCATGATGATTACAACTATCATAACATCTGCCCAAATCGTAGTCATGACAGGCTTCATGGTCATATTTACACTCTTTTTCTTATATGGCTTATCTTTGGTAAGTTCATACATTTATTACCACTTTCTCTGCTTTAGATCTTAATTATATGTAGCAAAAATTAGATGTCTCAGCAGGCTGCTGCAGTCACTTCTTTCATATCCATTGTGTGTGTGTGTGTGTGTGTATGTGTGTATGTGTGTGTTTGCTTGAGAAAATCTCTACGGGTATGAGAAAATGATGTAACCCAAATAAAATTGGACCTCTTTTTGGCATACCGGTCTGAATTAATGAAATGATGGATCAAAACAATTATCTTGACTCTCAAAATTTCAAAGGCCTTTCTGGATGATTAATGAGCATGCTCTTGAGGGGGTAGACCCATCTTTTTTTCCCCAAAGGTCACTCATCGCATGATAGCTTTTCACAATATCTCTTCTCCCTCTAATACCCCACCTTGCGCTTACTTCCCACACCACTCTCCTCCTCTGAACCAAAGCTTCTAATTTCTTCCACCTTTCAGGGTGTTTCTGCAGAGGGTATGTAGATGTATTATATTATTAATTAAATTGGTTAATATATTAATTTAGTTTCTTTCAATCTTTCTAGTTGTGCATTTCTGTCCTTTCCTCGGCTCTTCACTCAGCTTTTTCCACCATTTCCTCATAACAAAAGCCCAGCATTTGAGAGTGTAAATAAGGATCCTCTTTACAAAGGGTTTGAGAGAAGGACTGAGCATAATTACGCCTTAATATTTTCATCACTGTCTCATCGATAAATATTTATGTTATGATATAGAGATCCTTATTTTATTGTGCTGCCAATGATTCTCAGAGAACTAAACCTATGTCACAGCTAGTTGTCTTCTCTCTCTTTCAGATAGCTTTAGCATTCCTGATGAGTGTGTTGTTAAAGAAAACTGTCCTCACCAATTTGGTTGTGTTTCTCCTCACTCTCTTTTGGGGGTGTATGGGATTCACTACATTTTATAGACAAATTCCTTCATCTTTGGAGTGGATTTTGAGTATTTTTAGCCCCTTTGCCTTCACCGCTGGACTGACTCAGGTAAGAGCATAGTTAATTGGTTTATTTATTCACTTATTTTTTGAGGAAAATTAGCCCTGAGCTAACATCTGCTGCCAATCCTCCTCTTTTTATTGAGGAAGATTGGCCCTGAGCTAACATCCGTGCCCATCTTCCTCTACTTTATATGTGGGACACCTGCCACATCATGGCTTAATAAGCAGTGTGTAGATCTGCGCCCGGGATCCGAATTGGCAAACCCCTGGCCACCAAAGCAGAGCAGGCAAACTTAAACGTTATGCCACTGGGCCAGCCTGGATTCATTAATTTTTGAACTTTCAAAAAGAATTTGATACTTCATTACTGCTCATAATCAACACTATTTTAGCTTAAGAGGTTTTGTTCTAAACAATTCTACTGTAAAGCTAAATTTGAAAATATTATTACATTGTAGAAAAATGTTTATCTCCCAAGGAGACTTGAACAAGAAAATCTTGAATAAGGCAGATTTTCATATCTCTGATGTATTTTCATTTTGAAATATTTTCTCCAGTTTTTTTCTATATGCAAAATTTACCTTTCTTTTTACTTCATATAATGAAAGCATTCTCTTAATTTATTAAAAATTGTTGTATAAACCTCTTTTTGAAACCTCAAATATGAAAAGTTTTCAAGACATAAATATACAGTTTGACAAATAATTATAAATATATCAAAGTACTCTTGAACTATATCAAGAAATAGACTGTTGCCACAAGCCCAGAAGCTCTTCCAAAACTCCTTCCTCCTAAAGGTAAAAGTTTTATGATAATCACTTCCTTGCTTTTCATTGTCACTTAAATAGGTGTTTATAAATATAACTTTTTAGTTTTGCCTATTTTGAACTTTATATAAGTGCTTTGTACAAGGCATATTTTTGAGATTCTGTCTTTTGTCACTCAACATTATATTTTTACTTTTTAAAATTTAATTTAATTTTTTTTATTGTGGTAACATTGATTTATAACATTATATAAATTTCAAGCATACATCATTATATTTCGATTTCTGTGTAGATTACATCATGTTCACTATCCAAAGACTAATTACAGTTTATCACCATACACATGTAGCTAATCAACCCTTTCACCCCGCTCCCTGCCCACTTCCCCTCTGGTAACCACCAGTCCAACCTCTGTCTCTATGTGGTTGTCTGTTGTTGTTTTTAACTTCCATTTATGAGTGTGATCATATGGTATTTGACTTTCTCCCATTGACATTTCACTTAGCATAATACTGTCAAGGTCCATCCATGTTGTCACAAATGACCAGATTTCATAGTTTTTTATGGCTGAGTAGTATTCCATTGTGTATATGTACCACATCTTCTTTATCCATTCATCCCTTGATGGGCACCTAGGTTGCTTCCAAGTCTTGACTATTGTGAATAATGCTGCAATGAACATGGAGGTGCATGTATGTTTATGCATTTGTGTTTTTATGTTCTTTGGAAAATACCCAGCAGTGGAATAGCTGGATCATATGGTAGTTCTATTCTTAATTTTTTGAGGAATCTCCATACTGTTTTCCATAGTGGCTGCACCAGTTTGCACTCCCACCAGCAGTCTATGAGAGTTCCCTTTTCTCCACATCCTCTCTAACACATTGTTTCCTGTCTTGTTAATTATAGGTATTCTGATCAGAGTGAGGTGATATCTCATGGTAGTTTTGATTTGCATTTCCCTGATAATTAGTGATGTTAAACATCTCTTGATGTGCCTGTTGGCCATCCATATATCTTTTTTGGAGAAATGTCCGTTCAGATCTTCTACCCATTTTTTAATTGGGGTGTTAGTTTTTTTTGTGTTGAGATGCATGAATTCTTTATATATTTAGGTATTAACCCCTTATCAGGTATATGGTTTGAAAATATCTTCTCCCAGTTGTTATGGTGTCTTTTCGTTTTGTTGATGATTTCCTTTGCTGTGCAGAAGCTTTTTAGTTTCATGTAATCACGTGTTTATTTTTTCTTTGTTTCCCTTTCCTGGTCAGACATAGTACTTGAAAATATGCTACTAAGACCGATGTCAAAGAGCGCACTGCAGCTGTTTTCTTCTAGAAGTTTAATGGTTCCAGGTCTTACATTCAAGTCTTTAATCCATTTTGAGTTAATTTTTGTGTATGGTATAAGATAATGGTCTACTTTCATTCTTTTGAATGTGGCTGTCCCATTTTTCCAACACCGTTTATTGAAGAGACTCTCCTTTCTCCATTGCATGTTATTGGCTCCCTTGTTCAAAATTAGCGGTCAAAAGATGTGTGAGTTTATTTCTGGGCTCTCAATTCTGTTCCGTTGATCTGTTTTTTTACCAGTACCATGCTGTTTTGGTCACTATAGTTTTGTAGTGTATTTTGAAATCAGGTAGTGTCATACCTCCAGCTTTGTTCTTCTTCCTCAGGATTCCTTTGGGTATTTGGGGTCTTTTGTTGTTCCACATAAATTTTGGGATTCTGTGTTCTATTTCTGTGAAAGTGTGGTTGGAACTTTGATAAGGATTGTATTGACTCTGTAGATTGCTGTAGGAAGTATGGACATTTTAAATATGTTAATTCTTCCAATCCAAGAGCATGGAATATCTTTTCATTTCCTTGCGTCTTCCATTTCTTTCAACAATGTTTTATAGTTTCAGTGTACAGATCTTTCACCTCTTTGGTTAAGTTTATTCGCAGGTATTTTATTCTTTTTGTTGTAATTATAAATGAGATTGTATTCTTAATTTATCTTTCTGCTACTTCGTTGTTAGTGTATAGAAATGAAACTGATTTGTATGTTGATTTTGTATCCTGCAACTTTACCATATTCATTTATTATTTCTAAAAGTTTTTAGTGGATTCTACAGACTTTTCTATATATAAAATCATCTCATCTGCAAACAGTGACAGTTTCACTTCTTCCTTTCCAGTATGGATCCCTTTTATTTCCTTTTCTTGACTGATTGCTCTGGCTGAGACTTCCAATACTATGTTAACTTAGAGTGGTGAAAGTGGGCATCCTTGTCTGGTTCCTGTTCTTAGAGAGATAGCTTTCAGTTTTTCTCCATTGAGAATGATATTAGCTGTGGGTTTGTCGTAGATGGCCTTTATTATGTTGAGGTATTTTCCTTCTATACCCAATTTATTTAGAGTTTTTATCATAAATGGATGCTTTATGTTGTGAAATGCTTTCTCTGCATCTATTGAGATGTTCATGTGATTTTTATTCTTCATTCTGTTAATGTGGTGTATCATGTTGATTGATTTGTGGATGTTGAACCATCCCTATATTCCTGGAATAAAACCCACTTGATCATGATGTATGATCTTTTTAATGTGTTATATTCATTTTGATAATATTTTGTTGAGGATATTTGCATTGATGTTCAGCAGTGATATTGGCCTGTAGTTTTCTTTTTTGTGTTGTCCTTGTCTGGATAGGTATCAGAATAATGTCGGCTTTGTAGAATGAGTTAGGAAGCTTCCCCTCCTCTTAAATTTTTTGGAAGAGTTTGAGAAAGGTAGATATTAAGTCTTCTTTGAATGTTTAGTAGAATTCACCAGGGAAGCCATCTGGTCCTGGACTTTTATTTTTTGGGAGGTTTTTGGTTACTGCTTTGATCTCCTTACTGGTGATTTCTCTATTCGTATTCTCTACTTCTTCTTGTCCAGTTTTGGAAGGTTGTATGATTCTAAGAATTTATGTACTTCTTCTAGGTTATCCAATTTGTTGGCGTGTAGCTTCATAGTATTCTCTTATAATCTTTTGTATTTCTGAGGTATCTGTTGTAATTCCTCCTCTTTCATTTCTGATTTTATTTATTTGAGCTTTCTTTCTTTTTTTCTTGGCAAGTCTAGCTAAAGGTTTGTCAATTTTGTTTATCTTTTCAAAGAACCAGCTCTTAGTTTCATTAATTTTTTCTATTTTTTTGTGCTCTCTATTTCATTTATTTCTGCTTTGATTTTTATTATTTCCTTCCTTCTGCTGATTTGGGGCTTTGTTTGTTCTTCTTTTTCCTGTTCCTTTAGGTGCACTGTTAGATTGTTTATTTGGGATTTTTCTTCTGTGTTGAGGTAGGCCTGAATTGCTACAAAATTCCCTCTTAGAACTGCTTTTGCAGAATCCATAGATTTTGGCATGTCATATTTTCATTTTCATTTGTCTCCAGGTATTTTTTGATTTTCCTTTTGATTTCTTATTGACCTAATCATTGTTTAATAGCGTTTTGTTTAATCTCCACATTTTTGTGGCTTTTCTGATTTTCTTCCTGTAGTTGATTTCTAGTTTCATAGCTTTGTGGTCAGAAAAGATGTATGGTATTATTTCGATCTTCTTAAATTTATTGAGACTTGTGGCCTAATATGTGATCAATCCTGGAGAACGTTCCATGTGCATTTGAAGAGAATGTGTATTTTGGAGTTTTTGAATGGAACGTTCTATGTATATCTACTAAGTCCATCTGGTCTAATGTGTTGTTTAAGGCCAATGTTTCCTTATTGAACTTCTGTTTGGATGATATATCCATTGGTGTAAGTGGAGTGTTAAAGTCCCCTACTATTATTGTGTTACTGTCTATTTCTCCTTTTATGTCTGTTAATAACTGCTCTATATACTTAGGTGTTCCTATGTTGGATGCATAGATATTTACAAGTGTTATATACTCTTGTTGGATTGTTCCCTTTATCATTATGTAGTGCCTTCTTTGTCTCTTGTTACAGTTTTTGTTTTAAAGTCGATTTTGTCTGATATAAGTATTGCTACCCCTGCTTTCTCTTCTTTGCCAATTGCATGGAGTATCTTTTTCCATCCTTTTACTTTTTAGTTTGTTAGTATCTTTAAGTCTGAAGTGTGTCTCTTGTATGCAGCATATATAATGGTCTTGTTTTCTTTATCCCATTGGCCACCCTATACCTTTTGATTGGAGCATTTAGTGCATTGACATTTAAAGTAGCCATTGATAAATATGTATTTATGCCATTTTGTTACTTTTTGTTTCTGGGTGTTTCAGTAGCTCTTCTCTGCTCTTTTCATCTTCTCTTGCCCTCTTCTCTTGTGTTTTGATGGCTTTCTTTAGTATTATGTTTGAGTTCCTTTCTTTTAATTTTCTGTGTATTTATTACAGGTTTCTGATTTGTGATTACTATGAGGTTCACATATAATAACCTAAGTATATAGCAATCTATATTAAGTTGAGGTCTCTTTAGTTTGACCTCTTTCAAAAATCTCTACCCTTTTATCTCTCTCCTCCACATTTTATGTTTTTGATATCATATTTAACGTCTTTTTGTGTGTGTGTCTATCCGTTATCCTTTTTCATGGAAATAGATAATTTTAGTGCTTTTTTCTTTTGACTTTGACTTTCATAGGTGGTTGATCTGCAACCTTTACTATTTATTTGCCTTTACCAGTGATTTTATTACTTTTTTAAATATAATTTTCTTATTCCTGTTTGTGGCCTTTTATTTTCCACTTAAATAAGTCCCTTTAGCATTTCTTGTAAGGATGGTTTCTTGGTGATAAACTCCTCTAGTTTTTGCTTGTCTACGAAACTCTTTATCTCTCCTTCCATTCTGAATGATAACCTTGCTGGGTAGAGTATTCTTGGCTGTGAGTTTTTTCCTTTCAACACTTTTTAAATAAATCATGCCACCCCTTTCTACCCTGTAAGGTATCTTCTGAGAAGTGAATTTTTAATTTTGGACATTTTAATTATAATGTGTCTTGGTGTGGGGTCCTTGGGTTTATCTTGTTGGTGCTCTTTGTGCTTCCCATACCTGCATGTCTGTTTCCTTCCTTAGGTTAGGAAGGTTTTCAGGTATTATTTCTTCAAATAGATTCTCTTGCCCTTTGTCTCTCTTTTCTCCTTCTGGGACACCTATAATATGGATGTTAGTGTGCTTGATGTTGTCCCAGAGGACCCGTAGACTGTCCTCATTCTTTTTTCTCTTCAGCTTCAGTGATTTCCTCGTCTTTGGTCCAGCTTGCTCATCCGTTCCTCTGTGTCATTTACTCTATTGAGTCCCTCTAGTGAATTTTTCACTTCCGGTATTGTAGTCTTCATTTCTGATTGATTCTTTTTTATATTCTCCAGTTCATTGTTGAAGTTCTCACTGAGTTCATCCATTCTTCTCCCAAGACCAGTGAGCATCCTTATGACTTTTTATTTGAACTCTTTGTCAGATAGATTGTTTATTTCTGTTTCATTTAGTTCTTTTCCTGGGTTTTTGTCCTGTTTCCTTGCTTGGAATGTATTCCTTTGTCTCCTCATTTTGCCTGTTTCTCTGTGCTTCTATCTATGTATTAGATTGGTCAGCTATGTCTCCTGATCTTTAAGAGATGGACTTATATAAGAGATGCCTTATGAAGCCCAGCAGTGTGCTTCCTTCTCATCACCACTTCCAAATTCAGGAGTGTCCCCTGTGTGGACTACATATGTCCTTCTGTTGTGGCAGGGTTACTCTTGCTGCAGGTGCCCAGGGAGGCTAGGCTGTCTCCCTGGATGGCTGGTTGTAATGCTCAACTGCATGTGATTGCTATGGACCCTTCAGTCACTTTGTCAGGTGTGGGGCGCCTGAGCACAGTTGGCTGCAAGGTCAAGTAGCACATTCCTGTTGCAGTTTTTCTGTTAACTCAATAGGCCCCCAGCATGGCTGGTTGCTATGCTCAGGGGCAGTCAATTGTTGACCTTATAGGTCAATTCTGGCCTATAAGGCTATTGTCAACTCTCTCAGGATTGCAACTGAGTGGGGCTGGCTCCAGGCATGGGAGCACCCAATTGTTTCAGGCTTTGGAAAGTGGGGCTGATCCCTTATGTGGCTGCTTGAGAAGCACAAGTCTTCTGCAACTGACAAGCCCCACTGCCCACAGGACCATATACCCAGTCAACACAGTCCTATCCCCTGTGCATGCCCCTACCCACTGAAGTGGACCTAATCACTCCACTGCAGAGGCTCCCCACACTCCACCAATGCCCCACACACTCCACCCACTCTTTGCACATGCTCTGGCCCACAGAGGCAGACCCACTTGCCCTGCTGAAGAGGTTCCAGGCACCCTGCCTATGCAGGCCCACAAATTGCCTGAGGGCTTGCTGTTTGGTGGGGCTGGTCTCTAGGGTGGGCTGCCTGCCCTGGCTGAACTGCATCAAATTGGTGCTCTACTGGGTGGGTGGGTCAGACCTGGTCTAATAGGCCAGAGGAAGAACTCCAATGGTGTCTGCCAGCATCTGTGTCAGCATGCCTGTACTAGGGCACAATAATGGCGGCTGTTGCTAATGTCTCAGTCCCTAGAGTGGTCTTACTTCTCACCGAGATGCATCCAAAACCTATCAGGTGAGTCTCTTTTTACCAAAGGACTGTGCCCTTTTCTTTCTGGTGATTTTAGGTTGCTTCCCAAAACAGTTGAATTTGTGCATGGGCCCTTTATACCAGGCTTTACCCCGCTTGTGTCCAATAGCTTTTCTGGTGATATTCCCTGTTGTAGTTAGTAGCCAGCAAAGCCAGGTATTATGACACTTGTCTCAGTTGTGCTGAGTCTAAAAGCTGCTTATAGCATTAGTGTTCCCCTACTCAGAACCCTCAATCCTCCAGGGAAGGCTTCGTACCTTAGGATTGCTCCAGGCTGGCTGTGAAGCACCGTGCCTGGTGAAGGTGGTTTTTTTTTTCTCTCCATAAATGAATTTTGGCCTCTTCCACCTAAATCAGCACTGTCCCTGTTGCAGAGGTTCTTTTTTTATCCAGTTTTCAGTTATCTCTCAGGGGTAATTGTTCCAAGAGTAGTTGTAAATTTGTTGTGTCCACGGGAGGAGGTGAGTTCAGAGTCCACCTATGCTGCCATCTTGACACTGTCTCCAAATTACATTTTTAGATGTCATCCATGGTTTGTGTGTAGTTATATTATAGTGTTATGTAGTATTCTATTGTGCAAATATACTATAGATTTTCTTACTGATGGACAACAATATTTTCCAGTTTTTGACTATTATGAGTAACTCTGCAAAAAAACATTCTTATACATATTTCTGTTGAACATGGACAATCAAACCTATTTGGTATAGATCTAGGAGTTGAATAGTGGGACCTAGAGTATGTATATCTTAATCTTCACAGCTATTGCCAAATATTTTTTCCAAAGTGGTTGCATCAATTTACTTTTGCACCAACAGTGTTTCAGTTGCTCCAGATCTTCACCAATGTTTGGAATTGTCAGTCTTTCAAATTTTAGCCATTCTGGTAGATATGTAATAATATATTGTTGTGGTGTTAAGTTGCATTTTCCTGATTATTGACTAAGTTGAATACTTTTTCATATGCTTAGTGGCTTTTTGTATTTTCTCTATTATAAAATGCCTCTCCTGGTCTTTTCCCCATTTTTTTACTGAGTTTTCTCTTTTCCTATTGCTTCATACAAATTCCTTATATATGCTGGATATGAGACATTTTTCAGTTATTTGCTGCTGACATTTTTGCTATCTTAATGGTGCTCTTAATGAACAAAATTTCTTAATTTTGATAAAGTCTGGTTTGTCAAGTTTTTCTTTCATGTAGAGAGCTTTTGTATCTTTAAGAAATTATTGAATACCCCAAGATTATAAAGATATTATCCTACATTTTATTCTGGAAGTTCAATTGATTCAGCTTTTACATTTGGATATAAAATCCACTTCAAAATAACTTTTGTGTATCTATAGGAAGAGACAATATTAATTTTTCTACACTGACATCCAATTACTTCAGCTCTATTTATTTAAAAGATCATCCTTTCCCCAGATGAATTGCAATATTTCTTTTGTCACAACTCAACCAATCATGTCTGGACCCATCTGTCTATCCTTGCACTGCTGACACATTGTCTTAATTGTTTTGCTTTATAATATGTCTTGATATCTGGTAGTAACAATTTTACCACTTTATTTTCTTTTTCAAGAGAGTCTTTTCTACTCTAGATTCTTTGCAATGATGTAAATTTTAGAATTAACTTAGGAAGTTATACACACATATGTGTGTGTGTTTGTGCAAAACTGTTGAGATTTTGGTGAAGTTGACTTTTTCATCCATTTGGGGAAAATTAACACTTTTTTTGTCATGAATATATCCTCACATTCATTTTCCCTTAGTAATTGTTTTAATTTTAAGTATAGAGTCTTGCACATTTTTGTTTGATTTATTCCAAAGTTTTTGATACTTTTGATGCCGTTATAAGTAGCATCTATGTTTAAATTCTTATTTCTAAATGTTTGTTGTTAATGTAGAGAGATGCATCTGATTTATGTACATTGGCATTGTATTCAGCATTCTTGCCATGTTCATTTATTGAATCTAGTTATTTTTCTGGGTTTTCCCTTGGGATGCTTTATATATAATCATGTTGTCTACAAATAATGATGGTTCATTTTTTCCTTTTGCAATCTTTATGCTGTTTACTTGTTTTTCTTGCCTTATTGTACAGATTAAGATCTCTAGTACAATGTTGAATAGAAATACAGGCAAAGGAAAAGCTTTCAACATTTCACAATTAAGCATGATTTTTGGCATTGGTCTTTGTACATCTAATTCATCAGATTAAGGAAGATTTCTTATCTTCTTAGTTTGTGAGGAGTCTTTCTTTATTATAAGCAGATATTGAATTTTATCAAACACTTTTCTGAATCTATTAGATTGATCATGTTATTTTCTCCTTCAATCTGTTGTATGTTGAATTACATTGATTGATCTTCAAATGTCAACTCAGCCTTGTATTCCTAGAATAAACTCAACTTTGCCATGAAAAACTAACATTTTAACATAAATTGAGAAGTTGTATAGTGTCTATGGTGAGGAATTGGGCTTGGGAGCTGAACTTCTTTATTCTGATCTCAGCTTTACCACTCCTCACTTGTGATTTTTGACTTCATCTGGTTAAGCTACTCAACTTCTCTGTCTCAGTTTCATCATATGTAAAATGCAGATAAAAATAATAAGGCATACCGCATAGGGTTATGATCGAGATTAAATGGGATTATATGAAAAGCACTTAGAACAGTGCCTAGAACATGGTAGGTATTATTACATGGCAAAATTATAAATAAAATTCTTTTTTTGTAGTAATAACTAGAAAAAAGGTAAGTCCTCTTATCATTTTCCTACTAAGATCCTCCAAATAATTCTTCATGTTCTTTCTAAAATTTGTATTTCATTGTTGCAAAGAGTAGATATTTTGCAATATTGCAAGGACTTTATGAAAACCAGCAAACGAATTATAATTTAAATTTGTATCCTTAGAACATTGTACTTTTTAAATCAGTATTTCCTTCTAATATTCCTTTTATCACTATAAAATAGAAATAGTTTCACTAATAACTTTATTTTAAGAGCTTCTTAAAAAAGCTGCTTATAAAATTATATAATTCTTGCTGCTACACTGAGTTATTTTTATTTATCTAATTTAAATATTTATTATTATTTTTGTTTGAATCTTAGATTATCCACCTGGATTATAATATGAATGGTGTAATTTTTCCTGACCCTTCAGGAGAATCATATAAAATGATAGCAACCTTTTCCGTATTGGCTTTTGATGCTCTTTTCTACTTGGTATTGGCATTATACTTTGACAAAATCTTACCCTGTAAGTAATAGTGGATTTTTCTCTGACCTTTACTAATATTCATCACACTGAAGATGTTTTTCTTGAGGTTATGTGAATATATTTTAAGAAATTAAGAATAACAAATATTTCTCATCACAGGCTAAATGAGTTCTTTATTTCTACTTCATAATTTGAATGGTCCAAAAGACGTTTTATGTAAAAAAGTTATTTTTCTGACTTTAATAATAATACACATTTTAAATATACAATAATTATAATTTTAATACATATTATGATTATATAGTATTAAATAATGTTATTTTTTCAAGGTTCCCTGAAAGTGTTTTCAAAGAATGATATTTAGGATTTGTATCAGAACAAGCTGAAAAAATTAGTTAAGGTGATTTTGGCTAGTATAGGACCATCTTATGGTGGAAGTGCTTCCTAGTAAATATTTGGTCATTTTACAAGAATGTGGGGGCAGATTGTAAACTAAACACAGCTAGAAAAGACCTCAGATGTGAAATAATCAGTGTCTTCCTGACTTTGTTTCTGGGAGGACTATTTTGGAAGGGAAGATGTCCATCCTTTAAGGAAATAACAAAATGAAAATTAGAGAGGATATTTTCAGCAGTATTCTGAAAATTTTTCATATACTGTTCATATTTACAGAAATATATTACCAAGTTAGATTTACTTCATCTTGCAGACAACCAAAAATTTCACTTATTATAAGCCCAGAATTTCTTCACATACTCTAGGATCAGAATGCTTTTTTCCTTCTTCTTATCTTCAAGAAACAATCTCCTTGTTTTTTATCTTCCTTCCACTTTGACTGTATTTAAGGTTGTGTTATGTGTTTCTGTGTATTTCTGTCTTTCTATCACTTCTAGTTAATAACTGAAAGCCCTTAATAACAAATACTACTTTATTTTTAAAATCTGAAAAATTACTACATTTTCATCCTGAACAAATGTAATTTCTTCATGTATTTTTTTATTCATGTAACATATAGATTTCAGTATTATGTTCATCATATTGCTGTGGTCAAATGATTTATTAAGTTCAAAACATGTTTACGATTATTTTTATGTGCCATATTACAGCTTTCCCCCCAAATATTTGGTTTCATTCATACTTCTAAATACCTTTTCGACCACATTTTATTCAAACTTTTGATTTATACGTTGCTGAAAGTTCTATTATATTGTTTAACCTTTGTGAAAATGTTATTTCCTTTGAATTTTCATCTTTACTTCAAAACCAAGTTTTCTTCTCAAAAATAGAAGTTAGGAAGAAAGTAATTTCTTTACGATGCTTAAAAATCCAAGACATCCTGTACTATTCTGAAAAGACTTCTCTGCTCATTGTTTTAATGTTACTGACTCAATATCTTATTGCTTCTTGATGAATTAGATGGAAATGAACGCCAGAATTCTCCGTTATTTTTCCTGAACTCATTATCTTGTTTCCAACACCAAAGGACTGATAATAAGTTCATTGAGAAAGAAATAGATCCTGAGCATCCCTCTGATGACTGTTTTGAACGGGTAGCTCCAGAATTCCAAGGAAAAGAAGCCATCAGGTAATTGCACTTATACTAATATATGGATGCAAGGCTAATGAATTATTAACCAACAGCAACGGGATGAGCCTAAGGCAAAACGTTGAAGAAGAAATTCGTTTTTATGACTGTCACTTTGAACTCTTCCACGCCATCACCACCAATATCTCCTAACTGCTACTTGAAAGGACAATTCTCTTTGCTTAGCTCCGTGTGATCTTACTGCATCACTCTCCGTCCTGTCTTCCTCCTTGTTTCCATCCCTTGTCCCCCATCTCTCTTTTATACTTGCTCTTTCTCTTCTCTGTCCCTTCCTCCGTAGTTTTGTCTGGCTTACACAAGATGATGGAAGAAGTAAGAAATTTAGAATCAGAAATTCTTAAATCTTAATAGCACACTTCCCTCTCATTTGATGTGTAATCTTGGAAAAATGAATAAGTTTCTCTGGAGTCTTGGTGTCCTGTGTGAAACAAGAGTAACATTTGCTCTGTAAGGTTGTTTGTGACAGATTTATATGAGTTTTTAAAATATCTCTGCTCTCAGACCCTATGGATTCTAACTCGGGGGGTGTGGGCTTGAACCCAAGGGTCTGTGGATTTTAAAGAGCCCTGTAGATTTTTCCAATGTGCACTAAAGTTAAAGAATTAGAGAGTTTTAAATATCAACCATTTGTTTATTTAGCAGATATTCATATAGTGCTTACTATGTACCAGACACATATTTAATTCCCAGCAAAAGTTTATAAGGCAGGCGCTTTTATTTTGCCCATTTTATAAATGAAAAAGTTGAAGTACTGAAAGGTTAAGTCTCTTGCCCAATGTCACACACTCGTAAATGGGGAACTGGGATTGGAATCCAGTTTGGCTCTAGAGTCTATGCTCTTAATTTGTAGTAACCTGGCTACTGTAGAGATGTCAGGGGGCAATGGAAGATGAATAAAATGGAACTATAGCTGGAAAATGAAATATTCCTAAGACAAGAGTATAGGATGAACCTATGTACCTAAGCTTTGCCTTTCTAATTCTGATCCTATTTTCTGTTAAGTTTTCTGAGGGGCAACAGTCGCTCCCAACCCTAGCTCCATGGAAAACACCTGCCTGAAAGAGAAAGGCCAACTGAGGAATAATCAAAAAAACTCAATCCCAAGGTCATCAGTCCCTCTCTTCCAGTTGAGAGCACAAAAAATGGCATTATATTACTATTCAAATTATAATAATTTTCAGGTTAAGTTTTCTAAGAAAGTGTTAAGATTAGTTACATAGGTCAAAAAATGTTTGTTCTTCTGCTGTGAAGGAGAGAAAAGTGAAATGTCCTCACCCACACACCCACCATCCCCCTTACCCTCAACCCTGACCAATCTAATCAATGTTGACTCTGGGCATCCCTGTCTCGTGATCTGGATTCTTGACTAAAATAGAGATTTTGGACCACTGACAAACTGGGAAAGGAAAGTCGTCTGATCCAAGGCCTGTCCACTGAATCTCTTTGCTCCAGTGTGGGACGCCTCACCCCAGATCCACATGAAAGTAGCAAAGTAGACTTAGGTGCCCAGCATTACAGCTCTTCAGTGAAAAGCTGCTCACATTCAGTCACTAGTTAAGCAGGTTCTGGGGCTGCAAGACAGCCTAAAATTGACCTTTACCACCCAACGTTAGATGCAGTTCCCAATCCACAAGTCTTATCTCTTCTTTCTTCACAGCAACCCTTTCTTAGGAAAATGATTGCCCTTTCCCACCACTAGACAAGTATCAACTCTATCACGATCAATCCCAACATGTGAATTTGATTTTGTATGGATATAGAAGGTACTAAGGTGTCGATTCCCTTTTCCCCAGGCAGTCTCTACTTATATACTAATGAACTCTTCCTCTTTCCCTAGCAGAACTTAAGCTATATGTATCTGGAAGTATGGGGGAAATCTTGCAGAGTTATAACTAGAATCAAGATCTTGGTTCTGTAAAAATATCTTGTTTAAATTCACAACTGGCTTCCTCTCACCTGTACTCCCTTTTCCCAATTCTTCTTCTTCTTTGGGGGCATTTGTATGTACATCTGTCCATTCCTAGAACTTTAGATGATTCATGCAACACTCCCAGAACATAGGCAGGAAGTCTGCCCCAAATGTAAATGGCTATCTTCATCTCTGAAATCCCAAAATAACTAGCTGCTCTTAAATGGAAGTTTATTTATTAAAATAAAACATTAAAGCCCCACTTCAATGTGTGTCCCATTACACACAAAAAAATGTGGAAACAAAATACCCTGTCAGATTCAGTGCCTTTTCAGCCTTTCTCTTTCAAATTTTCCAACTCTTTGGTGTAACCCCACACACCGCCAGCATTCTGGTTGAATAAAAGTCCTTACCTTTATTCTGATTCATGTTCAGAAAGGAGGGTGACTAAACTCTGTTTCCCTTTGAAGTTGAAGATGCATTGCACATGGTATTATGTAATCATGACATTTCTAACCTGTCTGGTTCCTGCCTTGTCCTGCAGCAGTTCCCTTTGAGATTCCAATGTGCATTGAAATTTGATAACCACTCATTTAGAGGTGCGTGTGTGTGTGATATTCAGATAAAGAAATCCAGCAAACCTTTAGATTTGTGAGCTCAGGGGAAAGGATGAGGTCAACTTTAGGTTGGTGTTGAAACCACAAGAACCAATGAGATACTCCTTTGAGAAAGTCAAGAGTGAGAAGACCCATAATATACATAGAGAACCCTGTGGAGCATCAAACTGATGTGTCTGGTGAAAGAAGAGAACTTGACAAGGAAGTAGAGAAGGGAAATTTAGAAAAATAGGAAGAAAATCAGTAAAGTGGAGTGTCGCCTTGAAAGTAGACACTATCAACAAGGAGAAAGTCATTAAGAGTGACCCATAATCCAATAAATAAGGATGGGAAAATATTTATTGCATTTGGTAATTAGGAGTCCACTAAAGATTTCAGCACGAAGACGTTTACTAGAGTAATGGATTCAGAAGCTAGAGTGTAATTGATTAAGGGGGAAGTAAGAAGTGAGGAAGTGGAGATGGCAAGTTTACATTTTTATTTTAAGAATTTTTTTAAGATAAGGGAGGAGAGAAGTTCGATTGTATCTAAAGCAGAATTAGAGGCTAAAGAGAAACTATCAGAGAGAAAATGCAGATGACAGGCTCTGATCAGTAAACAAGATTGGAAGGAATGGGAGATGATGGTTAAAGAGTACAAATAAATGATCTTGAACAGGGGAAAAACACAAAATCTTCTAAGACGAGAAGATGAAAGTAAGGATAATTACAGAGCACTCTACTTTCTAAGCAAAACACTAATAATTTAATAGTAACTTTCTGAAGAGACTCTTTTATTTTGTATCTCAAGGGAAGTGATTGATCAAAAATAAGTCTTTACCTTTCTTTGTAGTGTGGTAATGTCATCCCTTATTTCAGGTAATGTGGTTGACTGCATCTAGCACTCTAAGTTGGTTGTGATCTGTAGTATTTTTGCCTCTGTGTTGGCTAAGTAAGCACCCCTTCTGTCATTTCAGAATCATAAATGTCAAAAAAGAATATAAAGGAAAGTCTGGAAAAGTAGAAGCATTGAAAGGTAAAGAAAAGCATTTCATTGTTTCATGATTTATTACAAAAAATGGGGAAAATTCAATGTGAAAAATTTTAAAAATATAGATAAGTGAAACAGGAAAAGAAAAAAGAATACAAACAATCTAACTCCACTACCTGGAAATTAACTATGTTTAAGAATGGATATAATATACTTCCAGATGTTTCATGCCTCTATTAATTTGCAAAAATGGGATCATACGGTGAAAAATGCAATTTCACTTTGTTTTTTAAGATGACTTTGCTATAACCAATATTTTATTTTATTTGCACCATGAGGAAAGAATATCTAGACTTAAAATTGATATTTTTTTTTACTAGCCAGGGAATTTACATAGTTTATATGTACTGGTGAAATTCATTAAAACAGGATGAGTAACATCCTTGACTGTGAATTAAATTTTACAAGTCAATATCCTATAACAAACATAGTTTATAATTTTGGATACACCAACATATTTGATACTAAAGCTTCTAACAAATATGGTTTTCTATAACAAACGTTTAAGCAAGTATCAAATTAGTGGCTACGTTTTATAGAGGACACCATGCTTTTAAAAATTAATTAATTTTTACCAAGGTATAACTGACATATTAACATGTTAGTTTCAGATGTACAACGTAATAATTTGATATTTGTATATATTGTGAAATGATCACCACAATAAGCCTAGTTAACATCCATTCTGATGCATAGTTACAAATTTTTTGTGTGTGATGAAGACTTTTAAGATCTACTCTCTTACCAGCTTTCAAATATACAATATGGTATTATAAGTGTAGTCACCATGCTGTACATTATATCCCCATGACTTATTGATTTTATAGCTGGAAATTTGTGTCTTTTGATTTCCTTAACCCATTTTGCCCACCCCCTATGGCAACTACCAATCTGCTCTCTGTATCTATGGGCTTGGTTGTTTTTTTTTTTTCAGTTTGTTTACTTGTTTGTTTAGATTCCACATATAAGTGAGATCAGACTGTATTTGTCTTTCTCTGTCTGACTTGTTTCACTTAGCATAATACCCTCAAAGCCTATGTTGTTGCAAATGGCAAGATTTCGTTCTTTTTTATGGCTGAATAGTATTCCCATTGTACATATAATTTGCTTTTATTAATAATGATTTTAGGAAGAATGTAAATCATTTTTACAAGGGACAGAAGTTTTAAAAGTTAAAAAATAAGATCTGTAGACCCTGAGGAAGATTAAGAGTTCTCTCTCCATTGTGCTTACTTTATATTTATTTTCTAACAAATGCAGCATACCTTAACTCAATCTTACTAATTCTTTTGAGATTGGGTTTTACTTTGAGAATTTATTATACTTGTGTCAGCAAGTTTAATCTCACTCCAGGTTTCTCTCATCAGATTCCATCGAGACCTGTGGCTTCTTTCTTTAATTTTAGCCAATGATATATTGAAGTATTTTTAAATTTACCATTTCAGTTTCCAGAGCACATTATGAACTGCTTTTGCACTCATCAATAACCATGAACTTCTTTTTATGTCTAAACACTTCCAACTTCTACAAGGATTTCTTCTATTTTCACAAGTAGCAGCATCTTAAAAGAATTGAAAGGATTGAACATCAATACATTAAAAAATATATGAAACAGAACCATTTGGAGTTGCTCTTTGGGAAGTAAGAATGAGAGTTGTCTCTCTCAGCTTGTCCCCATGCAGTGGAACACCTTTGGGAAAACACTTTTGAAATCCCTTATCAACAGCTGATTCTTCAATGGCTAAATAGCATACCATGGTAGCAATACCATAATTTACTTAACTAACACACTAGGGTATGAAATTCTGTTTGTTTCCAATTTTTTCACAATCATAAAAAACACTGTAATGAACATCCTTCTTCTTCTTCTTTTTTTTTGAGGAAGATTAGCCCTGAGCTAACTGCTGCCAATCCTCCTCTTTTTGCTGATGAAGACTGGCCCTGAGCTAGCATCAGTGCCCATCTTCCTCCAGTTTATATGTGGGATGCCTACCACAGCATGGCTTGCCAAGTGGCGCCATGTCCACACCCAGGATCGGAAGCGGTGAACCCCGGGCCACCGAAGTGGAACGTGCGCACTTAACTGCTGTGCCACCAGGCCGGCCCCATAATGAACATTCTTGTTCAGTCTTTATAAAGATCATCAATTATTCCCTGAATATGAATTTCTAGAAGCAGACATTCATTATTCAAAGAGACCATATTTTTAAGATTTTAATTCAAATTTCAAATTGTTTCCCTCCAAGGTTATAAAGATTCATACTCCCACAAGCAATAATTAACAACAACAATAGCAACACTGATGATAACAACAAACACTTACAGTTCATTGAATACTTAGTGTGTGCTGGGAGCTATGCTCAGTGCTTTACATGGACTTTTTTTCATTTAATCCTTTGAGATACGTAATAGCTCTCCCATTTTGCAGATGAGGAAACTGAGGCTTATATTTCTTTTTTTCAGTTAATATGGGTCAATTCCAGGATAGCTAGTGCCACTTTTCTCTTATTCTTGAAAATATTTATTTTTCCACCTAAGAAAAACCTCATGAAATTTGTTAATGTACTTTTTTAGTTGTCACCATATTTGTTATTAATTAATTCATCTTTTTTGGTGAATATGAAAGGTCGTTTCATTGATCTTTATTTCTTGTGTTTACTTTTGGCCATTTTAGGCTTCTATTCTATTTCATTGGTCAGTGTATCCTAGACCAGTAACATGTTATTTTGATTACTATATTTACTCACTCCGCTGGTATTACTGTACTAGTAACATATTATTTTATTTTATTTTTTTTGGTGAGGAAGATTTGCCCTGAGCTAACATCTGTTGCCAATCTTCCTCTTTTTTTTTTTTTTTTGCTTGAGGAAGACTAGTCCTGAGCTAACATCTGTGCCAATCTTTCTCTCTTTTGTACGTGGGTTGATGCCACAGCGTGGCTTGACAAGTGGTGTATGTCCGTGCCTGGGATCTGAACCCGCAAACCTGAGCTGCCAAAGTGGAGTACACTGAACTTAACCACTATGCCGTGGGGCCAGCCCCAGTAACATATTATTTTAATTTTTATAGTTCTCCAGTGTATTTTAATATCTTGTAACCAAGACAAATTTCTTTCTATTCTTTAATTTTTCTTAATGATTTGAATTTATTCTTCCAACGATCTTTGAATCTTTTAGTCAAATTATAAATGAGGGTTTTAATAGACTGGATTACAGTAGGAAGGATTTTCTCTTTACATATAATTGTTATCACTAGCACATTTAATAGCTTACCAAACCAAACCTTATAGAGTTTAATTTATCCAAGATCATTGAGACAGAAAATGGATGAACTGGAATTTCAGCCCAGTCATTAATTAATTTCAATAATGTTTGACAATGGGTCAGGTAACTCAATTGAAAGGACTTGATCTTTTAGATATACTGTATTACATATAAGATTCTTAAGAATTTCATCTTACTCTGTCCAACAACTTTCCATAATAAAGTTTGATTTTCACTTGATGGTAAAACAAACAAACAAAAAGTAGTACCTCAAAAGATTCTTAGTTAAATGACTTTTGCTATTGACATGTAAATGCAAAGAGTTTATGACAAGGGGCCAGTGTGGTGGTGTAGCGGTTAAGTTCGGGTGCTCTGCTCCTGCAGCCCGGGGTTCACCGGTTGAGCCCGGGCTCAGACTGATGCACCACTTATCATGCCATGCTGTGGCAGGTGTCCCACATATAATATAGAGGAATATGGGCACAGAATTTAGCTCAGGGCCAGTTGTCCTCAACAAAAACAGGATTGGCCCCAGATGTTAGCTCAGGGCTAATCTTCCTCAAAAAAAAAAAAAATCAGTTTATAACAAAAGAATAGAAAAATGGGCATAGAGTAAATATAAATTTTTGGTGAATATATTTTAGAATGCAATTAATACCATGGAAAATGTTTATAATTTAATATTTGAAAAGGCAGACTAGGAAAGAATAGAGTATGGTCGTTTGTGAATGTATATATGTACATTTACATATTTATATGTGCACATGCATACACACTGGAAGTAAGTGTATTACAATGTCAATATTTGGAATTATGGTTAATTTTATCCTCTTAAGTGATTGTGTTTATTTTTCAAGTATTCTACAGTAAGCATGTTATTTTAGCAACCAGAAAATATTGAATATTCTCTCTTTCAAACTATTGAAATGCTTGAGAATACATAACTAAGATAGATTGTCTTGTTCTGTTTTTAGAACCAGCCTTGTCTAATGTGCCTTATTTATAATTTTCATATTTTATTCTAAAAACAGGCTTGCTCTTTGACATATACGAAGGTCAAATCACAGCAATTGTGGGTCACAGTGGAGCTGGCAAATCCTCATTACTAAACATCCTTAACGGGTCGTCACTTCCAACAGAAGGTGAGCAAAAAGGAATTTTTCAAAGGCAAGATGTCTGATAATAGAATGAGGGCATAGGTATGCCTTTCTCTCATTTTAAGGTTTAAATTTGACTGCTTAAGAGAAAATAATGTTTGTTTATCTAAAGTTCTTTAACAGAACTATATGATTTTGAATATACATTTTATTTCTCAAATTTGTATGAAAATCATTATCTTTATTCCATCGCTATGTGATGTTCCAGGGGAAATATACACTACTCTGGGCATATATTTATGTTAAGAATAATTAGTAGTTGTTAATAAGTTATGAAGTCATCATTTTAGATATGTGGAATATATGCCAATATTTTCCTAAGATCTCCAAGCATTAATGAAATGTATTATCTTGCCACTGTTAAATTGTTTTTAACTTCTATTCTTAGGATCCATTACCATCTATAATAAAAATCTTTCTGAAATGCAAGACATGGAGGAAATCAGAAAGATAACTGGCATTTGTCCTCAAGTCAATGTTCAATTTGACATACTCACTGTGAAGGAAAACCTCAGGCTGTTCGCTAAAATAAAAGGGATTCAGCCACAGGAAGTGGAACAAGAGGTAGATAGACATGCTGGATTGATTGAACTGCCAACTATTTGCCAAGTTGAATCATGACCACAGAATTGCCCTCAGTGGTTTACCTGCCCTGTTATGGATAAAATTTAGGCAATGTGGGGGCTGGCCCAGTGGCACAGCAGTTAAGTTTGCACATTCCATTTCGGCGGCCCAGGGTTCGCCCGTTTGGATCCCAGGTGCGGATGTGGCACCGCTTGGCAAGCCATGCTACGGCAGGCATCCAACATATAAAATACAGGAAGATGGTCACAGATGTTAGCTCAGGCCCAATCTTCCTCAGCAAAAAGAGGAAGATTGGCGGCAGATGTTAGCTCAGGACTAATCTTCCTCAAAAAAAAAAAAAAGAATTTAGGCAATGAGGTCCTATAAAAAAGTCTGCTGCTGTAATGAACCGTTAAAATTGGATAAAATGAATCATCTTGGATTTTAAGCTGTGTGTATTTTCTTGTATAGGTACAAAAAGTTTTATTGGAAATGGACATAGAAAACATTCAAGATAACCTTGCTGAACATTTAAGCGAAGGCCAGAAAAGAAAGCTGACCTTTGGGATTGCCATTTTAGGAGATCCTCAAGTAAGTGAGATTGTGCATGCGGAGGAATGCAGGTTGAATATCACTAAAGTGTCAAGCTCTTCTTTTACCACTAAAAGTAGTAGAGCTTTCACAGTAATGCATCAAGAGAGAGCCTGCCATGTTTAACTGAGTCCAAGTGTAGTGGATGTAAATTGTTGGATAGTTATTTATTTATTTTTTGGTTTTTATTGTTATCCATGCTATCATGTGGAAGCAATTAATATGGAAGAGAGACGTATTTTATATACCTTCATCCTCTGCAGGTTTTGCTATTAGATGAACCAACTGCTGGATTGGATCCCTTTTCAAGGCACCAAGTATGGAGCTTCCTCAAGGAACGTAAAGCAGACCGTGTAATCCTCTTGACTACCAATTTCATGGATGAGGCTGACATCCTGGCTGGTAATTGTTGGTTTTACCTCAGTATTACAGTAAAGAATTTGGAAATGTTTATTCCTGGGGCAAGAGTCTCGCTCTCATTACCTCAGTGTGCCTACATTCCATAACAGCCTGCGGATGATAGGAGTCTAGTCCCACTGTAGAATTCCTTGCTGACTATACATTTGCTTGATCGTGACCACTCATAAAAGATTGTGATTTTTTTCATATCAGCTATCAATTAAACACCCAAATCTTCTTTAATATATATTTGGCTGAAAAATATCCACGCATTCTTTAGCATCCAGAATAGAAAACATGCCAATGTAATTTATGCTTTTTTGTCAGGAAGTATTACAGGGCAATGAAGTCGACTGTAATTCATAAGCTCCTTTTAAATGCATACATTTTAGTGTGTGTTTCAAATTTTTAAATGCACATAGATATAGTTATGTCCACAGAATGCTTCTCCTATAGAAATCTGAGCTTTGGCACCTGATCTACATTTTTTAGAGAGGAAAGAAATGACTCTTAATATCTTTTCTTTCTGGCTTCTTTCTACTCAGATAGAAAAGTGATCATGTCCAATGGGAGACTGAAGTGTGCAGGCTCTTCTGTCTTTTTGAAGAGAAGATGGGGTCTTGGATATCACTTAAGGTAAAGACTTCAGGAATAGATTGGAGATAGACAGATGGATAGATATACTGGTATATCCAAAAGGCAGACACTTATGAGAGAGAATTGGCCTTATGCTTCATCTCTGCCAAACTGAATGGATCATTGTTTCCCAAATGCATTTCCTACATTCCTGCCTCCTTGTATCTTTGCTAATGCCAATGATAAGCAAAATTTCAAAATTAGCCCAGGCTGACTGATCTCAGCAGAGCTACACGTTCCAAGCAGCTGCTCCATGCAGCGTAAACCTCCACTTTCTTCCCACCTCCACTTTCCTCGGCTGACCCATATAATTCTGTAATATATTTTCATTCTTTCACAGGGCACAAAGTCAAATAATTTCAGAAGGTAGTATCAGCAGGGATTAAATCTGGTGGTAGAGAGTAAAGAAGACTGGGTCTAACAAGAAAGGGTGTCCAGGCAAAAAAAAATCAAAAATAAAGAAACTTACGCCAAACAAAACGTGTACATAGGCCAAATTTCCCTATCAGCCACTAATTTCTGATATCTACCTGGTCTTGTGTAATCTTTATTTCCCTAAGAAGTCTCCTCTGCCTAATGTTCTCACCTCCCTCTGTTTATCTTCCTATTTGATATATACAGTTTTAATTACAGTATGTATTTGTTTGTATATTTGTAGTTCTTCTGAGTTTATACACCTTCTCTGTGTAGATCATAGGATTTTTCAAACTGATGGTATTATTATTATTGTTATTGTTTACTCACTTTGTTTGTTCCATAAAGCCAAGTAAAGTAGTACTCAAAGGCTAGATATTCAGTTAAAGCTCTTCTTTCTAGTAGCAGTGGAGAAAATACAAATTAAATTGTCTTTTCTTTTAAATATTAGTTTATACACAAATGAAATATGTGATCCAGAAAAAATAACATCCTTCATTAATCGTCACATCCCTGATGCTAAATTAAAAGCCGAAAGCAAAGAAAAGCTTGTGTATACTTTGCCTGTGGAAAAGACAAATAAATTTCCAGGTAACTTAAATATGATTACGATGGAATGAAATTTGGGAACAAATGTTCACGTTATTGCTACAATTTTTATTCTTTAAAGGAGTTGGATTTTGTTGTAGATTGAGTTCCCCAAGAAGCAGAACTTGAGATGAGGATATTAGTGCAATTAATTTGTTTGATAATTGATGCCTAGAAGCTCCAACAGGGAGTGGGGACATGAGAGGGAAGGGAAGGAAGCCAGGAAAGTTTGCAATAAGCAATGGAGGAGTAATACCACTGGAGAAATAAATAGATAAGTAAATACGTGAGCTCAGAGTTATGTCACCAGAGGGGTGAGAAAGCTGGGGTATTTACTTGCCACTCTGTATCCATCATTGGTTAAGAGATGCTTCCAAGAGCATAAATCTTCTGATCCTTCATTCTTGTGCTCAACATGAGCTTAGCATACTTCAGGGCCCAGAAAAAAAATTCCTCAGGCAGCTGTTCTTAACAAGCAGATTTGCTGTATACAGGCAAGCGCAGAAAAGACGGGGATGGGCATCCACGCATAAGCTAAAGGTTTCCTTTTGTATTTTAATTTAATTGTGTATGTATTTATTTCACAGAGAAAAACATAGTTTATTTATTCTACAAAAGTATTCACCATGGGTTCCCAGCCTGCTGGGTAGCGGAACCAACGTAGGCTTTGTTTGATAGGTAGTCCCAATAATCCCTAACTCTTTGTATGATGCTGTCTCTGAGCCAGGCACTGTTCTAACGGCCTCATATATATCAGTTCATTTAGTCCTCACAAAGTCCCTGTGAGGTGGGCACTGGAATTTTCCCTGTCTTACAAGTGAGGAAATGCATCTCAGTCTTTAATGACTTAAACAGCTTTCTTTTTGTTTAAACATTTAGTTTATTATAAGTTTAACTCCCTATAGGCCTGCTTTATACAGGCTCATTTAGATGATTCAGTCTCATGAAGCAAAAATACACAAGAATGCAGATTTAATCCCACCTCCAAATATAGCACTCTCTCTGTCCTTGTTGTAGCATGGAAGATGGTGTCCCCAAGACCATGGGCCATGCTGTGCTATTCTGTTCTTGGACTAATGTCCAGTGAGGTGCAAGTAGCCCGCCTTCTTTTTTGGTTGGGGAAGGGGAATAGTGAGTTATATGCTAGTACCACCACTAGAATATATCACTTAGCCAGAGTCCCCGGTGTTGGTCCGTAAGCCCATGGCAGCCTCTTTACGTGGACCCCAGGCCTCTGCAATTCCAATGGTGTACTTATCTACTTATGTTTTTGCTAGGACATAAGGAGGCTCCCAGATCTGTATTACAATTGTATAATAAAATAATAATCAAGGCCGTGGAGGTTAGAGAAATGACTGGTGTCAGGCTGGGGTTTATACAGAGTGGTCACAGAAGGCCACAAAAAGAAAATGCTCTAGAGCATTCCAAGCAGAGAGGAAAAGAGGGTGTCCAGAGTGCAGTTAGGAAGGGAGGAGAGTGGCAACTGGGAAGGGGTCAGGTTGTAGGTATAGTTACTCATTCAGATGGAGCTTTAGAGGCTGTGGTGTGGTCTTTTAATTTTATGTTAAATGCGTTGAGAAACCACTGAAAATCATTAAACAAGGGATTGATGTGATGTGACATATTTTCATTCTCTGGATAGAAAAGATCACTCTGGATGTAGCGGAACAAGAGTAGATACTGGGAGACCAGCTATGTGACCATTTCAGAGGTACAGGTCAAAGATGATGGTGATTGGGCTACCGCGGTACCAGTTGAAAGATGGATGGAAGGGGATGGATTTGGAACATATCTGGAGATAAAGTCAAGGAGTCTGACTGATGGCCAGTCTGTGGAGCATGAGGAAAGTGAAAAATAAAGAGACTCTTCTAAATTTTTGGCTTCAATCATTGGGTGGAAGCTGGTGTCATTTATTGTAAAATGATGGTAGGGACATTTGGGTAGGATGAAGAAGGAGAAATTAATGTTCTGTTTTGGAAATGTTTACTTTGAGATGCTTTTAGACTTCCAAGTGGAGATATCGAATGGCTAAGTATTTAGTTGGTTATAGGACATTGGAAATCAGAGAAGAGCCAAGTGAGAACTGAATTTGGGAATCATCAGGATATAGATGGATTTGATGCAAAGAGAATGGATCAGAGTGTACGAAAAGAGAAGGTGATTTAGGACTGAGTCCTCAGGGAAAAGTAGAAGAGTAGTCAGAGGGAGATGGAAACTGAGAGCCCCCGATGAAGTTAGAGGAAAAACAAGAGAATATGTTCTCATTAACTCAAGGGAGAAAATGTTTCTAGAAGGAGGGAGTAGTCAACAACTTTGAATGCCACTGAATTAAAAAAAAAGAGAGAGAGAGGGGGCTGGCCCCGTGGCCGAGTGGTTAAGTTCGCGCGCTCCGCTGCAGGCGGCCCAGTGTTTCGTTGGTTCGAATCCTGGGCGCAGACATGGCACTGCTCATTAAACCACGCTGAGGCAGCGTCCCACATGCCACAACTAGAAGGACCCACAACAAAGAATATACAACTATGTACTGGGGGGCTTTGGGGAGAAAAAGGAAAAAATAAAATCTTTAAAAAAATAAAAAATAAAAAAAATAAAAAAAAATAAAAAAGAGAGAGAGAGAGAGACCGAGTTAAAAGAGTAAAATAAAAATAGAATAAAACTTGTGCATGGAGTCATTGATGACCTTGAAAAGAGCATCTTCTGTGGAAGGATAAAAATAGCATTTGGATTTGTGGGGGTTAAGTTGAATAGGATGTGACAACTCAAAGGCAACAAAGTAGACAAATCTTTGAGCCCTGTGTGTGTGTGTGTGTGTGTGAGTGTGAGCGTGAGTGTAGGAGGAGATTGGGGTTTTTTTGTTTGCTTTTTTCCTGATGCTTGTCTTTGCTTACTGGGTGGCATTACAGCATTTTTCCCTGCTGTTTGGGATGACCCACTACATGTAGGAGAAATTGATGATAGAGGGGAGAGAGAGAGAGAGAGAAAGGAGATTACTTTGGGAAGTCCTTGAGGTGCCAAAAGAGGATAGAATTCAGAACACGAGTCAAAGAGGTAGCCTTTGATAGGAACGGCTACAAGTCTTTCGTCCATACAGTTGGAAGACCCAGAATATGGGGAGAAATACAGGTTGATTTGTGGTGTGGAGGTGGGAAGATGATGCTCTTTCTGATGGCTCATATTTCTTCAAAGAAGTTTGCCAGATATTCATAACTGGGGATAGAAGATGGAGTGCAGATGGTTTGAGGATACAGAGGTCTGGCATATGCATTTTAGAGAGGGAGAGCATTCTAATGAAATTTTGCCTCTGCTTACTGGGATATTCCAAAGACATAAATTTTCTGAACAATATTCTGCATCATCTTTTAAATGTAATTTACTAGATTTAGTTATCAATGTGATATTTCCAAATGTATCTGATCTGATCTGTTGCCTTAGACCTTTTTAGTGATCTTGATAAGGGTTCTGGCCAAGGTGTGATGAGTTATGATGTTTCCATGTCAACTCTGAATGAAGTTTTCATGAAACTGGAAGGAAAATCAGCTTTCGAACAAGGTAAATCCATTTATATAATTCACAGAAAGTCCATTTCCAAATGATCATGTACCAATTTAGTATTTATAATGTCTTATGTAAGAGTCACACTAAGGAATGTGACAAATTCCAAATTTGACTCTGCTGTTTGGGAAGGGCTGTCATTGTTTCCTAACATCATTACTAGGACTGAACACAGATCCCTTCTTGGAACATACCAAATCACTATTTGCAAACTATTTGCCTACAATTTAAGCAGTTTTCTCCTATCCCCAGACGCTCACTGCTTCTTGGACACTTTGAAGACATAAAAGTTTCTCAGTCAGGGTCATGAAGTCTGAGCAGATATTTCTTATAAAAAATTGTTCTTAGCTTGTTAATATGCAAACTTCTGCAAAGGTCTAAATGGGGGAAAGTCTTGGGACCATCTTGTATGTACTTTAATGGGTGATACTGATAAGAGCTGTCATTTATAGAGCAGCTGTGCCAGACACTTTGATAAATGTGTGTATAGGGGCCGGCCCCATGGCCGAGTAGTTAAGTTCTCGCGCTCTGCTTCGGCAGCCCAGGGTTTCGCTGGTTCAGATCCTGGGCCCGGACATGGCACCACTCATCAGGCCATGTTGAGGCGGCATCCCACACGCCACAACTAGAAGGACCCACAACTATCTACTGGGGGGGATTTGGGGAGAAAAAAAGCAAAAAAAAAAAAAAGAGAGATTGGCAAGTTGTTAGCTCAGGGGCCAATCTAGGAAAAAAACTGTGTATATATTGCATTACTTTCCTACAATAACCACCTTTCTAACAAGTGTCATTGGCACTATTTTACTTATGATAAAATCAGACAGAAGAGCAGTTAATTGATTTGCCCCAAATCATCCCAAGTCACAGATGTGGGAATCAGGTACAGATCTGGTGGTTTCAGAGCTGGTAATCTTTCACCTACACTTCTTTTTTTATTTTTTTAAAGATTGGCACCTGAGCTAACATCTGTTGCCAATCATTTTTTCTTTCTTTTTCTTCTCCTTCTCCTCCTTCCTCTCCTCCTCCTCCTCTTTCTTCTTCTTCTTCCTTTTCTTCTTCTTTTTCTTCTCTTTGTCCTTCTCCTTCTCCCCAAAGCCCCCCACTACATAGTTGTATATTGTAGTTGTAGGTCCTTCTGGCTCTGCTCTGTGGGACGCCACCTCAGCGTGGCCTGATGAGCAGTGCTAGGTCTGTGCCCAGGATCTGAACCAGCAAAACCCTGGGCCACCGAAGCTGAGCATGCAAACTTAACCACTCGGCCACGGAGCCGGCCTCTCACCTACACCTCTTGATAGCTTAGTACTAGACGTTTAGGAATCAATGATTGGCTATTCCTGTGGAGAAGATTTCTCAGAATCTCTCAGAATATTCTTACATATGGAACCTTCTATGTCTGTTGAAAGACTGGGCATAATGAGATCACTCTTTAGTGAATTCTTCTTTTGGTATGAATTTGGCATGCTTTATCACTAGATTTATTGAATGTGAACATCATAAATGTAATCTGTTTCTTAGTTTTCTTTGTAACCACAGACATTCTAAAACAAATTTTAATATTGAAAAGAGAATACTGATACCCAAGGATGACATTAATAATGTGTGTGCATATGTGTGTATGTGCAGATTTTGAACAAGCAGAAATGACAAGAGACACAGAAAGCCTGCACAATATGGATCTGGCTCACTCTTCTTTCCCTGAAATGCAGGAGGCTCTGAGTGACATGGGCCTCTGGAAGATGCAGGTCTGTGCAATAGCATGGCTCCGTTTCTTAAAGTTAAAACGTGGAAAGAAAGCACTTTTGGCCCTGTGAGTATCAGAGTACTGTGGTTTTGTAAGTGAATTTCAAAAGAGGATCAAACCAGAAGAGAATTTAAAACTAGAGCACAATATGCCACATTCTTGCCAGAGGATGGCTAAATGCAGCATTTGATTTTACTGGGGACAGTGGGAATACCTGTATGTTAGCACTCGATTAGCCTAATCCACAGATCTGCTTAGTTTTCATAGTTTGATAGCCTGGTGTTTATATAGCAATGCCTTTTAGTATTGTTGGCATGCGAAGATGTGACTTTCAAGATTTTAGCACCTATAATCAGGGCTGGTGTAGATTTGGTATTTGACAAATATTTGTGAAATTTTTGACTGAATGAATAAAATTACTATAGATTCATATGGTTATTTTTCTTTATTGGTAGACTATTGGTATTTGGAATCGCAATATTCCCTTTGATTGTGGAAAAGATACTTTTCGCTGTAGTAAGTCAAAAGAGTGATTGGGAATTTAAACCTGAATTGTATTTCCTCTCTCCTGGACAACTTCCCCAAGACTCTCGTACCAGCCTATTGATCATCAATAACACAGGTGAAGAGACAAACAAAATTTAAATCCAGAGATAAGTTATTGTTATTGTTAAATAGCACATGTAAAAGGAAAAAAAGCAAATCATGAGAGAAGAAAATGTGTGATTAAACTTTATGTATAGAAATCAACTTCTGGGGAATAGTGCATTTTGCTCTGATTTTGGAGATGATGGGGATGGTGGGACAAGATAAAAGGAAGGTGGGTCACTATAGGAACCCACAGGTCACTGTAGGGACTATAGAAACAAGATAGAAGGAACGTGGTAAAGGAGAGCTGCCTTTTTATCTGACTACCCTGAGACACTGTGGGAGAGAGAAATAAGCTCCTATATTGACTGAACCCCTCTATTTTTAGATCTCTTTGTTACAGCGGCCTAACCTCTACTGTAAATATTATGCACACTGATTAAGCTATAGAGATGGCATTTTTATACCCCGTGCCCCTCCAACAGGGTCTAGGAAGATTCCTTAAGACAGTTTGGAGCCTGTGCTCTTTTTGTCCTAAATAATGGGTAACTGGTTTTGTCTAACTGGTTATCTAACTTTGAAGAAGCTTTTATGTTTCTGCCCAAGATATTAAAATATATTCAGAGTAAGAGTCCTCTTTTGATGAGTTCCCCGGCCCATTCTGATTTTTATGTACATTCGTGATTCAAGGTGTAGATGTCTTCTCTTTAAGCAAAGAGTTTCTTTTCATTTCTGTTCCTCATTCTTATGGTTTTCTATTTGGGTTTTGGAAAGTAAATTGTGTTCACTCTCTTATCTTAAAACTAAAAGCCTTGCTAATTGTATGTTTGACTTTCAAGATCTAGAACAGTTTCTTTACCTTTCAGCCTGTCGTTGTCTAATGAATGTATTTTCCTCTCTGGTTACTCTGAGAACAATGTATTTGTGTCAACTTATTTATTTTTTCTTCCCTGTACTCACTTGTTAGGTATTTTGTGATTTAAGTTTGGGATTTCTATGCCATCTTGTTTTTCTCTTTTCTCACAATCTGATGATCATTCGTACAGTATTCATCTTTAAATTGGAGAATCCATATTTGCCCAGGTGAATGTGGTCACCATTATGGTGTCCTACCTCACGTGACTGTGGAGATGGAGGGGACACGCACTGCCCCAGGATGCATGGAAAGCCTGTTTGCTATGTGTACCTCCCGATCCCACCTGGTGGAAATCCTAATTAGGATTCCGATCCCAGAGCCCCGTCTGAGAGTCCCCAGGATGAACTCCCATTTCAAAGTCCAAATGAGGAAAAAATGAGAGTTCTCATTTCCTTTTCCTATTCCGTTCTGTCGTTCTAACTGCCTGGAGTTACTTTATGTCCTGCTGTGTTGTTCTCTCCGGATACTATCTCTTGAAAGTAAATTTGGGGTCTTGTATCCTGGAGACAGCTACAGCTGCTGCCTGCTCTATGTGGAACACAGGGAGGGGCCTGTGGTCACCTTGTCTGAGGTGTATTTAACCAGTCAATGAGTCTGACCAAGACTTCAGAGCCCACTTTGCCCCTCAAATTTGTCCACTCTGAGTTCTGATATCCTGGAAATTGGTTTTATCTTTTCAATTGTTTGGTCCTGTGTGATCTAGGCTGTGGGTTTTTCTCAGCTCTTATTTCTCTGTCAAACGATCTCGTCTGCTTTCTTCTTTAGGGGCAAATCAAAAACTTCAGTGTGATAGTGGCACCCTTTTCATTTCCCACTTCCTGAGAAAAAATATATTTATGTAATGTATGCGTACATAATACATATGTAAATATGTAAAATAGAGGTATATGTTATATATACGCATACATATATTCATTTTTCTGTTATTTCAAAGAATAAGAGAGGAGAGTGTTATTGGCCATTTTAGGCTGGACAATCTGAAGTACTCCTCATATAATTATTGTATTTCTGCAAATTATTGAGTTCAAATGTATTTTAATGAAGAATCATAAAATAGAATTATCTTGTTTTAATGGTCATGTGTTAATTGGCATTACACAAAATTATAAAGCTAACATCACAGCATAAGATTTAATAAACTGAAGATGGTAGAGTGGTTTCTCTTTCACGGACCAATATTACTGTGATACCCAAAGAGACAGGCCTTCACATAATATTCTGTACGTATTGACTTTAAAAAATTTGACACATTTGTTCCTGCTTTTATATTGTCTTCTGTCATTGATTTCATACTAGAATCAGATATTGAAGATTTTATACAGTCACTGAAGCATCAGAATATACTTTTGGAAGTAGATGACTTTGAAAATCGAAATGGCACTGATGACCTGTCATACAATGGAGCTATCATAGTTTCTGGTAAACAGAAGGTATGTTTGCCTCTTGTTTTGCTTTTATGACAAAAAAACCCCCAACGCATTAATAAAGTGCTACATTTTCACTGTTTCAAAAACTGCAGAAAGTCAACCTAGGTAGTGTACAGCAACTCAATTCAAAAACATTTTGGTTCATTATTGAATAAACTGTGAGGTTGAAAGAAGTTTTTATTAAACATTTTCCATCTTTTTTTCTCCTCTGTAATAATAAGTACTTTATTTTTTGTAATTTTTTAAAACGTGGAAATAATATACCTGTGCAAAAGTACATAGAATACATATGCACAGCTTAATTATTGCAAAGTGAATTAAAATATTAAGTGATCACTCATGTTACCCACGCTATCACAATTCATGTTAAACAAAAGACCACTACCAGCATCCCAGACGCCCTCTAGCTATCTTTCCTAATGATAATCCTCTCCCTCCCTCCAAAGTAACCACTATCTCACTTTTATGCTCCTCACTTTCTTGCTTTTCTTTATAGTTTTACCACTTATCATACTTCCCTAATCACTATAGCTTAGTTTTGCCTGTTTCTGAGCTTCACAAGTGTATAACTTAGAATCATAAAATATGTTCTCTTTCTTGTCTGGCTTCTTTTATTTTTATTTTTTCATATTTATTATGATTGCTTTTTTATTGCAATATAATTGACACACAACATTATATTAGTTTCAAGGGTGAAACATAACATTTTCTGTCTTAACTGTTGATTTAGATAATTTTTACATTTCAAAGTAGCTAAATGTAATTGCATTATTCAGACTTCATAAAATATTCGACCTTATAATTATCAACTAATATCATTATGAATTTAAGGAATCCTATTCAGTGGCTAACTACTCAAATGATGTTTTTGTATATTGAGAAAAGACTTTACATACTTTAATAACCACATGAAATCTCTGAGAGAAAGGTGTTCTCAGTCTACTACCTCAACATCTTTCAGTTTGGGTATAAAAAGTGCAAGCAGTAGAGATCCTTCCAGGACCATGACTATTGGAACTATGTCCTAATCGTCAGTAAAACTCTGAGTCAGGGAGCCACATGAAGTCAAGCGACCTCTTTATTTCTTGCTACCAGGGAAATAAAAACAAAAACAAAAGCCTCTGAGGATGCATCATTGGATTCAGTTCTACCTAAACTAGGTACATCATAAAAAAATGGAATCTGCTTGTGCCAACTGTGGGAAACTACGTTGTCAGTTCCTTTACTTGTTAGTTTTCTAACATATTTATTATGGGAACTATTGGTAATATTTAAACAATATTAAGCCTCTGATGAATTTATGAACATTTTCATAAACATGAAGAAATAAATATTGTCTTGGAAAGTATGAAAATGCTTCATTGGCAGTTTAACCATGAATACTTTACGAAACCCATGCTTGTCTCCTATTCAGAAGATCAGGGTTCCTTTGCTTGCTCACTGTAAACAGTGCATCTCCTTGTCAGGGCCACTTTTAAATTCTGTTCGCTGAAATTTCCTCGTCAGTAAAATGGAGACAAAATAATCTAAAATTAGTAATACTAATAAAAATTCATATTGCCGACTGTGCTATCCAGTGTGCTAGGGCCTAATATACGTTATCTCATTTAAACTATATAACAACTCATTTATTATCCCCTTTCACAGATGAGGAAGCTAAAGCTCAGAAAGATCAGTTAACTTGAAGACGGTCACAACTAGAATGTGGGACTAGTAAGATCTCATATAGAAAATCTTTGTTCTTTAAGAATTTAGAATTAACATTATTTATTTTATTTGTGTGTGTTTGTTTTATGTTAAGGATTATAGATTTTCAGTTGTGTGCAATACGAAGAGACTGCACTGTTTTCCTATCCTTATGAATATTGTCAGCAATGGACTACTTCGAATGTTTACTCATACACAACCTATTCGAACCGAGAGAAGCTCATTTCGTTTGGTAAGTGTTAGATTTCCTCATTCTGAATAACTAGGAATTTGACAAACCTATGTTTTCCCCTTTAGCTTTTAAATATTCAAAGTTGGTTGTTATCCTAAAAATTATTATTTTGTTCTAACATTTTAAACAGATTCTATCTAACAGAATATGATTTGTTTCTTATTATTATCAGACAATTCTCATAGGGGAATACTTTTCAGTATTATGTCATGGTCTCCCAGGGAATCTTCTGAAAAATTATACACACTTGACTGCAGAGGTGTATTGGAGAGAGTGTGTACACTGAATTGGAAATAAGAGCACTTGTAACCCAGCTTTAGAATCTTATAAATCTAACATAACTTGTCAGTGGATCCTCCATTGACTACATAGGTGGTAGATTGACTGACATGAAGGAGAATTTGCCAGTTCTTGGGCTCTATGCTTTCTGATGAACGCCTTCACCTCCGGTGGTTGCTCTCTGTTGCAGGGGTATCTGATATACACAGGCTGCATTTTCAGGATTCTTTGTCGGCCAGCTACAGGGTAGGTTTAGGCAACTGGAAGCAGTGGTGGGAGCCAGGAGAACAGGAGGATTCCCTACCCTGGGCTCCAGTAACGTCCCTTCCTTCCTTTGTCGCTCTAGCCCAGAAGTGACAGTGGCTTCTTTCTTAATCATCCTTCTTGGCTTCTCTGCCCTTTCCACTCATGTAACCATTACCACTGTAGGATTAATTTCTCTCTATTTTAAGTACTGAAGGTGGTGATGGTTTACTGATTAGACCCTGACTGATACCCAAGAGGGACCTCTCAAAGCTGACTCCAACTGTTTTAAGCCAGGAGGTTGGAAGAACAATAAACATGATGGGAAATGGAACCATCAAAAAGGGAAGCCCATTTTGTGACACAGGGGTCAAATTCAGGTTTGGCTTCACTGCATTAGTGGTGCCGGGGGTACATGCAAGAGCAGATGGATGGAATATACTTGAGACATCAGCAATGGACATATTTTTCCTCTCTCAGTCATTCTTATGAAGACGGTAATGCATTTTCCTACCTGGTGAAAAATTGGAATTTATAGATGTAGCCTTCAAAGCCTTAAATAAAGTTTGAGAATTGTAGAATCATTTTGAGATAGGCTATTGCATTGCTCCCCTGTAATTATATCCATGAAGCAGTCCTTGTACCCTGCCCGAGCATAGTACAGCCTCAGGCAGACACTGATTTGGGGGTAGCGATTTAAAATTCATCTCCTTGAAGATGGGCTCAGCGGCGTTGAGTTTTCTTTTTATGCCTATGCTTCAGAACACGCCCACCCAGCTTCAAAGATACATCATTAGGTTTGCTGAGAGAGACATGCTCAGGCCTGAAGAATCTGTTCATCTAGGATTGCAATTTTGGAATTATTACTTTTTTGTATTGAGGTAAAAAACACATAACATAAAATTTACCATCACAACCATTTGTAAGTGTATAGTTTGGTATTGTCAAGTATATTCACATTATTATGAAACAGATCTCCGCCACTTTTTCATCTTGCAGAGCTAACACTCTACACCCTTTAAACAATAACTGCCTATTTCTCCCTCCCCACAACCCCTGGCAATCACCATTCTACTTTTTGTTTCTATGAATTTTATTACTTTTGTTACCTCACATAAGTAGAATCATATGGTATTTGTCTTTTTGTGATGGCTTATTTCGCTTAGAATAATGTCCTCAAAGTTCATCCATGTTGTGCCTTGTGACAGGATTTCCTCCCTTTTTAAGGCTGAATAATATTCCACTGTGTATATGTACTACATTTTGTGCATCCATTTATCTGTGCATGGACATTTGGGTTGCTTCTACCTCTCGACTGTTGTGAATGGTGCTGCTGTGAACATGTGTGGGCAGATATCTCTGAGACCCTGTTTTCAATTCTTTTTGATCTGTACCCTGAAGTGGATGCTGAGTTATTTCTTTCTTTTATTAAATGTTTTTATTGTTTTTACTCCTCTGTTTTCTAGGAGTCGAAGCCTCATGTTAAATGATCAGAAATCATTTTCCCTCCCACTTCCATGTGGGGATGTTGATGAATTAGACGTACATTTTTACTTTTATTTTTCAATATTTTGAAAAGCATCTTCTTTATGATTATTAGTAATTGTTTCACTTTTTAAAATATTCACTAGTTTAAAGTACCTTTTGTATTTGCAGAATTATGTTCTACTCTGGGCTGAGATGCTGGAAGGCTCCATTTTCTTTTTTTTGGTTGTGTGCAGCATTTCTCCCTACATCGCCATGAGCAGTGTCAGCGATTATAAAGTAAGAAAAGAGGGGAAAAAGGAAAAGAAATTTCCGGGACTTCAGTAATTGTATTTTGAGTGCTATGTGTTCAAAATATTTTCCTGTGAGAAAAACATTTAAACACATGTTTAATTTAGATAATGTAGTTAAACACTATTTCTATCAAGTCAGAAAATTTATTTCTAAAAACATGAAATACTTTTTACTTCAAATTACAGGAAACGTGCAATAATTTTGCAGGGACTCAAATTAGTCTAAACCTTCAAAAGGGGATATTATAAAACTTTTGACTGTATTGTTTCTTAACCACAAGGAGGAAATCATTGATGTTGAAATTGAGGACCAAATGTAAGGCTTGAATCTCCTATGTACTGCAGAGAATACAATTTTTTGTTATATTTGTATTTGGTTATGCCCTTTATCCAGGAAAAACAGTTAAACCAAATTTAGGCAAGTCATCCTTCACTGTTCTAAGCCAGTGACTCTCCCAGAACATATTTGGATAATGGAGAATTTATTATCCTTCAGGCCACAAAATAACATTTCTTTTGAAGGAGATTAATGTCTCGATCATTTTGAGGTCTACTTTTCTATTCACTATTCATGAGCTAAAGTGATGTTCTGAATCAAACTTATCAAGCAAAACAATACTCAGGGCTAGAATGGTGGTGTAGTGGTTAAGTTTGTGTGCTCTGCTTCAGCAGCCTGGGGTTCACAGGTTTGGATCCTGGGTGTGGACCTACACACCATTCATCAAGCCGTGCTGTGGCAGCATCCCACATACAAAATAGAGGAAGATTGGCACAGCTGCTAGCTCAGCAACAATCTTCCTCAAGCAAAAAGAGGATTGGCAACAGATGTTAGCTCAGGGCCAATCCTCCTCACCAAAAAATTAAAAACATAAAACGATACTCTTTTTCAAAATTGCCAACTTTGTGGAATTGGCTCTTTAGACTTCAGGTTCCTAAACAGTATGTGCATAATTAAAATTATTAAAAAAATAAAAATATTAGAAGATTAAAAAATATTAGAAGATTAAATTATATTTGTCTTTTAAAAAACCTTTCAATGTGTTTGTTTTGGATTTGGGTTTCAGCTGAATCTCTGTTCATCTTGTGTTTTTTCATCAGAAAAGAGCTAAGTCTCAGCTATGGATTTCGGGCCTGTACACTTCTGCCTACTGGTGTGGGCAGGCACTGGTGGATACTACCTTCTTTGCTTTTATTCTCCTTTTAATGTACTTAATTTTCTACATAGCAAACATGGGGCACATTTATATCACAAGTCGAATTGTGTTTGCTTTGGTAAGTAACACATTATGTAAACAATATCTTACAAAGTTATTCATAATAAATTTTAGCATTGGTATTTTATATAATCGAGGCATTTCTATTTTGATTTGATCTATTTTCATTTCTATTTTGTCATAAACAAAAACCAAAATACCAGGCAAAGTACATGAGCAATAAGATATTTTTTAAATATGTGTAATTTAATTTTTCCCTCAGGTAACATTTCATTTTTTTACTTTGATGTTGTTTGTATTATCTTCAGGTTCTGATTACGCTTGGTTACGCAATTTCCCTTGTTTTCTTGACCTACGTGATATCATTTATTTTCCGCAAGAGGAGGAAAAATAGTGGCCTTTGGGCATTTTCCTTCTCTTTCGTAAGTACATATACAAACAAATAAATTGAGAGATGGAGTTCTTTTTTAAACTTTCAATGTAATGTTAAATATAGTGAATTTTGTCTTAAGCAATGGGGAAAATTAATATCTTAAAATTACACCATAGAGAGGAGAGGGAAGTGGAATGTGTTACAATATTGCCTTTTCTTATTTTAATCCATGATAATTCAAAAATAGTTGGCAGCAATGGAAAAAAGATATCCCATCATATGCAGATATATTTCAATTTGAAAAATACAGTGTTTCAGTGTCACGTGTTTGATTCTCTGCTGTGCTCCTTTATTTGCTGTAGTTTGTTCATATCACAATGAGAACATCTTAATCGCTACCTTAGTCCACAAACCTGATAGAAAGAGGTTCTGCATTATCTTGACTTTCCTTAGAAACAACAAAGTCAAATTGCTTCCTGTGTTCATTTATTCACTTGCAGCTGAGGTATTATGCAAGAGGAATTCATAATCGACAATGCAGATTCTATTCTATATACACGGTAGAAGGCAGAAGAGAATCTATAGTATATATAAAAATGTATCATATGTTGATGGTTAGTGCAGTAGTCCTTTTGTGATCTTGAGTATATATGGAAGGACAGCCTAGGCAATGTCTCTTCATCATTGAGTAAAGCCAGTTAAGAGTTAATTTGTTTCTAGATTCCACTGGACTCCAGTACCCCCAAGGGTGCTTCAAGGATATCTTAGGCCCTTGTCTAATAAGGAAGCACCCTTCCAGCCCATATTTCAGCCAAGTGGTGGAGGTATAGCTGCACATCTTCTTAGCACGCTGAGCCATGGAGTATTTCCTTTGCTGCTGTTTGGAATCCTCTCTTGTTCCAGTAGATGAGAAAGGAGGAAAAAACGACTCACAAAAGTAGAAACTTACAGGCGAGTAGAATAAGCAGAGTCAGCTTAGAATAAGAGTCGGCTAAGCGGACTAAAGGACTTAAAGTTATAATAAATAAAGAGAAAGGAGAAAAAGGAAGAAGAGGGTGACGTCATGGAAACCAAGAGAAGAGAAATATGTAAACATGGACAATCGGGCAATACCTTTGCAAAGAGATTGTGGTGACTGTAAAATGAGAAAAGTCCTATGGATTTGCCATCTTAAATGCTTATTGTGCTCTTACTGAACACTTGATTATAAGTTATATGGTTCTATTACCAGTTACTTTTTATATGTAGACTATGTATTCCTCAAAAATGTAAATTCATTTCATATTAACACAACATTCTCTTGTGTAACAATCCCTCAAAATAGTACATTTCTCTGACTTAAAGTCTTGGGAATCACACACACAGAGTTTTGAATTCTAGCTCTGTCATTCACTAACTGTGGTTTTGCGGATATTGTTTAACTTGTCTGGACCCTAGATTTCTCATATATAAAGGGAGGGATAATAAGAATAACCACATTATAGAGTTGTTGCGAGGATTTAAGTAAACAATGCATGCTAAGTTCCAAATGCCTGGCATTTGTGTGATATTCAGTGAATTTAGTAGTTAAGATTCTTATTATTTTTATTATAGTTAATACATTAACAAGATCCAGCAAAGGTTCAGTACAGTGCCCAATACACACCTGTTGACTGATAAATTGATCCTTAAAACAGAAAAATTAGGGCTGGCCCGGTGGCGCAGCATTTAAGTTTGCACATTCCGCTTTGGTGGCCCTGGGTTCGCCGGTTCAGATCCCGGGTGTGGACATGGCACTGCTTGGCAAGCCATGCTGTGGCAGGCGTCCCACATATAGAGTAGAGGAAGATGGACACAGATGTTAGCTCAGGGCCAGTCTTCCTCAGCAAAAAGAGGAGGATTAGCCTCAGATGTTAGCTCAGGGCTAATCTTCCTCAAAAAAAAAAAACAGACAGAAAAATTAAAATTTTAAGTACACATTTACCAGTATTCTAAAAGAAAACGAGTCCATGCAATCAAAATGCACAATCTTGGAAAAAATCATTTGTTTGGAATCAGGAAGAAATGGAGCAGGGAGGATAACTGGAATGGTTTAGTCTAGGTGTGAGACAATATGGATTTGTCTTTTTAATAACTGCCCATATACCTTTTCAATGTGTGTAAGTTTTTATACATTAACAATATTGGTACCTTAGCTATAAAAAGGTAATTCCTCTCTTTATCCTGTTGTCTTAGATTGCCTTTAATCACTGTCAGAGAGTCTATTTGGTCATTTTAGCTTTCACCTTAGTGTCCAGATTTTTTATCTAAAAAATTTTCTGTTGGGGAGCTAAAAGTCCTATACATTCTCAATAACAAATGTGGCTCCCTTCCCTTCTCCTTCTGGAAGGCGTGTATCTGCATATGGGGAAATTCTGATATGTGATGAGAACACCTACATCTTCAGCATTTTCTCAAATATCAATGGACTATGTGTGACATGCAGTATGTTTCAACTTATCTTATAGGCCTCAATCATCATGTTTCGCATCGTTGTAATACATCGAGCCAACTTACCCAGCTTGATTCCTAGCATGATATTTGTTCCCCCATCTACCTTGGGTGGATTTCTAACTTTTTTGGGAGAGGTGAGAAATGTTACCAACTGTGTTATTAATTTTGAATATGCAACCTATGCAAGTGCTTTGCCAAACCTATAAAGACAGAAAGTAGGCTGGTGGATTCCTGGGGCTGGGGTGGGAATGGGAGTGACAGCAAATGCGTACAAGGTATCTCTTTGGGGTGACGGAAATGTTCTTAAATTGAATTATGGTGTTGCTCTCACAACTCTGTAATATTACGAAATTTCCTTGAATTGTACACTTAAAATGGGTGAATTTTATGGCCTGATGAACAAGATAGCAGTCCTTCCTCTCACAGAGCTTAGTGGAGACAAAGACAGTCCAGCCCCAGGGAAATCAATGCCAGGGGTTGAAAGGTTACAAAGGAGAAGACGAAGGGCCCAGGGAGGGATATGAAACAAAGGTGATGCGCTAGGGAGAGTTGGGGAATTCTTCCGGGGCAGCAGTGTTTAAACAGAATCCTAAAGAATGAGTAAGAATTAATTAGTGGGAGAGTGGGGTGGAGGTAAACATACTCTGTAGAGGAAAGCGAGGTATTGAAACAGGAAAGACCAGGAGGCGTTAAATAAATGGAGTGTCATTCAAACAGAAAGAAGTGTACGATGAGGAGAGCAGAGATGCTCAGTTACAGCCCTGCATCATCCTGGATGAAGCGGTTTTAAAGACAGTAGAGAGGGCCTCCCTAATCGTTTGTGTTCTTGGGGTCTAGGGAAAGCCCTCCAGCTGCAAAAATACTTTTCCATTGACAGAGCAATGCCTGGATTCTTGATTGGAAATTCATTCCTTTGCTTAAAGCATTTCTCTCCTAAAATATAAATAGGCCTACAAGGTGGAATGCATTGACCTGGGTCTGTCACAGATTGTTCAGGAGGAGTGAGCTACTTTCTGAATGCATTGATTGAGGAAGAAAGAATAATTTGATAAGACTAATTATTGTTGGAAGAAATAGTCACCATGGGATAGGAAGGGACCCTGAAAAGGCTTGTGAGGGGCATTTATGACAAATATTGCTAATATATGGAATTTTTTATGATGCAGGCAACTCTCTCTGTCATACTTTCAATACTTTCACCAAACACTAAACGAAAAGATTAAAAAAAGAGAGAGAGAATAGGAAGGGAGGAACCAACATAGGATACCTGCTCATTGAGAGAGAGTCAGAGTTGAGTAGGTACCCCCACCCCCCTTCTTTGCAGGCAATTGCTTGTCACCAGCGCACACTGGGGAGCCAAGCTTAATGAGGAAAATATTCAATATGCAAAATGCCAGTTTAGTGAAATGCAAATTGTAAAGCTGATTAATTTCCACTTACCCATTTATTTTTGGTCTTTTCAGAACATTGCCAAGCACCAAGATAACATTCAACACCCAAATTATGACCTGAGTGGAGCTGATTTTCTCTTATGCCTAATAGTAAGGACTTCCTACCTTACCATCTATTTTTTTTTCTGGATATTTATCATTTACTGTGATAACTATTTCATCTTGTTTGGAGTGTGCCAACTTTGAAAGTGTTTTTAATATAGTGTTAGGTAAAACAATTACATTTGGACATGATTCTAAATCCTAGAGTTACTGTTTATGTGCATGAATAGGCTGTGTACATCCAGAATCCAACATAAAGTTGATTTTTCGTGTGTCTTTATCTTTTTTGCTGCCCTCTCCAAATTGGAGAGAGCTTTAAAAAATACAGATGCAATATAACAAATTCTTTGAATTAGAGATAAAAAGGCAAAAATCAAATAATAAAAATAAAAAAAAAAAACCAATTACCTTGGTATATTTAGGGTGAAGAAAGCTACTGTCTTTGAATACAATGTGTCAGTACGTTCCTAGGCACAGGAGGAAATATAGACAGAAGGCCCTGCCCCGTTGGAGCTTATATTCCTGTGGAAGGAGACAGATAATAAACTAAATAAATAATAGATGCTGTGTCAGATGGGTGATCAGGAAAGACCTGGCTGAGAAATAAAGATCTGAAGGAGGCAAGGAAGCAGACTGTAGGGAAAGTTTGGGGATGAGCATTCCAGTGGGAGGGAGCAAGAGTGACCCTGTTTTGTTCCAGGGTCAGCTGGGAGGCCCGTGTGGTTGTGGCAGAGTGGCCAAAGGGGAGAGTGGTAGGAGAGATAATCACAGAGGTAATAGGCGTAAAATGTAGAGTGAATGGAACGTGTTACACAGAGCATTCTGAGTCACTACAAGGACTTTGACGTTCTTTGAGTAATTGAGGAGTCATTGGGGGATTTGAAGCAAAGTGATGTGATCAAACTTATGTTTTCAAGACCTTGTGTTTTAAAAGAGTAGCTCTAGTGACTGTGTTGAGAATAGATGTTTGGGGAAAGGAAGGAAAAGGGAGACCAGGTTACAAGGTGCTACAATATTATAATGAAGTTATAATGACCTGGGACTTCAGGGGGAGTAGGACAAGCAGGGGTGAGAAGTAGTTGGGTTCTGGATACTTTTGAAGGTAGAGCAGATAGAATTTGCTGACAGACTGGATATAGGCTGTGAAAGGAGGAAAGGGGACAGGTTCCACTAAGCTGGGTTGTCATTGTATCGCTGGATTTCTCCCCTGAATTGTAAGAAGGATTCACATTTATTTTACCTGGAGACAAAAGGCCACCAATTTAATTCAAACGTTTAAATAATATTTGTGAATTTGTGCCTGAATATAACTGTTTTTCTTTGCTCCTAGCCTTACTTTCAGGCTTTGCTATTCGTTTTTGTTCTAAGATGCATGGAAATAAAGTGTGGAAAGAAAATAATGCAAAAGGATCCTGTTTTCAGGTTGGGATAAAACTTAGTTTCGTACTAAATATTGTATTTTTAATATTCCTAGATAGTAGTTGCACTATCAACCTGTTAATACGGATTTATATTTACAACGTAAACGGCATGATATTTTCATGATGGTGAGAGGATTGCTTGATTACTGCCAGGAAACAGGACTCTTGGGCAGAGTTCAGCCACTGACCAGCTGAGGGGAAGCTTTCACTTTTTCAAAAAAACTTAATAAGTTCTCACATGGACCATTGTCCCATCAAAGATGATTATATCTCCTTGAACAGAAGAGATAGGATGGAATTGACTGAGTAACTTCACAAGTGGAGGGACTCTAGATGGGGTCAACAGGGAAGGAGATTGAGGTGAATGTCGGATATGGTTAAGATGGGCTCGGAGGGAACAGAGAAAATGTAGGTGACCTGATTTTTAAAGAAGCAGCAGTACTTGCTGACCGATTTGAAAGTGTCAAAGATGCTAACTGAAAGTATGACAACACCACTGAGAAAAGGATTCTAGCTACCCAGATGGAAGTTGGTGGCAAAAGCAGAAGCAGTATTCGCACAGCCATCATCCTCACCAGTTTGTTGAAAGAAAGGCCAATGGTAAAACCACAGGGAAGCTGATAGTTGAGGCATTTTTGACAACTAGAAAACCTCATGTCACGTTTCATTTTCTCTACAGAATTTCCCCCCAAAGTAGAAACACTCCACCAAATCCAGAAGAATCCGTAGATGAAGACGAAGATGTTCAAGCAGAAAGAATAAGAACAGCGACCGCCCTGACTACTTCAAACTCAGAGGAGGTAGAAAAGCAAGTGACAAAGTGGATTTAATGGAAATAGTCAAGCACTGCCAGGCATAGAGGTTGACATGCTGGTTTTCATTTTGAAAGTTTGGAGTTTGGTGCATTTTCGTAATTCGGCATTTTCATAATCTTAAATATGCAGGCATTTCTTTGAAGTGTTGTGGAAGCTCAAAGAAGAACACAAAATCTAATGGTTTTATTCTTTTTTTTTTGAGAAAAATGGACTTTGATAAGTAGAGCTATAATTTCAAAACTAAATATTTCATGAGTTGAGGAATTTATGCGAGATTTGTTCTAAAATCCTAAGTAGAGATTAAGATTCTAAGGGTTATTTGACTTAGATGTTGTGATGTTTCCATGAGGTTAGACATATCTCTTCTGGGAAGGCAATGACCGCCTTCCATGAAACCATACGGTTTTCTCAGTCCATTTAGAAGAGAGAAATATTATCAACATCAGTGAATGCATGTTACATTTAAAACAAGCGATATGGATTATCCTCAACTCAAAATATAGTTTTCTTTATGACATAGGACAGGGAAGGTTCCAGTAGGGAGACCATAGCACCATAAAGTCTCTGAAGTTTAAGAGGAAAATCACACTTCCTCTATTCCAGAAACCAGTCATAATTGCCAGCTGTCTACACAAAGAATATGCAGGCCAGAAGAAAAATTGCTTTACAAAGAGGAAGAAGAAAATAGCAGCAAGAAATATCTCCTTCTGTGTTAAAAAAGGTTTGGAAGAATCCTTCTTTTTCATTCATCGTTATTTTTAAAAATAGTGACTGAACATCTATGCTGTGAGCACTGTTGTACTTGCTGAAGCATTCATTCATTCATTCAACATATATGTATATTTGTTGAGTGTGCCAGGGACTGTTTTAGGCTCTGGAAATATAATTATGAAAGAAATAGGCGACATCTTGTCCTCATGGATTCTACATCCTAAGAGGGGTCAATTAACGAAAAACAACTTATGAAGAAAAGTGTCAGCTATCACATAGGCAAGTTCTATGTAGGGCATTCAAATATGTGAAATGACGTGAGTGACTTAGAGTTCCGTTCACTTGGAGTAGGGGAAGGCCTTTCCTGAGCAGTGACATTTAAGCCAAGATCTGGGTGATGAGAAGGTGGCAGCTATGTGAGCATGAAGAGACAAGATCACCCCAGGCAGAGGAGACAGCGAGGGTAGGGACCCAGATATGGGGACACCTTTGGAGTGGTTGAGACACAAAAGAGGCCAGTGTATGTATCTGCAGACGGCAGGGATGAAGTCAAAGAGGTGAGCAGGACCAAATACAGCCGAGAGTCCAGATTTTATACGAAATTAGTGGAATGCCACCGGAAGGTTTTAGCAGGCTTTTTGTCACGATTTAATGTATATTTTGAAAAAATTACACGTTGGGCATTGTTTTTTTCATGAATTTGTGTGGCAGACAAGTTAAGAGGCTTTTGTATTAGTTCAGACGAAAGAGGGTGATGACTTGGACACAGGTGGTGGAATTCGGGATAGAGAAAATGTCCTTGACTCCCCAAGTTTAGGTATCATTTATGTGTGTACTCAGCACGAGCTGTCTACTAGCAAAAACAATCTGGGCACATTTTTAACTGGAAACGTAATCCAGAAAAAAAGAGGCAGATATATTGACATCAAATCCATAAACTTTTCACTAATATTAAATAATTATAGGAGCTAAAGTTCATATTTTGGTGACATGGATTACATATATGTTATAAATTTCAAATGGTACTAAGGGGTACACCTATCTGAGAAGGTTATTGAAGAAACAGGTTTATGTTAATATTCCAATATTGATAGTCAGGCTTCCTTTTTCAGGCGAAATTTTGGGATTGCTAGGACCCAATGGAGCTGGTAAAAGTTCATCTATTAAAATGATATCTGGAGTCATGACGCCAACGGCTGGAAAGGTACTGAGAAATGAAAAAATATTTCCACTCTTGAAATAGGATTTCGTGATAAATATGGGTTATGTCTTTGTAAGACTATACTTTTATATTAATAGTTTAAATAGTTTTTACAATAAATATATGAAGTAATTTCTGTAATATTTCTTTGATGCTCAAAAAATTTAGGCATTTATCAGCTGTGTGTCAGTTTCTCAAGTGCGTGATTGGAGAAAAGGCTACAGGTGTTTCTATAACCGGTTTACTTTCTTAGGTGGAATTGAAAGGAAGTAGTTCAGACTGGGATCATCAAGGAGATGACACGCTCAAGTTCCTGGGGTACTGCCCTCAGGAGAACGTGCTGTGGCCCAACCTGACGGTGAAGGAGCATCTGGAGGTGTTCGCCGCAGTGAAAGGGCTGAGAAAAGGAGACGCTTCCGCTGCCATTTCACGGTACAGAGAGGTCACGTGACTCCTTTGTGTCAAGAGGCAGGGAGGCTGTACCCTTGATGGTGAACTCACTAACAAAGCATGGAGAGTAGAAATGATGTCTCCACCTGTTCAGAGTGTCAGTGGTAGAGCAGGGATGGGGGACAGGAGCTGTTTCCTGCATCCCTGATTGAGGGATCGTTAAAAAAATAATTGACGATGTTAAGTGAATGAGTAATCATCCATTTCAGTTCCAAATTCAGAATTCCAGTTATTCTTAAAAACTTTTTATGAGATAAAAAAATCTTTCATATTTCAAAACACACTGCTTCTCCTTTTGATCATTAGAGTTTTGAGAATAACAGTGCCAAGCTTCCCTCCGATGCTGTTACTCTTCCATGTGATTACATTTTCCCCAAGTTCTCTCTTGATCTGATATTCTCATCCTGTTTTCCATCAGATTGGTGGATACTTTCAAACTGCATGACCAGCTGAATGTTCTAGTGCGGGAATTAACAGCAGGAGCCACTAGAAAGGTGTGTGTGGTATGTGATGTTATTCTGATGGTATTCTGTGATGGTGGCAGCAACCAGGGGTGTTTCTCTGCATTTCAGTTGTGTTTTGTGCTGAGCATCCTGGGAGATTCACCTATCTTGCTTCTGGATGAACCGTCTACAGGCATGGATCCAACAGGACAGCAGCAAATGTGGTGAGAATTATTATAACCCTCAGAGCCAGAAGTACAAATCTTATGTAAAACTTGCATTTTTAAACTGATCTTGGAAAACCAAAACCACTGGTTCTTAATTTAGTGGAGATAATCCATATTATTAAAAAAACCAAATATTTAACAAATAGATTCTCTAATGTTGCATCATATTCATGTGGTATTCACATTAAAAAACAAACCTCTAGGTATTTTACTAGAGTTTTACTTCTTATAATTTGGAGTGTATTTTAATTTTGTCTTTTTTATTGCGATGTCTATAACAGTTTCCTTAGAAACTAGTAACTTACTGACTTAAATTCCCTATTTTCCCCTTTTCCTCCTTTCACCTAATCTGTCAAATTTGTTCATCCAGTTTTTCTTAGTTTTTAAATTCTTTTGACTTTCACATCTCTGAGTTTCCATTTGGGTTAATAAAATTCTCCAATCTGCCGGAGTCCCGCCCCGGCTGAGTCCAGGTACCTGAGGGATGGACGGCGTCGGCGCAATGAGCGGAAAATAAAGGGGACTTGATACTTGGGTTGGTATTAGCAAGTCCAACTTCACTGTGCACAGGTGTCGTATTTATATTTTTCAGGATTAGTACAGAAATAGCTCTACAAATATTCTTGGAGAGATAAGGAAGTAAAAAACGAGCACAAGAATATTTATTAGCATTCTATTCTATAGAGCATAAGGTTAATGGTAGTCTTCTCCACAATTAACTAGTGTTTGTTGTCTCTAAGCTAAAAGAGATAGGTACCTAGACATCTGCTGTGATTCGTGGTAAAGTTAAATCAAAGAGAGAAGGTCCAGGCCTCCGGACAGGACAGCATTCCGTCTGTTTACATCCTGGGGGAGCCATCCCTGCCTCCCTCAATCATTTAAGCCATTAATGTAGATGGTTAATGGGAACAAAAGGCGACTCCAGGGTGTCTTATCCCTAGGGCTATCTGCATTCTCAGCGGGCAGTTAAACATCTTTACATTTTCGCGCCCTTTAGGGGGTGAAAGCATTCCTTTGTCTTTTAGATTGCAGAGCTAACAGTCCCTTAAGCACACTGCCGGAGAAAATATCATTTTGTTAGTAAAGTAAAGGGCTGAAAAGCTAAGCTAAACTATATATCTTCAAGAATAAAACACAGAAATAAGTATAGACATAACCTTGATAGAAAGCATGCATATAATTCAGAGAATATCAGGGGTGTCGGCCGGCCATTCTTCACCGAGGGGCATCCCTGCACCCCTCGGCCCTTCTACTCATCAATTATTTATTATTTATTGCTTTTAGGAGAAAACCTCTATAACATTTTAACAGAAAGCAGAGGGTCAAGAATAATATATAGATACTTCTTGATCATCCACTTAGCCAGCAAACTTAGAAGGATGATGCATATATATATATTTAGACAAAGAACTGGACGGAGAAGGAAACATTAACCAGATGGAGGCCGTAAACCTAACTCGACATCTTATCTGGGCAGGATTCCTTTCTGATTGTCTCACATGGGACTGTGTGCTCCTCCGTTAATTAACTGAAAAATATCTTGAAAGTTACCTGCAGGTGGTCACATTCTCTTACGATATCTAATTTTCCCGGGAGGTAGTGCCTCCCAAGCAGCCACCCAAAGAAGTGAAAACTGGAGGTTAAGAAAGGAAAAGGAATGAAGGGCAATTAGAAGCAGCACAGGTTTCAGAACTATGTGAGGGGCCGGCCGGTTGTTCTTCACCAAGGGGCGACCCTGCACCCCTCGGCGTTAATCGGCTGGACCCTGTCAAACAGCCGATCAAATGATGTAGCCACGGCTCCCGGCACCAATCCAGTTTTATATTTGTGACTGTCCAATATTTTCCCAACTTTTTTTTTTAAAGTATGTCTTTTTTTCGTTTTAGGGAGATTGGCCCTGAACTCACATCTGTTGCCACTCTTCCTCTTCTTTTTCCCCCCAAAGCCCCAGTACATAGTTGTATCCTAGTTGTAGGTCATTCTAGTTCTTCTATGTGGGATGCCCCCACAGCATGGCTTGATGAGCCATGCTAGGTCCATGCCCAGGATCCGAACTGGCAACCCCTGGGCTGCTGAAGTGGCGTGCATGAACTTAACCACTCAGCCATGGTGCTGACCTCCTTCCCAACCTTTTAAAAGAATTTTGCTATGGAGATTTTGCACAAATGTGAAGAAAGTCATTTATGAACCCTTTATACCCATCACCTAGTTTCAACAGATGTCCACATAGGGCCAATCTTTTTATACCTCCACCCACTTCCTTTCCCCACTCTCCAATTATTTTGAAGCAAATACTAGGTAGCATATGCTTTATTTATAAGTATTTGTTAGAATCTCCAAAGGATATGAAGTCTTCCCTTTCTTTTTTAACTTAACCAGAACACCATTAACACACCTAAAAATTTATAGAAGTTTTCTTTATGTTATCAAAAATCTAGTTAGTATTCACATTTCCTGGGGCTTTTTTTTTTGAATTAGTATCTAAATATGATTCACAAACTGTATTTTTTTCTATAAAATTTCCCCTCTTTCTTTTTTTCCTACCTCCTTTCTTTTAATGGTGTTAATGTTTTGGCTTACTTCAGGCAAACAATCCAGAAAGCCATTAAAAACACAGAGAGAGGGGCCCTCCTGAGCACCCATTACCTGGCTGAGGCTGAGGCCATCTGTGACCGCGTTGCCATCATGGTGTCGGGAAGACTCAGGTAAGTGTCTTTCCAGAGCCTGCACTTGGCCCCCAAAATGAGATTCCCTATTAAAAGGGAAAAATCGCTATGAGCACCTGGAATTCTTCGTTTCAGCTCCCTTAGTGACGTCCTTTCCCTTACATTTGAAATTTAAGAACAACATAACAAAATTTAAGGAGTAATATTTTTTCCCAACATGTTTTCCTTCTTGCCCATAGATGCGTCGGATCCATCCAACACCTGAAAAGCAAATTTGGCAAGGATTACATTCTAGAACTAAAAGTAAAGGAAAGTTCTCAAGTGACTTTGGTGCACGTTGAAATTCTGAAGCTTTTCCCACAGGCTGTGCAGAAGGAAAGGTGAAAGGAGCTTTTGGTTATGAAGAATTCTGTTGGCTTTACCCTCAGGGTTCCTTTTCTGCTCTGTGAGAACTTCAGGGTTATTTGACTTTATAATCAAGTTAGGGACTTCAAAAACTGTTTTGTTGAGTCTTTTAGATTATAAGAGATTTGGGAGCTACCCAGGAAGCTGTGGCCCCCCAGGGAGGCTTGGGGACACCCTATGTTCATTCTGTGTTCAACGAGAACACAGTTGGCATAAAGTGAGCATAACTGTAACTATGCTGGATCACTTCTAGAGCTGTCTCCAACAGCTGGCAACCAAAGCCATTCTAAGATTTGTCCACTGATAAATTACTTATTTCATACGTAAGCCATGCATTAAAAAAAAATTGCATTACTTTTATTTTAAAAAGAAAATTGCTGATAATATCAATATTTATTTTGATGGTCATTTTTTCCCCTTAAAACTCAAGGTCAAATATGACATTTTCCCGTTCCCAGATTTTCCTCCTTCGTGGTCTATAAACTGCCCGTGGCGGATGTCCACCCTCTGTCTCAGGCTTTTCACAAATTAGAGGCAGGTAAGAATGACCATTTTTTAAACAAAGCTTTTGAAGAATCAGTTCAGACTTGGATAATAATTTAATGGGAGATAATTGTGTGGTTTGAAAATAGGCCCAGTAGGGGATGATTTTAAGAATTTTAATGGTAGATAATGGGGGGATTTAACCCCAACTTCGGAGAGTCCAACTCTAATGAAGTGGTTAATCTCCAGCGCAGAGACCATAGCTGCAGGAAAACACACAATCGTGCTTGACTGGTTCTACTGTGAATTCAGGACATTAACCTCAGAAAGCCCCTTAGTCCAACCTGCTTTGCTCACATGCGCACAATCCATTCACACCAAATGTCCTAACTTCTTTCCTCACTCCTCCTCTTACATGGCCTTCTCCTTGCTGCTTTTCTCCCTCAGTTGATTCCCTTGCTTTATGTTTCACTGACAAAATAAAGGCAACAGAAATCCTCCCTGCACCTGTGCTGTGTTCTGCCTTCCTGTTAACGATGATGAACTGTCCGTGTCTCTAGCTGTGTGTCCCCTGCATTGTGCATAACTCCTCTTGCCACTTGAAATTGTCCATTCCCTCTCTTTGTCATCTTTTTCCCACTTTTAAGTGGGTCATTCTCAACAGCAGGCCATCTTGTGTAGTTTCTCAACACAGCATGGTAGTAAAGAGCTCAAACTAGCACAGGCTCTGTGGGATCCCATCCCAGCACGGCTGCTGACATGCTAGGAGACATTGAGTAAAGCTAGGCAATCCCTGCACGTCTAGATGGCTCACCTCTAAAATGAGGGATAACATCAGCGCCTACATGGCAGGGTGCTTAGGACGATTAAATGAGTTCATTTGTGAAGAGCCTAGAACAGTGCTGGCTCATTATATAAATAATGGATATAATTATAATATAATATAAATATAAATATAAATATAAATATAAATATAATTCTCTGGTTCACTCCTCCTCCTCCAGACACTCTGACTTCCTAGCTCTTCCTAAATGTTGCAGACATGCATACTCCACCTCAGGACTCTGCACTTGCTAATCCTTCCTGGAATTCTGCTTCCTAAATAGCTGGTCAGCTTCCTCACTTCTTTCGGGTTTCTGCTCAATTATTGCTTTATTGCTGTGGTCCTCCCTGACTATCCGGTACAAAAGAGTGCCAGCACTTCCTATTTCCTTTACCTGATTTATTGTTTCTCCATAATAACTATCAATATTTACTTTATTATATATTTAAGTGCTTATTTATTTGATGTCCATATTCCTCACATCAAATACACGGAGGCAGGGGTTTTGTTTCTGTCTGTTTTCTTTATTGCTCTATCTGTGGCACCTAAGGGTGGCTCATACATGGAAGACACTCAACGTATAAATGGTGAACTGTGGACTTGTGACCATATGAGTCTGGTGACTAGTGTCATGCAGAGTTCCTGTGGGGAAGCCCAGCAGAGAGCTGGTCCGGGAGATGAACCGGCTGAAGCACACCCACACGGAAGGAGTGGGTCCTTTTAACGGGAATGGAATGGGATTGAATTCTTCCTCACGTGTAAGAATACATGTATCAATCAATTATGCAGTTCCTCAGGGAACTTACGCATCTCCCCAGGATGCATATACTAAGTAAGAAAACACATATTATCAAAATGCAATATAAGAAAATTCTAATATCAAGATTGATTTAATATACACATATTAATTCTGTGACTTGTCATGATTTCATTCTTTCACCAAACATTTGCTGATTCAGCTCTATATTCCTATATCAATGATTTGCATTTTTATTTTGTATGCTTTTGAAAAAATTCTTGGTAATAAATTATAAGACTCTACTACTTGTCTTTTTTTTTTTTTCAGTGAAATATAACTTTAACCTGGAAGAATACAGCCTCTCTCAGTGCACACTGGAAAAGGTGGGTCAACCTTTGTGGTTTTGTTTGATCACTGAATTTCACCTGAAAGTAACTGCATTTTTCTTGTGTATTTGGAAGACAATCCACAACTTGGTAATTCTTTTCCTTCTTCTTTGTCTCCTATTTAGGCCTTCCTGGAGCTGTCTAAGGAGCAGGAGCTGGGAAATTTTGCTGAAGAAGTTGATACAAGCATGAGATGGAAACTCCTCTCTCATTCAGAAGACCCTTAAAACCTCAAGCCTAACAAGTCTTTGTTGATGTCACATAAGCTTCTGTTGTATATAATAATTAGCAGTATGTATAATTTTAAAAATCAACAACATCAATATTAGGTATATCTTGTGTATTTAGTTAATGAATGGATAAATTTGGAAATTATTCCTCCCCTCAAATTTAGGGGTGATAGAAAATCTGTGATAAAGGCAATACAAAATATCACTTAAGATACCTGAAGAGCCAGGCACTGGGTGTTGTGGAAATAATACCACGAACTTGGAATTTTTTAAAGTATGACTTAGAAATAGGATATTTACTAAAAAGTTCCCTTGCTGAAATATGTGAGGGATGTATTTAACAGCCAGAAGCTGTGTGATTGTTGCATGCCAGTATGTGATACACTGGGTTTATGAGCTTGTTTTAATACATAAGCACAATCCAAGAGTGTTCCTCTGAAACCTGTTCAGAAATTGTTTTAAAATTCTCAGGGTTGGAGTCCCTTGAACTCACAAATGAACAAACATGTACATTGGAAGAGCAGTTCAAATATACCCATTGAAAACAATGGGAGTCATAGCAGCATTGGTTCAGACTTTTACAATTTGAATACATTATATTGAGTTTTTATTATTATGGGGGGTGCTGATGGTTTTCTGTGTATTTACTACTATTTTATGATCACGTCTCTCTTATATATGTGTAGGCACATGTGTGCATATATAAATACACGTGTGCGTGTCTTTTGTATTCCTCAATTAAAAAACAAATCTGTCAGCTTTACAGATTATTTTATTTTTTTCCTTAAACAATAGTCATTTTATTTTGAATATCACTGGAAAATTTTTTGAAGACCAAGCAGTATTCTTGCTGCTGTTTTTTTGGAGATGTGTTATATAACTTAAAAGAAAATTTTTTAGGCTCATTGAAGAAAATTGTATAATGGAGAAAAATATAGAAATTGAATAAAATGGTATAAAAGAATCGCCACAATTTCTCCACACCAAAAAAAATCAACTATTTCCTTTATTCCTTAGTGCATTTTTTACATAGTTGGAGTCATTATAGTACATATAATTTCCTAATTAAGTATATATGCATATTTGCTGATGTAACATTGAAATTGTTTTAATTTACTTTTTAACTTATGGTGAGATTGAAGCTTTATATTTGCATTTTATTTTGTGTTAATTATTTGTATTCTTTGTTCATTTATTCTTGTGCTTTAATCTTTCTCTTATCCATTTTACAGGCTTTTTATACAATTGAATATTGTTTCTGTATATTTTACATATATCATAATTATATCTGGAGTATTATATTTCCAAACCTACGATGAATCACCTATAGTTTACTGTTTACTCAGGAGCCTTTAGTGTTCTATAAAAGTAAATCCATATTACAGTGAGAGTTGAATTTAAATTATTTCTAGACCTCAAGCAATAAATTCTCTTGTCTTGCTCAAATGTATAACGTCACAACATACATATAACCATTTCACCTAACAATATGATGAAATCTTTGCTTGTGTCCTTACATAAATTATAAATTTTCTTAAGTGTTATAGAAATATGTTTACAAAGTACTGAATAATCAATATCAGATGTGGTATGAATATTTTAAAATATCAAACTGGACATAGTTTGCTAGAACCATAATAATATAGTTGCTTTTGAAGCTATTAACTTGGGTATTTATTAGGATTGTGTTTAAGAGCAAATAAATGGGTATGAAAAGAGATGGAGATGAGAATAAAACAAAGGAAAAGATTTTTTAAAAAGGAAGACATATCTTGTGCTGATTTTGTTCTCTATTTTCCTAACATATTCCTTCCAGAGGAGGCTGGCCACTGGACACTGTATCCCTAATTTCCTTCATTGATGGTTGGCTTCCGGTTGGGTTTGACCAATCCAATAGGAAATAGCAACAGGAGATGGGAGGGTGGAAGAAGAGTGAGGTTAGAGGATTTCCTCCCTTCCTCCCTCATTTTAGTTCCAGATCTCAAGCAGTAGACATATCCTTCCTTCCAGGGTTATAGCCTTTGCCCTGCTCCAGTTACACTCACTCACCTGCTTCTGCCACCCCCCTAATAATATTGGCCCCAGAAGTGTGTCACTCTTTCCTAGTCCACACTCAGCCTCCAGCAATTCATCATAATTACCATTTAAGTGTTTTTTTCCTACCAATTTGTGCCTCTAGTGGCTCCTGCTCCAGATCAGCTGATCTTGGCTGCAATTCTCTGTATTCGCTTGTATAAAAGAATGAGATATATTTTGGTCTCTGCCCTTGGTTCCTCCTAATATTTGGCCTTTGAGCCTGTTTCCTGACACAGAGCTCCTAAAACTCTTGGGATTTCTTGGGTGATAGGAGCATTTTCTGTTCTAATGAGATGACTCTGGTGGGCTCCTGGATCACAGCTGGTCACCAGAAAGACCAAGCCATGATTAGAAGCTTGGTACTTTCAGCCCCACCTCCCATTCTCTGGAGATGAGAGAAGGGTTGGAAATGGAATTAATAACTGATTACACCTGATGAAGCATCCATAAAAATCCCCAAAATACTAGAGAGCTTCCAGATTGGCAAACACATCCATGTTCCAGGAGGGTGGTGCATCCCAATCCCACAGGGACCAAAGCTCCTGTGTTCAGGACCCTTCCAGGGCTCACCCTATGTATGTATCTCTTCATCTGGCTATTCATCCGAATCCTTTCATATCCTTTATCATATAATAAACCAGCTAACATAAGTAAATGTTATCCTGAGTTCTGTGAGATGTCCTAGCAAATTGTTGAGCCCAAGGAGGGAGTCATGGGAACCCCGATTTACAGCCAGTTGGTCAGAAGTACAGGTGACAACCTGGGACTTGTGATTGCTGTCTAAAGTGGGAGCAGTTTTGTGGGACTGAGTCCTTAACTTGTGGAATCTGACACTAACTCCAGATAGATAGTGTCAGAACTATATTGAATTGTAGGACACCCAGCTGGTGTTGGAGAATTGGTCAGTATGGGGAAAAACCCCACACATTTAGTGGCCAAAAGTGAAATGTGAGAGCAAAGGAAAACATAATGTGTTTTTCCTAGACATGTAGTGTCAGTGAAGTGGGATTTGCCTGAACGGCTCAGGCTCATGGAAACATGGTTTGGGAAGAAAGAAGGGAAAGGCAGGGGATGAGGAGCCTTTGCTGCCTGGATGGCTTGTTAGTCACCCATGGGGTAAACTGCAGCTGTGCTTTTATCAGTTGCGAAAGGTAAAGGGTACCAGTGGAATTAGAGATGAGAGAAGACCCAACTCCTGAGGAGCTGACTAATTGGATACGTAAGAAAACACAAAATACTAAGAAACATTCTAAACATACAGTCCCTTCGTTATTGTTATCTGTAATAACAGAATGAGGTAAAGTGCTGAGTGCACACTTGATGCCGGACCAAGCTCAGATTTGAGTCAGTCTGAGATTTGGCCATGAAACTCAAAGCTGCCCACAAAGGGAAAAATCATGCCAAGAAAGAATCTTGAAGGCCTCTGGTCACCAAAAATGTAGTCAGTGTGGTGGCAGATAAACCAAGAAACTACTGAAACCAGGGGATACAGTGTGCGGGAGTTGCCTCATTTTGTGGATGGGTATCATGAGCTTCCTGAGGAACCTTTACTAAAATGGAATGTGAGAGTAACTAATTTGGGGCTATGTCTTTCGTTTCGAATGTTATAGATGGAAGAGCGTGTTTGGGTTAATACAGGGCCCACAGTTCACTATTGACCAATTACAGATGGCTATAAGTGATCCAGACATGCAGAAGATTGTTCCTGAGGGAAGGTCAGCCTGGTGGACTGGATAAAAGCCACTATAAAGGGTGTTTATCCTGAGATGGGGGACTGCCCAATTCCCCCTGTAAATGCCTAGCAGAACACTTCAGATGAAGCAGCTGATCTGCTTCACGTGCAAGCCATGTGGGATTGGCTTTACCAGGACTGGGATATTCACCCGCTGAATATGCCCATTACCAGTTTACAGTAAATGCTGTGATTAAGGGGACCCCTTTTAGAAGGGCACCCCATGTGACGTTGCTCTTGCAAAATCAAACAACAGTCAGAAGTTTTATCAGTTTGCTGTCTCAGCTTCCCTCCATGGATCTTACTGATACCAAGGTGTCTGACTGCGTGCCCAGCTGTGCAAGCAGTGTGGGATAGGTAGCAGAGAGACCGAAGAAAAGACCCGGAGACAGTGTATGAGACATAAAGGTTTATTGGGACCTAAATACAAGGAGTGTCCAGGAGTAGCCGACTGGACAGAGTTGTGCACCTGCACTCACTACCGTGAATACAGAGGGGGTTGCTTATAATGGCAGGGGAACAAAGCCTACATGCTTGCCAAAAGGGACCGTCCTTCCATGACCAGCATTCCAAGACCAGTAGCTCATGTAGAAGGGCTCTGTGTTCCTCCAAGATGTGATGTTCTTCCTGGATTGTTACAATACCAGATGGTTGGTGGCACACCCAGAAGGGGGCCAGAAGGACACATGGCTGCTATAGGGCATGTAGGCTACTGCTGGGCAAGCACGACCCTACACGAGGTCACCAAAGTAATTAAAAAAGAAAATGGGAGAGACAGAAAGGAGAGTCAAGGGACTGGTCTCAGCAAGGCAGAAATCTTTAGATGGGGTGACATTGTAATTTATAATAAGACGTATACATATATATGTGGTCTTCATCCTCATGTCTGGCACAGAGCTCCTAAAACCCTTGGAATTTTGTAAGAGATATGAGATCAGCAAAGGTGTCTCCTATTAAGTTAATGACATGCCTTTTGGACCCATCTAAGGAAAGGAGCTAGTTGCCAGGAGAACTAAACATGTCATTAGAGAGTTGGAACTATCCAGGGAGGGGAAAGGTCCTGGAGGTTGAATGGATCACCAATGGCCAATGATTTAATCAATCATGCCTATGTAATAAAGCCTCCATAAAAACCAAAAAAGGACAGGGTTTAGAGAGCTTCTGGGTTGGTGAACACGTGGAGATGCAAGGAGAGTAGTGTATTCAGAGAGAGCATGAAGCTCCACGCCCCTTTCCCCATACCTTGCCCTATGCATCTCTTCCATAGCATTCCTGAGTTATATCCTTTTATAATAAACCAGTAATCTAGTAAGTAAAACGTTTCTCCGAGTTCTGTGAGCCACTCTAGCAAATTAATCAAACCTGAGGAAAGGGTTGCAGGATGTCTGATTTATAGCCAATCGGTAGAAAGTACAGGTAACAACCTGGGCTTGCCATTGGCATTTGAACTGTGGGTTGTGGGCAGCCAATCTTGTGGGACTAAGCCCTCCACCTGTGGGACCTGATACTATCTCTGGGTAGACGGTGTCAGAATTGAGTTCAATTGTAGGGCATCCAGCTGGTATCTGAGAAATTTCTTATGGGTGTGGGGAATCTTCCTATTGGAATTGATACAAGAAACTATTTAGATGGTTATTGAGAAATGAGATGGATGTGGCAGACATTAATGGTGTTGAAACAATAGTGTTGATGCAGCACTATTGAAGGTTGGGTGGACCAATGGGACTCCCTGCTGGTCCCCCAACATTAGAAGGCCCCAAACAAGTCCACTCTATTTACCCCAGTTTGGAGGAATTTGAAAAGCCAAAGGACAAAATTGCAATGAGAAACCCCACTCAGAACCACCTAGGGTTTTGGTTAAGCAGATTGATCAAGGTAAATACTGAAGGAGAGGCCAGGGTCTTGTGGCTCAACCTGGCAGAGACCCAAGGCCATAAGCACATGTGTGGATAAAATGGCCAGGTTGGGGTAGGAAGGGAGAGACTTTTCCGGGACTCCTTGACACAGGAGCCCAAAACACTGTGATTTGAAAACTGTTGGTGATGTTTTAATGGCGGCTAAATTTAGATCAGGCGGAAATGGAGATGCAAAGGTTAACAGGATTGAGGTGAAAGTTTAGATGAAAATTGGGATTTTTGAACAAACTTTATATGAGGAAATCGAGTCTCCTGTGCCTGAATTTATTATTAGGATAGACATTATGTCGGTCCAGAGATTGCTTCCCCTACCTAGTATTGAGAAGAGAGGCATGAAAGTCCTCCTTCAGGCCAGTCTTAATTGGACACACTAAATGGAAACCACTAGTTCTGCCTGAACCCACGCAGGTGGTTAACTTAAAACAATATGGAATACCTGGTGGGCAAAAAGAGATCACCACTTTAATGACATGTTAGAAGCTGGAGCGCTGGCACTGATGAATTCTCTGTACAATAGTCCTGTGTGGCCTGTGTAAAAGGCTTGCAGCTCGTGGGGACTAACAGTAGACTATTGAGGCTTAATAAGATGGTGCTGCTCATAGCCTCAGCAGTTCTGACCATGGTTTGGACTATACAAAAAAAACATAACAGTCTAAAGGAGACTGGCACTCAGTGACTTTTTTCTCAAATGCTTTCTCCTCTGTCTCAGTCTTGGAGAGGAGCCAACCGCAGTTCACTTTCACATGGGAAGGATCCTGACTGACATTTACTGTGTTGCCATGGGGCTATCACAACTCACCAGCTTACTGTCAGAATTTGATCAGGAGGGATGTGGACTTGGTCCCCAGTGTAATAGTACACCGCATTGATGACGCATGATAATGTTGGGAACTGAAGAGCAGGCTAGGACTGATTTGAATGCAATAACTCACACAACCAACTGAGGCTCGTTAACAAATTCAGCAAAGGTCCAAGGACCTACCCTAATGGTAAAATTCTTAGGAATAACCTAGGCAGGAGCTACCTGGAATACTCCACAAGTGGCCAAAATTAAACTGCTTTCGTTACCCACCGCTAGGACTAACCAGGAAGCCCAGTGTTTGGTTAGTTTATTTGGGTTTGGGGGGAAAAGCTTATCCACATCTGGGAATATTGCCAGCCCCTATACTTATGACTACCCAAAGGAAAGCTGTATTTGAGTGATCCCAACAGAAGCGTGCCATGACTGAATTATAAAAAGCCTTTATTGACACCTTTATTGATATACCAAAGATTTTAGTCAATGATAAGTGGCTTTTGAAAATACATTATTTTAAACATCACTTCAGAGGTGTCAACACAAATAATCAATAATCAATCTATAAATCAAAATTGGGGTGAGTTTATTATATGAGCCAATCTGCGGGCTACACGGCCCAGGAGAATGACCTTCACCAGGGAAGGCAGCACTCTGGTAAGTGCACAGCATGGTTAGAAACGATTTTGGAACAAGGAACATACATCAAATATGACAAGAATATCTCTTTTTACTACATTCACGAGATGTTTTGCCAGCACAGCAGGTCAGTGGTCACAAGATATACACAGCAGGTCAGTGTGACTCTTAGTTTCTGGGAAGAAATGCCTATCTTTAAACAAACGCTGATCTGGGAGGGAGGCAACATCCCTATCTTTAAAGGCGGCATTCTTTGCTTTAGGATATTGTAAATATTTAAAACAGATGTGCAAGGCATGCTTGACAGGCCACATCAGGCCATTCTGGAAAAACAAGATCAAGGCAAATTAGTTTTAAACCAAATGGCTTCCTCTTATACCTCAATATATTAACTTTCCTCATTGCTTTGCATTTATTCATCAAAGGCAAACTTCACAAGTTTTTCTGTAGTTTTAAGGAGTCCTGCCGACCCCAGCAGGGCTTTCAACATGCTTTGAGAGCTCCTAACATGTCTATGGTAAACATCTTCCGTTCTCCTCACAGCTATTTCCAGACTGCTAACACTGTCCTCAGCTGCCAAGCACATCTGTTGGTCTGTTCTTAGAGTCTGCTTCCCACTTTACAGAAAAATATCTTAACCCTCAGGGGTGAAATCTTTCCTTCATCTTGTCATATTTAAAAATTCTTTCGGTTCTCACTTTCACCTCCTTTTTTTCCTGTGACAAAGGAACTCTCTCTTCTCCTTTTCAAGTCTGTCCTCTCATCTTGGTTCTGATCCAATCCCTTCTTATCCCCACTCTCCTTCCAAAAAGCAATGTTCCATCTGTTACTTTATTTTTCCTGTTTTTTCAGCGTTTTCCTTTTTCCTTCCCTTCTAAATACCATCTTTTAAAAACCCTACCTTTGACCAAAACAACTCATTTTGGCTAGCATCCAACCAATGACCTTTCTTTTATAACCAGCCTTCTAGAAAAAATAAATGATGCTTTTCTTTTTGCTTCCCCATCTCATATCCAACATTATACATTTAAAACTCAAAGTATATGTATTGAGCAACTTTCATGTCCCAGGCTCTGTGATGTGCACAGTGATAAAGATTCTGCAGGACCCTTCAGATGTGTACAATCTATGGTGGAAGTGAGATGAGCATGATTAGTTTAAAATATGGAGGCGTACATACTGTAACAACAGTAACCACGGTGTGCTAGGGAGCACCTGGAAGAGGCATCTAACCCAGATGGGAAGAGGGCCAGGAAGGCTCCTGTGAGAGGAGAGGTAAGGCCTGAGACCTGAAAAACAGTGAGAATTAGGCAGATATACGTAGCCAATATGAGAAGGCCCGTTTGAGAGAAGGGGTAAACAGGTTCTGGTACCAATTCCAATGGGGGGAGGGGGCCAGTTCGCTACACCACCAAGAAATGCTCAGGATACCAGCCGAGTGTCCTAATTCAACTCAGTTCTCAAACTATCTACCCAGAGATAGCATCAGATTCCACAGGTTAAGGATTTAGTCCTACAAGACTGCTCCCTCCTTCAGACTCTAGTCTCAAGTCCAGGTTGTTACCTGTACTTCTGACCAACCAGCTATAAATCAGATGTTCCCACAACCCCCTTCTCGGATCGATTAACTTGCTAAAGTGGTTCACAGAACTCAGAGAAACATTTCACTTACCAGATTACCAATTTATTAAAAAAGGATATAATTCAGGAATAGCCAGATGAAAGAGATGCATGGGGCAAGGCATGGGGAAAGGATGCAGAGCTTCTATGCCCTTTGTAGTTGAGTTACTCTACCCAGATCTCCCCATGTTCCCCAACCCAGAAGCTCTCCAAAACCTGTGTTTTGAGTTTTTACAGAGGCTTCATCACATAGTCATGATTGATTAAGTCACTGACCATTGGCAACTGATTCAACCTTCATCCCCTCTCTCCTGTGCTAACCCTCTAATCACATGGTTTCTTTCCCTGGCAACCACCCTCTATCCTTAGGTTAACTAAGGATTTTCCAAACGTCGCTTCATTAACATAACAAAGGCCACCGTTATTGCTTTTATCACAGGAAATTCCAAATGTTTTAGGAACTCTATGCCAGGAGCTAGGTTGAAGACCAAATATATATTTCTTATTATAAGTTATAATATCACAAGGGATTGATTCCAGAAGAGCCAATAGAGGTGAATGAGAATGCTTTACATTCATTTAAAAAAACAATGATCATGTCTAAATATGACTGGAGTTAGAGGAAGGGTTAAGGCAAGGGAAGACTGGAGAGAAGCAGGGACCAGATAATAAAAAGTCTTGTGCTTTTGCTACAAAACCAGGACACTGTGAAGGTAGCAAAGGGAGTGACATAATAAAAATTGTGTGCCAGAAAGATTGTTTATATGTGGTGTGAAAATGGATTGCTTTCCAGTTTCAAGATGGTATGTGGACAAAAGTAGAGGCAAAGATGATATCGGCTCAACACAAGGTTGACATATGGAAGCCATATTGTAGAAAAGAAACCATATTGTAACTTTGAGTGATCTCTAATTAACTAACTCAGCTGGATATGCATGCTCCAGGAGACATACATACTCTGTAGATTTTATGGCCCTTGCTTGGGTAGGTACCTCCCAGCTGTGATAAGACAATAACTTTGTTCTTTTGAGTTCCGTAGGAATGTGATGACCCTTGAAGAGAGATTCTGTGTTGATATCTGGGACAACTGAAAGATCTGGCAGCTACTGGTCTCCAACACCAGAAGGTCAACATTCCTAACTGTCTCCCCCATAACCCACTGGCCCATATAGCTGCTTCAAGACTCTGTGATCCCCTTAAGATGATTTTTAGGATGCTAGTCCACCATCTTCCAATTTGCTAGCTCATCACTTAATAAAATGCCCTTTCTTTGCCACCATCTTGCCTCCTGATGGATTGGCTTTTGTCTTTTGGTGAGCAGATCATGCCCTTTGCGTAGTAACAGAAATTGGCAATGACGATGGGATCTATAAGTCTGCCTGCAGCCAGCCAACTTCGGGGGAAATTCTTGGGAAAGTCCCTAGCAGCTGCTGAGGCTCTCTTTGCCTTGGGGGTGGGTCCTGTTGGTTTCCCTCCACTGCCAGCTGTCTCCAATGCTTCCTATAGTGGAAAGAGAAATGGCTACTTCTAGAAGGTCAACAGGCTCATGGCTGGAGTAGGGTAAGTTGCCTCAGGGGTGCACCACTGAAAACTTTCTTTCCCTTCATCTGGGGTCCCCTTCTTTTGAGGGTGGTCATCTGGCTAATAGGGCACACTGCTGGAATGGGAAGAGTTATAGGACTTCACCTGAAATCTGGGAACCAGTTCACCGGTGTCTGGTGTTTCCGTGTCTGTGTTTGTAAACAGCTCCAGGATCAGATGTCTTTTGGGTGAATGACCTTGTTAAAACGTGCCCATGCCTAAAATTGTTGACTATCTCATAGGAATTGTGGGTTAGAGGTCCTGCTGTTGAGATTTTTTGCTTGGTTAAGGTTCTAAGCAAGGACTGAGGGTTTAAGGGAGACAACATAAATGGGTTACAGCCACTGGGGCACGCAAAAGGATAAGGTTAGAGTCCCAAGCTCCAAGGTACGATCCCAGAGTACCAGAGTCTTGGATTTCAAAGTCTGTTCACATTTGTCTGTGTCTCACTGTTTTATTTGTTAAAATTGGCTGTTTGGGGACTTAGTTCCTTGGTGACCTAGTTCCTTGGTGACTATAACAAACTCTCTTTAGAAACTACCTTGCTTGTTGCAGGCACCTTGGAAAAAGCCTCCTAAAATGAGGATAACTATAAACAGCTGGAAAGACAACTTAGGATAATTTAAAATTAAAGTGGACAGAGGCCGGCCCCGTGGCATAGTGCTTGGGTTCAGTGTGCTGTGTCAGGGGCCCTGGTTCATGAGTTTGGATCCCAGGCGCAGACCATGCTGTGGTGGCAAACCACATACAAAATAGAAGAAGATTGCCACAGATGTTAGCTCAGGGCAAATCTTTCTCAGCAAAAAAAAATTAAAATAAAATTATGGTGGCCATTTTGGGTTCTTTTTGAGCCTCCAAATGAAGGAAAAAGGAAAAATCTTTCATCTTGAAAGAGTCAAGGGCTCCACCTTTTGACAGAGGTTTTCAGAAGCTGTCGATGTTTACAGAGAACAGCAGAATCTTGCCAAACTTGTTTTGTGTCCTGAGGGCTTGGTTTGATAATCCTCAGGTTAGGAGGGTCCCAAAACTACAGTGGGACAAAAACGCGTTGTTCTCCATTTTGTGGTCAGAGATGGTTTGACAGAAATGCAGGTTACACTCCCTTTTGCCACGAGGGGTCCTACTTTACTGCTGTCAGCCGCGGGGTAATTAATTTGGCCATTAGAAGGAATGTTCCATTAGATAAGATCATTTAAAACTGCACTTAAAAAAACTGAAGATTTTGTTACAAAAAGCTAATAAAAAATTGTCATAAAAGGTACATAAGAGAAACGTCTATTAGGTCATGGTTTTACAGACATCCCGTAATCTATGTTCAAAGGAGGGCCCAAAATGAGCCCCTCATAGAGTGAATGAGACTCAGAGATTTTCTGGGGAACTGCTGTTTAATATAGCCTGGTACAGTTATTGTTTGTCCCAACTGAAACTCGACAAGATATTTGAAAGGATTTAGCAACTCATGATAAGAAATTCAGCCAAATGGGAAGCTGATATTCAGAGCTTGATAAGAATTTATTAGGCCTTCTTCCCTAAGTTAAAATAAAACTAAGACTCCAGAAGGAAAGAAACAAATTAGGAATGGTGTAGTTGGACAGGTAGACCAACCTGTAACGTCATTTGAGTTACAATCCAATTTCTGAGGAATCAAGAGCAACTGTCCCTAAAAAAATACCCTTGGGAGACTGGAAGTGCAGCTGTAGAGGCAGTTCAGATTTCACCCTTTACTTTTACCTCAAAGAGCTTGCAAACCCTCTGGGGAGTATCTAGCCCATCACTAATTCCTAGGACCGAAGGGGAAAAAAGGAAAAAGGAAAGAAAACGGCCATAGGAGCACCCTTGCCAAAAATCTAGCAACTTGAGTGTCTTCTCCACAAATATTAGTAAAAAAAGAGGCTTAAAACAAAATTTAGATTCATTACTAGGGAGCCTTGTATTACTGTACTTGATTGTGGCAATAATTTTAAAACAATAGCTGTAGAGTCTCTGTGTATGTGTGTCTATATAGTTATATATGTGTGATAACTTACTTCCCGATGGTATAATTTCTAAAGAGCTCTACTCAATTGGGTTAAAGTAAGCACTTATACAAATGTAATGGAAACTAACAAAAGTGCCTTTCAAGTTAACATAATATAAAACAATCTTTGGCAAGTGAAAGCTTATTTAAAATTGTTTGGCACATACATGACACCACCCATCAGGTCATGCTGAGGTGGCGTCCCACATAGCACAACCAGAGGCACTCACAACTAGAATATACAACTATGTGCTGGGGGGTTTTGGGGAGAAGAGGAAGAAGAAGAAGAAAAATACTGAAATATTATTGCTAAACATGTCTAAGATTATCTAATTCTGGCTTCTTATTACAGAGAAACTAAAAAATGTTTTGGTCTATTAGTAAACATGTCTTGTATTTTATTAAATGATTGTACTATGAAGTAGCATGTTTCTATAAATTATGAAAAGTGTTTAGAATGCTAATATAAAAGACAATTCATAAGTGCTAATTTTTTAGTTTTCACTAAGGTCTATAAGGGTCAAAAATTCTACTAAAAATTAAGAATGAAAACATATTTGTATTCAAAGAAAAGAAGATGTATGCTTTCAGTAAAGAAGGTATAAAGAATGGAAATATTTTTGTTTGTTTTCTTAAGAAAGATAAATTTATCCCAAAGTAGTAGGTGGGAAAAAAAAGAGAAGCCATGGGTCAAATTCTGAATGTAAAAAGAAAGATGTAGGTTTGTGGAAGAAGAACCCTAAAAAAGAGTTTTATGCATGGTCAAGTTGACTAAGATTGAAGTAAATCTAAGTAAGCAAATGAGTTTTAATATAAAATGTAAGCTATCACAAAAATTAAAATTTGGTTTTCTTTCTCTTAAAAGGGATAATTTTCTTAAACTTTTAGTTTGCTCTTGATAGAGGTTATAAAACATTTCTCTTTATTTTTGAGTAAGTTTACCCAAAAGACAGAAAATCTATGCTTTGTTAAGATAATTTCCTATGTTCAAAAAGATGAGATCTCTCTATTAAGGTTTTTGACTGTTTCTTTTTTTTTTTTTTTTTAAAGATTGGCACCTGAGCTAACAACCATTGCCGATCTTTTTTTTCTTCTTCTTCTTCTTCTCCCCACAGCCCCCCAGTACATAGTTGTATATTCTAGTTGTGAGTGTCTGGATGTGCTATGTGGGATGCCACCTCAGCATGGCCTGATGAGTGGTGCCATGTCCATGCCAAGGATCCAAACTGATGAAACTCCGGGCCACTGAAGCAGTGTGCACAAACTTAACCACTCGGCCACACGGCTGGCCCCTTGATGACTGTTTCCATTGTCACTTTTTTGAATGGATAACTGAACATCATTTTGCAGTAAGCATTGTTTCCTATTTGACCAAGTGTTTTAAAACCTTTTAATAATTTTTAACAAGCTTCCCCCAAAATTCAAATCCTAAATGAAGTCTCTCTTTTGACCTGAAGGAAAAAATTTTTCTTTGAGAATTTCAGAGGACCCCTGGGACTGCTCAAAGACATTTGTTCTCTCTCTTCCTATAAATAAGAAGATACTAAGCTAATTAGGCTTATTTGGTATGTTAAATTTCATGGGAAGCATTGTAAAATAAGTGATGATAAACCTTCTTAGGTTGTATTATATGGGTAAATGTTATTGATATAAATGTTTTAAAAATTATATAACATTCCTAAAATTCTAATCTGTCCTAGTTGAGAGCCATAATTCTAGTTATTACCTTAAAGTGTTGTATGTCACAGAAATAGTGAAATTTTTTTGTCAATTGCCATTTTTGAGTCTTTTGTCATTTTTAGATAGTTGTTATCTAACTCTGATGTTTTTATAGATGTATTTCATCTTCAGAGAGATTCAAGGAGAGGACTCCAACACTTACTCTAGAAGACAGATTTCTGATAAACTTTCAGATCATAAAAGTGAACTGGGTAAGAAATTACAGAACTCTAATGAAGAAACTTATGGCCTCATAAAACTGCTAACAGAAGAATAAGATCAAGAATTGATTACACAGGACTGAATAAACTGATGAGGATGATTATAATTTTTATGACATGTCATTTGAGATATTGCTGATTTTTTGATGTTTTGTTTTTTCCAGATTTAAGGAAACCTTTTTCTCTTTCTCTTAAGCTAACTATGACTTAGAGTAACATGGCAAAATTATGCCTTTTTAAGTGAAATTGAAGTATTTTTCTTTTCTCCCCCTACTTGATCCCTTCAGAATTTGAAACTCTTAGTGAGTAAGATGCAGACTCAGACATGACAAGATAGCTTTTGAGGAACAAAGATTGACTTTATAAAATAAAGCCACATGAAAATATTGGTCTAATACCTTGCTTACAGGATTCCTAGCAACCTTACCAGGTGAGTGAAGAAGTTTACTTCTCTAACAGGTATAAGGAACCTCAGCATATTTTGGGGAAACTCAAGAGAAGAGAGGAATCCCCCAAATCTATATGTATAACAGGCAGATTCTGATGACAAGTCCTTGGCTTTGCTGGCCTCAAGAGGCCTTTAAAGTTCAACCTGAGCTTTCTTGTAGAAAGTTCCAGCAGAAGGTTGCAAGATTTGAAAGACTGTATATGATCAATTGCTATTCTTGGGGTACTTATGGAAATAATAGTATCAAGTTTATTGAAACCAGACTTATTTCATAAACCAATTAGTCTTAATTTGGCTATCTTTGGTGAAAATGAGGTGAACAGGGGCTGGCCTGGTGGTGTAGTTGTTAAGTTTGTGTGCTCCACTTCAGCACCTGGCATTCACGGGTTAGGGTCCCAGGAGTGGACCTAAGCACTATTCATCCAGCCATGCTGTGGTGGCATCCCACACACAAAAAAATAGAGGAAGAATGCCACGGATATTAGCACAGCAACAATCTTCCTCAAGCAAAAAAGAGGAAGCTTGTCAACAGATGTTAGCTTAGGGCCAGTCTTTCTCACCAAAAAAAAAAAAGAGAGAGAGGGTGGTGAACTTAGAAAAATGATGTTGCCATAGAAACTGTGAGGTTTTTGTTTTCTATCTGTAAACTAGATTGAATCCTGAATTCTTCCAGTCTCCTGATATGTCTCACTACAAATATGCAAACCAATGTTTTCAATTTTTTGTTTCCATCATTTTCATTTGAATCATTGAGAACTGAAACTGTGCTTTTTCCAGAAGCCCTGCAAACGGAAGCTGGACAACTTGATATGAATTTAAGAGAGACTTATGTCTGTTGCTTTGTAAGCCACTCAGAAAGATACCTGAACATCTGATGACATCCTCAAAGACATTTAAAACTGCAAAATACTTTGACTCTGACACTTATAAATGTTTTTGACTGGCTGTCCCCTGTGCTCAGAGACTGGTTTATGATTTGCTTCAACTATTAAGATTGTTTCTCCTTTTGTTTCTCTAGAAATGCTTCCTATTAAATACCATTATTGCTTACACAATATAGGCTTAACTTTGGGAGGCCACCTGCATCACTGTCTTAGTAGGAGACTGGTTCAATGAGATGGAACAACCTATGCCCCTTACCAGCAGGAAGAAGCTAGAGCAGTCATCACCCTATATCCCTCAAGATGGAGGAATAAACAACAAAAGGGGGGAATTGATACAACACAAGGTTGACATAAGGGAAGCCATGTTATAGAAAAGAAACCATATTGGAACTTTGAATTCCCTCTGATTAACTAGATGAGTAGGATATGCACCCTCCAGGAGATATACATGCTCTGTAGATTTTATGGCCCCTGCTTGTGTAGGTACCTCCCAGCTGTGATAAGATGATAATTTTGTTCTTTTGAATTCCCTGGGAATGCGATGGCTCTCAGACAGAGATTCTGTCTATTCCTATATCCATGAAAACTGAAAGATCTGGTGTGGTGACTACTACTCTGTAACACCAGAGGATTAACTTTCCTAACCCCTCCCCTATAACCCACTGGTCTATATAGCTGCTTCAAGATTCTGTGTCCCCTGTAAGATGGCTCTTTAGGATGCTAGTCCACCATCTTCCAATTTGCTAGCTCATTGCTTAATAAAATGCCCTTCTTCTGCCACCATCTTGCCTCTTGATGGATTGGCTTTTGTCTTGTGGTGAGCAGGTCATGTCGTTTGCATGGTAACCAAGACAATAGGTCTCAAATACCTAATAAACTTCCAGGAAAAAGTACATAGAAAGACTAGAAGGGAGGTAGTATTTGATTAACATATTAGCTGAAAATTTCCCAGAACTTAAAAAAAAGACACAAGTTCTATGATTGCAAGTGACCACAAAATGCCCTGTAAGACAAAAAAGCCCAAAAAACAAAAAACAAAACCTACACCTAGGCACATTGTCATGAAGTCTTATACACCTGTGCTGAAAGGGAAATTCCTAAAATTTCCTAGAGAGAAAAAAAAATACCTCAAATTAATGAGAATCAAAGCTAGGTAAGCATTCTTACCAGCAAAACTAAATGTGAGAAGGCAGCAACACGGTATTTTTAAAGTGAATAATTTAAGACATTTTCAGTCAGGGTCCAAACAAGAATATAAACGAAAATTCAGGATGACAGAATTACAGAAATACAGGTGGAGAAAATGGACAGATTTATCAGTCAAATAGTTTACAACATGGCCAAAAATTATATTCAAATATGTTTGACAAGTAATCTAAGAAATCAAGTAGTAGTGTAACCACAGGACCAGGAACAGAATTTCTCACCCCAAAATATGCCTCTTTGGCACACGAATTATTTTAGGCTGATTACTTTTAAGAAACAGCAGACAGGGAAAAAGCTCTGAAGACCTAGGAGAAGTTACCCATTTGTAGGGGAAATTTACATTGATAAGATAAATTTCCGTTTGTAAGGGTGACTTCCTCTCTGAGCCAGAGGACTAAATCTCTAGAAACTCAGAGAAGGAAACGACTTAAATTTACATAAAACTTCACCCTTGTTTACTCTGCTGACCTCATCTTAACAACAGAAGGCTGTGAGCCACCCAGGAGTATGCGCAGAAGAGAGAGCCAATGAAAACTCATCCTGCTAGCACTTCTGCACACCAGCCTGCCCTCCCCAATCCCTTAACCTTACCCTATACCCTGGATCAGGAAGACAGAGTTGAGAGGCTGTCCTTCTGTCTCCTTACCACTTGAATGCACAAACAACAAACTCTTTTTTCCCCCTCAAAAACGATGTACACAGTATCAGCTTCTGTGTGCACAGGTGGAAAGAGAGCCTTCACTAGGTAACAAGAGTAATTTTTATCAATCAGATTAGTAACTTTTAAAAAGATCTATGATTCCAGTTTTGGCAAGGCTATGGAGAGTATAATTGCCAGCATTTACTGAGTCCTCACTCAATGCTGGATACTGTGCTAAATGTATGTATCGTTTCCTACCTATCCTACCCTTAAAATTCTAATTTTTTTTTAATCCTAAATGATTGGATACAGTTGAAAAATAAAATTCAAGTGAGTAAATTTAAAGCACTAATTGTCTTTATTAAGCAATTCATGAATCGGGTAGCCTCCCTTTTAGCAAGTGGAGAGATACTCGAGGCGTTATACAAAATGTGAAGTTTATGGGAAGGAGGGCAGGGCAAGGAAGTTATTGGCAAAAGAAAAGAAAGGATTATTTTGGGCCAGGACATCTTTTCTCTGGAGGGAAGGGAAAGGCAAGGGTTTTATCATGCAGATTGACTTTTCTTCCTCTGGGAATGGGGGAATAGGGAGGGCTCACGCAGATTACCTCATTGGTACTGACCAGAAAATTCCAGACTGGTTGATTAAGATTACATGTTTGGGGAAAGTGAAACTGCAATTAGATTTGGTATGAAATTGATATCATGGGATTTAGCATAATACCATTTTGGGCCTGTGGGTTTCTGTTTAACAATCCTATCTTATCCTCTGTATCTTACAGATGAGGAAACTGAAGCTCCCGGGGTAAGTCACTTGTCCAGCATTGCACGGCGGAAAGTATAGCTAAGGTTCCAAAGTCAAATATGTTGAAGGACTTATCCTGCAAGGGGTGGGATGGAAGCAATGCACAGCAGGTCGTGGGCGGGAAGATAGATAGGGATAGAGGCTGATTTTTCACATTGCCAGAGTAACATCTGTTCAAATATGTTTGTCAACATGTAAGGGTGATCACTAGTAGAATGAAATACCAGAAAGTACTCACCCAGAACTTTCCAGATGGGAGGAGGGGAGAAGGGCAGGGGGAACCTAAAAAAAGGAACAGAGAAAAACCATGATCAGTGTGGAAATGGAGAAATGGAAAACCACAGGAAAGCTTGATTTAGAGACTATAAAATCAGATGATTGGACAAAATGGATTGGTTATCCTAGGGACTTACATTCCCTCATGAAAAGTAACAGATTTGCAGACTAAGTGAAAAGAAAAATAAAATTATACTGTTTCAAAAAGACATCCTGTAGGCAGATAATAGAGGTGGGCCAAAATGTACCTGAGAAATGGAACTGCAAATAGAAAGAATGGAGGGCAGGAATATATCATACAAGGATGTTTCAAGCCAAAAACAAGAAAAGGCATAAAAGGGGACCAAGTAGAATTAATTTCTTGTATTTTTAAGAAACAAAATAAAATTTGGAGAGTATCTGATAAAACCCAAATGCAGGCAGCATAGCTAGGTCTGAGGAATAATGAAAAGGACAGAAAAGTTCCTGGGAATGAACAGACATTCTCAGTCTCTCTCTTTATCAGGCTGCTGGCTGCTTTATTCTCGTCTCTCTGCAAGTCAGGTTTTTCTGCTTTTGACAGTGTTGAGGGCTGCACACAGGTCCCATGGTGCCCAGTATTCTGTACAAGTAGCCAGGATATAATCCAAGAGGAATGTTTTAGCCCAATGCAAAGTACATCACATGAAATCTGTAAGACTTCTGGGACAAGAGAATATTCCTGCAAAATATATGAAGCAAGAGGCAAGGAGAAAAGTGAGACTCATTGAATGAACAGAGACAGACACAAACAAGACTGGACAGCATTTGTTATTTTAGCTTATAGACCAGAGATTGTCCGGATTGTAACCAAGGTTCTGCTACTCACCAGCTATGTGAATTTGGGCAGGTTATTTAAATTCTCTGGCCCTCACTTTTCTCATTTATAAAATGGGGTTGATTATGATAGTGCTTGCTTCATGAGATTATTATGTGGATTAAATGTGTTAATAATGTTTAAGTGTGCTGTTTGGATGGGGAAAATCCCCTTTCTCCCTTTCTTGCGTTCTTATAGCTGGTCTGATAATAAAACTGACACATGACCAGATGAACAGGAGAAAAACCCAGTTTAATATGTACATATTGGAGATCATACAGAAATGATGCTCGGAGAGTGAACAAGGCAGACAGTATCTATACATTTTTTACACAAAGAAACAATAAATTGTGAGGAATGACAGGACAAAGAAATTTAGATTTGAGATACATAATTACTAAGGAATTTAAGCAGAGTTTAGGCTTGAGGCAGTAAATTGTCAAGGCTTGTTTATGTAGGCATCTCGGCCCTGAACTCCCCAGCTTTGGTGATAAGGATGCAGGCAGAGCATTTTTCACATGGGAGATTTATTTCCTGCTGTAAAGGGGAACAGAGACAGGAGGGCAGAATGCCCCTTTTGCTTCTCAAGTAACTTTAATTAAAAATAATCGATATGCTATTGTGGGGTATTTTGGGGTGGCCTGCCCTTGGCCCCAACAGTGCCTTGCATGTAGTAAGGGCCATCCGTGGTTGCTAAGCAAGCACCATGATGTTACGTAATCAATGCCATTCCACTGTTGAAATCCCAATAGGACCTTTTTTTTTTTTTTAACTGGCAAGCTGATACCAACGTTTATTTAGAAGAGTGAAGACATATGACTTGGTCAAGGAAAATGTTGAAAAATAAGACTAACAAGGGTGGGCTTGCTCTGGGACAGTGTTACAGAGATTACAGGGTGGTCCATATGAAGGAGGAGGCCAACACGCTGAAGAAAAGAATAGAGTTCAGAAGCCACCTAGAGGACCAGAATCCACAAACTATCCTGGATACAAAGTTCTTCTAGGAAACAAGTTACTGAAGAAAGTTTCTAAATTATATTCTCTGTGTACAGAATGCTGGCAATGTTATTAAATGCGAGAATTTTTGTGCCTTCTACAGAAGACACAAGACATGCAGAAATACTCAGAAGTCTTTTTTTTTAATTTGACAGTCTCTCGCATTAATGAGTTCAGTCTGTTTCTACTTTGCTTGCTGAACAATGTCTGGATCTCATATAATTATCAAAAGAGTAGCTATGATTGAATAAATGTTGAGGGAATGGGAAATAGTAAGGAAGATTTCATGCGATTATCATGGACAACGGGAGACAGATAAAAGTCCATTTGAGTTAAGAATTGCACGCATAGCACATTGTGTCCCCTTCCGTTGTGTATTCAGGAAGTAATGAGAGTGCAGAAGAACTTAACAGGCTTGCAGACTCTAAGCAAAAAGATAGTGACTCTTTTCTACTCTTCTCCTACAGCCGAAGACCAACTCTGTGAATTACAAGAAGTTTGGGAACTGCCTTGTCTTCGACTTATGTGAGATGCTCAAAAAAGATAGAATGGCAGCTCTTACCTGTTAAAAATGTTTCTTGTACTTCTCCGGAAAATAGGATGCACTGGCAATCAGTGGTTTCTTACAGAGAAAGTAGTGTGTTTTCTGGGACTTGTTGCAGAAATAACGAGCCTATAGGTCCTGGGAATGCAGGTAGTTTTATGACATTGCTTTAAGGATTCTTCTATCCTCCACTCCAAGAAAGATGCTGCAGTTGGCGTGTATGCAATGCAACTGAGATGCAGGTGAAAATCCAGAGCTCATTTTGTTATCCTGAAAAAAATTACTTTGCTTCATTGCCATATTTCTAGATCCAGGTTTTAAGACCTACATTTCAGTTTTGAGTCACTTTCTGACCTGGTTTGTATGTTTATAGCTATCATTAAACAAAAACCTCAACTCTTCTATTTCCTTCTCTCTGCTCTGCCTCTTATACTTCTTTAAAAGATTATATTGTGGGTCAACTCTCCCATCAGTGCCTTGTATGAAAAAGCTCGTTAAGAAAGACTAGATTCGCTTGGTTTGAGAGCTCCTAATGTTTTGATATGTCCAGCCAGCATCTGCAACTATGAACTCCCTGCTGAGGAACTGGCCAGGAGTCAAAGAAACGGAAAACTGTAAAGAAGTCACCATGTGATGTGAGCAGAGAGTTTTTGGCAGCCTGGCTGAAGTAAGACCATAATCCTTTTCGGAAATCAGTTTAAAACGGAACTATTCACAATAAACATGAAATTAAAAGCATGAAGTAGTGGTGTCCCAAAAGGAATGTGAATTCTCCTCCAGGACATGCAGAGACCCGTGGATGAACTGTTTCTAGATTCTTGCTCCAGCTTTCCTGAGAGTAAGTTAACCTCTAAAATTGTGGTTGTTTCGCATATGGAAGAATAACATACAACTTCAAACAGGGAATGCCAAACATTTGGATGGAAACTATTAAATGCAGTAAGTTATTAGTGAGTTGTTTGGCTTTTTCAAATCATCTGAGCATTTTATATTGTATAGCTAGCTAACCGGTTGGAGAACTAAGATTTGTTTTTCATTTTTACCCTATGACTAAAGCATGTTTGGACAAATAGCATATATTATCAAATAAGGCTGTTGGATAAATTAAAGGAATGTAACTTTATGTTGCGTTTTTGCAAGTATGAGCTATTTCCCAAGTTATTAGAAGTAGTTATTCTTTTTTATTTGTTTTCAATTTTACTGCCAGAGGATTTGTAAGCACGGGGGTATACATGATTTTCTGAATTTTGAAATGTTTTAACTGGCTTGAGAATATTTTCATCAAGAAAACTTAGGGCGATATTTTTATTGACCTTGTTTATCATACTAAATGTATAAGAATTTTGATCTAATTCATTGTGCAATGTTATTTATTCTTTGAAAACTAGGAATTCTATCTGATGGGAAGTGACTCGCTTTTTATAGCCAAGTTATTATTTCTAGATCATAAAACTTCCTATTGGAGCAATTTAAGCTAGTTTGATATTTTGTGCTACTATGGTGCGCAGTATTTGTTTTCCCTATTAGTGTGCGCAGTGGAAAATAAATCAGTCTTAACAGTCAGAAACAAATAACCACAATCATCATAACTAGATCATGTGAATTATTCTTTATTCAAAAATAATTTCCAGCACATGCCTTAATCCACAGAAAGAAAGAAGAATAAGCCATCAGGCAATAGATTTAACCCTTTCAGGTACCATCGTTTACCACGACATTGATTTCCTAATGGGAAATGCTGCAGGTTGGTTTCAGTTGGGGTCACCAGGCTGTCAGAGCCTACTCTGGTACCATTATTAGCATTCACATAACTTCGGAATCCTTTTGTTCATCCCTGGACAATTTTTAAACATGAATTCATGTCCTCCTATGTTCCATGAACGGGCACATCATAGAGGGAATCCCCAGCAACTATTTTGGTCCTAAAGTCCTTGCTCGAGACCTACGCTGGAATTTCTTTCTGTCTTGTTCTCAGTGCTCATGCTCTCAGGCTCTTTTTATGCTCCTTGAACTAGTTTTCTACTGTTGCTATAAAAAATGACCACAAACTAAATGGCTTAAAATAAAACAGATTTATCGTCTTACAGTTTGGGAGGTAAGAAGTGTGGTGTGAGTCTCACTGGACCAAAATCAAAGTGTTGGCGGGGCCGCGTTCCTTTCTGGAGGATGAAGGGGAGAATTCTGTCTTCTTGCCTTTTACAGCTTCTAGAGGCTGCGCACATTCCTTGGCTCACGCCCTACTGCCTTCATCAGAAAGGGCAGATTCAGTCCTTTTCACATCGCATACTCTGACCTCCTCTTCTGCTTCCCTTTACCACATTTAAGGACCCTTGTGATTATGATGTGTCCATCCAGATAATCCAGGATTGTCTGTTTTAAAGTCAGCTGATAATCAACCTTAATCTCATCTCTTACCTTAATTCTCTTTTGCCGTGTAATGTAATATATGTATTCATAAATTCCAGGATTGGAATGGGACCATTATTCTGCCTACCATGTTCCTCTTCAATTATTCCTTGCCTTTCAGACTTAAACAGCAGCAACACAGTACTCCCTGCAATAAACCATGGTTAGGTTCTATTGCTGGCAGACCCCCGCAGCTGCCTCAAGTAAATGATCTTCCATTTAAGCCGAATACTGAATTTGGGGGCAGGGAGGGGGAGGTGTGCGTGCAGCCCGTATTCATGGCTTCACTCCTGCCACCTGGATACGATCAGCATTTTAGGCCACAAACCTTGTATCCAGAAGCAACTTCATTGGTAAAATGGTGGAAGAGACAATAGTAACACTATGATTTCCATTCCTCTTCACTGTGGATCCAATTCTGGCACAGCCTCAGGATCCAAGCTTCATGAGAAGGCACAGAGCTTCAAGGGTTCTCTCTCTTCAAAGGTCCTCTTTCACTGTTGCCCTTTTTGGGAAAATCCAAAGTGGCTGTAGGGTGAAGGAAAAACTGTTTATGCTAATTTTTTTCTCGTTGCATTTAGGACACTTTAGACTCCACTTTTTCCTCGCAACCCATGCTATCATTTAAGGGTTGATTTTTTTTCTCCTCATCTTTGAAAATACTCTTGCTAGTAGACATCTTCTCTGTCTTTCCACACCCAGATGAGGTACTTGCCCCAAATGTGGAAGCTGCAAGGGTGTCTCTCTTTCTAACCATCACGGATTTATTTTACTTGGGAATTCAGTTCATTAGGGGCTCCCTCCATCTACTGTTTTTTGCTAATGCCACGCAAAATATGATTTTAATTTTTCTGAGGTTATTACTTTTACCATTGGTGTAAAAGCATTTCACATTCTTCTATATCCTAACCTTGGAGTGGAAGAAGGCAAAGCTATTGTATCCAGGCAGATTCTGCTGCACCCACACCACCCTGACGTTCCAGGACGTGGGGTCAGAGCCCATGCTTCGGTCTTGGCCTTTAACGCTACAGATCATTTCAAGTGAAGGAATATTGTGTGGGTTTCAGTGCTTTCCAATAATATTAGATTAAATTAATTTTCTCAGTTAATTTTAGATTAATATTCACATTTAGGTCAGGAGAGTTGAAAAACTGCCTCGTGTTTTTTCCTTAATTTGAGGCAAATTTTAATAATTTGCCTGACTTTTTGGGGAAGAGTGGTTTGTGGTTTGTGGTTAAATCACATTCTAGTTTTATAGCAAATGGATATTTCTTCACTCTTCTTCTTTATTTTTGTCCATTTTGGTAGATTTTTCGAAATAAAATGAGTCACTCACTTTTTCACTTCCGCTTTGAAGATGTCAGGCTGAATTCTGTTCCATTATAAACTGTTTCCTCCCTCCGTCCTGAACTATGCCACTCCACCCCATCAACTTGATTCTTATAGACTTTCCCCTTTATCTTTAATTTCAAAAATATTATTTTTTTATTTTTTTGTCATTATATTTGGTTCTTGGAGCATCTTTTTGGGAAATACACATGACTCCCCACTGCCTTGAAAAAGTAATTTCCATTGTACTTTCTACAATGTGTTGTTTTTTCTTCAATGTATTTTTCTTGCAACTGTATTTTCTTCTTTTTCGATATCTCTTTACCAAATAGTTTAATTTTGATCATTTTTTGTCTCTACTCCATGTACTTGTATCTCTCTCATTGTTTTCAAATGCATTTTAATTTTTTTAAAAAATTTGAGAGAATTTCAAAATTTTACTCTGTATCATGGAAGATTTTATCTTCATTACTGATCTCAATGGGAATTTAAATATGTTATTTGCTTTTTATTTCTTTTTAACTTTCTTCTTGAATTTTGTTATAGTCATTAAATGGGAGATTTGAAGACTTTTCTTATGTTCATTGTAATAAAGTTTTCTTTTAAAAACTATCTGTGTTCTCTGCCTTTTGAGGGTAATCTACCTTTCCTTATGTTCCAGCATTTGGGAGCTCCTGATAATGACTGCACAAAATGAAGTCTGTGAATAAATAGCCTGAGTGGATCTCTCCGAGAGCTCCTCACTGCCTGTCTGGATGCTGGTAGAATCTCTGATCTTACACTGAAGGAAAAATTGATCCACTACTCTCTAGCCAAATTTCTACAGCAGCATGGCACACTGGTTAAGAGTTTGATCTCCAAAACTTGACCATCTTTTTCCTTAATCTGAGGCAAAATTTAATAATTCAGCTGACTTTTGAGGGAAGGGTGGTCTGTGGTTTGGGGTTAAATCATATTCTAGTTTTATCATGAATGGATATTTCTTCAGTGTTCTTTATTTTTGTTCATTTTGGTAGATGGACCATTTTTGTCCGTTTTAGTCCTCATTCTGTTACCATTGGCTGTGTTTGGCCAGTCATTTCTCCTCTCTGTGCCTCACTTTCCTCATCTTTTAAGTGGGAGAATAATAAGATCTATCCCAAACGTTTATTGTGAGGATTAATTAATTATTAATTCTTGTAAAATACTTAGAACTGCCTAGAACATAGGAAATGTTAGTTAATATTATTTTCTCTCCAATATCCTATATTCGGACTACCTCTAATCCCCTCTCTCTTTGTTCCAGCCATAATGAACAATATGAAATTCTCTGACATTTTATGAGATTTTTCTATCTACTTATGTTTGGATTTTGTTGCTGTTTGGCTTACTGTTTGTTTTTTTAATAGTTGGCTCGAGACTTTTGGACTCTTTAAGGATCAAGTTAATCTTACTTTTGATTTCATAGCACACAAAATGATTGGTTTAAACGAAGCTACTATCTTGTTTTGGTTATTGATTTTTTAAAATTTACATTCTCATTTCATCCTCAACCTCCATTCTCGTTTCCCTTTAGCACAGGTCGCCTTTTCATTGTACTTGATGGTGGTCCTTTAGTTCCTGGATATTCTTGAAAAATGTGTATGGCATGTAATGTTAATTAATATAAATGATATTGTGATACAACTCTCAACCTTTTATTATTTTTATTTAGTTGGCACTATGTTTTTAAGATCTCTCAATGTTGATGGGTAGATACCAATCCATTGCTTCTGAATCCTACACGATATTCTATGGAGTAAAATTTGTTTTACCATGCTGTGCCACAATACTCTACATTACGATGAATATCTTTGTACAGGTCCCCTCACGGACCCATGTGGTCATTAGCCTGGCACACATACCAGGAGCAGGATTGATTGATGGCAGGATATTGCTAAGTAGCGATGAATTGGTGATGAGTCACCAAAATGGTTGTGTAACTCTATACTCCCACCAGCAGTGTGTTAAGTTCCTTTATTCCTGTTAGAAAATGGAAGTATGCCAAATGGTGCGGACAACTCTTGACTCTGTTAAACTTTCTAATTTTGTCAGTCCAATGAGGGATAAATATAAATTATATCTCATAAATTGTCTTAATTTTTACTTATTTCCATCTTGAGCTTGAATATCCCTTCATGTGATTTTTAGCCTTCTGGCTCCCTTCTGGTACACACGCAATTGGAAATAGCGGTTATCATGTTCTTTTTGGTTTGGTTGCACAATGTTCCCTATTTCAGACCTTCACATTTACTTCCTTTACTTCCTCATTTTAAGATTAACAGGTCAGAATGAACAAGAGGCACTCAAGTGTGCGTCAGCAAACATGGGCCCTTCTCTGCAAGAATGTTCTTAAAAAATGGAGGATGAAAAGAGAGACCTTGATGGTATGGTTCAGAGTCTATGCCTTCTCATTTTTAGCAAAGGAAAAAGTACTTTCTCTAGCAGTGCAAACACTTTATCTTCATTATTTAATGTTTTACATCTATTCCATTTCTAACTACAAGTTGGATTATTTTTTTTAAATTGTGGACTTTACTATTATTTCAAAGAAGATTCCTTTAAAATATGTCATTATTATATGTCTTAGTGGAGGCATTTTAAATAGAGTTCCTATTCAGAAATTCCCTGGGAAATAAAGTCACATCTTCATACTGCAGAGACAACAATTCTTAATATCTGAATTCATTGAATCTCACGAAGGAATAGGAACAGAAGTTCAGGGTCAAAGTCGAAGAAAGAGGGAGAATTTAATTCATAAAGTAATCCAAAGTTTAAAAAATCACTCAAATGATAAATTGTAGCTCTTTCACACAATTGTACTGTGGATACAGACAATGCCAATTTGAAAGAAATAATGGTCATATAAACAAACAAGAAAAGAAAGTGACATTTTGAGCTTTTGCTTCTATTAAGATAGTATACATTTTCTTCTGATCATAAGAATGAATACATGTGCTTTGTGTAGAAAATTCAGAAAAATATAATAAATAAGTTTAAATCACTCATTAGATACCATAGTTCAAGGGTTGATAGATTAACATTCAATCTCATGAGCATTTGTGTGTGGGGCAGGTATTGTGTGTGTGTGTTCTTTCAACAAATATGTATTGAATGCTTGGATTGGCAGTGAATAAGATATACAAAAATTCCTACATGGAATAAGGTTTACATAAATATAAAAGTTGAATTCTACTCTATGTAGATGTTTTCCTTTCAACTTTTAACTCTTTTTATATAAGCATTGTATCTGTCAGTTTATCTATCTGGATAGATTAGGTATAGATAGAGACCAACACCATAGCTAGAATCAGATCATATGATGAATAAGATATGCACCTCTTTTAAAGGCCACGTGTTTAGAATTATAGCTAAATAATAAAGTTGTTATTGTCACTGGACTTCAAATGCATTCTGTGTATTTCCAATTCCAGAATGCTGTCACAGTGATGAAGACTTTTAAAATTCCTTCTTATGAGCAATATTTTGGGACTATCTTCTTCCACATGCAGGCAGCAGGAGATAAAAATATGACCTTGCTCCTGTTGATGGAAGTTGGTTATCTATTTCAGGCCACCTAACATTTCTTCATCATTGTCACTCAGGTGTCAACATGACTCTGATCCATTGTGCCATTCATGGAGTGATCCAGCCTTTAACATTTGCATTAAAGTATGATAAACTTAGACTCAATTATCATTGTAATTGATGCTACAACTCTGTCTTGATGGATGATGTGCATATTTCAAAACATGCAGATTAACGGACAAAAGAAAACCAAGACATTTAAAAACTGGGAGGGGGGAAAAATGGAACCCATGCTATATAACAGAATAAATTGTTTGTGGATGATCAATTTGTCATTGAACCGCTGTTGATTTGCTTCCTTTTTCTTTCCTTGCTGTCTAGGAGTGGTTTTTCTCATTACTTCTAGTACTGTTTGCATACCTGTTTTCCTCCAATTTACATCAAGTTAATGATTTTCCTCACTTGCCTGCAATGGATCTGGGACGTGTAGATAATTTTAATGATTCTAATTATGTTATTGCATTTGCACCTGAATCCAAAACAACCCAGGAGATAATGAACAAAATGGCTTCAGCCCCATTCATGAAAGGTATGTTCTCTGGCAGTTCATGGTAATTTCCTTATTAACAAAATACACAAATTCATTTTGGGATTTCCTTGATAAAGTGTGTTAAATGTTCAAGTTTCTAGATTTAATGAACAAAATTAATGCATATTCCTCTCCAATAGCAAGGAGATTTTCTTACTCTATTTACTAGTCTCCTATTTAGAAAATTTATGTTAGAAGAGTTATCCTCATTACAGTCTGTATCAAAATGAGATAGTCCAGGATTATTCAAGTGTTTGTTTGTGAGAAGATTCTGGAATGATTGGGCAGTGGTGACAGCATGGTTTTTAAATCTCCCCCAAATACTCATATAGAAGTTGAGAGAGAAACTAGACAGAAAAACCAAGAAATCATGGGTAATACTTACAACAAAACTGGGTGACAAGGAGTTCCCTCAAACCCCAAAATATAAGTGATTGGAGGAGAAGTACTACCAGTCAATAGGCCTGCATGGTATCTCTCTCTGGAGTGGTGAGAGAGCAAAGGAAAGCAATGGGGGTATCTGATGGACCTGAGAAGAGAATCAGAGCACCTTAAGAGAGAACTAGTAGCCACAGCAAAGCAGAGAAGGCCGACTCAAGAACAGCAGCTGAAGCCATCTTCAGTTACTGCATTGGTGGTGTAACATTAGCATGTTATTCTGTGGCTGCTATATATGTAAAGTGAGATATATCAAATAAGTAATCATGGAATAGTTGAATTTTCTCACCCCTGAGTTCTTGAAACACAAGTCTCAGCACGGGAAGAAAGGAGATGCAGAGATTTAGGACAGGAAATTTACAGGGTGAGGAAACTTGTCATTCCAGATAGCTGGGAAGTCATTGAGAATGAATAGGTTATGTCAAAAGCACTCGGCAGTCAACTTAAAGACACTCCTACTGGTCAAGGTTGGCACCATTGCGCTTCAACAAGAATAACGAGTGCAATGATTTGAAACTCATCCAATGTGTATTTAAATCTATGCCTTCATAATGATATCAGAAGAAAAAAATTGCTGAGCCTTTAAAGGGTGATAGGAAATCTGTTCTTACTATGAAATTTGTAAATAAAGGGGAAATAATAGTATTTATCCCATAAGAATTGTGCTGTTGCATAACCAGATGATTGAAAGTACTGTTTTATAAACATTTTCTACTAATAAATGAAAAACAAATGATGGAAATAGAACATCACCACTTTGAAACTCCCATTGAATTAACAGATCTAGGCATCAAGCAGCAGTGGCTGCTAATATCTCAAAAAGAGAAACAATCAGAAATTATGACATATTGATGAAAGAATATACCACCTACAGTCTTGCCAAAAGGATTGGACCTGAGCCTGATTAAGCCTATGGATGCTGTTGCCAGATTGCAGGAAATACAGAGGACAAAGGAACATGTTGAATTGCATCAGGAGCCCGCATTCAACAGAATCCACATAGTGGGAATTTATATGGGTTAAGTGGCCTGGGTTTGATCAGTAACAGTCATTCATTGACATTTTATATTTTAGAATAAATGAAGTCTCTTGAGAAAATACTCTCCAAATTTAGCAATTTTACTCTGTCTTTGGAAGTTTGGCCACGTTGACATGAATGTCAAAAGGAAATGTATATTATAATTATAGTATATATTTATAATTATAGTATGTATTTTAACTTTAGATAGGTCTGTGTGTACCTGAGTTTATATGTATGAATCAATATTGCTATTATTTCAAGTTCATTGTGGTTTAAATTACTGGTTAAATAGTTTATTTGGAAAGGCGTAATCTATTTGTGATAAAAATGATTGCCACATTGCACTTCTGATTTTATCTAATGTCAGAATCTCTCCTCCAGGTGTGTCTCTTATTTAGGACCAGCACTGCCTTTAGTTAGTTAAAGAAATAACTTTAACATAAAGTAGCTTCAACATAATCAAATATGGCATGCTGTCTTTAGACCATATGGAAATCTTCTTACTTAACTATTCCCTTCTTTCACACGGCAGGAAGAACAATCATGGGCTGGCCTGATGAAAAAAGCATGGATGAATTGGATTTCAACTATTCTGTAGATACAGTGAGAGTCATCTTTAAGGATACCTTCTCATATCATTTGAAGTTTTCCTGGGGAGGTAGGATCCCCAAGATGAAGGAACACAGAGATCATTCAGGTAACCTTTCTGTTAGAAAAAACTTTTTTTTTGCTATCATGTCGTTAGTCACAAGGGGGCGTATGTGATAGCAGAAGTTTACACAAACGCACAACACATGCTTCTAATTTCTGAACATAAGCGAGATTCATTCTTATTAAATAAAGCTTATATTCTTAAGTACATTGTTTACTAAGAAATTTTATTTGCTATTATTCCTATGTTACTCCTAAGTAAAACCTGCAGAAAAGGCTCTTGTTCAATGATTCCCAAATATTAAACAAACAAACAAAAAAATTCAGTGCTTTTTTGGCACAAGAAACAGAAGAGCAAAGCTCAAAAAAAAATTCTTACCTAAGGGGAAGAATTGTAAGATTGAATGAAAAATTATGGAGAACAGATCTGAACAACATTAATAAAGCAATTCTGGAGCATCCTCCTTGGGTATACTCTGCAGTCCTCACTTGAGAATCTTACCATATGCTATATTATCATGGACTTGGAGTGCATTTTGGAACATTCGAACTTTTGATTTTTCCTATAACCAAGACTATCCCATCGCTTCATAATAGCTGTGTTCTTCTTCTTTTCCTAAAGCTCATTGTCAAATAATGGATGAAAAAGTCACATGTGAAGGATCAATGTTCTGGGAGAAAGGCTTTGTAGCTTTTCAAGCTGCCATTAATGCTGCTATCATAGAAGTGAGTAGTAAGTTAAAGGAACGTAATTGCATTGTAAATTAAATTTTGATGGATGGTGATATAATGGATTATCCTATGTTATCATTTAATTAATTTATTCACTTAGTTAATTTGGCACAATATGCTGAACAACTACTATATTTAAACCATCATGCAAAGCACTGAAGATCAGGAAATAAATAGAACACGGGCACTTTTCTCCAGGGATCCAGGTAGTGGGAGACTAGAAATATGGATAAACAGTAGTAATAAGAGTTTAGGTTCCATGATGGAATTATAAATGATCTGCTAGGCAAACAATGAAGCAGAAGATACTCTGATGAGAAATATCAGAGAAGACTTACTAACCGAAGTGACATTTCAGCTGAGACTTCAAGCTTCAGTAGGATTTTATCCTGAGAAGATGGTGAGTAGGGACGTTTTAAGGAGTTAAGACAAAACCTGGAGTCTTCTAGGAACTACAAGGGGACAGATCATGATGGCCATATATATTAAATGTGGAAAGCACATAATTTCTTATAATTGAGACAAAACGCATGAGGTTATAATTAACTTAATGATAATTTCTTCATTGATGTCTTTCTCAGATCACAACAAATCATTCAGTGATGGAAGAGCTGATGTCAGTTACTGGTATAAATATGAAGATATTGCCTTTTGTTGCCCAAGCAGGGATTACGACTGATTTTTTCATTTTCTTCTGCATTATTTCTTTTTCTGCATTCATATACTATATATCAGTCAATGTTACACAAGAAAGACAGTACATTAAGTCATTGATGACAATGATGGGACTTCGAGACTCAGCATTCTGGTAATTGACATGGCTACAATCTATGATGCAATGTAATACATGGAACAAGTTAGCTGGTTGGACTCTCTAGACCTGTAAAGTATCATATTCGTTATATTTACCATATTGATGATCTCATAAAATAGTGCATTATAAGTGAATGGAGTAGATGGACCTATGGGCTTGGTAAATGAAACTTACTTCTTTGAATTAAAGAAAAAGCCTGATCCTATAGACTGCTGAAATCCAGATCGTTAAAGAATACTATTGATGACTATTAGTCAGCCGGTTACCATATATGGGTGAACCCACATATATAAGACTTTGAGGTTTCTGTTTGATGAAATATATGTTTTAGACAGTTCATTAGAAAGGGTGAGTGATTTTGCCCCACGTTGAATGTCACCATTTTTATGACACCAAAGGAAAGAAGCCTGTTATACTTTTTAGGCATAAGAGCTTTCCTTAGTGGGGTATCGCAGAATAGTAAGAACACAGCCCTGGGAGGCAGTAAGTCACGGGTCTTCTTCATCTAACCTTTTAGTAGCTGCCACCTTGAACAAGTTACTTAATCTCTTTAAACCTCAGTTCTCTTTTCTGTGAAACATTGATAATAATATCTCTCTCATTGGCCATGAAGATTAAGGAAGCGAATGTATTTAAAATGCTTTACATTGAGCTTGACAAAAGTTAAACCCTCAATATTAGACAGCAGTTGATAGAACTTTGGGAAGTATTATGGCCTAAAACGACACTAGGTGCAGATTAAGAAACCAAGGATTGAATCCCCAGTTAGCAACAAAAATTTTTAATGAGTTTAGCCAAGGGATGCTTTTGAGACACACAGTGGTAAAAGCATACATCCGAAGTCAGAAAGCAGTGGTTTGAATTTGCCCTTTACATACTGTGATATTGTTTTCAATGTTAAACAAGATTTGTAGAATATACAGAATAGTTCTACATATGTGCCACGTAATCTTTAAAAAAATGGTAGACTCTGTTGAGTAGGAAGATCTCACATTGTTAGTGCTGCCAATTTACACCAAATTTATTTATTTTTCCGTCAGAAGTGTTCAATAGACTGAATGAAAGAGTGGATAAAATGGATTGCTGGTTTGGTCTGGAATAGGAGTTTTCTCCGGCATCTCTTTTTGTACTTACATTCTGTAATTCAAACTGAAGGAAAGTTTGGTCGCCATATTTTAAAAAATAATGGAAATGTACAAAGTCAGAGAAAACTAGCCAATTAGATAATTTAAAAAAGAAACCAAATATATCCAATGAAGCAGGGTTAAGAAAAATCAGGTCTTTTTCCTATAAGAAAAGATTGTGACATTCTATTTGTACAACACAGGAACGAAATTATGGGGAGGTTTATATAACACACAGAGAGAAATGATTTCAGAACAGAAATGTGTTGTGCAAAGGGAATCATTACAATGAAGCAAGAATTCCCAAAATGTGATGGCATTTTTCCTCTTTGAATAAAAGAAAACTAAGTGTTCATTGTGGAGCCATTATAAACCGGTTGCCATACTAAACCCACAAAACACAACATTTCATTTAATTCTCTATTATTTTTCAGTAGATGATAAGAAAGTTTAAAGAGATGAAGTTACTACCTCTCAGGATCGTATAGTCACAGTGTAGCAGAGAAAGTTTGAACCCAGACCTGTATGATTAGAGAGTTTATTCTCTTTCCCCTATAAAGAACTTTCTTTCTGTTTCTTTGACATTGGCAGCAAGAAAAACGTATCTTCATATCCATCTGCGTATCTATGTCTTATGTCCATGTGTATATCTGTACCCATGTCTAATCTATATCAGGGGTTGGCAAACTGTGGTACGTTTTTGTACAATCTGCAAACTAGAAATGCCTTTTACATCTGTAAATGCTTGAAAAAATCAAAGGAACGGTAATAGCATGTGGCACACAAAATTTTACATGAAATTTAAATTTCAGGGTCTACAAATAAATCGTTATTGGAACACAGCATCTGCTTGTTGCTGTGACTGCTTTTGAGCTACAAAGGCAGGGTTGGGTAGTTGCAACAGAGACCATAAGGCCTGAAAAGCCTAAAATATTTACTATCTGGCTCTTCAGAGGAAAAATTTGCTGATTCCTGCTTCATTGTGGTTTTTTTGTTCATGGTGTTGATACAGTTACTTTGCTGAAATAGGAAGTCCAGAGCTAACAAATGGTCACAGATGTCTTCCCTGAAAACCTCTCTCCGTTACTCTCATTTTATCACTCAGTTTCTTTCTTTCTTATTTTGCAATTAGCTATCTATTTTACATGTTTACTTGTTTATTGCCTATCTTCCCCTGTAGGATACAAACCTTAGGGGCAGAGAAATTTTCCGATTTATTAGCTGTTGTATTATTCCCTTTGCCCTTGGTATACGGTAAGCTTCACAATCATTTGCTGAATAAATGAGTGAATGAGGGGATGCAGTACCAGCATTCTGAACTGTTGCTTTGTTTCTGTGCTAGGCTCTCCTGGGGTTTGATGTATGCTGGCTTCATCTTTATTATGGCCACTCTGATGGCTCTCATTGTAACTTCTGCCCAAGTTGTCGTCCTAACTGGCTTCATGGTGGTCTTTGCTCTCTTCCTCCTCTATGGTTTGTCTTTGGTGAGTTGGTGAATTTAGTATCAATCTCTCTCTCTCTCTCTTTGGACTCTTTCTGAGAAAGCTACCCATCATTTCTCACTGATTCTGGCCACTCTTCTTCTGTTTTGTTTGCAGTGTTTGCATGAGATAGTATCTGGATTGGGGTGGAGTGGGTGAAATATAGTTTTGTGATATGAAATTCTGTTTATTATGCTGTTGATGATTCTCAGAGAATTACATACTACCTGAAGTTTTTCTCTCCTCTCAGATAACTTTAGTTTTCCTGCTGAGCGTGTTGGTAAAGAAACCTTTCCTTACTGGGTTGGTTGTGTTTCTCCTTATTGTCTTTTGGGGGAGTCTTGGATTCACTGCGTTGTACAGACATCTTCCTGCATTTTTGGAGTGGACCTTATGTCTTCTTAGCCCTTTTGCTTTCACGGCTGGAATGGCCCAGGTAAGAGCTAATGTAACTATTCCATTTTTTAAAAAACAGATTCCCTCTGAATTATTCATGCTACGTGTGCTAAACATTAAAATTTCCCACCCACTTTTGTAAAGATACACACTGAAGAGATATGAGAGGATTTTATTTTTCTCTCTCAGTATAATTAGTTTTCTTTTACATCACTAAGTATAAGCCAATACTCCATTATTGATGTGGTTCAGCTTTTACTTTTAATGGATTGTCCAAAAGAACACTTACCAAATTTAATGCTCAGGAAACATGGCCCTTAATGTTATTAAAAATGTTTGAAAGTCAAGAATTTGATACAAATACATTTTTACTTTTTGATTAGCCAGTTATAAATGAAACTGAACCTCCTCTCAAAATTTAAGTCTAGTTATGACATCATATAAAATGCTAAATGAAAGATTATGTTATATATAATCTCATCATATCTAACTATATAGTTCAGTATGAAATTATTCTTCTGTCGTCTGCCTAACTACTGAAGTACTTTCACCCCTCCATGTTTTTACTCCTGAATGGTGTCTCCTGTCTAGAATGCCCTCCTTTTTCTCCATCTTAAAACTGATGAAATGCTATAGGTAGCCCAGCTCAAATACCACCTTTCTTGAGTTTTTACCTGCTCCCAGAGGGAGTGCCTGCTGCTGCCTATGGGTCTCTAAGCCCTTGGTAACTACCTCCACTAACTTCCCAAATTGCTTTGTGGATGGTTTCATTGATGTGCTTTCCAATAGATTAGAGCTCTGTAAAGACAGGAATTATGTTTTATTTATCTTTTCAATCCCGGCGTCTAGCAGAAATAAGACAACAATTCTTAATGTTCTATTTATCCTTTTTAAATTCAATGTATGTATCTTTTTTTCAGCTTATTCATTTGGACTATGACATCAATTCTAACATCCAATTGAATTCTTCAAACAACCCATACCTAATAACAGCTACTCTTTTCATGTTGGTTTTTGATGCTCTTCTCTATTTGATATTGGCATTGTATTTTGACAAAATTTTGCCCAGTAAGTAGTAACAATATTGTGATTCAACACGATTTCATTCTTTGACTTTCTTTAAAATAAATGTCTAAATGTATGGATATAAATTATTAAGCATTTTTTTTCAAAATTTCTAAAATAAGCCTAATGGTATTCTGAACTTTGCCTATAGAATCACTTTCTAAGATCTTGTTCTACCATAACACTTTCAATTGTTTACTTTTTAAACGAGACACCTGCAAGAGGTTAAGGATAATTAAACAGTTAGTTCTTGTATCAGAACTAAATGAAGAATGCTAGTGCTTGATACTGGATCTTAGGAATTTCTAAATGCTTCCTCAAATGATTGCATTGACGTGCTGTCCTACATATTCCTTAAAATGGTGACAGATCCAATATTTAATTGCCTCCTCTTCATGTAGCTGAATACGGACATCGACATTCTCCCTGGTTTTTCCTGAAATCCTCTTTTTGGTTTCAACACCAAAGAGCTGATCATGTGGCCCTTGAGAATGAAACAGATTCAGATTCTTCACCTAACGACTCTTTTGAACAAGTGTCTCCAGAATTCTATGGGAAAGAAGCCATCAGGTAATAAATAAATTACATGGAGTTGCAAATGGAGAACAGGTAAGTGATCAGAGATCTATCAGGCAAAACACAGATGTGGCAAAGAGTTCCTTCAGTGCCTCTTTGTATCCGCTTGCATCCAGGCTGCTACCCTCATCAAAGGCTACGTTCCTTCTTAATAGCACATTCTCACATTGTCAGTATTTACATTTACAAATATCTTATGGTGTAGCAACAACCACCAATGAATAAATAATCTTCATATTTCCATTTTTCTTATCTCTTTTTTTCTCCTCTTCATGCTTCTTTCTCTTTCTCTGCCCGTTCTCTTTATGAAAGACACTGTCATCAACTCCATTGTTATTCTCACCCTCTTTTCTGTGATTCACTTTGTCCCTCTCCTCTTTGCTTCCTGATGAATAAGATGAGAAGGAAGAGGCAGGTGATGCAGAAAAGGGATGGGAGACATCCCAGAGAGATGGGAAAGAAGCATAAGTCAGGGATACTCATGTCGTCTTCCCTCCAAGATGATGTATGTGTTTTATTGATGCTGATTGCTGTATTTCCAAACACCAGAAATCCCGCATTCCCTAGATCTTTGCTCAAAATTTGTCCATCATTCAATGTTACCTTTGTCTCACTCCTCAAAAAAATTTTTCAATTCACCCCCTCCACTTATCTGTTTTAACTCTGAACATTTATGAAACTTACAGTCTCTAAATGTTTAACTTCTAAAAACATAGGTTTAATATGACCAGACACCATAGAACAGGATTCTCTCATTCCTCCTGTGTTAGTGCTGTGTTATCAAGAATTGTGATCTCCCTTAAAGCTGGAACTTTAAATTGTGTGTCCCTTTCAGGCCAGAATCAGGTGCTATCAGAGCAGTGATAGAAAGCCTTGAATACTGAGAGAAGGCATTTTGATTTATCCGGTGGGCAAGAAGGAAGATATTGAAAGTTTGTGAATCATATGTAACAAGATTAGCCCTATGATCCAGGAAAATTATCCCCAGCAATGCATGGAGGCATTGAAAGCAGAGTCTACATATATGATTATTGGGGTAGTCTAGAAGCTTTGATCTATGAATTGGCAAGCCAAGGCTGTCTGTCCAGTTTCATTGCGGTGACCCTGCACTGCATCCAACAGACCAGCGCACAGAGCTTTGAAGCTCTGGGTCCTTCTACCCAGAGGCCAAGCCAGTCGGATTTACAATTACCTCTTAGTATAGAAGGCAGAAGAATGGAATGTCAATTAAAACACGTTAGTGTGTCAACCGCAGAGTAGATTCTACCTAATCTAGAATCTACTACCTAAACAAACGTTTAAGGCTAAATTCTATTAAAACGTATGGGAAAAAAGCCATCATTCATATTGTTTATGAATTCCTTATGAAGGAATAAAACAAGCTAACACCTGTTACTGCCTAAAAAAGAAAAGAGACGGAAACAGAGGCTAGGAAAAGCCCAGCAACTGGCCCAAAGTCACACAGTTTACAAAGAGAGGCAGTATTTGAACCCATATGTGCTCAACTCCAAAGCCATTGCACCTCGCTGCCTATCCTCTTCATAATTATTTCTGTGCTTAATTGGATTATACTCATGCTATGGACTGAATCGTGCCTCCCAAAACTCATCTGTTGAAGTCCTAACCCTCAATGTACTGGTATTTGGAGATGGGCCTTTGGGAGGTAATTAGGGTTCGATGAGGTCATGAGGGTAGGGCCCTTATGGTGGGATTAATATCCTTATAAGAAGAGGAAGAAAGACCAGAGCTCTCTCTCTCTGCAAGATGGCACTGTTTGCAAGCCAGGTAGAGATCTCTCATCTGCTGGTTTGTTGTAGGATGTAAAAAAATAATGCAGATAAAATGCACAGGACCTGGCTTATAGTAGACCGTTAATACATTTTAAATCTTTCTTCTCTATAATCAGTGTTCCTTTCTTCTCCCTCTTTTCTCATCTTCTTTGGCGGTGTACTATGTTTCAAGCCTTTTGCATTCTGCACATGGTATCTTATTCACTCTACAAATCAACCATATGAAATAGTTAATATTGTCACCCCCATTTTACAACTGAAGAACTGAACTCAATAAGTTTTGAATCCACAGAATTTGTGAGAGAGCTAGTGAGTGGCACAACTGGACTTGAATCAGAACAGTCTGACCCCAAAGCTCTAACCTTTCTGTTAGGGTGGTCTCTGTTTCTCTTCTCTTCTCCACCAGAGTATTTCCTAAGCATTGAGTTTATCTCCTGCTTTCCTCTCATCCAGTCATTTGTCACAGTCCTTACAGCATCTATTTCTGTGTGCTTGCTGCTGCCTCTGTAGTGTGATGTGTTCCCTTTATGGTGATCAGGGATGCTGCCTCTAATGAGAGACCCTAGATGTTTCTCCCAGTCACTTGGGCCTTTGTAAAGGAAAGAATCCCCAGATTTTCTCACAGCCTCAAAGACTTGATATATCAATCTTTTGTCCACCTCTGCCATGTCTTCAAAACATTTTCCTTTTCTTTTCAGAATAAAAAATCTTAAAAAAGAGTATGGAACAAGAAAGCATGAAAAGGTAGAGGCTTTGAAAGGTAATAAAATGGCATATTTAGCATGGCTGTTTGATTTAGTGACTATGCCTCACCGTTATACTGTCTTGGTAGAGACCAAGAGCAAATATCCCAGATGTCATGGCTCACCTTTATTTGAACACATTATGCTTCCTTCTAAGTAAATTAAAAACCATGCAAGAATTTTAGAAGGTTGCATGCACCATTGATATCTTAGGGCTTTGAAAGATGTGTGATAGCATCACGATATTCTTTATTTTCAACTCATCATATTTTCTAATCCTAAAGCTATCTTTATTATAGTCAACCTATTTTTAAGGACAAAACTGCTTTTATCCAAAAAAATTCTGACTCACATAATAATATATCATGACAAGGTTACAATATAAAATGCATATTATATGAGATGCAGTTTTAAAGGAAAGAATTTTGAGATAGATTTTATTTTGAATATTGCTAGCCAAATATATATGTGCTGTAAGAAATTATAAAAATTTTGGAGAATGTAAAGTTACTATGTAGGCTGTGAGTGTAATCTTTTTGTAATAATGCCAGGCTTGGTGTTTGACATCTATGAAGGCCAGATCACTGCCCTCCTTGGTCACAGTGGAGCTGGCAAAACGACCTTGTTAAACATGCTTAGTGGACTGTCGGCCCCAACATCAGGTGAGAAGACAATTTTCCAATGACAAGAACATGGGCAAATGAATCAACTGTGCGTTTCATTAGTTCGTTTCATTAGTTAATTTCAATAGTACTTTTGTTAACTACTAGTCACAGTCAGGTATTTAAGAGAAAAGTTTTAGAAGTGTCTTCAAGTCATTATTTTATAGATTTATGTCCAATTGATTTAGGAAAATCTTTGTGGTTTAAATATTTCATGATAAGTGGCTTTATGCTTACTAATTGGTATTCCAGCTGGATCAGAAATATTGTGATTATTAAATTTTTAATTAGTCAATAGTGTATTCCATATAGGTACAATATGTTTAAAAGACTCCAGTGACTGAAACACGTTGTTTTCCATTTTAAAATATCTTAAGTGAAGCACGACACCTTATCTTGATGCTAACTCTCACTTTCCACTTTTAGGTTCGGTCACCATCTATAATCACTCACTTTCAGAAATGGCTGACTTGGAAACTGTCAGCAAACTCACTGGAGTCTGTCCACAATCCAATGTGCAGTTCGACTTCCTCACCGTGAGGGAAAATCTCAGGCTATTTGCTAAAATAAAAGGGATTCAGCCACATGAAGTGGAGCGAGAGGTAGATGAACATGTTAGATGTCACACAGATATGAAAATGAACTTGTTGACCTAGAAAATCCTAAATATATTTGTCTTCTTTCTACACAATTCATCACCTAAAGGGCACAAAGGCCCTTTGTAATGAACAGCAAAATGATAGTGTTTTTAAAAATAAACATTCTGGGTTTTGGACTAAATATTCTTTATTTGGTTAGGTACAACGAGTTTTACGGGACTTAGAGATGGAAAAGATTCAAGACATTCTTGTTCAAGATTTAAGCAGTGGGCAAAAAAGGAAACTAACCTTTGGGATTGCCATTTTAGGAGATCCTCAGGTAAGTGGAACCAAAATTACTGGTGAAATCCAATTGAAGGCTGTGAAGCTATTGTATTTGATCAAACAATTTGCAAATGATAAATATAAGACAACTGTTACAATGAAAAATTAAGTATTAATATATCTGTCCCAGTACTTTTACAAGTAGATTGCCATCTAAAAAAATTTTGCCTGAAAGGGGGAAATTATTTTATATGCTTTCCTATCACGCAGGTTTTGCTATTGGATGAACCAACTGCTGGATCAGATCCCCTTTCAAGGCACCAAGTGTGGAACCTCCTGAAAGAGAGGAAATCGGACAGAGTAATTCTCTTCAGTACCCAGTTCATGGATGAGGCTGACATCCTGGCTGGTGATTCTTGGTTTTCTTTTATGTATTTTAGTGAGAAATCAGGGACATGTGTGAAAAATGTATAGATATGTCCCAACATAGCTGCCACGTGTGTGACTTCCATGAACCAAGACAGGAGAATCTTGCTTTCATCCATTTGAGTGTCTACATCCCCAAGGACGTTGTGTGATGGAGGTATTCTGATCCTACTGCAAAGAAGCTCATTGGCTGTAAAATATACAGCATACTCTCAAAGATATGTTATGTTTTATTCAGTACGAATGTCAGTTGGCATGGAATAGATCTTTTTGAAGTATGATAATTTTTCTAAATATATGAGAAAAACAACTAACATATCTTTGTTATTAGTTGACAAAGAAAGTGCCTTACATGTGACCAGAATTAGAACGCATCTATTTTAGTGGGTCGTGCTCCTAAATTACATTATTTGTTAATGGATTTGTTCTTTTATAAGTAGTAAAAAATAATCTCAATACAAATTTTTGGTTCTTTCTACTTAGATAGGAAGGTGTTTATATCCAATGGGAGGCTGAAGTGTGCAGGCTCTTCTCTATTTCTGAAGAAGAAATGGGGCATTGGCTATCATTTGAGGTATAGACCTTATTGTTGGAATATGTTGGAAATGTTGGGCATGGGTGAAAACAGTATTACCATGTTAAAGTAGACTATCCAATTAGTAAGTTCAAGAGAGCTGTGTTAGAACTATGCCACAACTCGCTTGTTCTTAACTAGAATGAAGGATAAGTGAGATTGTAGACACTGAGAACATAAGGATGGTTAAGCTAAGTTTAAATAAAATTTTTGGAAAATATTTTCACAACCTGTTGTTCGCTAAGGGAAATTTATTGATATTATAGCCCCCTCTCTTATCATATTTCTGATGTTTATTTTTGTTCATCATGACAATTTCATTAGCCTCCTCTCTATTCTCCCTGACTTCATTTTCTCCCTCATTCTTTTGTCTCCTTCTCTTCCTGATAATAACTATTATCATTATTAAGTAATGTCTATCACTTATTAAGGTTGGCTATGTTTTTAACATAGTTAATTATTTAATTAAGTTTTTATTTATGTGTTCCTAAGATACTTACAAACTGAATACTCACATAATCATTTTTAATCCTCCAAATAATTCTAAGAGGATGGTATTGTTATCCTCCTTTGACATGTCAGAGAGTTTTAATAATCTGCCCCATCTCATATTATTCACAAGTGGTAGAATCTTTGGACCAAGATTACAGGTGTGATATGAATTGTTCTTTATACTTCCCACTAAAATATCAATATTTCTTTAAAAAATTTCAAACCACTTCATCCCCTATGGTTAAATGGATCCCCCTATCATTTACTCCAAGTGTTTAACCTGACCAAATCTACCATTCCATCATGATTGATAGGTTTGGAACAAAAAAATGATAAATTAGTTAACGTATATTGACTATATTGAGGGTTTACTTAGCACAAGGCCCTGTGCTCTGTCATACATACTTTATTTTATTCTGTGCTTTAAAATTCTTTGAGAGCAGAGTATTATTTCATCTCACAGATTAGAAAACTGATGCTCAGAAATATTAAGCCTGAGTTCTGGATCATGGGTCAGCAGGATGTAAGGACCATGTTCTTTGACTATACCAAATTACCTCCATTTTTGTTCCCACCGTGTTCGTCTTACCTTCTTTGGAATTCATACTTTACTGCAAAGAGAGAGTTCAAAGTTGAGTTTTTGAATAGATGGAAACAAAATGGGGCATTCTCATCCACCTCACTCCAGCCAAGATCTAGCTGAATATCTCTTTTTCCAAATAACAACCTTCAAGTCACCTTATCTGTCTCTATCTCTCATGCTAGTTCTTCTGCTGTTTTGTATGAATTATACCGTTTGGGCTACATTAGTATTTTTATGTCTTGCTTCTTCCATTAGAGTATACATTTTTTGTCTGATAAATTTTAATGAAGTGACAAGCACGTATGACAATTGTTTGCAGAGATAGTGTTAGAGAAAAATAACTTTAATTTACTCTTTTTAAATGTTAGTTTGCATCTGAATGAAATGTGCAATCCAGACAGTATAACATCGCTTGTTAAACATCACATCCCTGATGCCAAATTAACAGCACAAAGTGAAGAAAAGCTTGTATATATTTTGCCTTTGGAAAGGACAAACAAATTCCCAGGTAACAGAATGCAGAGACCACAGAATGATTTATAATGGTATTACTAACAATAACAGTGGTATTAAGAATGATGACTAACATTTTAATGCCTACTAAGTGCATGGCACTGTGCATTAACTCATTTAATATTCCCCACCCCAAGGTCACTTCTAATATTAGCCTCTAACATCCCCACATCACTTATGACTGAACCGAGACACAAAGACATTAAATATGCCTCAAGTTGAGACACGTGCATTTAAGAGGCACGAGATAGCATCAAGCTAAAATTAGGAATATTTGGGAAATATGTTTCAGGAATGAATGAAAGAGTGTGGTCCGGACAGGAAAAGATCTGTGAAAACTTCACAGAGCAGTGAAGGGTACTAAGGGAATGGTATACAATATGTAAATTGTTTTATAAACACCATGACATAATGTTATAATCTATGTTAATTATGATCAATCTGCATGTTGCCAAACATTCTAAGGTCCATGACTTTGCTGCAAATACAAAATACTGGAGGACCATTGTCTTTACCACTTTTCTCTCTGCTCTCCCAACATGCTGTTTCATTTCCTAAGAGTTTTGAGGTAGGTAGCAATTTTTTTTTTTTAAAAAAAGTGCAACTCATTAAAATGTGTTTACTTTATCAAGTTCCAGGAATTTTCCAACTTTTAATGGAGAATCCTGGGTCCATTGCTGAGTGCTTGAATCAGTAAGCCTGCCAAAATCATGGTTAGTGAAGAAATATAGTACCAGGCAATCGGGTGCAGTTGTTGAAAGCTCAGAAGCTAGAGCCAGACTGACCAATTTCCGATCCCAGCTATGTCATTATTAGCTCTGTAATCCTGGACAGGTTCTATCACTTTTCTGTGCCTCAGTTTCCTCATTTATAAAAAGGAGACGATAATATTACTAACTTTATAGGGTTTTTATGAGGATTAAATGATTTAATGTATTTAAATTTATTATTACAATATTAAATATAAATAAAGCACCTGAAATAATACCTGATATCTAGTACCTATAGGATTTCACCAAGTCTAAGATGCCCTCTACTACAGGGTGTGCTACCAAGGAAGAAATAGAAAGAAATAATGCTGACATTTAAAATATGACCTACCTGCATTTATGACACATGCTCATTTCAGATACGTTAAAAGATGACGAAATGTATTCATCTTAGAATCAGTGAAATAATGGTAGTCTTAGATGCATACGCAATGCCTTTGATATATGTATCACTTACGAAAACAGAAATCTTTATGAAACCCTCCAAGCAAAGTGTTACCTGATTGCTTATTAAATGCATTTCGTAGGGGAAATGTACAATTTAGAGAAAAATTGAAAAAGAACTAACACTTAAGTGGATTTAAGGACTCATTAGAAATCACGTCATGAATATATCTCTATTTTCCTTTAACACACCATTAAGATAGAAACATTTAATTTCTATCAATATTTGAATTATTCTTTATTCTACTTTCAATTTTCCTGAACTGTCCTAGGATCAATTCCAATATCTTTTTTTTAAAAAAAGTAATCTTTCAAAATGACCCACAAATCCCTCATGAAGACCTACACTCTTTCAAGGCTCTTATGTAATTTTCACACCATGGTCAAAAGCTGGAAGAGGAGAGAAAGAAAGTGAAACGTTGCATACGTGCTTCATCTTTTCCTTTAATTTATATTCTTTGTAACTAAGGACAATTCTGCAGCACCTAATTATTTCTATAAACGTTAGTTCTGTTTCATTTGTTATTATATCACTGAACAATTATCCCTAATGTGAAAGCACAAATCTCTATTGTCTGGAAAATATTCCATAATTAACGTAGGTTTGGAATTATGCATTTCCTATTTTAGTTTGGGCTGCTCTAACAGATACCATAGACTGGGTGGCTTACAGTCAACACATATTTATTCCTCATAGCTCTGGAGCCTAGGAAGTCAAAGATCAGGGTGTTATCACAGTTGGGTTCTGGTGAGAGACCTCTTCTGGGTTCCAGACTGCTGACTTCTCCTTGTATTCTCACGTGGCAGAGACTAGAGAGAGGAAGCAAGCTTTCTTGTGACTCTTAGAAAGGTGTTAATCCCTTTCATGAGGGCTCTACCTTCATGACCTCATCTAACCCTAATCACCTCCCAAAGGCCTTACCTCCTAACACCATCTCATTGAGAGGTAGGGCTTCAACATATGAATTTTGCGGGAGATGCAAGCACTCAGTCCACTCATAACACTTCCTATAATCAATAAAATTAAATTTTTTTAAACACAGTAAATAAAATATAATAATTTCTTCAAAACCCCCAATAAAACAGTTTTCTAAGAATGAAAAAGTAAATTTTTAGAATTTTATACTCAAGAAGTCATGGAAACTAACACACTATACAGATTATTTTAGAAAAAAGGAAACGTCTATATCATAGCACTATTTCTGATGAATGCATTTGGCCTATCACAAATGTTTTCTATTTTTGAAAAATATAGTTATTATCAAGCTCATTGCAAATTATATTTTTTGATGCATTTTTGTGCCTACTTTCAGACCTTTATAGGGATCTTGACAGATGTTCTAACCAGGGCATTGAGAGTTATGGGGTTGCTATGACAACTTTGAATGAAGTGTTCTTGAAATTAGAAGGAAAATCATCTCTTGATGAATCAGGTAAACAAAAAAAACTTGAATTTTACCTTTCTGTGCAATATTTTATCTTGAAAATATGCTTTTAATGATGAGGTTACATGCTTCTGGAGGTGCCATGATTCAGTCTGTTCTTGGGAAAACTTAGAGCAACAAGAAATGTATTTCTGTCTCCTTCTTCCATCTTTTTTCAATGCTAGTCTCCAATCTTGAATGTCTTATCTTGTACCAAGCATTTTGCTAAGCATATGGGATACAGAAGTGTGCAAGAGTAGGTCTTTATGGAGCAGACAACAAATGTGTAATGTAAGTGCTATAGAGAAAAGTAAATTAGAATCATAGATTGACTGTTACTTGTAGTATTTTGAGGCTGTTATTTCATTGTCTTCAAGATTCCATTATTGCTGTTGGAAGATTTTCTGTCAGTCTAATTTGTCATTCCTTGAATATTCTGCCTTTTCTCTCCAATTACTAATTAATTATTCTCTTGTTTCTGGTTACTAGCTTCCTACCGTGTTTACTCTTTACTATGCTTTTTCATTTTCTATTTCTTTTTCTTATTGATCAAGTATTTTTTAAATCTCTCTTTTATCGACTTTTGAAGTTATGAACTTGGTATCTTTTTAGTGGTCACACTTAACTTTAAATGTACATGTCTTATAACTTTCTTAAAGTCCAAAGTTGATCAGTTTCTCTGGGCTCCTCTTCCAAAAGAGGTAAATTTTACCCTGTTTTCAACCATGGCTGTATTAAAAATATTGTCTCTACCAATTTCATATTCTTATTTGGAGAAGAGAGGGAATCTATATGTACTGACTCTTCCACTTTGGTCAGAAATACTAAGATTATTTATCTCTGGCATCGAATAGATTTTTCTAGGCTAAATATAAATTTCTTTTCGTTGGTTTCTGTGGAATGAAGTAAGTCCTTTAAAGCTGCTGACAGAACTTTTTTTCAGAAAATACAAGATTTTCTTTTATTATATCATTTTTTCTTCTTGTATTATATCATCTTTTTTGCTTCATTTCCCATTTCTTTATTTGTTTCTCTAGCAATGCCATGAATTAGATTAGCTGTGTCTTTGTTCAAGACTCTCTACTTTGACACCAATTTGTGAAAAGATAATGATAGGAGCATCTAAAAGATGCACATCTACAATGGCACTTTATAAATCACTGATTTTGCATTTTATAGATATTGGAATTTGGGGACAGTTACAAAGTGCTAGGAACACAGACACAGGAAGACTTGTTGAGCTGGAACAAGTGTTGTCTTCCTTTAATGAGACAAAGAAAGTAGTCAGCGGCCTGGCTCTCTGGAGGCAGCAGCTCTGTGCCATAGCAAAAGTTCGCTTCCTCAAGTTGAAGAATGAAAAAAAAACTTTGCTGACCATGTGAGTACCCAAGTGTTTCAGAGCTGTCTGGTCAGTGCTCTCAAAATAAATGTGAAACAAAAACCAACTTCATATAAAATAAATTCCAGCAACTGCATATGGTCTTTTTAACATAGAAGCCAGTTTTTAATTGCTTAGGTGGGAATGTAATTAACTCAAAGAAAGCTTGGGGTTTTTCTTTTAATTTCGAACAGAATCTGCTCTTATGGAAAGGTTTCAGTAGTTTTTCGGAAGCATGGAAGTTAGCACTTAGGTCTCATCCCAAACACTTGCCTTCTTCCCCAAAGTAGCTCTGTGCCAGGGCTTATCTTAGTCAAGGCTTCATGTTACTATCTGGAACCTACTATTTGGTTCCTATAGTCCTCTACAGCTTCAGGTTCTTCATTGGGTAATACCTCCCGTGCTACACACAGGACACTCATTCATTCAAAACTATTTGTGAGTGCCTCTGCATAACACTCTGTGTTAAATGTCTGTAACGCTTATGCAAATAAATCAAACATGAGATTCAGCTCTTGAGGGTGATTAGAGGTATACTACAAAAGCATAGTACAAAATTAGGTAATTTTGTCAACTGTAGCATTCAGTACAACAGAGATTATGTCCAAATAGGGGCATTTGAAGAAGAATTTTACATGAGAAAGAATTTGAATTTGGTGTGGGAAAATGGAACATTTAGCTAAGAAAAAAAAGAGAATGGAAATTCAGGCACATGGAGAGGTCCTGAGCATGGAGATACAACGGGAATCTGAGGAAATGTTATTAGCTTAATTGTAGCATAGAGGGTACAAAAAAGTAAAAATAATTTTGATAATGCACAGAGCTAAAGAGTTTGGACGTTATGAACAATAAGGAACTATTGAGGTTTTATTTTTTATTTTGAACAGATAATTGATATAATTATAACAGAATGCCAAGAAACTTAATTGGGCAACAGTGTAAAATTGGTTTGGAAATAGTAGACTTTGGAGACAAGGAAAACAATCATTTAGGACATACCGAAAGAGGTCAGAAATGAAATAATTAAGGTCCAAACTTGAAATGTGGAAAAGAGAAGAAGATTTGAGGGCAAGCAATAATGATGATAAGAGAGAGAGAAATTTTCAACCATTTGGAAAAGAGACTCAAAGGAGAGAAATGAATATAAAATGATTGAGCTTTGGAGGTCAAGTGAATGAGAAAATGTTGTAATTTGTAGAAAGTGGGAGCAGGAGGGGGAAAAGGTTCAGAGTGTAGTAAGTCTGGGAGCTGGTGATATGCCAGTTTGCAGTTGTCCAGAAAAAGGAAGAAATGCAAGACTGAGACATGAGACAGCGTGAAGAAGTGAGCATTGGAGAGAGGGATTTAAGAATCATACTCAGCAGGCTTCGTAAGCTTGAATGAAACGTCCAAATCTTGGGGGGAGAAGGCATTTAGAGAGAGAAAAATATCAAGGATAGCTACATAGGAATAATCTCATTTTAGAAAGAAGAAAAATGGGGGGGAACATGATTTATGCGTTTGGTTAGTGTTTATAATTTATTTCTATTATAACATCCATTATTGGCTCAAACTTAAAAACCAACAAAAGTTACCAGAGATGAATTGTTTTCTTTTACATTTTCCTCTATGTAGATTATTGCTTTTTGGCATTAGCCTTTGCCCTCAGCTTTTGGAACATCTATTCTACGAGTTATATCAAAAAAGCTATTCTTGGGGACTGTCTCCTGATATGTACTTCCTCTCACCGGGACAACAACCGCAAGCTCCTCTGACCCCCTTACTGGTCATCAACAAAACAGGTGAACATGGGGCTAAAATGCAACTTTTAAATCCTGGTTCTTGTTGAGAGATTCCCCAGACAACATAAACCACAAAGGAAAGATAAATTCTTTATGTTTTTGAACACACATATGAGGTGGAACAGGAAATTAATTTCAAAATGAAAAATACCACGTTGAAGAGTTTGTTTTAGAAACACGTTATGACAGCCTTACTTAAACCTTAAAGCTTATTGCACAAAGCAACACAAAGGGATTTAAGAAGGTGGATCATTGACTGGTCTTCAAGGTCTTTCCATAACGTTTTCTAAGCACTATACATTCTTGGTCTCTGGAAAAAAAAATCTGTTCCAAATTTGTAAGAAAATAGAAGATTAATATCTTCAAGGATTATAATGTTAATTTTAAATAGTGTTTTTACACTAACAGAAATTATAAGTAAATGTCTAGGCTCTAGGTAAAGGAACTTTGTCATATCCTTGATATTAGAATGGATTTTGGTACCACAGCATCAATTCTGCCTTCTTAAGGAAATCCTTAGATAGTCCTTATTGTGTTATGCTTTGAGTGACATCGTTTATTTTTTTCTCAAATATCACTTGACCATTGTTTTTCTTCACTTTTACTTCCTTTGATCTTTACTTTCATGGTAGGGTCAAGCATTGATGACTTTATACATTCACTGAAGCAGCAGAACATAGCTTTGCAAGTGGATGCCTTTGGAACTAGAAATGGGCTCAATGAGTCATCGTACAATGGTGCGATCACTGTGTCAGGTGATGACAAGGTATGTTGGGCTCTGATTGCTGCATCTCACTAAAGATGGAATATGAATGTACAATTTGAATAATACATATCAACTGACACAAAAGGCCAATTTGACATAAACAAATGGGATATTTCTCATTTTTAGAGGAGAAGCTGGACTATAAGTATTTGCCCACAGTCTCAATTAAAACCGTATATAATGAAATCTTTGATTTTATTCCTTATTAAATGGTATGCACTACTATAATTAATAATGAATTTAAATCTTATTAGCAATTGCATTCCATTCCAATAATTAATTTAAATCTTATTCTTACTTGAATTTTAACTCCAATGACATTTTGATGAATCCTCCAAGCATGAATCCAATTAACGCCTACTGTGCACTTCAGCTCCAGTTACAAAAGAAATATTAGCTCTTAAATTTTTTATGGTAAATTTTTGTGTGGTTTTTGTGGGAAAAATACCTCAAGTCCTACCTGCTAAATTTTACACAAATGGGTCAAACCTTCAGATAAATGTTTATGCTTAGCTATCTGATGTTTTAAAAAAATGCCTTAGCTTTCTGCAACTCAAAGAGCGGTTCATGAGTCAGCATCGTTGGATCACCTGGGTGCTTGTTAGAAATTCAGGATCTCAGGCTCCACTCCAGACCCACTGAGTTAGCATTTGCACTTTCATAAGATCTGCAGGGGATTAGTCTGCTCATGAACATTTGAGAATTGTCTTATTTGGCAATATTAAGACTGGTATATTTCCCATTAAATTGTAAATTTCTGGCTTCTCTTGAAACCTCTTGCCTCCATATGCCAATTCTGGCAGTCTGCCTTTGGAACTGAGAAACTGTCGCCCCATGGAGACTTGGACTTTACTTCCAACTTGCTGTATCTCCACACGGTTTCACTCATTTATATTACCTGCCTAGACCCTGTAGGAGTTTGGATTGAGAGCCCTATAACAGACAGATGGAAAAAGATGACAGGATAGAGTTAAATGTATAAAATAAGGCAGTTAGGTGTTGGAAAGCTTGACCGCTTGCAGCTTGTTGGAGCGAATTTTCAGAAATAATTTCCATGCCAAAAATAGAGTAAGAAATTACCTTCAATCAAACTAGTCCTTGGTATGTCTTAATCAAGTTAGATTCCAGTATACTCAGAAAAATAGTTTTAAAAAATGGCACCGTTAATATTGATAAACATCAGTTTAAGTAATTAGGTTAGATGCAATTTACTTGATTTATTTATGATCGTGAAAATGCATACCCAAATATAGATAATAATTTATTTAAATTCTTTTTATTTGAGGGACAAATAATCATTTTAATATATGTATATGTCATTTTAAAAGAGATTTTAATGTAGTATTGCTATTACAGGCTCAGTATTTGTGAAAAGCTTTCGTTAAAACAGCTACCTGCCTCCTGCTTTCCAAGTATTCAGACATTCTTTATTTATAAAATGAATGCGTTATGTTTTGAAACAAAGCGTAACCTCACCCTGTTAAGGTGAGGTTGCATTATAGTGTTTGATAGTGTTGCTCCTAAAAATCATTTGGGATATTTCGCTTTGTGAGAGTTAAGGCATAAATAGCCATATGGCTGATGCTGTGGTAGGTAGAGACCAAAATACTGGATTCCTAGAAGTATATTGGGAATTAATGGGATAATATGGGTGATGGTGATATCGATCACATTCAGTGCTTTAACCTTACTGTATTGCCAATAATTTGAATGATTTCCTACTTTATTCTTTCATTAAATTTTGTATTCACTTTCTCAGGACTTAAAATGCATATTTATTATATTTTAGAGTCACAGATTTTCAATAGCATGTAATACCAAAAGGCTGAATTGCTTTCCTGTCCTCATGGATATCATTAGCAATGGGCTACTTGGAATTTTTAATTCTTCAGAACACATTCAGACTGACAGAAGTACATACTTTGAAGTAAGTATAATATCTCACTTATACTGAGCCACAAGAAGCTTTCAGAAAATACTTGCAATAACATCATGCTAATTTTTATGAACTTATTCTTGAATAAGTTTATGTTTTATATACATATTAATTACTACATACATACATGTATATACACACACAATATTTAGGTGTGATTACATAACATTATGATGTTAATCAGATGACTCAGGGTCAATGGAACAGCAGCTAATACAATTAACTGGGAAAAAGAAATGATGACTTCTGGTCTTCGATCTGTCACCATCTGTGGCCTTAGTAGCACGTGGTTAAAACAGCCAACTGAAAGGCCAAACTATGTGACCTTCTTAACAACTTGACTTCTATAAGTGTTGGTTCACCAATCCACAAAAAAAATGGATAAAAACTTTATCACAAAGGTTTTAAGAAGTAAATGAGGCAATGTGAGCAGCAGGCTGAGTTGGCTGAGCTATTGTAAAGACAAACAATAAGGCATGTAAACCTTGAAAACCATAGGTGCTCAATAAATTGTACTTATTGTCATCATTGAATTTAATATTATTTTTCTAGGGAATGCATCAAGTTTCCATTAAAGATCTTTCAGCTCTGTCTAGATAGGGGACTGGCTGAATTAGAAATGGAAGTAGTTCTTGTTTAAAATATGATTTGCCAGGTCTGCTCAGACTCTGAGTCAGAATCTCCTGGTGGGGAGGAGGGTCTGCAAATCCGTGTCTTCAAGTCGTCTCTTTCATCTTGCTATGTTGAATCTCTCTTTGCCCAAATGACAATTTAGACATATTCTATAGCTTCCTGGTCACTTTTTGTTATTGAGAATTATTCCAGTGCTGTCCCAAACTTCAAGTTCCTAGCCCATTCAAACAGTGGGAGTCAACTTGTGGCCTAAGGGATGTGGACTGGGGCAAGTGGTGGTGGTGTGATTTGCTCTTTCATTCCTTTTTATTGTCTAACATCTTGAAATAGAAAGAGAGAGTGACCTTGCTCTTCTCGCTTCTGAGTAGAATGAGGCTGGGGCTGGGAGCAGAAGGGAAGGATGGAGAGATCAAGATAGAAAGAAATGGTGCTGTGAAAACATCCCTGCTTTCTCTAGTTGTATGTGCTACTGGCACCTTCTGCTTATGTGGTCGCCACAGTCTAGGTGACCCGTGTGATTGTCTTGTGGTAGTGTTTAGCTTTGACCCCAGTCCCTTCTGTAGATGAAGACACACTCGCTGTTGCAGAGCAATATGTCTCTTAGGCTGCTGTAGAAAAACCCACACTGTCAAGCCTTCTCCAGTTTCCATTGTTCATCGTTTGATATGGCCATCATCAACATAGTTTAACAACTTATTCCCCTCTTTAACCTCCGTGCTTTTTAAAAAGAGCTGTGAGTACTGTTGAGTGCCTCTTGGCCACTGATTGAAAGTAATAGAGATTTGGGATGCGATGAGGGTTGCCTCATCTTCTTCATTGGCACCTCATACCATTGTCTTATCGAGCCACATTTCAGCAGTCCTCCTTCCTTCTGAAATCTCTAGAGCAGAAACAACTGTCTCCTTGTTCATGTGAGGTCGCAAGTGAACCTTGAATATTTAGAACATTTAGAACATTTACCATGTGATTTACAAGTATTATCATATTTAAACGTTCTAACAAGACTTTGAGATGGGTCGTATTATTATTATTATTATTGCTATTATTGTACAGCTGAGGAACCTGCAGTGCATAGAGGTGCTGGTATGTTTCATTAGCTGTTATATTGTAAGAGACAAGTCCATTATCTGGATAACCAAGAATAGAGTGCTCCCAAGAATGAGTCAACCACCTAACCTGAGCTCCTGCCTTTAAAAAGATGTCTTTAAAGATGTCTTTACTACAAATATTTGCTACCCTCTAGCCCTGCTGACCTTAAGTTCATGTGTAAATAAATTCTCTCTATTTGAATTGCTCCTGATTTCTCCACCCAGCCCCTGGCATTCTTCTACAATTCTGCAAGCCTATTCTCCTTGATCCTAAAGCAAAGAGCTCACTGTAGCTCAGATCTTGTTTCTGACTCCACTCAATGACTTTAACCATCTATTAGAGTGTCCCGAAGTGTTCCCAACCAGCTGCTCCTGCACGTCTTCACCTGACCAAACTACCCAGTTGATATCAAGTGTCTCTGTGGGTCCCTCAAGGATAAGCCCCACTAAACTTGGCTGTGGGTGGGTATAATCTAACATAGACATAAAACGTTATTTATGAATCAAGTTGTGAGTAAGGGGGCTGGCTGTTGAGACTAATTGTGAATTTCCCATCCTCAAAGATCTTCCAAATCTGGAAAATCAACAAGGGTGACCATAGGTAAGGATATCAAATGGGTGAGGTGGTCCTCGGTACCCTTTCTTCACCTTCCAGGGCCTCATCTCCACATATGCATCTTTATTCAGGCAGTTTTATGTGCTGTAAGGTCTCCAGGGGACACTAAGTTTTAGGAGGGGCCAAGAAAAAGTAAGATCTTAAAACTCATGATACCTGACCTCATATAACTTGCAGTATAGTGAGACAACTGGTTGTAGATCAAATCAAGGCTTCTAGCAAAAACCAGGGCCCTTTTTTACCTGTACAGGATTTTGAATTTTTTAAAATTCAATGCCTTTATGTGGAATGTGTGCTGACCATTTTTTCCAAGCCCCACCACTTGTATTTCCTAACATCCACCTAGTCATTAACTTATATCTGCCAAGTACCTGGAGGCATTTGAGTTTGTTCCTTACGCATTATGTTGAGCCAGAGGAATGATTCTTCATAAATGTTGAACTGAACTGATTTGCTACCAATTTCAGATAGTAGCAAAAAAGCTCCTCTATTGACAGTCCACAAATTCTATTGTCTATTAAAACATCAGCCTAAATGTTGCCATCATGATGTCAGAGAGCAGAAATTTTATGCTTACCTTGTCACCAAGCAAGGGCTCACTGCCTGATACAAATAGAAGCCAATACTACAGCACCAGCTTTTGAGAGAAGAAAGGCTTTATTGCAAGGTCGACCAGCAAGGAGACAGGAGGCAAGGCTCAACTTTGTCTCCCTGAGCTGAAGCGGGTACAGATTTTTAAGGAGTTGGGAGTGGGAGTCATTATGTAAAACACTAGCTTGGTGGAATCTGATTGGAGGGTGGGAGTGTACCAGTCTTATAAGTCCAGTGTGCTACAAGTCAAGAGACCCCTCGTTTCTTACTGGGTTCCCTGCACCACTTTCTGTTCACATCATGTTCTGTGGTTAGGGAACTTCTAGTTTCTAGGTGGCTCAAGGTCATCTGAGGACAAGGTTTCTGTCTTCTGAGCATGCTCCAGCTACATGACTTGCAGTTTTTGCTCATTGCCCCAGCAAAATATTTTACTTTGATATTTTGTTATTGAGACAACAAGATAAAATAGGGCCAATACGAATTGGTCTATGATGGTTAAACCTCACGAGTTATTAACTGTAGGACATTAGCCAAGTCATACAACTTGGTGGAGCTTTCTTCATCATAAGTAAATCAGGACACTTGTTCAAAATGTCCAAGTTGCTGCAACACATGATTAAAAATGAATGTGGGTAAGAAGTTGCAAAGAGGACCTTGGGAAGTGCTTTGAGTGGTAAGATTGATTCATTTATTTGAAGGATTTAGTCAAGAAAGTACAAATGAATCATAAGCTCAATTGCCATCAGCTCACATGTTCTGTATAATTTCAGGAACACATGGCTTATGAGTTCCTGAGTAATGCCTCCTTCTGGATACTCGTGGCAGCCTGTTTTACTCCTTACATCGCGATGAGCAGCTTCGGTGACTATAAAGTAAGAAGAGTTAACAAAGTCCTTCCATGTTCTTAATACCCAGAGAATCTTTCCCCATTTTATGACCATAAATTTATATGTAAGTGGTGCACCTAATTTATGTGCTTGACACAATGAACAGTTAAGCGCTTTGATAAAAGTTTGGCAAATATGAAGAAAACGCTATTTTTCTTAAACAAATGTGAGACCTCGGGAAAGACAGCTTAGAAGATATCATCAACTAACAAGGAATGCAGTTTTATCCAGTATATCACTTAGAGTTTTATTTCTAGACACCCACTGACGTAGTCACATCCCTTCTCTCAATGATAGTTTCCACTTTCCAGATGGTGGTTATGTTACTCAATTAAACAGCCCTAAAAATTTTACCCAGCACTTTGGTTTTTTGTTGAAAAGACTGTTCCTTTAAAGCTTCATTTTTGTGATTCCTCTATAAAAATTCAAGAAGCCTGTAACAGAGTCCTTCTGCCTCTCCATGGTACTTCTGTGCCATGCAAAGGCCCTTTCCTGTGTGTCCATGTCCTTAGCCCATCAGCTGATGCTGCCTTTGTGCTGTTGAGCCTTAGGAGAATTCAGGAGATGTCATTGATGGACTTGAATTAATTTTCATTTATTCTTCTGTTAAACTATTCCTGTCTTTAGCAACGTCTCCCATGAGAAACACAAATACAATTCTTTCACTTTTATGAGACCATACTTTCACCACTTTCTGTTACCGCTCTTGTCACTGCTTCTCATTTGTTTTTTGGAATCAACCTGTTTCATTCCAATTTTGACTAGTCCATTGTCAAGCTGTATGAACATCTGGAAATTGATTAATGACTCAGTGTCTCACTTTTGTCTCTCATAAATTGGGAATAATAATTGCATCTATTTTAAATAGGTTCCTGTGAGGATGTGGTGAAATAATACCTATGAATTACTTAGAACAATATCTGGCGTATAGTAAGTTTCCTATAAATGCCAGTGCTTGATTTCCAAATGTCCAGGGTTTAGTCCTGGGGCCCCTTTTCAGCTATTTCCCCAATTCCTGACTTCCATATATATAACAGACTTCTTTATAGCTCTACATTGATGCCTAATGGACATTTCAAACATGGGCAAAAGAAAACTTGTGATTTTCCTGGCTAGATCTGCTCATCCCCCAACTTTCCCATCTCAGTAAATGGGGTTGCCATCTACAGTTGCTCCAGTACAAAATTTTAGAGTTGTCTTTGCTTCTCTCTTTCTTTTAGCTCCCTTGTCTAATCCGTCAGGAATTCCTTTAAGCTCTACCTTGAATGTATCAAATCCATTCACTTCTTTCCATCTCTACTATTTTCATCCTGGTCTAAGCCATCTTCATTCTTTGCCTGAACCACTGCTATAGCTACTCACTGGTCTCCTTATTTGCAGTTAATTCTGTATACACATCCAGAGCAAGTTTTCAAAAGTTTTAATCACTACCTTACCTCCAGTAACAACCTCCAGTGACTTCTTTCTGCACCTAGAATTAAATCCTAATTCCTCACTTTGTCTAGCAGAGTCCAGTGTGATCTGTCCCCTATCTGTCAACCTTTTCTTATTGCAGTCTCCTCCTCTACCCACTCCACATTTCTTTCTGATTCTCAAGCATGCCAACACCGTTCTCATCTCTGCGCCTTTGCATTGGCTGTGCCTTCTGGCTGCAATGTTCTTCCTCCTGTTCTTTGCACAGCTGACTTCTTCTTGTCATTCAGATTTCAGTACAAATATTATTTAAACAGAGACTCCTTCCTGCCTACCAAGCCTAAAATAGATTCCCCATCACTGTCACATGAGCTCATTTAAAAAATCTGTGCACAGTGCTTATTGCTGTCTGAAACTTTTCTCACATTTTTGTTAATAATCTCCTTCCCACTAGGAATAAGCATCATCAGAGCAGGAATATTTTTCTCTAAATTCTACCTACTCCATTGTTGCTTATCTCTATAAATATAGATTACCTTTCATTCTTTTACTCTTGACTAAAACCTAGGAGCTATTCCTGTAATGGTTGTCAGATTAGGCAAATAAAACCAAGTTAAACTTCAATATCAGATAAACAATAAGTAATTTTTTTAGCATAAGTATGTCCCAATCTGTATTAGAGACATACTTATACTAAAAAAAGAAAGGTATTTGTCTAAAATTCAAATTTAACTGACACCTCCATGACATTGGCACGCTTCTCTCCCTAACCTAACTTTTGGCTAATGGGGAAGTCATGGAATTTACTTCTGAAATATATCTGGAATCTTTTCACATTTCTCTATCTCTCCTACAACATGTTAGTCAAAGCCACTGTCATCTCTTTCTTGGATGAGCACAGCAATCTCCCTAACTGCTTGCTGTGGATCTACATTAGTCTTCTCCTTATCCGTTTTCCACACAGTGTGACAGGGAAATATCTTAAAAGTACAGATATGACCATGTAAATTATCTGCCTAAATCCCTTCAGTGGTTTCTCATCAGACTAAGGAGCAAGAAGGAAATCCTTGCTAAAGCCTGAAAAGCATGCATGATCTGGTCACAGGTGTCTCTCTCCACTTTGATCTGATGCCACTATCACCTTGATAACTATGTCCAGTCACACTAGTTTCTTTTCAGTTTCCTAAAAACATTAACTCTACCCGCTGTAAGGCCTTCTCTCCTGTTCTCTCTTCCTGCACTACCTCCGACCTGTCACTTGGATAACTACTCCTCATTGCCTAGACCCTAACCCAAACCCTTCATGAGGAAACTGTCCCTGACACGACCCCCTAGTCATAATTTATCTCCCTTCTAAAGGTTCTTATGTGACTCTGAATTTTAATACTTTTAATTTTACTTCTTTAATTTTAACAATTTTAATTACATAGTTATTGCTATACTTATTTGTTTATTGCCTTTGTCTCCCTTCCCTTCTGCAACTTAAACTCCACAAGAGCTCCAGGACCAACACAAAGCCAGGAACATGGTGCATGCTCAGTAAATATATGCTGAACAAATTAATGAAAAGGAAAAATCAAGCCCTCTAGGCATCCTCACTATCATTCTCTTTTCTGCTTCCTCCCAGAAGCAGAAAAAATTCCAGAATATTTACCTGCCTTTCAACTTTTTCCCTAATGAATCTCTTTATAGAGACTCAATTTTAGATTGAAAATTTTAATTGTTTTTGTGCTTTACTGTTAGAAAAGTCCAAGTTACATTTTAAAACCTTGTATTAAGACAACCACTGCAACAACATGGCTTATAATAGGTCACAATGTCAAAATCCACGTACTAGTTTTGCATGTAATCATGAAAAATGTGGTTTAGTTCAAGAAAATGTGTCACATTTTAACAGAAGTCTTCTTATGCCAACCTAAAGAACTTTTTTGGAATTGGCTCATTAGATGATCATTTCTTAGACCCCAAATAAAATGCCAGTTATAAATGCACTGTTTACATTCTGCATAAAATTTAAGAATCTTACAGGAAATTGCAAACCTGCATCTCTTGAATCTTTCTACAATTTGCAAGTCTTTATAGTGTCAAAGGGAAGAGTAGCTTTGGAAAGAAAAGAACAGGTATTTTCTCGTTGAGGGACTGCCCAGTCATTCAGTGATGGAATGTGAGCTGGTCATGTTGGTGCATTTTCCCTTTAGATGATGAAGTCATCCTGTGGTTTGCAGTGTTATTAATGCCCCTGAAGCAGGAGTGTGACAAGTGACTGTGTCATTTCTTAAATCAGCATATTATCTGGAAGGGACATAGAGAAAATGAATGCTTTTGTGACTACCCATTTGCAATTTCTCAAGCCTCAACTGTTTAGGACCTTTTAATGATTCCTCTATTTCTTTATCAGAAAAAAGTTCATTCCCAACTGAGGATTTCAGGCCTCTATCCTTCTGCTTACTGGTTCGGGCAGGCGCTGGTGGATATTCCACTGAACTTCTTGATCCTCCTTCTAATGCAAATAATGGATTATGTTTTTAGCCCAGATGAGATTATATTTATAATTGAAAACCTGTTAGTTCAGGTAAGTGACAAAAATTATGAGATCGTTTTATTAGGCTATTTATCATGAATGCAGTAATATTAATCACAAACCAAAGAACTTCAAATTACCTTTGCTATAGAATAATTTGGAAAGTTGTGGTTAAGGATGAATACTTTCCTAGAAAGTGTTTACCTTATCCAACTTTAATATTTTTATTTGCAGATCCTGTGTAGCATTGGATATGTTTCATCTCTTGTTTTCTTGACATACGTGATTTCCTTCATTTGTCGCAATGGGAGAAAAAATAGTGGCATTTGGTCATTTTTCTTCTTAATTGTAAGTATGCACACAGTGCATATTATTTTATTTTAAAACCATTTTAAAAATAATTTGAAGAGCATATATATTAATCTTTGCATTAAGCAGAATGAAAAATTAATATTGCTCTCTAGAAAATTTGAATTACTCTAAGATAATTGTAAACATATATAAAATACAATAGGTGTAGGTATCTACCATTTATAAACTATGAACTCAAATACGTCTCCAGGTCTAACCTCTCCCTTGAGCTGGACACTACTGCCTCTACAAGTTCACGTGCAATTTCACTTGAATATTTAAAAAGCACCTCAATGATCACATATCTGAAATATAATCCTCGCCTCAATCTATTCTTTGGATCGTAATATATCACATTATTGCAGCACAATCTATCCAGCTAATTGCTCATATCAAAGATCTAGAATTATCTTTAATTTCTCTCTCTTTGTTTCTCCTCATGTTCAATCCATTTGCATGTCCTTTGGACTCTAAACATTTCCCAAGTGTGTTTGGTATGTCCCAACTTCACTGCCACAACCGTTGTCTAAGCTTCTATCATCTCTCAACTGGAGTACTGCAACAGATCTGTAACTGGTCTCCGTCTTCCTATTCCTGCCTCCTATAAACTATTTCCACATAATAACCAAAATGATCTTTTCAAACAGTTTTTTGTTAAAAATTATAACTGGTGTATAGAAAAGTATGCCATAGATTAGTTTAGCCAGTTTCTGAACTTCATAAAAATGTGATCATGTAGAAGTTATTATTCTGTATCTGCTCTTAGTCAGCAATATGTTTTTAGAGCCATCCACGGTGTTGTATATGATTACTACCATAGTTCCAAAGTTCATTCCTTTCCATTTCTGTAATATTCTATTGATGAATATGCTACTATTTTTCTGTTCTATTGTTAACAGACATTAAGTTGGCTTCCTGTTTTGGACCGTTATGAATAATGCTGTCATGAGCTTTCTTGTATGTCTTTTGGTGCACATATGTAAGATTTGAAACCAAAAAACTCTTAGAAGAAAACATAGGGAAAAAGCCCCTTGACATTTATCTTGGCAATAATTTTTTGCCAAGGACACCAAAAGCACAAGCAACAAAAGCAAAATCAACTGGTGGTACAACATAAAACTAAAAAACTTCTGAAAAGCAAAAGAAACAATCAACAAAATGACAAGGCAACCTAGGGAATGGGAAAAATATTTACAAACCATATATCTGATAAGGGGTTAATATCCAAAGTATATAAAGAGCTCATACAACTCAATAGCAAAAAAATCCCAAACAATTTGGTTGAAAAATGGACAAAGGGCCTGAACAGACATTTTTTCCAAAGAAGACATCCAAATAGCCAACAGGTAAATGAAAAAGTGGTCAACATCACTAATCACCAAAGAAATGCAAATCAAAACCACAATGAGATATCACCTCACACTGTTAGAATGGCTACTGTCAAAAAGACAAGAGATAACAAATGCTGGCAAGGATGTGGCAGAAAGGGAAACCTTTTGCACTGTTGGTGGGAATGTAAATTGGTAAGTCACTATGGAAAACAGTATGGAGGGTCCTCAAAAATTTAGAAATAGAACTACCTTAAGATCCAGCAACCCCACTTCTAGGTATTTATCTGGAGGAAATGAAATCACTGTCTCATAGAAATATCTGCACCCCGTGCTCATTGCAGCATTATTCACAATAGCCAAGACATGGAAAGAACCTAATTGTCCATTGACAATGAATAGATAAAGAAGGTGTGAAGCATATATATATATATATATATATATACAATGGGATATTATTCAGCCATGAAAAGAGGAAATCCTGCCATTTGTGAAGACATGGATTACCCTTGAGGGAATGAGGCTAAGTGAAATAAGTTAAACAGAAAAAGACAAATACTGTATGATCTCACTTATATGTGGAATCTAAAAAAGCTGAATTCATAGAAAGAGAAAGTAGAGTGTTGGTTATTGGGGGCTGGGGGTTGGGGAAAATGTGGCGATGGCCACAGGGTACGAACTTCCATTTATAAGATGAATAAATTTGGGGGAATCGATGGACAGCACAATGACGATAGTTAACAATACTATATTATACACTTGAAATTGCTTAGAGAGTAGCTCTTAAATGTTCTCACTATAACAACAGCAAAAAATGGTAATTATGAGAGGTGAAGGATGTATTATTAACTAATGTTATTTTGATAATCATTTCACAATATATATGTGTATCAAATCACCATATTGTACACCTTAAACTTACACAATGTTATATGTCAATTATATCTCAATAAAGCTTGGGAAAAAAAGATGAACTACTTAAGGATGGAATTAATCCAGTCAAGAAATAAGTCAAAATAAAAAATTCAAGAAAATAAAAATCACTGCAAACCACTGGTATAGACTACTGAATAATGTTAAACATGTATGAAGATTATACAACTTTGAGAATCATGGTTATAGCATATTTATATGGAAAAACCCACAAAGTTTAATAGTTCCTTTATAAAACAAGTATAACTTTAATAGCAAATCCTGAGGAAGACAGAGTAAAAAAGAAGATCATTGATAGACTCACTTGGAAAAATCACAGACAACTGTCTAAATTAAAAGATGGCACAGCAAATCCAGAAGTAAATTAAAAGGATAATAATAAAAAATAGTCAAGTGTGATTTATTTAAAAATGCAGTGATAGTTCAGTATTAGCAGCTATCAAACTAAAGGAGGAAAGCTTCATGAGCTAAGAAAACACTATACAATTCCTAAAAAGTGACCAGTAAAAAGAAAATATACATATAATAAAGACAAATTACCAAAACCAATAGCAAATATCACAGTACATGGTAAAACTGTACAGTTATTCACCTAATATCAGCAGTAAAACAAAGACATCTACAATAATTATAGCATCCTGTGTCAGTGAGGTGGCATAATGCACACTGTAATTCATGGTTTGTAGGAGAGCAGATTATCCTAATAATTTTGAAAAATAATGGGTAACTATTGAAACAGTTAGTAACTATTGAAAATTTAAATGCACATAAATTTTAACCTGCAATTATAGTTCTCAGAATCTCTCTTTAAAAACTGAAAGTGTCAATATATAAGGATTTATGTAGACCATCATTTTTAGGAGAAGAGAAATTGAAACAACACATTTTGTGAAGACAAAATTGTTGAATTATTCCACATCCACTCAAAGAAATACTATGCAGAAGGTGTCATGATGGCAGTGTAAGTGGACTCTGACCTCACCTCCTCCCACAAACACAACCAGGTTACAACTATTTTTAGAAAAATTACCCCTATGAGAGAACTGAAAACTGGATAAAAAGAACCTCTGCAACAAGGGACAGTCCTGACTGAGGCAGGAGAGGCAGAAATTTCTGTCTGGAGAGAAAAAACCACTTTCATGAGCCACAGAGCTTCACAATTGGCTGGCCAGGAGCAATCCTAAGGTACGCAGCCTTCCCTGGAGGAGTAGGGGACCCAAGCAGGGCAAAGTTGCCACTATAAGCATCCTTTGGACTCAGCCCAACTAAGATGAGTCTCATAATATCTGGCTTTGCTGGCTATTAACTACAACAGAGAATACCCCTAGAAAAGCTATTGGACATAAGCAGAAAAAAAATCAGCACTTAAAAGGCCCATGCACAAATTCACCCATTTTGGGAAGCAACCTAAAATCACCAGAAAGAAAGGTGCACTGCCCTTTGTTGAAAAGAGACTCACCTGATAGGCTCTGGGTACATATTGGTGAGGGATGAGGCCTCTCTAGGGACTAAGACTTTGGCAGCAGCCATTATTGTGATCTAGTATAGGCATCTGGCATAGATACTGGCAGACACCATTGGAGTTCCTCCCTTGGGTTGTTAGCCCTGGGTCTGCCCAGCCCACTAGAATGCCAATTTAATCCAGCTCAGCCATGGCAAGCAGCCCACCCTAGGGACTGGTCCTACCCCTCAGCAAGCCCTCAGTAAAGTGTTCGGCATGCATAGACTGGGTGCATGGATCCTCTGCAGGTAGGCAGGTGGTCCCACCTCTGAGGGTCAGGGTGTGCATGAGGAGAGGGTGGAGAGTGTGGGGCATAAGTAGAGTGCATGGGAGCCCCAGCAGTGGGGTGACTGGGTCCATTCCAGGGGGTCACAAAGTGTGCATGGGCCAGGATTGTGTTGATGGTGGGTGTGGTGGGCCATGGGGCTGGCTTATCCGTGGCAGAAGACCTGTATTTCTCAAACAGCCACACAGGGGATCAACCCTGCCAGCCAAAGCCTGAAACAATTGGCTACTCCCATGCTTTGGGCCAGCCCCACTCACCTGCAATCCAAAGAGACCTGACAACAGCCTTGCAGGCCAGAGGCTCACAGCAATTGTAAGCCCCTGAGCCTTTCAATCAGCCATGCTGGGGGCCTAGTCACTTAACAGAAAAACCGCAACAGGAATGTGCTATTAGACCTTGCAGCCAACTGTGCTGGGGCTCCCCAAACTTGATAAACTGACTGAAAGGTCCATAGCAGCCACACACAGCTGAACACTACAACAAGTCAGTCAGGGGGCCGGCTTAGACTCCCTGGGCAGCTGCAGCAAGAGCAACCCTGCCACAACAGACAGACACATGTAGCCCACAAAGAGCTCAGACCTGGAACAATTGGAACTGGTGGCAAGAGGGAAGCATACTGCTGGGCCTCAAAAGGTGGCTCCTACATAAGGCTACTTCTCCAAGATCAGAAGACATAGCTGACCCACCTAATACAAAAACATAAGCACAGAGAAAGAGGCAAAGTGAGGAGGCAAAGGAATGCATTGTAAGCAAGGACCAGGACAAAACCCCAGAAAAAATAACTAAATGAAACAAAAGGAAACAATCTACCTGACAAGGAGTTCAAACAAAAAGTCATGAGGATGCTCACTGATCTTGGGGGAAGAATGGATGAACACAGTGAGAATGTCAACAAAGATTTGGAAAATATAAAAAAGAACCAATCAGAAATGAAGAATACAATACTGGAAATAAAAAAAATCACTAGAGGGACTCAATAGCAGAATAGATGATGCAAAAGAACAGTTCAGCAAGCTGGACAAAAGACTAAAGGAAATCACCCAAGCTGAACAGATAAAAGAGAAAAGAACAAGGACAGTCTAAGGGAACTCTGGGACAACATCAAGTGCACTAACATTCATATTATAGGTGTCCCAGAAGGAGGAGAGAGAGACAAAGGGGCAGAGAATCTATTTGAAGAAATAATAGCTGAAAACTTTCCTAATCTAAGAGAGGAAACAGACATCCAGGTACAGGAAGCAGAGAGCACCAAACAAGACAAACCCAAAGAGGCCCACACCAAGACACATTATAATTAAAACGTCCAAAATTAAGGAGAAAATCCTAAAAGCCACAAGAGAAAGGCAACAAGTGACATACAAAGGAAACCCAGTAAGTCAAGTAGCTGACTTCTCAGCAGAAACCATAGGGGATAGAAGGGAGTGGCACAATATATTCAGAGACCTCAAATGAAAAAACCTACAGCCAAGAATACTCTACCCAGGAAGGTTATCATTCTGAATGTAAGGATAGATAAAGATTTTCCTAAACAAGCAAAAATTAAAGGAGTTTATCAACAAGAAACCAGCTTTACAAGAAATGCTAAAGACATTATTTAAGTGGGAAAGAGAAGGCCACAGCTAGGAATAAGAAAATTATCTCCCAAAAGGGCAATAATATCACTGGTAAAGGTAAAAAATACAGTACAATAGCAGATCAACCACTTAGGAAGATCAAAAGACAAAAGTACTAAAATTACATATTTCAGTGATAAGAGGGTAATGGATACACACACACAAAATAAAAGGTTAGGTATGATATCAAAAACATAAAATGTGGGAGGAGAGGAGTAAAAGAGTGGAGCTTTTAGAAAGAGGTCAAACTAAAGAGACTATCAACTCAATATAGATTGCTATATGTGTAGATTATCATATATGAACCCCATGGTAATCACAAACCAGAAACCTATAATAAATACACAAATAATTAAGAAAAAGGAACCTAAACATAATACTAAAGAGAGCCATCAAACCACAAGGGAAGAGAGCAAGAGAAGAAGAAAAGAACAGAAAAACTACTAAAACACCCAGAAAAAAGTAACAAAAAAGCAATAACTACATAGTTAGCAATAGCTACTTTAAATGTCAATGGACTAAATACTCCAATCAAAAGGCATAGGGTGGCCAATTGGATAAAAAAACAAGATCCATATATATGCTGCATACAAGAGACACACTTCAGACCTAAAGACACTCACAAACTAAAAGTAAAGAGGTGGAAAAAGATACTCCATGCAAAAGGCAAAGAAAAGAAACTGGGGGTAGCAGTACTTATATCAGACAAAATATACTTTAAAACAAAAACTGCAACAAGAGACAAAGAAGGGCACTACATAATGGTAAAGGGAATAATCCAAAAAGAGGATATAACACTTGTAAATATCTATGCACCCAACATACGAGCACCTAAATATATAAAGCAATTATTAACAGCCATAAAAGGGGAAATAGACAGTAACACAATAATAGTAGGGGACTTTAACACTCCACTTACACCAATGGATAGATCATCCAAACAGAAGATCAGTAAGGAGAAAGTGGCCTTAAATGACACATTAGACTACATGGTCTTAGTAGATATATACAGAACACTCCATCCAAAAACCACAGAATACACGTTCTTTTCGAAGTCACATGGAACATTCTCCAGGATTGATCACATATTGGGCCACAAAACAAGTCTCAATAAATTTAAGAAGATTGAAATAATACCAAGCATCTTTTCTGACCACAAAGATTTGAAACTAGAAATCAACTACAGGAAGAAAATCAGAAAAGCCACACACATGTGAAGATTAAACAAAATGCTTCTGAGCAGTGATTGGGTCAATGAAGAAATCAAAGGTGAAATCAAAAAACACCTGGAGACAAATGAAAATACAACATGCCAAAATCTATGGGATACAGCAAAAGCAGTTCTAAGAGGGAACTTTATAGCAATACAGGCCTACCTCAACAAACAAGAAAAAATCTCAAATAAACAATCTAACAGTGCACCTAAAGGAACTGGAAGAAGAAGAACAAACAAAGCCCAAAATCAGTAGGAGGAAGAAACAATAAAAATCAGAGCAGAAATAAATTAAATAGAGACTAAAAACCAATAGAAAAAATCAATGAAACCAAGAACTGGTTCTTTGAAAAGATGAAGAACGTTCACAAACCTTTAGCTAGAATCACTAAGGAAAAAAGAAAGAAGGCTCAAATAAATAAAATCAGAAATGAAAGTGGAGAAATTGCAACAGACATGCAGAAATACAAAAGATTATAAGAGAATACTACAAAAAGTTATACGCCAACAAAATGGATAATCTAGAAGAAATTGATAAATTCTTAGAATCATAAAACCTTCCAAAACTGAATCAAGAAGAAATAGGGAATTTGAATAGACCAGTTACCAGTAAGGAGATCAAAACAGTAATCAAAAACCTCTCCAAAAATAAAAGTCCAGGATCAGATGGCTTCCCTGGTGAATTCTACCAAACATTCAAAGAAGACTTACTACCTATCCTTCTCAAACTCTTCAAAACTTTGAAGAGAAGGGGAAGCTTTCTAACTCATTCTATGAAGCCAGCATTACCCTGATACCAAAACCAGACAAGGACGACAGAAAAAAAGAAAATTACAGGCCAATATCACTGATGAACATGGATTCAAAAACCCTCAACAAAATACTAGCAAATTGCATACGACAATACATTAAAAAGATCATACGCCAAGATCAAGTAGGATTTATTACAGGGAGGCAGGGATGGCTCATCATCCATAAATCAATCAATGTGATACACTGCCTTAACAAAATGAAAAATAAAAATCACAGGATCATTTCAATAGATGCAGAAAAAGCATTTGACAAGATACAACATCCATTTATGATACAAATCTGAATAAAATGGGTACAGAAAGGAAGTACCTCAACATAATAAAGGTCATATATGACAAACCCACAGCTAATATCATTCTCAATGGAGAAAAACTGAAAGTTCTCCTTCTAAGAACAGGAACCAGTCAAGGATGCTCACTTCCACCACTCTTATTTAACATATTATTGGAGGACTTAGCTGCAGCAATCAGGCAAGAAAAAGAAATAAAAGGGATCCACACTGGAAAGGAAGAAGTGAAACTGTCACTATTTGCAGATGACATGATTTTATATATAGAAAACCCTAAAGAATCCAGGGGAAAACGTTCAGAAATTATAAATGAATATGGTCAAGTTGCAGGATACAAAATCCCGCAATCCAATACAAAATCCAATACAAAATACAAAAAGAAAAATTAGTTGTGTTTCTACACACTAACAACGAAGTAGCAGAAAGATAAATTAAGAATACAGTCCTATTTACAATAACAACAAAAAGAATAAAATATCCAAGAATAAACTTAACCAAAGAGGTGAAAGATCTGTATACTGAAAACTATAAAATATTGTTGAAAGAAATTGAAGAAGACACAAAGAAATGGAAAGATATTCTGTGCTCTTGGATTGCAAAATTAACATAGTTAAAATATCCATACTTCCTAAAACAATCTATAGCTTCAATGCAATCCCTGTCAAAGTTCCAACAACATTTTTCACAGAAACAGAGCAAAGAATCCTAAAATTTATGTGGAACTGCAAAAGACCCCAAATAGCCCAAGGAATCCTGAGAAAAAAGAACAAAGCTAGAGATATCACACTCCCTGATAATAAAATAGACTGCAAACCACAGTAACCAAAACAATATGGTACTGGCACAAAAACAGACACACAGATCAATGAAACAGAATTGAGAGCCCGGAAATAAACTCACACATCTTTGGACAGCTAATTTTCAACAAGGGAGCCAAGAACATACAATGGAGAAAGGAAAGTCTCTTCAATTAATGGTGTTGGAAAAACTGGACAGCCACATGCAAAAGAATGAAAGTAGAACACTTTCTTACACCAGACACAAAAAATTAACTCAAAATGGATTAAAGACTTGAATGTAAGACCTGGAACCATTAAACTTCTAGAAGACAACAAGGCAGTATGCTCTTCAACATTGGTCTTATCAGCATATTTTCAAGTACCATCTCTTACCAGGCAAGGGAAACAAAAGAAAAAAATAGACGAATGGGACCACATCAAACTTAAAAGCTTCTGCACAGCAAAGTTAACCGTCAACAAAATGAAAAGACAACCTAACAACTGGGAGAAGATATTTGCAAACCATATTTCTGATAAGGGGTTAATATACAAAATATATAAAGAACTCATATATCTCAACACAAAAAAACTAACAACCCAATTAAAAAATGAGCATAAGATCTGAACAGACATTTCTCCAAAGAAGACACACAGACGGCAAACAGGCACATGAAAAGATGTTCAATATCACTAATTATCCAGGAAATGCAAATCAAAAGTACAGCAAGATGTCACCTCACTCCCATCAGAATGGCTATAATTAACAAAACAGGAAACAATAAGTGTTGGAGATGATGTGTAGAGAAGGGAACCCTCATATACTGCTGGTGGGAACGCAAACAGGTGCAGCCACTTTGGAAAACAGTATGGAGATTCTTCAAAAAATTAAAAATAGATCTACTATATGATCCACCTATTCCACTGCAGGGTATTTATCCAAAGAACATGAAAATACAAATGCATAATGATATATGTACCCCTATGTTCATTGCAGCATTATTTACAATAGCCAAGACATGGAAGCAACCTAGGTGCCCATCAAGAGACGAATGGATAAAGAAGACATGGTATATATACACAATGGAATACTACTCAGCCATAAGAAATGATGAATTCCATCCATTTGTGACAACATGGATGGACCTTGAGGGCATTATGCTAAGTGAAATAAGTCAGAGGGAGAAAGTAAAATACTGTATGATCTCACTCATAAGTAGAAGATAAAAACAACGACAAACAACCACATAGAAACAAGGATTAGATTGGTCATTACCAGAGGAGAATGGGGGAGGGAGGAGAGTGAAAGGGATGATTAAGCACGTGAGTGTGGTGATGGATTGTAATTAGTCTTTGGGAGGTGAACATATTGTAATCTACATAGAAATCGAAAATTGTAATGATGTACACCTGAAATTTATATAATGTTATAAACTACTGTTACCACAATAAGTATAGAATAAAAACATTTTTTAAAAGGTATATTTTGATGTTTGCAATAAAAAAATTATATTAAAAAAATTAGAAATACTATACAGCTATAAAAATGAACAGCTGGTATGCCTAAACCTAAAAGGATATCCATGGCCTATTGTGAAATGAAAAAAAGAAAAATGCAGAGTAACATGTAATAAATAGCCCCTTTTTCAGAATATGAATTTCATCAAGAACTTTAGTTACTTTGTATGCACACTGCATTTGAAAAGCCCTGTTGTGTCTTGAAAATTTTGTAGTCAATCCAATACAGAATTGTGTACCAATCCTGTGTTGCAAAGGGCAAAACGTGGTGGCAGTACTGCCTTGTTGTGGGAGGAGATAGAAGTTGAAAGTAAGAACACTTACAAGATGAATTCCCCACCCTCTTGGAAAACAACCTGAAATTCAGATTGTTACATTTTAGTGAAACTGGGCTGTGCTTTTATTTTAGATCACCGTCTTTTCGATAGTTGCTACTGATCTAAATGAATATGGATTTCTAGGGCTATTTCTCTGCACCATATTAATACCACCCTTCACAATGATTGGCTCTCTGTTCATTTTTTCTGAGGTGAGTAATTTTATTCCTTCCTAGGGTCATGAAATATGCAGTCATTGGAGAAAGCCTTGAATATTATGAAAATGTAGGTAGAGTTCTGAACTGTACAAAGTTTGAAGTCTGTCTTTGGAAAGCCCATTCTCTTACCACTGGCATGAGCCATGTCCTCAGTCAAAAGGAAGCCCTGCCTTGGTTTATGAAGGTCAAAGGCAACCCCACATCAGTAGAATTTTACAGTTCTCATGGTAAACTTCACTTCTGGAAAAAAATGATCCTACTGGGAGGCTCATGAGATGCTCTTTTTCGGTCAATTTTGGACATGTTAGGATTAAGGCAATGGGAAATGCCAAGTAGCCAGTTGGATATGTGAATCTGAAATTCAGTGTGTGGAGTTTGGAATGATGTTAAATACTTGAGATTCATCAGCATCTATATGATATTTAAAGCCATGGAACAAGATAATATAACCTATAGAGTAAGTGTAGATAGAATGAATAGAGGGCCAAGGATTTGACCTTGAGCTCCAAAATTTAAAGATTGAGAAGACAAAGAGTCAGAAAATCAGCTTGAGAAGGAGCCTGTGAGGTAGTAGAAAAAATAGGGGACTGTTGTGCATAAGGATCTCTTCTCAGAAACTCTCCTTACACACTTAAAGTATCACTATACAAGGATGTGTGTCAGATGGCAATAAAGAATGTTTCAAAACGGAGATAGTGATTCAGCCATCGAGTGAGAGGTCCAGAAAGATGACAATTCAGAAGAGACCACTGGATTCAGCTACATGGAAGTCAGTGGTGATATTAGTAACATACGTTTCAATGGAAGGGTGAACACAAAGGCATAGTAAGAGTCACTTGGTAGAGAATGTGAAGTGAGGATGTAGTGCAGTGGGTGTATACACATATTTCTAGAAATTTTGCTAAAAAGGATACCAGAGAGATGGATGAGTAAATGAAGGAGGAGAATATACTTTTGTTTAGGAAGGGAGATACTAGTATGATATGAGAGAAATTTCTGACGAAAAGACAGATATGGAGGACCTAAGAAGCCAAGTCCTTGAATAGCTGAGAAAAAATGACATACAGGGCACAAGCAGAGAGGTTGCCTTCCTTAAAGGCAGGAACATTCTGTCTATTTATCAAGATCGTAGCCAGAGTATATGAATACAGAGGCAGATGGTTTAGTAGTTTCAATGGTAGAAAGATGCAATGATTCTCTTCTGACTGATTCTACTGTCTTAGGGAAAGAGGTGACATTATCAACTGACAGTGAGGTGGAGGAGATATTGGGATTTTGAGGATAGAGGAAAAGATGTGAACAATTATTTCAGAGTGGTCAGTTCTACTGAGAGGCAGTGCTAAAGGACCCCTGCCCTGCTTTTCAAGTGAAGTCAGCAAAGTTGAGTGTTTTGTTACCATAATCTGCTTCTCAAATGCAGTTCAGGGCAGACGGAGAGGTGGGTTCAGTCAGGGTGAACGTTTTGCAAGATGAGTCTGACAAAGAAAAGGCTAAGGGAGCAGTCGTTCTCTCTAAAGAGGGATTACAACAACGGACCACGGATTCTAAGCTAGTGAATGAAGACATGAAGGAAAGGAGGTCTACAGACAGGGACAATGTTGTGAGGTTGGTGGGTGGGAGGTTCATCAACTCCAAATTATGGAATAAGGATACTAGAGTAACGAAGCTGAAAAAATAAGATGTGATGGCAGACAGAACAAAGATTAGGGACCTGAAGTTGATCTCGGATGTGGTACAGTTACTGGAAGTGGGTCACGGAAGCATTTAGGAGAACAAGATCATTTGAAATGATGTCAGGTCCTGGCAAATCATCCAATGTGAGAAACAAAACCACCTCTAGATGGTGGATGACTGTGACAGAGATTTACTGCATCAGCTTAAAGCTGCTCAGAAAAAAAGTCTTGGAAAATATAGTTCAGGAAGCAAAATTAGCCCTTTACTCTTTACTCACTGAAGATTTGAAGGATGTTTCAAAACATATTGTAAATCTAATGAAAACCACACACTTATGTGTATGCCTGTGAAACTCCAGGTGAAGAGCTTTGTTTCTAGCATGAGGGATTGTCATGATTATTCTCCAGAGTGGGTGCAGTAAGGGACGGCAATGTAATGGTGCTAGGGCTCCTGGGGAAGAAGAGAGGGAAGGAGCACAGACGCAGAGAGAAAGGCAGGTAAAGTTAGGGGAGAGGGTTTGTCTTAAGACAAATCTTGCCCATGGCTTCAATGGGTCCTGCCAGCACCACCCAGGATTCTCCTGCTATCTCACAGTGTTACATATAAGAGCATCTGAGCCTATAGCCAAGCACTGGTTAACAGTCATCAAGCGACCTTGGAAGCAAGGAAGACACACTGCACAGTCAGAAATTGACCTTTACCTGATGCACCAGAGAGAATCACATCGAATGCTGGCAAGGTCATTTAACAGGCATTAATTTGTCTTATGTGAGATGAGATTCACAAACAGATGATGGTTCATTTAAATGTAATTTTTTCCTCATTTTACAGATTTCTCCTGACTCTGCATATTATTTAGGAGCTTCAGAACAGCAAATTGTATTTCTGGCATTGCTAATAGTAAGAAAACATTTCCATTTAAATGTTCTTGCATGAGGGGACACATTTGTATGCTTTGCATTAAATTCAAAATTTAATTTCAGTACTTAAAAATTTGGCACTTTAGGCATCTGAAGCAAAGCACACACACAGAGGCTTTAAAATCTGGAACAACATCTTTATAATGACCATCTGACGCCAAGTGTGAAGCCCAAACTCCAAATGTCATGAAAAGCACTAGCATCAACTTACTACTACAACTCCTGTTACAGTTTCTCTGAAGAGCAGTGAAGCTAACCCTGAGAGTTTTATGGGATGTTAAATAGGTTGTCTTTTAATCCTGTGAAAGTGTTATCCAGTCTACCTTTATATATGATCAAATTCCTTAAGTCAGTTCCAACACTGAAATCGCTATTTTTATGGTGATACTCATTTTGATTGTCTTTTTTTTCCCCCTAGCCTTACCTTCATTTTTTCATTTTCCTTTTTGTTCTACGATGTCTGGAAATGAACTTTAGGAAGAAATCAGTGAGAAAGGATCCTGTGTTCAGGTTGAGAAAATTCAAATACAATTTCATGTCTTATTTTAACATTCGTTGTTTAAACATTTTAATATGCCTCAATTAAGTAAAAAGTACTATGCAGGATTGTTTTTAAGGGACTGTGTAGTATATGAAATTATAATTCATGGTACTTTAATGAGTAAGAGAAGTCACAGTAGCACACATCAGACACTGAAAAATTAAGGGCAGACTATAATATCACTGACATACCAGAAGAAAGTTATATACAAGAGGTGTAATCTTTAAAATAATAGGTAAGTATAGATAAGCAATTAGATAAGTGTAGCCAAACCAGGAAGGAAGAGAAGGCTGAGGAAAAGAAAGAAAGTTGAAATAAATACCACCTTCTTGAAGACTTGAAAAGGGAGCTGGGAACAAACTTGAAGGCTTGTGTTGGAGGATAATGGAAAATTAAATTGAAGTTAAACATTAGAGTGTCTTGGAATAGGGAAGCGAAGAGAAGGTTTTGAAAATTACAGAATGGGAAACAAAGGCAGGTGTGTTTCAAAACCTGACCTGGCTCACAAAATACGAACCAAACTCAAGTGTAATGTAGGTGGTGAGAAGTGAACAGGAGAGTGAGAAGGTGACAGCCACGCTTTAGGAAATCAGCTGACAACAGTAATTTGGATGGCATGAGGGAGAGAGACAGCAATCAGCAGTAATCAGTGGTGGGGATGATAAGGGAAGGAATTAGATTGCTATCAGTAAGAAAGAATGATTTTGACACAGATTCCCACGAAATGACAGTGCTTAGGTACTGATGACTATATATCCGGGGTTTTCTGGGAGATAGCTCTGCTTCCAAATGTTTGGGTTCATTGCTCTCACAAAGCCTTCAGAATCCTAAAATATCGGTGTCAGAATTACAGTTTCTAGATTCCCTTCTCATACAACTGTACCCCAAAATCCTTTGCCAGAGTGTGCACTGTTTTATTGTTTGAAAAAAAAGTCATGACTGACAAGGAGAATTAAACTTAGGCAGAAAGCTAGGATGATGTATAAGTGGCATCATTTGACTCACTGATGGAAACTAAGCTGTTCAAAAGGCAGACGGTGTAGAGCAGAAAAATGGGGATTATGTTGTGCTCACAGTTACTCAATCTATTCACAGAATTAATAGCAGTTATAGAAAATCCATTATTTTTGCTACAAGTTTTTTTAACTGGAAACCTGTTATTTTCACATTGTTTTGGTTTTAGAATTTCTCCAAGAAGCAGTGATGTTTTTCCAAACCCAGAAGAACCCGAAGGAGAGGATGAAGATGTTCAGATGGAAAGAATGAGAACAGCAAATGCCGTGACAGTCCCAGACTTTGATGAGGTAGAATGACTGAAAATGCCCTTCATCAAATAATTTCCTATCTCAGATAAAGTGGGCAACTTTCTAATCTTAATTTTTGAAAAACGCTTTGAGGTTCTTTCATCCTTACACATGCAGCTCATTACTTGACTTCAGTAAATATGCAATACCCACAAAGATAAGAAAACAAAGGAAATACACACACACACACACACACACACACACACACTAACTTGTTAATGTATTTTTCAGAGTCATAGTTTTCGTAAGTAAAGCTACACATTACAAAACCTCAGTAAGACTTTGTGAGTTTTAGAAACTGAATAAAGCTTAGTGCAAGCAATTCAAAGCAGAGATTTCGTCAGAGGCATGTATGTGTTTGTGTGAGTGAGTGTGTGTCTTAAGAGTTCTATTCGTTTAGCGGATGTCTCTATTCCTATCTTCTGAGGAAGAGCGAGCACAAATCACATGATACAGCGCAAATGCCCTTTCCCTGTGGGACTATAGATTGAGAGAGCTCACTCGAAAATGGCAGTTTCTATGGGAAGGACTGGTTTGATTCATGATTTGATATAGGGAGAGATTGGGTCATAGGAAGTACGGAGCGCTCACTTATTTCAAGGTGAGCATAAAGCCCTGTTGTTATTTACTTATCTTTGCAGAAACCAGTCATCATTGCCAGCTGTCTACGGAAAGAATATGCAGGCAAAAAGAAAAACTGCTTTGCCAAGGGGAAGAAAAAAGTGGCCACAAGAAACGTCTCTTTCTGTGTTAAAAAAGGTTAGAAACAGGAGTTCTGTTAGCAGAGCGATCTCGACCTCTGAAGATGAGGTCTTTGGAAGGGAATGATACTATCCAAATCTGGGGCCTTCTACTGCTAGACATGAAAGGCAGCCAACTCATCAGCAGGCTAAGGCTGCTCCCTCCTGCTTAAAAGCCTCAGCTATACTTATAACAATGCTTTTACTTTGCTTAGGAAGACAGTTACGCCTGTTCTCTTGAAACAAACAAACAAAAAAGAACAACCACCACTACCGCCAAAAAAGGAGGCAGTCTTTCTCTTAAGAAGGATGGTATAGCTTTCTAAAGACTATAATTAATTTCACAACATGGACTACTACTCAGAAGAGCGCTCACTGGGGCATAGTAGCGCATGCTTCATTCTAACGAGTAGCACATTTTGTGGAAGTGTTGGTTAAGTGCAACAGGCTTTGGAATCAAGACTTGTTTCAAATTCCAGCTCAACCTCTTATTGGCTACATGAACTTGGGCTAGTTATTTATCTTCTTTATGCCTCAGTTTCCTTACCTATAAAATGACGCTAGTGATAACGCTCAGGTTTGTGTGTGTGTGTGGGTGAAGAATAAGTGAAATAATGTATATAGTGAGTTTGACCTAGAACTTGACACATGGTGAGTCTTCAAATAGTGTTTTCTTTGAATTTTTCTTGTTATTATTTGAAGTTATAATTCCGAGCACACCTATTTCTTTCAGGTGAAGTTATAGGGCTGTTGGGACACAATGGAGCTGGTAAAAGTACAACTATTAAGATGATAACTGGAGACACAAAGCCAACTGCAGGGCAGGTCAGTAAAACGCACTGAAATATGGTCATTAATGCTGCCTAGAACAGACATTTTACAACGAATATTGATGACAACGTTAAAAATACTTAGGCAATTCTGTCCTATTAATCACTGTGATTTATGCATCGAATGAAGAGGATTAAAAATTTCTCTCCTTAAATCCAAAAACAGTTAGATACTGAAAAGGGCTGCATATTATCTATGGTATGCCTTTTACTGAATGAAAATAGAGACGTTAAAAGGAAGTATATATTCCTTGTGATCAGAGATCTTTGTTTCGTTGATTTACATGTCCTGAGAACTTGTTGCATTGAATTGCCTTACCCAGCATCACATCAGAAACCACTGTCAGAATAATGACAAGTCCTGCTTGTGTGGTTGCAGAGACATGAATCTTCATACAGTCACATGTCACTTAATGACAGGGATACATTCTGAGAAATGTGTTGTTAGGTGATTTTGTCATTGTGTGAACAATGGTATGGCCTACTACACGTCTGGGCTATATGGTACTGATCTTTTGGGAACACCATTTCGTATTTGCAGTTGACTGTGTTTAATAACCATTCTCTACTTGTATGCTGTAATTAAATATTATATGTGATTGTGAAACAAAATTCCATTATCAAGTGAAACATCATAGGTCTTTACAAAGGGTATGTACAACAGAAACATATAATTATTGAGACATATCTTGGCCCAATTGATATAATGGTATGACCAGTAATCATAGATAAATTGAGCAGCAGAGAGTATCACTATAGATACATTGAAGTTCTTGATGCACAACAGTGATGCTGAGATAGGGGTAAAAGATCCAGGATTTATTAAGAAAATAGAGATCGTAGGTCAGAGAAAAAATTAAAAATTACCTAAATTCAAAAGCAAAGACTAGAATTGTATATGAATACTACTTGGCAATATGTCTAGGCCAAGTTGGGTAAAATGATGGACAGAGGTCCAAAGAAACACAACTTTGAAGGGGAGATGCTATTGACGTTTGAGAGAAGGTTAAGGTCAGCAGGAGCGTTCATCAAGAGAGGTTCCACAGTGGTGTTGACAGCTACCAAGATTCCTAGATCGTCTTTCCATTTCCACTCTTGCCTCACACAGCAGCCAGGGCAGTCCTTAAAAATTGCAAATGAGATCTTGTCACTAGCCTGCTTACAACCCCTCACTAGAATTGATCCCAAATCTTTACCAAGGCCACAAAAGGCCCTGCAAGATCTGGGCTGTCAACCACTTTTCACACCCCCGTTGCTCACACTGGCCTTCAGCTGTCTTCCAACTGCAGGGTCTTGGGTTTGTTTTTCCTGTGGAGTGCCCTTTCTTGACTCTTCATGTGCTTGCTTACCTCCTTCTCATCACCTTAAATTTATCTTCCCTGAAGGCCTTTCCCTGACTACACTAGCAACTAAATCAGATCTCCATTTTTATTCTTTAGCACATCTGTCTCCTTAAAAGCATTAAGCAGGGGCTGTAATTCTTTTACTCATGTATTTACTTGTTTATTTTCTGTTTCTCTCTCTAGATTGAAAGTTCTACGAGGTCAGGTTAACTAGTTCTCTCCTTTATATTTGAGAGAGACAATATAGCCTCAAGGTCAAAAGCTTGGATTCCGAAGGTAGATGCCAGTTTTAACTCTCAGCTTTACTTTGTGAGACCTCCCACAAGTTTCTAAATCTAAACACATGTCAGTTTTCTCATATGTAAAACAGGGATGATAAAACTAATACCTAAGTCATATAGGGTTTTTCTAAGGGTAAAGTAATTCAAAACATAAAATGCTTATATTCTGGTGCATACATAGTAAGCATTGGTACACATTATCTGTTATTATTATTATATAGCACAGTATCTGGCTCATAATAATAATAAATGCTATCATTGGTTCCTATGTGCCCGGCTAGTGCTCAGAGCTTTTTGTTTACTACCTTAGTTCATGATTTCACAAGCTCAACACTGGTGACATTTTGGACTGGATCATTTTTATTGTGAGGGGCTATCATGTGCATTTTTGGAGAGATAGCAGCATTCCTGGCCTCTACTCACTAGGTCCCAGTAGCATCCCAATTTTGACAACCAAAAATGTCTCCAGACATTACCAATTGTCTTTTGGGAGGAGGATTGCCATAACTGAGAACCAGTGCCTTATTTAATCCTCACAATGAACTTGTGAAACAGATCCTATAATTACAACTATTTTTACACTAGGGAATCAAAATCCTCAACAAGTATCCAAACCCTTAGAATGTTTGAATCAATGAATGAAGTCAAACGATGGACAACCAAATAAGCAAGCTTGAATTCAACCAGGGTGATGGACTTGGTAATAAAGTCTAAACTATAATGGAGGGATATAACAATGTGGAATATCTGTCTTCTGATTTATCGAATTTTTATCATCTTTTCCCAGAACTAAGTGATTACTTGTTTACTTTGGTACTCTTGGCAGCGGTGTGCGTAAGAGAAGGACATCACTGAAATATACACTCAGATTTACACACACACACACACACACACAATTTTGATGTGAATGTGAGAATGAACTTTTTGTATAGGTGACTTTGAAAGGGAGCAGTGGAGGGGACACCATCGGGTTCCTAGGGTACTGTCCTCAGGAGAACGTGCTGTGGCCCAACCTGACGGTGAAGGAGCATCTGGAGGTGTTCGCCGCCGTGAAAGGCCTGAGGAAAGAGGACGCCGCAGTTGCCATCACACGGTACATGGGAGCCACACCTGTCTCTACTAGAGGGCTGTGATAGTGATGATGTTCATACAGTTAAGGAAAGGAGATTCCAACTGATGCCTCCATGCTTGCGGGAGAAGACTTAGTCATCTAGAACCTACTTTAGTGTTATGTTCTCTCACTTTAAGCCTGGAGAGAAAAAGTTTATTGATTATTCTTACTACAGAAAGAAGTCATTGAAAATATGAGTTTGACCACCATGAAAGATTCATACAGTATCCTAGGTAGTTTCACTTTCATCGTCACTCTGACGATTCTTTTAAAAATTTCTCCACTGTAGTGTTTGTTCTCATTTGCTTGTTCTCCCACCTTCATTCCCCACTGTGCAGGATTGACTCACTCTGTTTCCTTCAGGTTAGTGGATGCGCTCAAGCTGCAGGACCAGCTGAAGCTCCGGGTGAAGGCCTTATCTGAGGGAATGAAGAGGAAGGTAGGGGTGGGGCTCAGCGTTACTCTGCGCACCCTGCAAATGGGTGCCACATGTGCTGTTCCTCTCATTGCAGCTGTGCTTCATGCTGAGCATCCTGGGAAACCCATCGGTGGTGCTTCTGGACGAGCCATCCACAGGGATGGACCCTGAGGGGCAGCAGCAAATGTGGTGAGGAGATGTCATCAGCACCCCTAAATGGATTTATTAATCCTGTAACAGCTGAGCTTCAAAACTGTAGTTTACTTATAAAGTGAGAGACATCCACATTATCAGGAACAGTGACATTAAGGGAAAAAATCTGATGTGATATCACAGCCAGTTTTTATTAAAGAGAAAAAGATAATTCTAACAACCTAACATGTGCTCTAAGAATTTCATTTTCATCTTAAATGTTCTGGGTGTGCACGACCCATTTTTATATTCAACCAAATCAAACTATTTTTAAGTTTTAAATTTCTGCAACCACCCAACACACAATTCTTATGGAAGAAAAAAAATTGCAAGTCTTCAACATATTCTTTAGTTACTTTACTTTTTACATTTTGTACATTATATCATGCTTTTAAATAAGTTCTCCTAATTTTCTTCTTTTTTCCCACTGCTTTCTCATAAATATTCTTGAAATTCAGCATTTTTCTAAACAACCTTGTACCCAGTATCATCCTCTCCATTCAGCCCACGCCGTGCTCTGAATTAGACATCCTAACCAATAGTTTGATTATTTCCATGCCTGTTGTCTCTCCAGTAATCTTTCTCTGTCTAATCTGAATTCCCTAATTGTTTTATATGTGCCGACAGAAACGTCTTTAAAAATTGTTTTCATTTTACCTTGAGCATTCCTCCGAGTTAACATTTCCCTTGGCCTAACTTTAGGCAGGCGATCCGGGCCACCTTTAGAAACACGGAGAGGGGCGCCCTCCTGACCACCCATTACATGGCAGAGGCTGAGGCTGTGTGTGACCGCGTGGCCATCATGGTGTCCGGAAGGCTGAGGTGGGTGCCTGTCCAAGCCCACCCTTGGCCCCCAGGTGTGCCCTGCACAAAGGACATTGCCCTGCACATGATTATCACTCTGAGAAGCCGGAGTAGCTGGCTGCTCCCGCTCTACATGCCCTGCTCCTGGCCTCCAGAGGCCAAAAATCACAGCAGTAGATTTCTCTCTCCTTTTTCTTGCTTGACTTTATCCTCCTCCCACCTCCAGATGTATCGGTTCCATCCAACACCTGAAAAGCAAATTTGGCAAGGATTACCTGCTGGAGATGAAGGTGAAGACCCCCGAGCAAGGGGAGCCCCTCCACAGTGAAATCCTGAGGCTCTTCCCTCAGGCTGCTCGTCAGGAAAGGTAAACACAGGTGGTTTTTACTTTCCTCTTGGTCTTTGTTTTGTTTTTCTATTATGGCAATGAGAAATAAAAGCTTTATCTTCTCATTTTTTTTTAACTCTGGTAATTATGAGTACTTTAATTACTAGAGAAAGGCTCAATTCGGAGAAATCCCATAGGAGTGAAACAAGAGAATAAAGTGCTGATCTGGAAGCTGATTCTTGTAAGGGAATTACATTCCCAGGGGTCCATGATGTGCCAGGCACTAATGTGTGCATGTACCTAGATCATCTCAGTGGTCCATTCTAGAGGGTAAAACCATCCCCATTGTATGAGATCAACTGCCTAAAGCCTGTCTGTGCCCAGTACCAGGCATCACTCCAAGCTCAGTGAATAGTGTCTCTTAGCATTTTTATTATTACCAGTAATAGCACTTAAGGCTCAGGTGGGTTAGATAATGTCGGATAACTAGTGGTGGAGCCAGGAGGTGAACCCAGTTCTTTTTACTTAAATGTTCTTCTCTTCTCGTTAAGAAAGAAGGATAAGTAATCCTGCTTCTTCCCTTCCTGAGGTGTAGGTGCTGTCAGTTTCCTCCCCTTTGTCCCCCATCCTCCCTAGGGTAAAATGGAGCCTTTTCATAAAAGCTTTCTAAATGGTTCTGCTTTAGTAAATTGACTTCTTGTTGATCAAAGAGCATTCACATCGTGGCTATAGCCAATGCTATACAGATGCATACACTTAAGTGAATTATTGATGAGATTATTGCTCCTTTTTAGACTTACATCCATCAGTGGTTATGCTCTGGAAACCTGGAGTTCAGCCTCACTCTCTTTTCCTCACAGATACTCCTCCCTGATGGTCTATAAGTTGCCTGTTGAGGATGTGCAACCTTTATCACAGGCTTTCTTCAAATTAGAGATAGGTAAGAGTGACTGCGTAGAGATAAGACTCTAGGAAACAGATCAATTCAAATCTTGCACAAAACCAGTGTAATAAGTACATGAACAAATAATTGTGATGTTATACTATAAATAGATTATTAAGACATTTATTCCAGTGTTTCTCAGCCAGGGGTGATTTGACAATGCCTGCAGATATTTTTGGTTGTCATGACCGGTGGGGCGGAGGGGGTTGGAAGGGTGGGTGCAACTGATATTTACTGGGTCAAGGCCAGGGACAATGCTAAACATCCTACAATGCACAGGTCAACCCTCTGCCAGAACAAAGAGTGATCAGACCAAAACATTATTAGTGTCTAGGTTGAGGAATACTTCCCTGACTGAATAGGCTCCAGAAGGAAGAGACCACTGGCATTTGGGTCTAGAGTATCCACAAATTCATACAAACAGAGAGATATATATTTGGTTTTGTCTGTCTGTACTATTTGATAGCATTAGATGCTGATAAGGAGGTTCCTCTTTGTTGAGGTGAGCTAAGTCATAACTGTTTTCTAGAGTCTTGAATTTTGATCTTTGCATACTGCCTTGATCTATTGTGGACTCAGTTTTGCCTGTCACACCAGTGTGTGAAATCTAATTGAGAGAAGGTTAGGATCACCCTAGAGAGGTTTTCTTTTCACTTTCTCATTCTGTCAGTCACCTTCACTCTATGGTCCATGGGACTATGTCCCACAATGACTATTTTGGCTTAGTGACCAATTTTGCATCATTCCAGTGGGAGGGATTTGAACAAGCAAAAGGCTTTTATAACTAATTAGGAGCAGAGAGAGAGAGAGATGTTCAGAAAAGCTACCTCCCTGGAATACAATATAGGCTTTTCTTAAAAGCCTTCTCATGTTTCTGCTTTCAAAAATATTCCCTCCTACTTCAAACTCCTTCTGCTGTGCTTAATTCATTAAAACTGAAGTTCTCATTTAGGGGGAAAAAACACAACTTTTTATCACAGTTTTCTGCCCCGTTATGTGAAGATTACACAAAGTACAAAATATGGAAATGTAAGCTATCATTTTTTTTTCTCCAAATGTTAAGTTGGACACAGTTACATTCTTAGCTGGAATACATTTATTGCATGACCTAGGCCCAGTAGCTTAGAAGCAAAGTGCATGCCCCATGACTATCCCTTTGTCTTGCCACATAGACTCATTCTTGCAGACCATCAGACCACTTTTGGGTGATGCAAATCCCAACAAAACTCAAGGCTTACATACTCCCTATGGGTCAGATTTACTTCAGATTTGAAGACTTGAAGCTAGGAAGTAGAACGGTCGGTTTTATCTCTCTTCTTATCTTATTCCCTCATCTACTCAAAAGCTGATGTTTTAGGCCCCTCTAGGGTGGAGAGTAAGGGGATGGGAGAGGAGATAATATGGTAACAAAGCTTGATTTGATCATAGAGCTGTACTGTTGTGTCAGGCCCTCCTATGTAGAGATGGACAATTGCTGGCCCTTTCTTTCATGGGTGCTTTCGTGAGTTCCTTGAAGACTCCCTCTCCCCTCCCATCTGTAGCCTGTGATGACATTCCACCCTTGGTGGGGGAATGATGCCTCCTCCTCTTGGTCTCTTGTGAACACCTTTTAGCCCCTGGGCCCCTTCTTGGAATCCCTTTACCCTGCCAGGTGATCCTCTTATGGTACCTCCCCCTTCGAAGTCCATGAGAAACAGATTCTTTGCTTCTCCAGATTCTGAGAGTGCAGGGCCATCAGCCATCCACTGCACTTTTTCTTTATGTGTTTCCAGACATGAGTCAAGGCCTCATGCCCCTGTCTCCAGATTGCAGGCCAATCCCACCTCATCCTCTGTCCATAGAGAGGAGAAAGGAAATGCCGCAGCAATGTGATAACTGTCTAAAAGAAATCTTTGCTTTCCAGTCTCACCTTTCCATTCATTATTTTCTTCTTCCTGTGTCTGCACCTTTGGGGTCTCAGTTATAGTCCACATTGGCAACAGATGGTAAACTCAAAATAAGATAATTCAAGGCAGTTTGGTTTATAAAAGGACTATTTGCAAGGGTGCAAGTAACAGTGCAGTTACTTGAGGCTAGAAACAGCAGAAGTGTTAACCATTGTTAGGTCCAAAGGGACTAAGAGAAGAAGCAGTGATTGGAACTTAGAAGCAGGGTCATCTAGAATTTTCCACCTTGAGAGAAGCAGTGATCTTGAATCAAGGGATGCACTTCATATCAGGGAAGAAGTGAAAGAATAAAGGCCTTCATCTTCCCTCTCCTCTGTCCCTCCTCCTAAGTTTTCCACTGGTGGAACCCACCAGGTGGAGCCTCTTAAGTCAGCCTCTGGAGAAAAAAGCAGGATGGAGAAAAGTGAGGGCGGATATAGAAGCACACATGGTAGTTGTCCAGCACAGAGGGAACCATCTCTTAGTATATTCTGCATAGGCGGTCTGGAATCTTTTATATTGTTTTTTAGTTTTGTGGTGCCTCTTCCCAAACTCTAAGAGCATGGGAGAGTATTTCCACCCTAGTACAAGACTATCTGGTGAAAATGCCTTCTCACATTTAGTCCCAGAAAATTTACTACAGTATCTTTTATATTTAAGATTGATTTCTATTTACTTTTTGTACATGACTTGATAAACTTGTGAATAAAAAATTTATGAACTCCTAAGACATGTTTATCATTACACAGTTAAACAGAGCTTCAACCTGGAGGAGTACAGCCTCTCACAGTCCACTCTGGAGCAGGTGGGTCAGTTTTAGTGATTTATATCACTCTTGGAACATAAATATATAATGTGTGTGTATGCTTTGCACTCACTTGGAGTTATAGGAAGTAGGGTGACATCCCCTCTATTTCTTGCCCCCATTACAGGTTTTCTTGGAGCTCTCCAAGGAGCAGGAGCTGGAGGACTTTGTTGAGGAAGTTGATCTCTCAGTGAATTGGAAGCTCCTCCCACAGGAAGCACCTTGAAGCCCCAAATACTCTGCCTCTCTTTAAGCTTGTGACAATTTTTTAAGATAATAGTTTATAGCATTAATATACCTTATGTGAGATATGGTGCAAAATGCTTTTGAAACTTATGTTCTCATTTTTCTCAATAATATTACTTATAAAGGACCAAAGTGGGTCTTCTTAACAATGTTACTTATAGAGGTGTTACAGGCCAAAGTGGGTCTGCTCCTTGGTGAGTTGAAATCTAAGTCTTCACCAGAAGTAGTTGTCACACAAAGTATAATTTTATTTGCAGCGTGCAGCAAGTAAAGGAGACCACAGAGAATAATTTCACAAAGCTGTGGCTCCCCAAGCAAAGGGAAAGTGGTACCTTTATTTGGGGTAGGGAAGGAATATTCAGAAGGGAAGGTTTGTCATCACATGTAGAGGTGAGTATAAGCTTGCACAGGTGTAGTTTGAAAACATGCTTTCACATGCAACACGTATTACACTAACAAGGCTTAAGCTTCTACTGGGGCAGTGATCTTAGCATTATAATGAGGCGAAGGTTACTTTTGTACATTTCTCCACCTGTCACTATACCATGGGACTATAGTCATCTTGGGAAATTCTGCAGGAGCACCAGCAAATGTGGAGGTGGTATTGTTGTCTGAGAGGTAGGTAGTAGTTTTTTACAGAAGGAGGCAGGAGGGATATTGCTATTTCGTTACAGAAATAAAATGACTATGATCATGTATCACTTAACAAGGGGGATACATTCTAAAAAACGTGCCTTGGGGCTGGCCCCATGTTGTAGTGGTTAAGTTTGCTGCACTCTGCTTCAGTAGCCTGGGTTTGTGGGTTTGGATCCTGGGTGTGGACCTACACCACTCATCAGCCATGATGTGACAGTGACCCACATATAAAGTGGAGGAAGATTGGCACAGATGTTAGCTCAGGGATAATCTTCCTCAGGAAAAAAAGTAATGTATCTTAGATCATTTTGTTGTTGTGTGAACATCGCAGAGTGTACTTACACAGATCTAGATGTTATAGCCTACTACACGCCTAGGCTATAGAGTACTAATCTAATGAGACCACCATTGAATATGTGGTCTGTTCTTGACCAAAATGTCATTATGCGGCACATGACTGTATAAGGGAATATTATGAACATCTGTATGCGTACAAATCAGAGAACTTAGATGAAATGGGAAAATTCATAGAAAGTCACAAATTAGCAAAACTGACTGAAGAAGAAGTAGAAAATTTGAATAGAACTGTAACAAGTAAAGAAATTGAAATAGTAATTTAAAAAAAAATCTCAGGCCCATAGGGCTGGCCTGGTGGTGCGGCAGTTAAGTTTGAAGGTTCTGCTTTGGTCGCCCGGGATTTGCCAGCTTGCATCCTGGGTACAGACCTATGCACCACTTGTCAAGCCATGCTGTGGCAGGCGTCCCACATATAAAGTAGAGGAAGATGGGCACAGATGTTAGCTCAGGGCCAGTCTTCCTCAGCAAAGAGGAAGATTGGCCACAGATGTTAGCTCAGGGCTAATCGTCCTCAAAAAAGAAAATTAAAAACTCAGGCCCAAATGACTTCGCTGGTAAATGCTACCATATATTTAAATAAGAATCAATACCAATTATTCAATATTAATTCTTCAATTAAGAGTTTAATACTAAACTCTTCCAAAACAAGAAGTGGAGGGAATGTTTCCCAACTCATTCTATGAGGCCAGTATTACGCTGATACCAAAACCAAAGACATCACAGGACAAGAAAACTACAACCAATGTCTCCTATAAATATAGATGCAAAAATCCTCAACAAAATTCTATCAAACATAATCCAGTAACAAATGAAAAACATTATACACCATGGCTAAGTGGGATCTATCCCAGGAATGCAAATTTGGCTTAATATCCAAAAATCAATCAAAGTAATATACAGTATCCATAAAATAAAAAATAAAAACCACATGATCATCTCAATTGACCCAGAAAAAGCATTTGACAAAATACAACAACCTTTCGTGATAAAAATGCTCATGAAGCTGGAAATAGAAGAGAGCTTCCTCAACCTGATAAATTGTGTCTATGAAAAACCCACAGCTAAGATCATACTTGTGGTGAAAGACTGAATGCTTTCCTCTAAGATCAGGAAAAAGATAAATATGTCTACTCTTACTGCTTCTATTCAACATTGTTCTGGAGATTCTAGCCAGAGTGATTAGACAAGGATAGAAAACAAAAGGCATCCAGATTAAAAAGGATCTAAATAAGCATTTCCCCAAAGAAGCTGTACAAACAGCCAATAATAAGAACATGAAAAGATGCTCAATACATAGTAATACCAATTGAGAGATGATAGAGGCTTGGAGTAGGGTGGGTGCAATGGATATGGAGACAGAGAATAGATTGGAATACACTTTGGAACTAAAGTTGATGAGTAAGATGTGCTGATGGATTGGTTGTGAGGGGGCTATTGGAGGAGGGAGGGAAGGAGAGAGAAGGAGATTTCTCATACATATTTTATACCTTGAGTAAAAGGAAGGTGGTGCTACTTCCTGAGATACAAAAAATGGGGAAAGAAGATGTGATACAGGAAGTGGAGACGAATCAAGAATTTGCTTTTTAAAATGTTCAAAACCTGATTAGATGACCCGAGTCAACTCATCCAGAAAGTCCAGAACCCTGGAGTAGAGAGGAAAGGCTTTTCTCTGACTAAGCTCTTTATTTTTTTACTGTGTAAAGATAGTGTTTGACTTTTTGTAATCAGCCACTTCCTGCTGAGGCATAGAAGAGAACATTTACAAATATTAGCTTCCCTCTGTGAGATACTTCTTTATAATATGATACAGACAGCCAAACAATTAGAACCGACACTTCTCTGCCACGGGAACTGGATGGATGTCAATAAAAAAGCAACTTGTTCAAGAGCAATCACATAATTCAGTGTTCTCAGGCCAAAAGAAATGCCATCACGATCTCCTCCCTGAAAGCAGTCTTAATGGAAATTTTCAAAGCAGGCAAACAGTTCAATCATAAAGCAGGGACCGGGAAGAAATGTGAACAGGTTTTCCCAAAAATAATGAGACCCAGGGATAAACTGAGTTTCTAGGTTACTTTCCCAAAATTTAAGTTTGGGTTTATTTTTCTTTTCTGTTTTGTTTGTATCACACAACTACAAATAAGATTCCCATATGCTAAATGCCAGACATCTCTGGAGAAATTATTTTTAAAAATAATAATTTAATGTTTATGAGTAGCTGTTGATTTATATTCCACAGAAAATAAGGGCTGGGTTAGTAATTTTAAAAAGTTTGCAACTATTTTATCATGTTAAGACAAAAAACGAGTGTGTGAATAACTCAGAAATTTGCTAATGGATTGATCATGAGGAACTTAAGTAAATCTTGTGAATACATTTACAAGTCTGAGTTGCAGAAAGAAATACATATAGATGTATTTTTTGCATCTTTTATTGCATAACAATCTGCAGGCATTTTGGATATACTTTCTCTAACTTTGATATTTTTTCACCAATACCATTTAGAAAAATGTTTTTGTCTCTGCCTTGCTCTCAGACTTATATTTTTAAATGAATAATGCTTTCTTGTGTTTTTCACTCCTTGAGTATAATGTGTTGAATCAGATTGAGTAATATATAGTATTTTTCTTTACAGTGGTATTATTTCAAATCCACATCCTTTGCTGTTCAGAATAGTTTGTAGTAAACAGTTTTGCATTCATGGTGAATAGTAAAAGTTTTCTTCTGACGTTATCACCAGCATGATAGGAGAAAAACCAGAATCTTTACAGTTAGATTAAGTTAGAAGCAAACTACAAAATTCTTAATACATGTCTATGTTGTTGCTGCTTTTTATTCAGATAGGAGCTAAAAAACATACACGAATCAGGGAATGAAAATGGAAAGTAAGCATGAGGGGCGGTGTAATGAACTCATTTATAAAGCAAGACTGATGCACAATGAAAACTCTAAAGTCTTTTTGTCTAAAAGTCTTGATCCATTTATACAGGTGATGTCCCCAGCATGCTTTCCAGAAAACTAATGTTCCTTTTAAAATAATGTTTTTTTATTTTTGGTAATTCAGATTAAGAAATTTACTTTCTTATGCAGTTAACACCTTTTGTGAGCACTTAAGTTCCCACAGTTTACATATGAGGCACAGAAAATCATATTTGTGCGAGATTTGTTGATTGAGGCTATGGAAAGATGTGATATTTGATTACACACTAAAGCTTCTCTTTCTGGGAGAAAAAAAGCTTCTTTTTTGGGGTTTCTGTTGGTGATGTTATGATTTATAATAAGAAATATAAATTTAGTCTTTGTCCACATTTCTGACACAGAGCTCTTAGAACCCTCGGAATTCCCTAATTAATAAAGATGTCTTTTGTTACGTTAATGAGGTGACTTTTGGACCAGTGCCTCAGGATGGAGGCCAGTTGCCAGAAGACCCAACCATGTGATTAAAGGGTTAGAACTTTCAGTTCAACTTCCTGACTTCCGGAGAAGGGAGAGAGGCTAGAGGTTGAATCAAGAGAAAATGGCCAATGATTTAATCAATCATGTCTATGTGAAGACATAAAACCCCAAAAGGATGGGGTCCAGAGAGCTTCTGGACTGGTGAACACATGGAGACTTGGGGAGAATGACGTTCTCGGAGAGGGCATAAAATCCCTTTTGAATCCCTTCCCATATATCTTGCCCTAGGCATGTCTTCTATCTAGCTGCTCCTGAATTATATCCTTTTATAATAAACCAGTGGTCTGGTAAGAAAAATGTTTCTCTGAGTTATGTGAGATGTTCTAGCAAATTAATCAAAACCAAGGATGTAGGGGGTCGTGGGAACCTCTGATCTATAGCCAATTGGTCAAAAGCAAAGCTAACAACCCATACATGCGTATGCATACACACATACACAAACAATAAAAAATCAGAAGTAGCAATTTGTATCCCATTCTTGGAAATTACAGTGGTTGCTTTATCTCCGGGCAGGATGACTGAACCTGCCAAATGCCAAGAGTCTCCACGACAAGTCCTGCAGTCTACTGTCAGCAACCCCTTTCCCAGTAATCCCTATGTCCCTATTTTAACCAGCTCCACCACAACCCAACAGGTTATCAACATCTGGACAAATCTTATCCTCCCAGGACATTATACAGCAGTATCTCTCAAACTATCCATGGTGAAGGACCATTTTACTTTTAATCTGAAGACTAATACTTTTTTAAAATACAAAAACATGTACTGTGAGGTTGCTACAAAAGTTTCTAAAGCATACTCTCACTTTCTTTACTATTTATTCACTGGCCAGAAACCGACCATGCCTTGAGTAATATTGTCTAAGAGCACAATATACAGTGGCTGGGGATGGTGCCTATTGCAACAAGGAGTCTCATCAGGGAAGATTATGCAGGAGGATATATACCTAGTCTGGCTCATATTCTAATCTATCTGCATCCCCAATCTTGCTACTAGCTAAGCTCCAAAATAGTAAATACCATTTCTCCCAACTCCAGTTTTTCCTACCCAAACATGCTCAACCCACTTTTCTTTGGTATGTTTGCCCAACTCAGATTATAACCACTAATTTTATAATCCACACTATTTTGATTCTCCCAGATGATCAATGACAGAAAGCTAAAGAAGACAGGTCAACAAGTCATGGTTTTCTAATACAGCTAAAGCCTATCCAGATACTCAGTTTCAGGGGCAGACTCTTTGCATCTCCTCAAGCATATCATAGCCTTTTCATGGTAACAGATGACATCCATTCGTGCATCTAATCAACTCATGATTGTAATAAAACATCTACTCTTGTGTATTACAAGCAGAGGAGATGAAACTAAAATTCCATACAGCAATCACAAGGATGATGGAGGTTAGAAATTCCACAGAGAGTTAAGGTATATTAAAGTTTCTTTCTTGTAAACCAAGATAATAGAGATAGTAAATAATGTTAGACTTTGATAGACTGACGTATAGTTATGAAAGAAATGTCCAAAATGTAAGGATTAAACACTAATGGAATAAGATGAGTCTTCACTGAAAGCTTTCCAAGATGTTTCTTGTCAAAATGTTTCTAAGATGTTAAGATCTGGAAGATGTGGAAAGGTGTATTAGGACATGTTAGGCTGCAATGACAAATCAACTCAAAAGAGTGTAATGGCTCACACGAAGAGAAGATTATTCTTCTTTGCAAAAGAATCCCAGGTGGCTATGCCTGGTCAATGAATACCTTTCCTTCAGTGGTGAGTTAGAGAACCAAACCCACCCATCTGTTGGCTCTGTCATCACCTTTGGTATCTGGGGAAAGAAGATCCGTTGGGCAAACCCAGTTCTTAAACGCCTTGTTTTTTTGGCTCATATCACTTCTGCTCACATTCCCCTGTCAAGATCAGAGTTTCACAGCCACACTTGACTACAAATAGACTATGAAATGGAAAGTAGGTATGTGCTTGGGAAAGAAAAGGGGAAAATAACAACAATAAACTTAAAAGAAATGCTTTTTATTGAAGAGCTAACATCATCAACCACAGAGGGCAAAGTCCCAGAGCAGCCAGGATAATTTTTAAAGAAAGGGGTAAAGGAATCATTTATCAAGACTTCTTATAAAGCTCTATAATTAAGACAGTGTGGAAAGGATACATAAAGAGACTCATACTAAGAATACAAAGCCTGAAAATGAGAAGGAAGCACCAAAAATCCATGAGAAAAGAAAACTATTAAGTAAATGGTGTTGTGATAGCTTGACAAATGCAGAAGGAAAACAGATCCCTGCCTTGTGCCTTACACACAAAAAGACTGGAGGTGGATTAAAGAAATATGACAAATAAAACTTCAGAACTGTTAGAAGAAAATGTGGAAGAATGTATTTTGTCTTCTAAAATAGGGTTGAAATAGCAAAGTATTTCTAAAACAGGACACACATACACACATAATCATACAGTAAAAATTGTAACATTTTATTATAACAAAATTAAAACTTCAGCATAGTAAAAGAAACGATAAAGTTAAGATGAAAAATGTTAAATAGCTAGCAAATGTCTACAGAAAGGTGTCTGAAAGAGAGAAGATGGAAAAAAAGAATATCCAGAGTAAATAAAGAACTCCTATAAATACATTAGTTTTGAAAGTCAAATAGGAAAGAGTGCAGATAGTACAGAATGATAATTCCCCAAAAGAAGAATCCAAATGAGAATGTGTTTAACTTTTCTGGAAAGCATGAGAATATGGACTCAAAAAGCAGTGAAAAACCATATACCCTCTTCAGATAGGCAGAAAGAATGGCAATATCCAGCATTGCAGTGGATGTAGGAATATGAATTCTCGTATAATTCAGATGGGAATATAAATAAAATCTTTTGGAGATATGGATGGATGTGCGCACACACGCACATACTCACATCTTCACACATGCATCTTCCCTAGCCAATAACCCAGCAATTCCTTTTCTAGGTACATCATCTAGACATAGTCTCATACATGTGCACAAGGAGTTCATGTTATTCTTGATATAATCCTCTTTACATTGTCAAAAAGCACAGAATTATCCAGGGCCAAAATTCTGGTAAGTTTTCTGTTTCAATACTGCAATGTTTTCAAAGAAGGAAAGTGAAGACCATGCTTTCCTCCCAGAGAAGAGGGCATGTGGTAGTTCCCCCACACCAAATTAGTGAAAATGAAATGACTTCTACCAGAATTAATAAATACCGCTTACATTGTGTTAGATAAACCAATTTCTGAAGATTGGTATTTATTGGTGTACTTAAGTGGCTAAATACTATAGAGAATCCTATAGTATTTGTATTCGAATACAAATGTATGAAAATGTGTTAATGGAAACACTAAACCTGTACTTACTTTAAAAAGGACACTGTTGAGACAGAGTCTAGGCTTGAGGGGAAGCTACTTCCCCTCAGTTACCTCATCTATCTCCTCCATTTGCATGCCATTTTTTTTTCTGAGGAAGATTCGCCCTGAGCTAACATCTGTGCCAATCTTCCTCTATTTTGTATGTAGTTCACCGCCATAGCACAGCTGCTGACGAGTAGTGTAGGTCCGTGCCCAAGAACCAAACCCTGGGCTGCTGAAGTGGAGCATGCCAAACTTAACCACTAGGCAGCAGAGCCAGTCCTCATTGCCATTTTTAATTAACCATCTGAACACTACCTAACTTAATTGTCCCAAGGATGTTTTTCTAAACTTTCATTCTTATTTTCTTTCTTCTGAATAACTCTATGTTTCCCCCCTCATTATTCAGTCACATTTGTGGTAGCTGGGTGAGGGGGTCTGCAACAACTTCCCTCACATCATCTGGTCCCCCTAACAATAACAGCCCTACGAGGAGCCCAAGCAGTTGAAGTTCCTGTATCATAGCATCAGTCATCAATTGAATTAAAGACATAGAATAAGAAACTGTAGAATCATTATTTAACAAGTCTAAAGTTGCTTGCATTCTCAACATTTCAGCAGCCTCAGGAGTATTCCATTTCATATATACAACTGGAGTTGTACAATTCCCTTTTTCATCGTATTTTATATAACCTCACATTTACCCTGTTTAACAGATTGATGATTGGGACTTTGTCCCTTTATGCATACTTCTGCTTCTAACTGAGAGTCTTGCTCTGGTCAAGATCAAGCTTTCCCTTCCACTTGGGTCTATCTAATGCAAGGAAGCAGTTCCTTGGTATCCATGTGCAAAATCCATTTCCATAAAGGGTCAAGGGGGAGCTCCTGATGCTGGCTCACAGAGTGGCCTTCCTCTGTGATGCAGTTCCCCGTGTTTAGGTAGTCTCTTGATTCTCTCTCCCTAGATAATCTTTTTGATGATTATTGATTGGATGGGGACCATATTCCTATCAAAAGAGATAGTCACCAAACTCCCTTATGATGTTTTGTGCCTCCCTTGTAGACTGAATCACCAGCCATAACTCAGCAACTCTGGCAGCCTCCGGCTTGTTCTTAGTTCTTCCATTTTTGATGAAAGAACCAAAAGCAGCCAAGGTATCATTTTCTTGTCCGATCTCCTTTCAGTGTGAATTTCTTTTATAATGTCCATGTAACTCATCCTTGGCCTCAGATGTACCAATTCCGAATCCCACAGATATATTTTCTTTTTGTCAATGACCGAAGCACGTTAGCAACCTTCCCCCAAGGATGGCCACGAAACCCAGCGGACAGCAATTGTTCCCAAAGCCACAGCCATTATTAAAACTTTAGAGTCAAGGGTAATTTAAAAAATCTTATACACAGGCCAATTCCATAAATTTTATATGATCAGATAATTGAAAGAACTCACAAGACTCTTCGGATGTACTTATGTAAGGTTCTTCTTGTTAGTGCCATTGAGTCGATTCCAACTCCCAGTGACCCCGTGTACAGCAGAGTGGAACCCTGCCCAGTCTTTTTGCTCCATCCCCCCACCCTCCAGCGCTATATCAGACAATGCTCCGCTGCTATTCAGAGAGTTTTCATGGCCAATTTTTTCGGAAGTGGGTGGCCAGGTCCTTCTTCCTAGGTGGTCTTAGTCTGGAAGCTCCGCTGAAACCTGTCTACCATGGGTGACCCTGCTGGTATTTGAAACACCAGTGGCGTAGCTTTCAGCATCACAGCAACAGGCAGCTGCCACTGTATGACAACTGACAAACAGGTGGTGTGGTTCCCTGACCGAGAAGAAAACCCAGGCCGCAACAGTGAGAGCACCAAATCTTAACCACTAGACCACCAGGGCTGTGAGGTATAGCAGGAGAAAAAAAGTGCAGAGAAAGCATCAGGGGCCTGAGACACTTCCAGAACTCCCTAGGGCCCTTTTTCAGTTTCACAGGTTACTCGTTATTTTTTAATTATCAGCCACCAAGATATGTGCAAGGAATATTGGTTTCAGATAAGTCCAGGTAAGATAAATAGCAGGATGTTTTATACCCCACTTGTGGTGTAGCCAATCCAGGCTGTGTAACTGGTTAAATGAGATGTAAATCATCAGTCTATACATCTAGAAACAATGAAGACAAGGTCGCCCTTAGGCACTGGCAAGAGAGTTTCAAACTTTAAGCAGAACATTGTAAATTACTAGCTGGCCCATCATGTCTTCTCTTAGCCAAGGGTCAGTAGTCAGCTTCCAGGGTCCCTGAAGATAAACATGGAGCTGTTCAGTCCAACAGTAAGGTAACTCTTCACCTAAGTATTCCTTCTTCCAGTCTCCGAAAAGTTTGTGTAAGAGTGTACTAATTCTTCCTTAAATATTTAGAAAAATTTGCCATCCATACCTGGATTTTTCCCTCCTCCCCTCCAAGGAAAGGCTTATGATTACAAATTCAATAACTTAAGTTGATAGAGGATTGTTAGATTTTTTATTTCTTCGTGTTACTTTTGACAAGTTGAGTTTTTAAGGATTTCCCATTTAATCAAAATTTTCAAATTTATTGAGATAGAGTAGTTCATAATGCTCTCATTATAAAGAAAAGTTTTTTTCATTGATGATACAGATAATTTGTTTTGTATTCTTTTATTTTCTTAGCCCTACTAGTAGATGATCAATTTTTTAAATTATTTTATGGAAGCCATAGTAGTTAATAACATTGTTAAATTTCAGTTGTACATTGTTATTTATCAGTCACCATATATATGTGCCCCTTTATCCCTTATGCCCAGCCCCCAACCCTCTTCCTCACCAGTAACCACTAATCTGTTCTCTTCGTGCAGGTGTTTGTTTATCATCCACATATGAGTGAAATCATGTGGTGCTTGCCTTTCTCTGTCTGGCTTAATTTGCTTAACATAATACCCTCAAGGTCCATCTATGTTGATGCAAATGGGACAATTTTGTCTTTTTTTATGGCTGGGTAGTATTCTATTGTATATATATACCACATCTTTTTTATCCAATCATCAGTAGATGGGCACTTGGGTTGCTTCCATGTCTTGGCTATTGTAAACAGTGCTGCAATGAACATAGGGGTGCATGAGTCTCTTTGAATTGTTGATTTCAAGTTCTTTGGATAAATACCCAATAGTAGGATGGGTGGGTCATATGGTAGTTGTATTTTTAATTTTTTGAGAAATCTCCATACTGTTTTCTATAGTGGCTGCACCAGTTTGCATTCCCACCAGCAGTGTATGAGGGTTCCCTTTTCTCCACGTCCACTCCAATATTTGTTATTTTTTGTCTTGGTGATTATAGCCGTTCTAAAGAGTGTAAGGTGATATCTCATTCTAGTTTTTTTTTTAATGTTTATTGGCCATTTGCACATTATTTTGTGTGTGTGTGACTGGGTTTTTTTTCAGTAATTTCATTGGGATTATAATGGTTTATAACCTTGTGTAATTTTGGGTGTACATTATTGTTTATCAATTCCTGAATACACTTCACTGTGCTCACACCCAGTTGTCAAATTTTTATCCATCACCATACATATGTGCCCCTTTGTCCCTTTTGCCCACCCTCCCAACCTTTTCCCCTCTGGTAGCCGCTAATATGTTCTCTTTATCCATGTATTTGTTATCTTCCACACATAAGTGAAGTCATGCAGTCTTTGTCTTTCTCTGTCTAGCTTATTTTGCTTAACATCATACCCTCAAGGTCCATCCGTATTGTTGCAAATGGGACAATTTTTGTTTTTCATGGCTGAGTAGTATTCCATTGTATATATACATATCACATCTCCTTTATCCATTCATCTGTAGAAGGGCGCTTGGGTTGCTTCCACAGCTTGGCTATTGTGAATAATGCTGCAATGAACATAGGGGTGCATGAGTCTCTTTTTTTTTTTTTAAGATTTTATTTTTTTCCTTTTTCTCCCCAAAGCCCCCCAGCACACAGCTGTACACTCTCCGTTGTGGGTCCCTCCAGTTGTGGCATGTGGGACGCCACCTCAGCGTGGCTTGATGAGCAGTGCCATGTCCGCGCCCAGGATTCGAACCAACGAAACACTGGGCCACCAGCAGCGGAGTGCGTGAACCTAACCACTCGGCCACGGGGACAGCCCCTGCATGAGTCTCTTTGAATTGTTGATTTCAAGTTCTTTGGGTAGATACCCAGTAGTGGGATAGCTGGGTCATATTATATTTCTATTTTTAATTTTTTGAGAAATCTCCATACTGTTTTCCATAGTGGCTGCACCAGTTTGCATTCCCACCAGCAGTGTATGAGTGTTCCATTTCCACATCCTCTTCAACATTTGTTGGTTTTTGTCTTGGTTATTATAGCCATTCTGACCAGTGTAAGGTGATATTTCATTGTAGCTTTGATTTGCACTTCCCTATTACTGAGATTGAACATCATTTCATGTGTTTATTGGTCATTTGTATATCTTCCTTGAAACAATGTCTGTGCAAATCCTCTGCCCATTTTTTGATAGGGTTGTTTGTTTTTTTTGTTGTTACTGAGTTGTATGGGTTCTTTATATACTTTGGAGATCAATCCCTTCTCTGATAAATGATTTGCAAACATTTTCTCCCAGTTGGTGGGTTGTCTTTCTGTTTTTTAATGGGTTCCTTTGCTTTGCAGAAGCTTTTTGGTCTGATGTAGCCTCATTTGTTAAATTTTTCTTTTGTTTCCCTTGCCTGAGTAGACATGGTATTCAAAAAGATGTTGCTAAGACCAATGTCAAAGAGTGTACTGCCTATACTTTCTTCTAGGAGTTTTATGGTTTCAGGTCTTACATTCAAATCTTTAATCCACTTTGAGTTAACTTTTCTGTATGGTACAAGATAATGGTCTGCTTTCATTCTTTTGCATGTGGCTGTCCAGTTTTCCCAACACCATTTGTTGAAGAGACTTTCCTTTCTCCATTGTGTGTTCTTGGCTCCTTTGTCAAAGATTAACTGTCCATAGATCTGTGGTTTTATTTCTGGACTTTCAATTCTGATCCACTGATCTGTGTGTCTGTCTTTGTATCAGTACCATGTTGTTTTGATTACTATAGCTTTGTAGTATGTTTTGAAATCAGGGATTGTGATGCCTCCAGCTTTGCTCTTTTTTCTCAGGATTGCTTTGGCTATTTGGAGTCTTTTGTTGTTACATTTAAATTTTTGGATTCTTTGTTCTATTTCTGGGAAGAATGTCATTGGGATTCTAATTGGGATTGCAATGAATCTATAGATTGCTTTGGGTAGCATGGACATTTTAACTATGTTTATTCTTCCGACCCATGAACATGGAATATCTTTCCATTTCTTTACGTCTTCTTCAATTTCTTTCAATAATGTCTAGTAGTTTTCAATGTATAGGTCTTTCATCTCTTTGGTTAGGTTTATTCCTACGTTTCCATGTGCACTTAAGAAGAATGTATATCCCACTGTTTTCAGATGGAATGTTCCATATATACCTATTAAGTCCATGTGATCAAATGTTTCATTTAAATCTACTATTTCCTTGTTGACATTTTGTCTGGATGATCTATCCATTGATGTGAGTGGGGTGTTGAGGTCCCCTACTATTTTTGTGTTGCTGTTAATTTCTCCCTTTAGGTCTGTTAGTAATTGCTTTGTGTACTTCTGTGCCTCTGTTTTAGGTGGGTGTATATTAATAAGTGTTACGTCCTCTTGGTGGAATGTCCCTTTTATCATTATGTACTGCCCCTCTTTGTCTCTCATTTTCTTTTTTAACTTGAAGTCTGCTTTGTCTGATAAAAGTATGTCAACATCTGATTTGTTTTGTTGACCATTAGCTTGGAGTATTTTCTTCGATCCCTTCGCTCTAAGCCTATGTTTGTCTTTGCAGCTGAGATGGGTTTCCTGGAGGCAGCACATTGTTAGGTCTTGCTTTTTAATCCATCCAGCTACTTGATGTCTTTTGATTGGAGAATTCAGTCTATTTACATTTAGAGTGCTTACTGATATAAGAGGGCTTAATGCTGCCACTTTTTCTCTTGTTTTCTGGTTGTTCTATGTTTCCATTATTTCTCTTCCTTTGTATTTCTGACTGCCATTTAATTTTGATGGTTTTCTGAGGGGGTTTTCTAAGTTTTCTCTCTTTTTGTGAATCATGGCTCTGCTCTGATTTCTTTTTAGTGGTTACTGCGAGGATTCTATGAAAGATACTGGAGATGAGATAGTCCATTTTCTCATAGCATCTTGTCTCCACTAACCTAGGCAGGTTCTTTCCCTTTCCTCTCCCCTTCTCAGTAATTCTGTTACAAATTGTTCTGTTTCTTAATATTGTGTGTTTGTGGGTAAGTTGAAGTGTTTATCATTACTTTTGACGCTTTCTTTCCCCTTCTCTTTTAAGTTGTAATTGAGTCTGTGCCTCCCTATTCTGGTAGAGAGCTGCAGGTTTCTAATCATGTCAGTCTATTTATCTCCTTGCTCATAGCTTTGTAGACTTTTGCCTTTTTGTTGCTGGTGTGAGGACATCTTTAATTATTTCTTGTAGGGGAGGTCTAGCGGCCATGAACTCCCTCAGCTATTGTTTGTCTGGGAAAGCTTTTATCTCTGCATCATATCTGAAGGAAAGTTTCACTGGATAGAGTATTCTTGGCTGAAAGTTTTTGTCTTTCAGTATTTTGAATATATCATTCCATTCTCTCCTAGCCTGTAGTGTTTCTGCCAAGAAATCTGCTGGAAGCCTGATAGGATTTCCCTTGTAGGTTATTTTCTTCTGCCTTACTGCTCCTAATATTTTTTCTTTATGATTAACTTTTTCCATTTTTACTATTATATGCCTTGGAGAAGTTCTTTTAGCATTGATGAATTTGAGCATTCTATTAGCTTCGGTTATTTGTAAATCCTGAACCCATCCCCAAGTTTAGGAAGTTCTCAGCAATTATTTCTTTGAGCAAGCTCTCTGCTCCTTTCTCCCTCTCTTTTCCCTGTGGAATACTTATAATTTTTATGTTGCATTTCCTATTGAGTTGGATATTTCTCAAAGGATTTCTTAATTTGTTTTTAGTCTTAGTTCTCTCTCCTCCTCTATCTGTAGCATTTCTATATTTCTGTACTCTAAATTACTATGTCCTCTATAATAGCTGTTTTTTAAGGTCTCCAGATTTTTCTTTATCTCATTCATTGTGTTTTTCATCTCCAACATTTCTGATTGAGTTTTTTAAATAGTTTCAATCTCTTTTGTGAAGAATTAACTCTGTTCGTTAATTTTATTCCTGAGATCATTAAGCTGTATTTATGTTTTCTTATAACTAGTTGAGTTTCTTTATCATTATTATTTTGAAGTCTCTATCATTTAGATTGCAAATTTCTGTGACTTCAGGATTGATTTCTGGGTACTTGTCATTTTCCTTCTGGTCTGGAGTGTTAATACACTTCTTCATGCTCTTTGATGGGGTGGACTTTTGCCATCACATAGTGGTAAAATCTGGTGGCAGATTCCACCTGTCCCTACTGTGGGGGGGTGGGGGAGTAGGAGCTGTGTTTTATGAGCCCTCTGCAAGCCCTGGCACATGTGCCTGTCCATTGGAAGCTATGCCTACAGGCCCCTCTGCATTTGCCCGTTGGCTGCTGCTGCTTCACACACGTATTTGCTGGTGCTCTGGTGGGGACTCCCTGCTCTGGCTGACCAGCTGAGCTGGTACATCAGACAAGAGGCAGGGAGAGGCTCTTTCTTTCCCATGCACAGCCCCACATGCCTCCTCTCTGCATGCACTGTCTGCCCACCTTGGATTCTCGGTTTGGTGTGGATGCTCCCACCATTGATTAGCCATCTCAGTGTGCAGCATTCCCACAGGCATGGAGGCCAAGTGTTCCCACAGAGGGCTGTGTTTTCCCTCTTCTCCTTTCAGAGTCCCACACCAGCTGCCACGTGAGGTCCCACACCCTAGTTTGCTGCCACTCAGGAGAGAGAGGAGATCCCCTTACCTCCTTCAACTGCCTCCAGGGAGGGGTCCAGCACCCCCACCTTCAGACATATGGCTGTGTGGATCTCTCAGGCATGTGTTGTGTTGTGTGAATGCCCTCTGTTGGTTTATGAGTGTCCTTTTTGTTGTATTTTAGGGGAGAGAGACTAAGGGAAGAACTCACTCTGCCATGTTGCTGATGTCAGTCCTCCCTCGATTGTCAGTTTTTACTATTTTTTTTAAAGAATGAAATTCTGGCCCCATTGGTTTTTCTCTTTGGGGCTACTATCTTTCTCTATTGGGTTAAATTTGCTGTTCTCTATCTAGCTTCCTAAGATAGAAACTTCAATCACTGATTTGCAACCTTTTTTCTTTTTTAATATATGCATTGGAGCTATAAATTGCCCTCTAATATTTACTTTAGATATAGTAACAAGCTTGATATGTTGTATTTTCATTATCATTAAGGAATAATATTTTCTGATTTTCCATTTTGTTATCTTTTTGCCTCATTTCTTATTTAGGATTGCATTATATAATTTCCAAACGTTTATAGAAACACATACACATATCTATATACATCTATATACCTGCACACATTCATCCTTATATTTTAAAAATTCTTTCATTTTAATAAATTTAATTTTATTTCCTTTTAGGCCCAAAATGATTAAATTAGCTAATGGTTTGCATATTTTTAAATATTTATTTAGAAAAGAGTGTAGTTTGATTAATTAGATCTACTGTTTTTCTATTTTCCACTCATTAATTTTTGCTTTTCATTCTTTTGTCTCTTTGTTTTGGCTTTCTTTCTGGCTTATTTTGTTATTATTTTTCTAGCTTTCTATGCTGGAAATTTAATTTTTATTCTTTACTTTTTTCTGATGAAAAGTATTTCTTGAAAGAGGTCATCAAGAAGACATGACCACCCATTGACCCTTAAGCTAGCCCAGGCAATCAGAGCCTCCTTACCCTCTCCACTGTCCTTGGAAAGTACATTCTGCCCACTGTTCCCACAGTGGGAGCCATTTTCAAGGACAGTGCCTTGAGAGAGCAATGTGTTGTTGAGACTGTCTGGATGCTTTATGCTACTGAATCCCATTAGGGCCTCTGTATAAATTTCTAAGATTCTGGCAGGTGGCTGTGGAGATATGCTCATCTTGTGGTTGCCCAAGACAAGCCTCATGTGTAAATTCCTTTGTTTGTTAAACCTGCCACCTACCAGTTGGAGTAGTCTTCCTCTCTCTTTGGTCTCACCTTGCCCTCTTTCATGGGGGCCTGTTTCAGATTTCACCCAAAAATCTCCTAAGTTTGTGAACCAACAGTATTTAAGGCCATGAAGTTTACTTATTTAAATATGTAGTATCTTATTATCATTATATTTTATAAAATTTCAACTTCAGTTTTTATTTCCCTTTCCACTCAAGAGATGTTTAATACAAGGTTATTCAATTTCCAAGTGGAATGCCTTTTTAAATTTTGCTACTAATTCCTACTTTTACTGTATTATTTTTTGATAATGTTGTTTATAACATTTTTATTTTATATAGAACTTAGTGATTGTTTTTGTGACCTAATATAGCATCAATATTTCTGACTGGTTCATGTGTGTTAAAGAAGGTGTATGCTCTATTATCACAGTGTAAAGTTATTTATATTGACATAAATTCAGACTTACAGAAAAGTTGCAAGAATACTTGTACATATGCAAAATAAAAACACACACCTCCTGAATTATATATATATTACCTTGTTGATTATTTTTAAATAGATAGAGCTATATATAATAACTATATTTTTATGTATCTATATCTATGTATAGTACCTTCTTAATTATGCTGTTCAGACCTTCTATATCCTCACTATGTCTTGTCCAGTTCCTCTGTCTTGCACTGAAGGTGGTGTGTTAAAGTACCCCACTATTATAGTGCTCCTGTTTATGTTATCTTGCATGTCTGTAATTTTTGTTTTATAAAAGTGGTTGCTGGGTTTTTGGTGAAGAGATATCATAATTGTTATAAATTCTTTATATATTTAACTCTTTTTCTTTGAATTATAATTTTTCCTGACATCAGTTATTGCTACATATGATTTCTAATCTCCAATTACCTGATATATTTTTGCCACTCTTTCATTCCTGCTATCAGAAATTTGTGTCTTCTGTTGTTTTTCTTCATGATAAGTTTAGCTAGAAGTGAGCAATATTATTAGTCTTTCCAAAGAACTAGCTTCTAGTTTCATTGAATTTCTCCATTGTTTTTTCTTTATTTTTTTATTCTAGCCTTTATCTTTATTTTCATCTACTTTTCTTTCACCTACTTACTCTTTGTTTAATTTGCTCCTATTTTTCTAGTTACACAAGGTGGGAGCTTAGATGATTAATTTTAGATTTTTCTCTTCTTATATTAGGACATAAAACAATAAATAGTCTTCTAAGTACTGTTAGCTGCTTCCAACAAATTTTGATATGTTGCATTTCATTTTTATTATTTCAGAATATCTTTCTTTTTAATATTTTCTTTGAAATAAGAATTATTAGAAGTATGGTGTCTAATTTCCAGTTCTTTGGGAATTTCCCAGATATATCCCTATTATTAATTTCAACTTAATTCCCTTTTGGTCAAAGTGCATTTTAAAAATATTTTTAATTTGGGGCTGGCCCCGTGGCCGAGTGGTCAAGTCTGTGCGCTCCGCTGCAGGTGGCCCAGTGTTTCGTTGGTTCGAATCCTGGACACGGACATGGCACTGCTCATCAAACCACGCTGAGGCAGCGTCCCACATGCTACAACTAGAAGGACCCACAACGAAGAATATACAATTATGTACTGAGGGGCTTTGGGGAGAAAAAGGAAAAAATAAAAATCTTTAAAAAAAAATATTTTTAATTCACTAAATTTATTGAGATTTGTTTTATGGTTCAATATAAATCTATCATGGTGAATATCTATGTTCATTTATTTTTTTTAACCTTTTTTTTTTTTTTTTTGCCTGGAATGTTCAATAAGGGACAATTAGTTCAGCTTGATTGTATTGTTCAAATCTCCTATATGCTTACTTTTTGTCTAATCATTTTATCAATGACTGAGATAAAAATGTTGAAATCTCCAAGTATAAGTGAAGATTTGTTAATTGATCTCTTCAGTTCTGTTTTTCATTCATGAGTTTTAAAGTTCTGTTATTAGGCCTGTATAAATTTAGATTTATCATATCTTTGAAAGAATTAACCCCTATATTATTATGAAATATTCTTCTTTATCTCCGGCAATAATTCTTGTCCTGAAGTCTAGTTTGTGTCCTATTAATATAGCCATTCCAGACTTCCCATGAGTAGTGTTTCCATGGTATATCTTTGCCCATTGTTTTAGTTTTCATCTTTGAGTCTTTAAATTTAAAGTGGGCTTTCTTTTTTTGTTGGTAGCATATATTTATGTCACACTTTTAAAATTAAGTCTGGAAATCTCTCTTATAGTTAGTGTTTTGATAATTTGTATTTGGTGTAATTATTGAAATGGTTGGTTGAGAGCTACCATATTTTTTTTATTTCCCATCTACTCACTCTTATCTTTTGTCTCTGTTCTTGTAATTTTTTTACTGATTTTATACTTTTAGTATTCCACTTTATCTATACTATTGCTATATTAGCTACATCTCTTATTTGTTTATTTTTAGTGGCTGCTCTAGGGTTTGACAATACATATCCTTAACAACTATTTTTTTTTTTTTTTGCAGTACACCAAACTCTCTCAGCTCTTTTTGTTTTCCTGAGAAGTGTTTATTTTGTCTTCGTTTTTGGTAGATATTTTTCCTTGGTTAGAAGTCTAAGTGGATTAATTTCTTTCCCTACTACAACAATGTGGCTTCATTGGCTATTGGCTTGTATGTTTTCTGGTATGGAATTTACCTGGCTTTTTTATAGTTGTTGTAGTAGACATTAGATCTGACACAATCTGCTACGTTAGAAACACCTAAAAAACTTCTATTCCAAGTTCATAGGTCTGTTAACATTTGTAAAAGGGCACAGGACTCAAAACTGAGTTGCTCAATCATCTGTAAATCATTTATGCATGAGAAAACAGAGAACCAAAGCAAATGAATTGCAGTATACACTGACTAATGTGATTTCTGAAAATTTAATTATAGCAAAGATACAAAATGCCTTACCATGCTGTTTAAGCCTCTACTGTTTTGTAAGAGAATTATTTTTGTAGCGTTAATATTATGCCTTAATATTTAATTAAAAGTATAATTGTTATAATTATCCCAATCATGTGGTATAAGCTATCATGGGACTCATGTTATATTTTACACAGAATGCTGAAATGAGTCTTCATGCCAAAAGAAGAGCAAGTTCCAGGGTAAAGGCAGGGATGGCATTGACTGAGCAGATCACCCAGTCATAGCCAAGTCAGAGAGGTGGATGGATAGAGAGATACATATAGATGGATGCAGAGATAGGTAGATAGATAGATAGGTAGATAGATAGATAGATAGATAATGGATAGGTAAATAGATGATAGAAGATAGACAGATTATAGATACACAATAAATGATGGATAAATAGCTAGATAGATAATAGATGATAGATATATAGACAGATAAATTAATAGAGAAATAATTGATAGATAATAAATAATGGATAGCTAGCTAGAGAGATAATAGATAGATGATAGATAGCTGGTAGATGAATAGTTACCTTTGTACCTGGTCAAACTGGTAAGTGTACAGGTACTATACTTTAAAAGCATTACAGCTCTCATTTAGGTCCATGTTGGATTCTGGCCTGATTGTTATACTATCTGCCAAACATAAAAATTAAATATTAATTCCAGTTATTTCCTAGACCTCTTTCAGGTTTATGATAAAAATAAAAACAAAACCAAAAAACATAAAACAGGTGATCAATTTAGAGCATAATCTTCAATTATCAATTGGCTAAAGCAGAAGGCTAACCCTTTGTGTCATTCGGGAAAGAGGTTGGAATTTGGAAACCCAGGTCATCTGAGATTGGGTTGGCTTCTTTCCGGGTACATGGCTGAGAGGAAATTCCATAAGCCTACTGAGTCTAGTGTCCTCTTAATCCTACTTAACCACTAGATTATATGGGATTGAAATGAGAAACTGCAAGTGGAAGCTTTTTTAAACTGTAAAGTTCTTTACAGTAATTATCTTTAGAAGCAGAATGCCATAAGTAACACTGTACAATGTGTGAAGTTGACTAAACAAAGTGGCTTTTTAATAATTCCTAAAATCTTCATTGGTAAAGAGGTCACAACCCAGTAACTCTCTAGTCTATTCTTCAAGAACAAGAATCCCATACAATAAACTATTCTCATTTTTACCAGAATTTCCATGCCCTTGACACCTCTAATACCATATGGTGTGTAGATTGTAAGGCTAAAGTGGCAAGACTGCAGTACACGCTGGACCTGCTGTGAAGTCCCTTTCTGCTCCAGGTCCCACTCAGTGATGGCGTCCTTCTCTGTCAGGCAGTGTGTGGGCTGGAGTAATATTACTAGGTGTTGAATGTGTGGCCTCCAGAATCCAAAGAGACATACCAGATAGTGTTCTTTCTTCTTATTGATAGGAGATGCAAGACGTGGTAATTTGTCCTTTACTTTAGAGGAGATAAGCGGAGCACTCCTGACCACTGGACCCATAAAACCTTCACTGAAGTGATGGGTTCCAGAATCTTTACAGGATTTCTCTCTTACTCTCTGTAGCTTGTGTGTCTTACCAAGGTTATTGGTGTACTAGTCATCTCTCACTTGTCCTGACTGATCAGCATGATGTCATTGATGCATCACTATGATGTTCTGTGGGAAGTCCTGGCAGTCCAGATCTCTTAAGGCTATAACAGAAGCAGGAAAGTTAACATAGCCCTGATGCAAAACTATAAAAGAATATTATTGTGTAGTTTACCTGAAGGTGAACTGTTTTTCATACTCTTTTCTAATCAGAATAGAAAAGAAGGCATCTGGCTAATCATTGGTTGAATATCATGGACCTACTCTAAGAAGAAATATCATGTCTGACAAAGCAGTGGTGCTTGGGATCACTACCTGTTTGAGCTTACAACACTCTGCTCATTCTCCAGAATCCATCTGGTTTCTGGAGGGATGAGACTGACAAATTAAATGAATATGAGATAGGTACCACTCCTTTTGTATTCTTTATGATATTAAAGGTCTCTACTTTCTCCCTCCTCAAGATGCAATATTGTTCTTGATTAAATGTCTTGGCTGGAGCTCAGGTTGAAGGATTTGTCGGAGATGTCCACTTCCCCTTCCCCATTATGCGAGTTCTTACACCACAGACCAAGGACCCCATGTGGAGGTTATTCCAAATACTAAGTACATTCAATTCTAACGATATACTTGGTGATAGAGAAATTAACAGTAGGTATGTTCTTAGATCCAGTGGGACCACATGAAGTTAGATTTTAACTAAAACTCCACTTATTCCTTTGGCTCCATACCCCCATTCTAAGAGTGGGGCCAGAGTGACATTTTGGTTTTCTAGGTATCAATATTCACTTAGACCCTATGCCAAACAGCCCTTGTCTGAAGATTTTTCTTTCTCCAGTACACAGTCATCCAAGTAAATGGCTATAGGTAGCTTTGAGTAAGGACTGGGGAAACCTCATAGTAAATACTTGTCAAGATGTTGCAGGATCCTTCCTTCCAGCCACTTCCTCAGACAATAGATTCTGGTTATAAAAATTAACTCAGGCATGGGAACAAGGGATAATAACTTTTTATTGGGGTGATGGTGATTGCCCTCAGCCTCTTACTCTACATTCTGGAATTTTTATGGTTCTAGGTATTAAGCAGCACCTAGTAGGCTGCCTATCTATTTTGCCCCTATATGATGGTAAGATTTCTACATTCCACTTATGTGGTAAAACATTGCTTCTAGGTGGACTGTGTAAAGTTAAGTGTGTTTTGGTAATTTCTGGAGCAATCACTAAAATAGCTATACAAACATGTATAGTTTAAAAACGGAATGGGTAAATTAAAGTGGAATACTAAAAAGTGTTCAAATAACCCAAAAGAAGGCAGGAAATGGGGAACAGAAGAATGAAAACTAGAGAGAACAAACAGAAAACAAATAACAAAATGGCTGACCTGAATCCAAAAATATCAATAGTCACATTAAATGTAACTGGTCTAAACACACCAATTAAAAGACATTGTCAGATTGGATTTAAACAAAACAATAAAAAAAAAAGTGATTCTGCTATAGGTTGCCTAACAGAAGTTCAATTCAAATATAAAGGTATAGGTAGTTGAAAATAGAAGGATAGAAAAAATATACCATGAAAACACTAATCAAAAGAAAGTAGGAATGGCTATATTGCGTTAATGGCTATGTTCTCCTCAGAGCACAGAAAGTTACCAGGGATAAAGACGGACATTGCATAATGATTATAAGGTCAATTCTCCAAGAAGACATAACAATCCTGTATGTGTATGCATCTAACACCACAGCTTCAAATTACACAAGGCAAAATCTGTTAGATCTGAAAGCAAATATAGAAAAATCTCCAATTCTTGTTAAAATCTTCAATAGTCCTCTCTCAGTAATCAACAGAACTAGTGGACAGAAAATTAGCAAAAATATAGAAAAATTAAACAACACCATCAACCAACTAGATGTCATAGATATTTATACAATACTCTACTCACTCAGTGGGAGAATATACCTGTTTTCAAGTGCATATGGAATATTCTCCAAAATAGATCATACCCTGGATCATAAAACAAATTTATATACAAAATAAATTTTCTGACCACAATAGACTTAAACTAGAAATCAGTACCCAAAGATTACAGGAAAATCTCCAGACACTTGGGAATCAAGCAACACACTTCTAAATAATTTATGGGCCAAAAAGGAAGTCTCAAGGGAGAACGGAAAATGTTCTGAACTTAATAAAAGTGATAAACAGAGAAATGAAAATCCTGATTATCAAAGTGAGAATGTCATTCAGGCAGTCTAGAGCTCTGTGTAGAGAGAAGAGCTTTTCTCTGATTAAACAGTTTACTTTGTCATGGTTTAAAGACAGTGCTTTAAATTTTGATATTAGCCACAATCATACTGGATATAATAGAGAAAAGTTTATGTATACTGCATTTTCCCCATAAGATTGCTCTCTATAAGATGATATGGCCAGGCAACCAAGTACAAATGCCACTGCTCCTCAGGAACTGGCTGAATGTCAATAACAGACAAACAGTCCAAGAGTGATCACGTGAATGTGCAGTTTGGCAGGGCCAACAGACTTGAGATCATAGCTTCTCTTCTGAAAGCAGTCTTCACAGGAACTTTTCACAAAAGTCAAACAGTTAAAGCAAATTCTAGAGATATGGACCAGGAAAAAATGTGAATTGTTTTCTTATAATTAAGGAGACCAGTGGAGAAACTGTGCTTCTAGATTCCTTGCTTCAAGTTTCTCAAAAGTAAGTTCATTATATTTTTCTCTGATTTATTTTGGGAGTTTTCTTTTTATTTATATCACAAAATTGTGAATGAGGCTTTAGGAATTGAATTCAAACCATCTGTGGGGAAATTATTTTGAGTAATGGGCTATTTTGATGTTTTTGGATACCTGATGTTTAACATTATAAAGATGAAAGAGTTGAGTTAAAACACAAGTTTTAAAAAATTATGCAACTATTAAATGGTTTTAAGCCAGGAATTGAGTGTAGGAATAACTGAAATTTGCTAAGAAATTGGTTGTGAAGACCTGAGAGTCTTGAGAATTGATTTGTAAATCTGGGTTATTTTTGAAGTTATAGTGATTTACTTCTATTGCAGAATAATTTGGGGCCTTTTTTTTTTCTGGCTTTGAGAACTGTTTACGAAAGCATTTACAGAAATATTTTTTACTGCCCCTATCTCTCACTCTCAGGCTATAAGAATTTTGGAAGTATAAGATGCTTTCCAGGATCTTTTCCTCTGCGCACAACATGTATTGAATCAGAATGTGAAATATGTGGCTTTTCCTTATCACGATATTATTTCAAATGCACATTATTTGTGGTAAACAGAACTTCCATGTTCCTATAGTGTTAGCATTTGTTCTGAATTTAACAGCCATATGAGAGGAGAAAAATCATAGTCATTATAATTTGAGACTATTTATTACATGTATAAAAAGGAATTCATGTGGTTATTAGTCTTTTGATAAACTACAGAACCTACATGAATTAAGGAAAAGCAAAGTAAGCAATACTAATTTTACAACGGAAAATCTAAGGAGTTGGAGCCAGACCAAAGTTTCCATGCTTTCATTGGTCTGTGGCTAATTCCACAGTAAGGAGATCACCCTCTTGGCCAGCTTACGCTCCTGTACAGCCGTGTACCTTTAAAAGTGTCTATGCTGAATTCTCTGCACTAGGAACAACCTTTGGGGATCCTCAGCCCCCTCTCCCTGGACAACATGACCTCATGCTTTCTTTCTTGGAACTGTCTTCCTCCCTCCAACTATCACGCCATGGGTTTTCTGACCTCTTTGTTCAGTCGGCTTCTACCTAGACTTGCCCTGCAGCCTCAGGGAGCAGCCATGTGTAGGTTCTTCCTCTAGCAATGCTCTCTAGCAAGGCCGTAGCGGCTAATATGCCTCCTGTTTGAAATGGCTTCTGGACACCTTACTTGAGTTTTGCCTCTAGGAAATAGTACAGCCCTGAGCATCATCCTCTTCTGTGAGTGGAATGAGAGCTTCAGGCAGCGGCACACCCACTCCCTACCACTACACAGGAGTTCATGGCAACCATGTGGTTTTTATCGCTGGCTAACAAGACATACACATAGAGGGAGGGGACCAGTTGCTCCAAATTCAGGACTTAAGAGCCAAATTCATGGCAGAGCTGCTGGCTCTATGCTCAAAAGTCTTGACCTATTCTTCCAAGTCACATCCCTGGCATGCTTCCCAGAAAACTGATGATTGTTCCAGAATCCCCTTACTTTCCATAATTCAGCTTAGATACACTATTTCCTCCTTCAGTGAAGTCCTTTCAAGAGCACTCAAGCCTCACAGTTTTCAGGAGAGGCTCAGCAAACCATATTTGTGTAGCACTGGTTGATTAGGGCTGTGGAAAGTGGTAGTATTATTGTTATGCAAGAAGGCATCTCTTTCTGGGAGGTATTTCAGAAGAGTCTTTGTTGCAATAAAATCTCTATATAAATTCCCTTACTAAATCATCACCACCACCATCAAGTTCACACGTACACACTCATGTATATGCTCTTTGTCCAAAGCTGCATATACTAAAACTATGATTTGCTGCTTCTACCAGGGGAAGGGTGTGGTCAACTGCTCTACTCTCACTCTGTTTGCTGGTGCAATGTCTATGGAAGAATAATGCTGCTCTCTGCAGGCAATTTTAGGCAAAGTACATAGTATGTTTTCACAGTGAACTAGTCCACACACAAGGCAAAGGGTTCTTAATCCAGCTAAAGCCTATCCAAGCCCAAGTCAGGTGGAGTTTCTACCCTCCATCGCAAGCACAAGCTCAAATGTATCACAGTAACCTGTACAATCTATTGGCAAATCTAATTAACCACAGGTGGTAAAAATAAATTTACTTTATGCCTTAAACTAAAGATTGAGCCGTATTTCCATATAATAATAACCAGAATGCTCAGAGTTGGAATTCAGCAGAGAAGTAAAGTATCTAGAAAGTCTTTGGTTGTATGAAGAGGATAGGGAAAATAAATGATGATAAGTTTTCATTAAAAAAAAGTTCCCCAGACAAGTCCAAAATTTAAGAGTAACCATTAAAGGATATAAATATCTCCTATATCTTTGTGACAGTAAAGAAAACATGGGGGCGGGGGGAAGAAAAGGATAAAGTCCAATAGAGGATAAGAATACGTACAAAACTAGAAGCAAAGAAAAAGCAGGTTTAACATGAGAATAAAACACAATGAAAGATTATCCCAAACAAAAATTTATACCTGGTTACCTTCACCTCTTAAAAATGGTATCCATCAGTTTGGATATCTAAAAATAAAGCAACTATGAATTTTCCATGCATTAAACAAACATTTAAAAATTTAGCAGAAGGTTAAAAATAAGAGGATGGGTAAAGCTATGTTAGGCAAATATTAAGCTAAAGAGACTTCACGTCTCCATGCTCTTATCAGAAATGAAGCAACCTACCATTAAAACACAATCAATAGAGCAATGTTTTATGCACCTAACCACTTACTTTGAACTCATGTAACCAGTTTAAATTCATGTACTAAAACCCCACAGAAATACAATAAGAAATTGGCAAACTTGTTATCAGAGTGTAAAATTTTAATAGAATTCTATCACGAAATTATTGATCTTGTAAATATAATATTAGAAAGGATGCTGAAGATTCAAAGAACACAATTTTAAAAATTAAATTCATATGGACAAAACAAACTAAAGCATCTTGTATGTGTATTTCAAGCATACATGCAATATTTCCAAATACTAAAATATGCTGCAGCACCAAGGAAGTCTCCAGGAATTTCAAAGAAGCAATATCTTACAGACCAGTAGCTCCTCTGACCACAGCATGGTTAAGTTGGAAATCAAAAATAAAACATTGCAACAACCAAAGAAACATCAATATTGTAGACGCTAAATAGAAAATCTAAAGCAATATATCTGTGGTCTATTGTTGCATTTACATTGCGTAGCAAAAAAAGAAAAATGCAACAAATAACATACCACAATAAGCATTTATAGCTGGGATACGTGGGGGGTGGCTCCTACGAGGCTCTGCTGATCCTAGATAAGCTTGTTCACATCTCTGGGGCCTGGCTGGTTATCATCTGATGTATCCTACTCTAAACTGAGATGACTTAGTTCTGTTTCAGGAGGCTTTCATCCTCCAGAAGCCATCCCAGTTATGCTCTTATAACTATGGCAGAGCCACAGGAGCAAGCAGACACACTCAAAGCCTTGTAAGGTCTAGGCTCAGAAGAGGCACATCATTACTCTCACCTCCTTCTACTGGTCAAACTTGTAGTCCCCCTTTGTGGAAGGAACTCCAAAGTTGCTAGACAAAAGGTGTGGACACAAGTAGAGGTGAAGAATTGGGGTCGCGGTGTTGAATAAGAGTGGTGAGAATGGGCACCCTTGTCTTGTTCCTGATCTTAAAGCTTTCAACTTTTCACCTTTGAGTATGATGTTAGCTGTGGGCTTGCCACATATTGTCTTTATTTTGTTGAGGTATGTTCCTTCTATATCTAATTTATTGAGAGTTTTTATTGTGAAAGGACATCATATTTTGTCAAACGCCTTTTCTGCATCTATTGAGATGACGTATTTTGTGCTTCTGTAGTATCAGTTGTAATGTCTCCCTTTTCATTTCTTATCTTATTTACTTGGGTCTTCTCTCTTTTTTTCTTACTCCAGCAAAGGTTTTGTCAATTTAGTTTATCTTTTCAAAAAGCCAGCTCTCAGTTTTCTTGATGTTTTCTATTGGGTTTCTGATCTCTATTTCATTCATTTTAGCTCTGATCTTTGTTATTTTTTTTCTTCTGATAACACTGGGCTGAGTTTGTTCTTTTTCTAGCTCCTTGAGGTGTAAAGTTAGGTTATTTTTTTGAGATATTTCTTTTTTTTGTTTTCTATTTTTTTCTTAATATATGCATTTATCACTATACACTTCCCTTTTAGAACTACTTTTTCACCTTCCCGTGTGTTGTGTTTCCATTTTCATTTGTTTTGAGATATTTGTTGATTTTCCTTTTGAGTTCTTCTTTGGCCCATTGGTTATTCAGGAATGTTTTATTTAGTTTCCACATATTTGTAAATTTTCCAGCTTTTCTCTTGTTGTTGATTTCTACTTTCATAACATTGTGGCGAGAAAAGATACTTGGTATGATTCCAATCACCTTAAATTTGCTAAGACTTGTTTTGTGGCCTATTACACAGTCTATCCTTGTATGTGTTGGGAGGTCTTGAATCTATGAGAGCTTCCTTTCCCTCCTTCGGTGATAGCCTATCTCTGCTTTGTATCAATGTTAGGCCCCTGCAGCAAACCTCAGCAGCAACTTATCTTTGCTCGGGAATGGGGGCAGGAAGCTTTCCCACCCCATTTTCAGTGGGAGACGGCTGTTACTTTTTATACGGTGCAAGGGTTGTGTCAAGGAGAAGGTAGTTTCTTTCCTCTCTCCCAGGGAGGTTGGTCGTTTGCTTCTACCCATCCCTTAGCAGCGGTATAAGTGTCTGGAACAGGAGTAGAGGTAGGGGTAGGAGCATTTACAGATGGTATCCCCCACCAGCAGCAGTTGGCTGTTGCTTCAACCCCTCCCCATGATGCAACAGCAGGTCTTTGTGTGGGATTTCTGTCCCTCCACAAGAAGGCCACAGATTTTGCTCTTAGGAAAATATATTCTGAGAAGTGGGCAGGTTTTGTGGCCTGTGAGCCACAGAGGAGTCTCTCAGGTCTCTTGCTTTGCCTCCATCTTTTTTATGACTACCAAGTGTGACGTAACGAAGAAGGGTTGGCAAATAAGTGTGGAGTCCCCTTGTGCCAAGACTCCCAGGGATTGTAAACGATCATGCTAGTATACACGGCTAGTCCACACTCAGCCTTTAAGGATTCATTAACATTTCAGCTGTTTTCTTCTTGCCTGCTTTTTCAGTGGCCATGTCTTCCTCCCATATTTACCAAAAGAGAAAGTGTTGTTGGGTCCCATCTATCCTTGGAGGAGACTTTCACCATTTGAAATTCGGTTCAGCTGGTTGCCTTGTGATCTCAGCTCTTTGGTGGGCTCAAGAAAAGTTATAGTTTTTCTGGTTTTCTCTCACTGTTAGGAGGGTAGCAACGTTTTCTTGAGACTTTATGCATCGTAAATGAAAGGAGAATCTAGGAAATAATAGAAAATGGCAATATCAAACATTGGTGAGGATATAGGGAAGATGAATTTTCATATACTTTTTACAATAATACAAATTGCTGCAATGATTTTGAGAATATATATATATATATATGTTCCTGGTGACTCTCCAATGCCTCTTTTTGGCAAACATAAATACATTCTCAAAGATGGGACCAAGAAATAAATATCATTTAAAAGTATAATCCTCTTTATAATCTGCCACGTTCTAAAGTCTGGTGAGTTTTCTATCTTAACATTCTAATTTTTCATAGAAAGAAAGTGAAAATTAAGGGGTTTTCTCCATGGGGGAAATTTTTTTGAGTCTTCCCACAACAAATCAGTATAGAGTTCAATGACTTCTGGAAATAGCAAAGATCCCATTGAAATGTCTTAGATAGACTAATTCCTAAAACTGACCATTTATTCAGGTTCTTTAACAAGCTAAATATAATAGCGATGTTAAGTTAGCGTACATGGATGTATTTATTTGTGGAAGCTAAGAGGGGTGTGTGTATGTATTGGTCCGGGTGCAATCAGGAGACAGAAACCACTCTATATTTTAAATAGAGAGAACTTAATGTATAGAATTATTAAACAATGACAGGAGAATAAGTATAAAGATAAACTGAGAACTCAAAAGGGCATCCTAGGCTGAGGGACGAACAAACTCAGATGGGAAGATAAGGTGTTGAAGAAGGTCTGTTTGAATAAGGTGTGGTTGCAGCCCACTGACTGAAGAGAAGCCCGAATGGTAAGCTATGGGCACAAGAACTGGAGTGCACTGTCTTTGCAATAGGAGAGCTGAGAGAAACAAAGCTCTGGGGAAAAGGCTCAAGCTTTCTGGGGCTCCTAAATACACTACTGCTCCCTGAGTCAAGACCTGGAGAAAACACACGATGAAACCTGCCCCATCCAGGCACTTTGCACTGGAGAAAACCATTTGGCCTGAGCAGTGGGAAAAACATACATTCTCTGGGAACGGACAATGAACCACTCTGATCCCAGGAAGGAGAACCTCTTCCTGCAATGTGTCTCCAATCCTCTCTACTGACAAAGCTTTACATCATGCCAGCTGGCAAAGAAAAATATTTAAAGGGACCAGATCCATTTTCAGAGAGCAGGCTGCCAAAAGTGAAATTGGAGCTGAGAGATAATAAATTGATAATTGGCACAGTGCATGACAAAAAAATGATGGAGTAAAGAGTTTGGAAGTAGGGGGAAAAGGGAGACAGGGGAGTAATAAAATGCTAACTTTGAAACAGTCAGATTCTAAGCATTCATTAGGAACGCTGGCGTTATCAGGTTACTCTTTTGTGTTTGCAGAATATTTCTTCTCATTAAGACCTTCATATTTACTTCATCTTCTCTCTTGATTTCTTATTAAACAGGGAAAAATGAGTAAGAGAGAGATAAGCGTGTGTCAACAAACCTGGGCCTTACTATGCAAGAACTTTCTTAAAAAATGGAGAATGAAAAGGGAGCCCTTACTGGTATGATTCGACATCTATGTCTCTTTATATTTATGATGGGGAAATCTATATTCCTTGCAAGGTATCTACACTTTGTTTATCTCCTCTCCAGAACAATAAAACACTTTTATGCAACAAAAGAAGCTGTTCCTCAGACCACAAATCTCTCTGAAGTTGTTTTCATTGAGACAAGCTCATAAATTGAGGTCTAAAACCACTGAACTGGTCAGCAAAAGAGAATCCAATAAATGTTTTAAAAGTCAATGGTCATACCTTTTATTAGTTTTCCCACTTATAGTTTCTTTGGTTAAGACACTGGTATTCTGAAGATATGGTGAATACATCAACCCACAGAAATACATTTTCTGGCATTTTCTTTTTTGGATCTCTTTCTCTTTTTCAAAATAAATCATTGTCTTCAAAAATGGTAGAAAATTTCGAAATGTAATTAGTGCCAAGAGAAATTAGCATTAGCTCTTATAACCTGACCATATAACAAAAATCCTCGTTAAACTTTGGTATCTTTTGAAAATAAGATAGATATAGCTAAGTAGTATTTTTAACCAAATTGGAATTTTACTGTATACATATTGTGAATTTTTTTCTACAATCACGAATTTAGGAAACAGAATGATTTCTTATTGGAAGTTTTCAAGTGACCAGTATTGATAACTAACCAAGACAATATTTTTAAGGTCGCCTGAATTCTGCTGAGTTTCTGATACCCAAATCTTGGCATGTAACCAATATATTATTAAGAAGTGAGAAAGTCCTTGGAACTGTCTCTTGTAACACACAAGCTTTCAGCAGAATTAAATACAGTGGGAGTAGGTCATCATAGTAATGTGAGCTGATAATAATTTAGGACAGCTTGCCACTGTTGCTTCTCATATTTTTATGATCAGTGCCTGCTTTATACTGGTTGTGGATCAATAAATTTGAGTTCCTTTTAATAGCTCATTGGAATCACCCAGACTGCTGAATTCTGTGCTGTACATATTTTAAACAGTCCATAATGTGGGATATATTGAAATTAGAAAAGTGAACAATGAGACAAACGGTATGACCAAATGATTGTGGATGACTAATTTGAAATCATAATTTTCTTTATTCTTTCTCTTGGATTTTGTAGGAATGGTTGAACTCGTTGCTCCTACTACTTTGTTTGTACCTATACCCTAATAATCATCAACTTAATGACTTTTCTTCACTGCCTACCATGGACCTGGGACGGGTAGATTCATTTAACGAATCTAAATTTGCTATTGCATACACACCTGTCACCAACACAACCCAACAGATAATGAATAAAGTAGCTTCAGCCTCCTTCATGAAAGGTGAGTTTTCTAGAAACCTAACAGGAATTTCTGATGTCAATGTTTGGCTCATTTGACTTGCAAATGCATTTAATTTTCATTTCAGTTGATAAACCATGCCAACTTTCACAATTTCTACATTATGTGAAATGTGAATATACTTTCCCTTTGTTGGAAGTAGGAGGCCATCACCTAATATCTAAGCAAAATTGAATACGTTTCCTGCCAAGCAAAAGATTACCACTTGCATTGATTGCATAGTCTCTCAACAAGGAAATCTGCTGATCTTGCACAGGGTTTAGGGAAGCATGGAATACACAGACTGATAGATTTTACAAAGCAGAAGTGTTTAGTGATTTGTTGACTTGTAGCCATGGAAGCATTGTTACTAGAATGAGACTGTTGCTGTAGTATTTGCTTGTTATTATAGACAAAAAACAACCAGTCTTTTCTTGAATTTAATTATAGGAATTTTATCCCCAGCTTTTACTACCAAAAAGATTGTCTTACTATATTTGAAGATGCTACTGATGAGTATTCTGTGCCTCAGATTTTCAACCTTCAGTGTGAAGGTACTTATCAATGAAAACTGAGCAGAGCGTTATTACTGTCAAGATCACTTCTGTAACAATTTTCTGAAATTAGAGCAGACGCAGCCTAGTGCAGAGGCAAGAGAACTGGGCTTAGAGTCAGAGAACATTTGATTAGAATTAGTTCTGCAACTGTGTCAGCATATGTTTTGCAAATCATTGACTTCTCGAAGCCTCCTTATCATCATATTCAAAGTAAGATTGCAATACTATATTTTTCATGAATATATCCATTGAGAGTGAGAGAATCCCAATGCAACTTGTCTTAAGGAAAAGGAGCATCTTTTGTCTAGCTTAAAGGAAAAAAGTATTAACGCACAACTGGATGGAGGTGTGTTGACAATAGAGGAAGACCTATGCCTATACTTCCCAAATCTATAGTATTGTATGCTGGCTTCATTCACAGATGGACTCTCCCTAAACAGAGGCAGAGTTGGTCTGCAAATTCGCCAGATTTATGCTTTACCACATAAGCAACTACAGTGGAAGGAGTACAGATCCTTCCCAAGAGTTCAAAATAATTTCAGAGATTATACCCATTGGAAAAAATGGCCTACTTTGGGTTAGTCTTGGTCTTGGTCCACCAAGAACTAATATCATTGGATAGGGGTATCGAGTATTGTCATTGCCCATTAGTTGGGTTCCCAGGTCACTTTATGAACCACATCCAAACCCCGTGGTTTGCATTCTGCTTTCTGCATTAATTTTAGGGTATTTACTAGAAGGACTGGATGCCAGGCAAATAAAAACAATAGTCATTCTTTACGAATATAAATGCATACTTCAAAGGGTAATCTATGGTCATTGCTCCGTAAATTGAGCTGAGTTATAATTTAAAGGAATCTTGGAGCTTGCACAATTTTGCGAATACACTAAAAACCGTGAAGTTGTGTGGTTAAAAAGAATGAATTTTGTGGCATGTGAATTACATCTCAATTTTAAAAAATAATATAAAAACATGACTTAGACGGTACCCAGTATTAATTTTAAGCACCATAATTCCCTATCAAGAATATTATTGTAAGGAGAACCTGTGGATCCTCCTCCACCCAGGCACTGGAAGTCTATATACTGTCTCTTCTTTTTTGTCAACCTCTGTTCATAATTCCACTCCAGCCTAGGTAGCCATCAATTTTGCGCTTAGATTCTGACCACTTAACTGGCTCCAGGATCCAGAAGTCCACCTCTCTGTAGTCAGTATTCAGGCACTTGCTTTTCGGAGTCTCTATGGCCACAGTTTCCAGACTATGTTGGACTCCTCCTTCCTGTCTATGCTTCACTGCACACTACTAGGCCAGGTGAATGTAAGCATCCCAAACTTACTTTCCCACATGACCTCACCAACCATCACACCATTATTTCCACTTGAATCCGAACGTCTGCACTATGCATCTTGCCTACAAAGACTGACTCCACTTCTGGTTCAAGATGGTAACCTGATCTGACCTGTCCACCTAAGATCCACGGTCCCAGTCTGTCCTGAGACATGTTTGCTCTCACCCTCTGTTTCACAGATGTCCTCCTGAGGGTCCCCATGTCATAAACTTGTGTTTTTCAACAACACCCGCATTAAAAGTCACAAGCAATTGTTATAATAAATATTCATTAAGTCACTACCGTGCAAGATCTTTACATAGAGTTTATGTTCACAATGAACGTGTTATTATTTTTGTTTTACAAATAAAGTAATTACCATTATGGTAATAAATATTCATTAAATGCTACCATGTGCTAGATTTTTACAGAGGCTTTATTCTATGGTAATGGAATATTATTCTGCAACAATAATATTATTCTCTATTATGTTTTTCTGTACTCTGTACTACTAATAGTATATATCACTAAGTTTATTTTACAAATATGGAAACTGAGGCACAAATGTTAAGTGAATTACTCATGATTGCACAGATTTGAGGAATAGAGTCCATAAAAAAAAAATTTCTATCAAAATACATGCTACCTATTCCCTCCACTTTTATCTTCAATATTCCCACCCCAACCTAGAGCTTTTCTTGTATTCCTTCTCATTTTTTCAGTCTTAATAATACATCTATATGGCGTTGAACACAATAGCTGCAAAAAAGAAGATTATTTTAGTGATATCAACATAATTACTTGACATATTTTATAAATTTTCTTTTTTTTCAGTATATTAACCATACTGTCAGGGTTGTTAAAGGAAAATGAAGTTATATAGTTATTTCCACCTGAAACAAACCAGTGTCTAGTGATTTAAATACATATATATATTTTTTACTGCCATTTTAGATTTATTGTAATGCTAATTCTTCTGTGCATAATTTAATTGGTATGGTATGATATCATATGTGATTGAAATCAGTTCAATAACTGCAACATATGAAAATAAAATAACTAATTTTAATGTATTATTTCTGATTGTATCTAGACAGAACTTTAGAAATTTCTCTCCCCAACCTTCATTCCGTGACTAACTCATAGTTAATACTTGATTTTGTTGTATTTCCATAAGGAACTCTAGTATAAGCAATTGAACATAAAACTTGAAGTTAGTCTCCTAGTAATTTACTAACAATGATATTCCCTTCCTGTAATGGCAGACAGAGAAGTCTTGGGACTGCCTGATGAAGAAAGTATCAAAGAATTAACAGCAAATTATCCTGAGGAAATAGTAAGAGTCATCTTTACTAACACATTCTCATATCATTTGAAATTCTTGCTGGGACACAGAATACCAACAAAGAAGGAACACAGGGACCATACAGGTAACTTTCCAGCTACGCAATTCCACTACTCTCTATTTCAATTATGTTATAAGCCATATGTGGCAATAGATGTTAGTGCAGCAAATTTATAAACCCTTATCTGCTATGGTGATGTCAACAGGCCCATCAATACATTTGAAAAATGTGCGTTGATTTTTTTTGGGTATATTAACATACTGTATTATATGGTTGTTGTACATAGTTATATATACATTTACAGTTATATATACACACGCATATATACATATATATTATATGTAATCTATTATTGTTAAAGGAAAATAAAATTGTTCATGGATAAAATAGAACAAACTTTCCCTTAAATGTCTGAGTGAGCTCACTTGAAAGTAAAGAAAATTCCCAAGGGCCCAAAACAAAGAAGGCAACATATCCAGGCCAATTATTATTAATTGTGTTTGATTTTGTCAATCTCAGTAACCAAGAAGTTTGGGTTTTAGTAGCTATATGAGGACAGGTCAGAAGATCTTGGGTTTACACGAAGTGAAGTTTCTTGTATCACTTTGGAACCTGGAGAGGCTGTGTACTCAGTGAAAGAGTAGAAGGAAAAAAAAATCACCTATTGGAAGAGGAAGACCCAAAGGAAGCCTATTTGTCTTACCATGAGCTCTGGATGACAAAAAGATAATTCCCCTTTGAGAATTTGTAGCTCTTGGCTCACCTTCCCTTGAGTTTAGAATTTTATTCAACTTACCTGCCCAGTCTGGGAAACCCCAACTATAAATATAAATAAAGTGATCCTGGGTTGGCCAGGCACTTGGGTGCCAAGCAGAAGAGATTATAAATGTTCCATAAAAAATACAACCTCAACTCAGGCCACAAAGATAAAATATCTCTGCATATATATTTACAGTCCAATATGTGAAAACAAGGTGCCATAAATCAGAGTCAGGAAAACTAACAAAGCAGGATGCATCTCTCCCAGTGGAATTATAAAACTGAGAACATAAAATAAGCATGTCTAAAATGCTAAAGAATAGAAGAATCCAAAATACAAGAAAGGGAAAACTACCATAAAAAACAGGAAATGTTAGTAATAATTAGTTGGAAAATACAGTTGTTAAAAGATACACTCAACTATCTGACTAAACAATAAGTAGATGATAGCAACTAAAAATTTACGTAGGAGGAAAAAATCTCTAAGAAAAATAAGATCACTATTATGAAAAAGTATAAAACAAATTTAAAAGATCCAAATAAATGGAAGAGTATGCCACATTGCTAGAGATTTATATCTTACAGATGTTGCATTAGTTTTCTACAGCTGTCTAACAAATTATCACAAACTTAGCACCTTAAAATAACACTCAACGGTTAGCCCACAGCTCTGTAGGTGAGAACTGTGGGCAGGCTTGACCAGGTCTCTGCTTAGGGTCTCAGAGGCTGAAATAAAGGTATTGACCAGGCTGAGTTTTATCTTGAGGCTCTTGGGAAGATTCCACTTCCAAGCTCATTCATGTTGTTAACTGAATTCAGGTCCTTGCAGCTGTAGGACTGAGATCCTCATTTCTTCCCCGACTGTCAGTGGGGATTGTTCTCAGTAATTAGAAACCACTCTCTGATTTTTGCATATGAACTGCTCCATCTTCAAAGTCAGCAATGGCTAAATTGAATCTCTTTCTTCCTTTAAATCTCTCTGACTTCTTCTGCTGCTAACAGCTGGAGAAAACTGCTTTTAAAGAGTTTGTGTGATTAGATTAGCCCGCTTGGATAATCCCCCTACCTAAGGTCAATTGTATCTTATAACATAACACAGTCATGGGAGAAATCTCACCATAGTCACAGGTTCCACCCACATACAAAGGTGAGTCGGTACTACACATGGGCAAGAGTCAACAGGGGTTATTTTTAGAATTCTGCTTAACGCAGAAGTGAATTCTGCCCAGATTTCTTCAGGGGTCTATTGTACTTTCAATCAAAATCATAATAGATCTTTTCATATAAATTGACATATTCATTCTAAAATTTACCTTTGTAAGGGGCACAGAATAGCCCAGATGCTCTTTAAAAAGAATGAAGTTATAAGTAATGAAGACAGTATGCTATTGCCATAGTAATAGACAGATAGATCAATGAAGCAGACGAGAGAATCTTGAAAAGTTCTCACATAAACATGAAAAGTAACATGTGACTGAGAAGACACTGCAGACCAGTGATGGGAAAATTGTCTCTCATAAAGAACAAAATGAAATTATCTCACAGGAAAGAATCAATCCAGGTAAAGAATTAAATGATAAAAACAAGCCTATAAACCTTCTATAAGTCAATATAGCAGAATATCTTTATAACTGTGGGATAGAAAAGAATTTCTTAAACAAAACAAAAAATATGTAAACTATAAAAGAAAAGATTAATAAATTCAACTAGATCAAAATTAAGTAATTCTCTTTATCAAAAGATGCCATAGAGGGGGCCACCCTGTGGCATGGTGGTCAAGTTTGGCATACTCCTTTTCAGCAGCCTGGGTTCATGGGCTCAGATCCTGGGCATGGACCAACACCATTAGTCAACCGTGCTTTGGCAGCGACCCACATACAAAATAGAGGAAGACTGGTGTGAATGTTAGCTCAGGGAAAATCTTCTTCAGCAAAAAATAAATAAGTAAATAAATAAATAAGATGCCATAGAGACAGTGAAAAGTAAAGGCAAAACAATGAGATATTAACAACAAATAAAACTAACAAAAGGTTTAATATCTAGAATATTTAAAGATTTCCTTTGAATAAATAAGAAAAAGGTGTAGAAACAGGAAAGTCATGAAAAGTTATAAATAGGAATTTCGTGAAAGGAAAAATACAGATTAAGAGTAAACACATAGAGAGACACTTACCTGCATTAACAATCAGGGAAACTCATTTTGAAACCACATCTGATATCACATTTATCAGATTGGCAAAAGATAATAAACAGAACAACACAAAGTTTTGACAAAGATATGTAGCAGAGAATCCACCATTACAAAACGTTTTCAAATCCACAAAAAGTGAGAAATTTTATTTTTAAGTTGAAGATGGCCATAACCTATAACCCAGCATCATAAGAATCTTCTCAGTGAAAGTCTCATGCTTGTGTCAAAGACTGGCAGCCTACTTTCTTCTCCTTCCTGAGGTCATAGAGTGATCCAGTTTGTAGCTCTAATCAGATACCTAGACTCAAGGCATTGAAAAGTAGATGTGAGTTCTCTACCACTTTTCTTCACCTGCCTCTGCAAGCTAGGTAGTCATGCCGAAGAGATAGTGCAGCTACCTGTTGGAGGAAACTCCATCATCTTGGGACCTTTAGTATGGTGTGGGATGGAGGGTGCCCCCACTCCTCCTTCCAAAAACTTAAGCTAAATTTGTAGCCTGAATGAGAAATAGACTTTTTCTGTGATAAGCCCTTGAGATTTGGGGATTGTTTGTTACACAGCATAGCATATCGTAGACTGTCCTCACTGATGTGCTCTTATTCATGAGAAAACATATATAAAGATTTTTCATAGCAGCAGCTTTTTTTTTGTAATAGTGAAAAGAAAAAGGAACCAACCAAATTATTGTGAACAGGAGAGTGGATAATACATTGAATCACGTTCATGCAACGGGAGTCTGTACAATCGTAACAAGAAGACGAAAGGGCCATTTATATAATTTTCAAAGTCATAGAACAAAAGAAGCAAAATGCAGAGTGATGAATATAATGCATTATCAGATTTAAATACAGCTTAAAATTTTTTAAGTTATATATGTAGTTTAGAGATACATAATAAAAGTGTAAAGGCTTATATATAAACATGAAGTCCAGGAAAGCAGTTAGCTAGTTAGGGGCTTGGGGCTGGGGAAAGCATAAGAGCATAGACACTATATAGGAGGTTCCAGCTGTATTCGTAATGATTTATTTATGTTTATAATTCGATCATAGGTTCATGTGTGTTTATTATGTTGTTATATCATTTGTATATCTAAAATAGTTCTAAATTATTTTTAAAATTTTAATGAAACATGCATTTAATTCCTGTACTCCATTTTAGTTTGTCATATTAAACAATATCTCTTTAGTGTAGTTTAATCCTCCGTGGACTGATAGGCCTTTTTATTAATAAGTAAACTTTTGTCTTCAAAAGATGCTGTGATTGACATGATTTAAACATAGTGAGTTATTTCATCCAAACTTACATTTTGCCTGTGTTATATTTAACGTTAAACAAAGCTTTACTTTAGCGTTTCTTAATCCATATTAGGCCTTGCTAAGTTTTGAAAAACATAAAAAGATATTGTTTTCACAATACAAAACCAGAAAAGAGGAGAGCGCAACAAAATTCTTCATTGGCGAGGGAGCCCGGAAGACAATGTGAGAAAGCTTAGAGTGCGCATTATAATTGAATGCAGAACGTTCTCTAAGAGTGCTCTGCCCACTTCACTTTGAGACTCATCACTATAATCTATGTTTGCACAGGCTTTGCATCAAAATAAGAACATTTGGAATTTGGGGCCATTGTAAAGTCCACTGTTTCGTATAATCAGGACTGAAATAATCCATAGTGATAGTTACTGTTTTCTTCTTTTCTTAAAGCTCATTGTTATGAAACGATTGAAGATATTGACTGTGAAGTTTCAGAATTCTGGAAGAAAGGTTTCGTGGCTCTTCAAGCTGCCATTAATGCTGCTATTATAGAAGTGAGTACGAACTGTCCAGTGCAAACTGCTGTTCAACGCAGATGAATGGCATTAGCAGCATCTAAAGTTTCATGGGAGGAAATATAAATGGGTAGCCTTATTCTTTCATTTACTGGCTAGTTTCTTTACAGCAAAGTTTACTTAAGTTGCTATATGCCATAGGGGATATAGATCTAAATAGAAGAGAAATTTTCTCCTCCAAGGACTCAGCCTTGTCAAGAAGCCAGGCATATAATAAGAAAATCATTAGAATAGGAGAAGTAGGCTGTCACGAAGGTATAAATAAAGTCCTTATAGGTAAATAATTAAAAGCTTCTCAGTCTAGAATGCCATGGAAGAATTATAATAACATTTAAAATTGAAGCTTGTGATAAGAGGTTTGTCGTATTTATAAGGTCATCAAGGCCTTTCAAGCAAATTGTAAGATAATGTTATTCAGAGAGGTGATAAAACATGTAGTAAAATTTGAGAATTGTGAGTATCTCAGAATGCCTGGAGTCAAGGCGCCAAGTGAACCAGTGGCAGAATACAGAAGCAAAAAGTTAGGCTGGCATCAGATCCAGGCAGGCCTTTTATGTGTTCATAGGGAAAGAGAGGACTGAAAGAAAATAGCATGCCACCATTAATATGCAAATTTTGTTTATAATATCTTTCTTCAGATCACAACAAATCACTCAGTGATGGAGAAACTGATGTCAGTTACTGGAAAAAATATGAAGATATATCCCTTCGTTAGTCAAGGAGGAGTCTTTACGGATTTCTTTGTTTTCTTCTGCATTATTTCCTTTTCCCCGTTTACTTACTATGCATCTGTTAATGTTACAAGAGAGAGGAAAAGGATGAAGCGCATGATGACAATGATGGGTCTTCGAGATTCAGCATTCTGGTGAGTAAAGTGTGGTAGAAATAAATATATCTAGGAATTCATGAAAAGTGGGCTTCTTCAAGTATCATTATTCAAACCCAATGATTTTCTAACTTTTCTCTATGAATGGAATAAATGGTCCTTGGTGAAATGCTTGCCAGGCTAGGGCTAGGTATTACTATGCTTCTGTGGCTGAAGAAAAAACATCAGGTTTGGGTTTTGCTGGGTGATTGTGAAGCAGGGACAATGAGGAATGGCCACTGAGTCTACTGGTAAGAGTGTGGTAGAAATGGTAGACTTTGGTGTCTAAGACAAATAGAAGTGGAATTCAAGCCAGGACAGCACTGAAAGGGGAAAAAGAGGTCAAGCATCAGGAGCTCTACTGAGACTGAGGAACATTCATGATGGTATATTTGTGGGAATAAGCTTATTGTACAGGATTGTAAATAGGGTCTGGGTAAGGTTGAGTGATTCCAAGTATAGACAAGGTCCTGTGTGAGAACTTGTGAATAATTGACTGAAAGGGCATGGAGGGGATGTTTACAGTGAGGAGGAAGTACAATAACAGAGAGGCTGGGGAGCCAGGTGAGATATGCATATGGCAACTAATTAGGAGTCTGGAAGAAAATCCTAGACACCAATATTGACTTTTTATTTAATTAATACTGGCGGTAAGTATAGCAGAGCAGTGAAAGCTAGACTCTAGAGCCAAAATGCGTAGACTTGAAACATAGTTACTTACCATCCTTGTTCAGTAGCTTCTTTGTCTGTAAAATGAGGAAAATAATGGTATTTCCGCTTAAGGCTATTGTGAGAATAAAATGATTTAATATTTCCTAAGGTTTTAAAACATTCTCTATCTTAGAGTAATTGTTATATGTGTCAGCTATCATTTTGTTGGTTTTGCTGCTGTTTTTCATTATTTCATTATCCCCTTGTAAAAATATTAATAAACAAGATAAAGGAATTGAAGAAAGGAAAGTGAACTATGCTTTCTTAGCTGAAAATGAGTGGCATTAAGACAAGTATGTAGACCATTTGATGTACACATCCAGAGAAAGATGAAAACAGCTTTTGGAAAAAGATGCGACAGACTTACACATAAGGGAGAATTTTTTTTTTTTTTTTTTTTTTGTCTCCAGGGAAATTCATGAAGCTCTGAGCTCCCAGAGAGCCCCAGAGAGGAGAACAGGATTTGAGACTCACAGAGAGTTTACCATGTACTAGGACAGGGTCCCACATAGTCATGACCTCTGTGAGTCCTCACTGTAGTAGTATTTCTAGTACCTAATAAAAGAGCAAAAAGAGAACTTAGAGAGGTTACAGAGTTTCCCCGAGGTCACAGAGTAAGAACATAGCAGAGAAAATGTTTGAAGCAAAATCTATCAGACCAGAAGTCTTCTTTTCCTTTTTTTCACAGTGATGAGTGTGTGTGTGTGTGTGTGTGTGTGTGTGTGTGTGTATTTCTGGAATTAATTTTAAGCAAAAGAATATTTCTAATTCCTAAAGAATTCTTCTCAAAACATTTACCTCATATTTACATATCCTAAACACTCAGTAAATATCTACTGAATGACCGATGCTAGAATCCATTCTACGTCCTCCGTTTCGATGGAATGTGAAATACTAAAACAACATTTTGTTTCCACATTAGGCTCTCCTGGGGTTTGCTCTATGCTAGTTTCATCTTCATCATGGCCTTTTTCTTGACGCTCGTTATAAAATCTGTCCAGTTTGTCATCCTGACTGGCGTCATGGTGGTCTTCACCCTCTTTCTGCTCTATGGATTGTCTTTGGTGAGTTGGTGAATTAAATCTCTTTCCATCCAACTCTTATCCTAAGGATCAAGTGTTGGCTTCCAATTAGGTTATAATTCTACATTTCCCTTTTCTTCTCTCTCTGCCCTGTTTGCATGATAAAATCTGTAGACTGGTATAATTTGATTTGTGGTGTTCCCTAATATCAATTTGTAGCGCAATTTGCAGAACATAGCTTTGCATTTCATATACAAAATAATAATATAACTCTAATTTTGTATATTGAATTCCTTATTTCATTATGCTAATAATCATTCTTAGAGAAGCATAAACCAACTGGATCTTCTCTCATTTTAGATAGCTTTGGCTTTTCTAATGAGCGTCTTGATAAAGAAATCTTTCCTCACTGGCCTGGTCGTATTCCTTCTCACTGTCTTTTGGGGGAGTCTGGGATTCATGGCATTGTACAGGAACCTCCCTGCCTCCTTGGAGTGGATGTTAAGTCTTTTTAGTCCCTTTGCCTTCACGCTTGGAATGTCCCAGGTGAGAAGCAACCTAATTGTTTATTAATGACATTTCTGAAACATCTTTCCTCTCTGATATTCAGTCATCTGTAGTCATTTCCATGTTCAGTGTTGTAAAGTTTAAACCCTAGTGAAGACTATTGTGAGTTTGCAAAGATGAACGTTTAAAAGCTTTGGAAGTATTCAGTCCGGCAAGAAAGTCATTTATTAAGTGAAAAAATGGGGGATCAATATATAATTCTTCAAAGAGAATATTAAGTGTTTTCTTTGGCTATTAGGACTTGATGATGCAAATCTAATGCTAAATAACTATTCCAGTTTGTATTTTGACTTAGTAACTGAACAGCACACACGATTGTAAAAACCATAAAGTAAAAGAAAAGAAAATTAAAAGTTAAAAACACCTTGAAAACACATTAATTGATTGGTAACTTACATTTCTGTTCATAAAATGTCATTCTCTTTATCTGATTCTCACATTGAACTCAATTTGCCATCCCTCCTATTAAATGGTAATGCCAATCATTATGTATCAATTATTTAGTGCTTGACAAAAGGATTATTAATTATAAAGCATTCATTAACTTGAACATTATGCACCTGCCCACTTTTTCCACTGGTTTTCCTTAAACACACCAGTGGTTTTTTCAAGATCATAAATTCTCTCTCATGCAGCCATTTTCAGGGAGCATCATGCTTTTCTGCTGTGGCCTAGTTGGTAAAAATTTATTGAAGATCAAGCTCGAATATCATCTTTTCCCATACTTCCCTACCTTCTCCTAATGCTTCAATTTCATTTGGAACATATTTTAATCATAGCAATTACTAAATTGCATTATAGTTGGTCACATGCCCATGCCTTCCAATAGATTTGAGAATTGTAAAGTAGGCAGTCTCATTTAATTTTGTATTCCCGGTATTTGGCAAAAAAGTAGTTGTTTTATTTTTATGCTAAACCTGTTTAAAATTTACCATAAACCTAACTTTCTCTAATTACTTTTTAATTTTCAGCTTTTACACTTGGACTATGATTTGAATTCTAATGCATTTCCTGATCCATCAGACTTATCAAATCTAATAATAGCAACAAATTTCATGTTGGCTGTTGATATTTTCCTCTATCTGGCATTGACGATGTATTTTGACAAAATTTTGCCAAGTGAGTAATGATACAATTAAAATCAAACATCATTTTAAGCATTTTATGTCCTAAAGTGAATCTCCTAACACTCATGCTATTTATATTTTAAGAACTACTTTGTACAACAACAGGAAGGAAATGAACCAGATCGTTGCCACCAGCCAAAGCCGATCTTTATTTCTCTCTTGCTTCTTGACTGATCAGAACTAAAGCCTGAATTTTGTTTATTCAATCACTAACCTTTGTTTGAACTTTACTCTACTCTAAGTTTATGGCTTGTTTCTTTTTTAAGAGGTGCTTAGAAAGCTAGTTCCTAAATGGGTCTGGCCTGGTGTTTAATCATGGAAATTTATAGCTGCTTTTGCCTGACTGTTTAGCTCAGTGATTCTGAGCCCTAGCTGTACTTCAGAACCCCCTGGAGAACTTTAAATAAATACCAAGCCCAGCTCAGCCCCGAGAGATTCTGATTTGATTAATCAGTGGTGGGACCAGGACATTTGTGTTTTTAAAAATCTTCCCAGGGTTTGAGAATAAGAAAGTCAATAGACCATAAATTTTCATTTTTATCACCTTGCAACGTAAAAGAACAGGAGTTCTACAAAAGCAAGGATCTGTTTTGTTCACAGATGTGCCCCAAGCACCCACCTCAGTGTCTGATACACACCAGGCACTCAGTAAATACTGTGGCCGAAATGCTGGTTCATCTTTTTTCTCCCTCCTTTTAATCAAAGTTGGGGCTGTGTCTTTCACCTCTGCATTTCCTGTTCAAAACTGTATGCCAAGGATCCTTCATTATACCATGTAATCCAGCAATCCCACTTCTGGATATATATCCAAAGGAAATAAAGTCACTATCTCAAAGAGATATCTGAACTCCCATGTTCATTGCAGCATTATTCACAGTAGCTAAGATATGGAAACAATCTAAGTGTTTGTTGATGGATGAATGGATAAAGAATATGTAGTATACATATATACAATGGAATATTATTCAGCCTTAAAAAAGAAGGAAATCCCGCCATTTGTGACAACATGGATGAAACTAGAGGCCATTATGCTGAGTAAAATAAGCTAGACACACAAAGACAGTACTGCATGATCTCACTTATTTATATATGGCATCTGAAAAAGCTGAACGAACTTAATAGCGAGCAGAATATTGGTTACCAGGGGCTGGGGGCTGGATGGAAGAAATGGGAGATCTTTGTCAAGGGGCACAAACTTTCAGTTATAAGATGAATAAGTTCTGAAGGCCTAACGTATAGCATGATGACTGTAGTTAGTAATAATGTATTGTATGCTTGAAATTTTCTATGATAGCAGATCTCAAGTGTATTCAACACACACAGAAAAACAGTAATTTTGTGAGGTGATGGATATGTTAATTAGCTTGATGGTGGTAATATTTCCCAAGGCATAAAAAATCAAAAACATCACATTGTACACCTGGCATATATACAATTTTTGTCAATCGTACTTCAATAAAGCTGGAAAAATTGTGAAAACCTCTAATGAAATACTCGTATTGAGTAGGTGGAAAAAAAGAAGTCAATGACCAAACACTTGTAGAAAGGGAAGAAGGGGAGAATGAGAATAAAGATGCAGAGCAATGTCTTGAAGCAGTGAATTGATCATGTTGGTTTTAGATAATCCCTTAAGAACAATGACTGTCTTTTAGAAAAGTCCAGAATAATAGATGCCAGTATCTACAATTCTTGGCTCATACATTTATTGTACGGAGTTATTTGTATTATCTATTCATTAAGCCAGAATTTAAACCTGAATTTGAACAAGATGACTTTGTTCAAAATTTTAAAGACAAGAAATACGAATGACAGAAAGGAAAATTAACTGGATAAAATTGACAGAATCAGGTAACAGTAAATCTGGTCGTAGAATATATCCAGTATAGTACATACTTTTATTTGCCAGTTTTCTTAATCAAGGGCAAGAGATGAGTATTAACTAATAGTAAACCATGTGCCAGGCATATAGAGGATGTTCAGTAAATCTTTATTGCATAAATGAATGACTGAACATGTGAAAAATACGCAAAAGTTTGAAAATCGATCGATCTTACAATGGAGGTCAGTTGCAGAATATTAGAGAAATATACTTCTTCCATTTCATAATTTTTCCCAACACATAGGAAAACAGAAAGTGATCATTAAGTGCAAATACACTTTGGATTAGTTTCCAGGAAAAGGTCTATGGCTAATATGTTTTTAAAGCAGATCATAAATTTGCTTCAGAGGAATGTCATTATTTGGGGATGAGAAAAGCATAAATACAAAGTAGCTTTTTAAAAAATTCCACTCTATGTTAAGTTTCAATAAATTCTTTTGCCCCATTGTCTCCTTTTCTTACAGTGTTTTATTTATTCTTGTTAAATGCTATTCTATCTTCTCTTGAAATACTTGTTTTATTTATTTATCCAATAGTCACTTCTCAATTTCTTCTTCTTTTGCCGGTGTAATGACACTTGAACTCCTAGATAGAATTTGGCATGCTTGGCATATCTTGCATTTATATTCCAATATTTGGCTTTCTTGAGGTTAAGAAAAGTCTGAACATTTATTTAAGTTCCTCCTGAAGTTTTTAAAATCACAAATTCATTTTTTCCTATAGGGACAATTATTATAATGGAGACATCTTAGTGATTTTTTTCCTTATGAAGCTATACATATCAAACAAAACATGTACCTTACCTTGTGTTAACCACATGTTCAAGTTTATCAACAAGGGTTTGCATTGCTATGCTGCATTAGGGTGACTCTCTCCCTTGAAGTGGTGATTGACACAATATTTAATTATCTCCTGGTTGTGTAGATGAATATGGACATCGATATTCACCCCTGTTTTTCCTGAAGTCCTCCTTTTGGTCCCGACAACAAAAAGCTGATCATGTGGCTCTCGAAGATGAAATAGATTCTGATCCTTCATCTAATGACTCTTTTGAACCAATGTCTCCAGAATTCCATGGGAAAGAAGCCATCAGGTAACAAGGACACAAGTGGAGATCAGGCTAATGACTGAGAAGCTAATAGCACCTGAAGCAAGCAAAACTCTCTTTTGTGCCCTATAGAGAGTTCCCCCCCAACCTGGTCCATGTACGTCTATCACTTCACACTTCAAGTTTAAAGAAAAATTCTTTTAGCCCTTGTTGTCTTATATTGTTAACATTTACATTAAATACAAACTCAGATTTCACCAGCAAAGATAATTCAACAAAACCCTTGTGGGGATTCTCAATCTTCTGTCTGTTGTTTCTCTTCTCTATCCCTGGCTTCAGTCATTTCTTTGCCTGATCTCACTTATTCACTCTTTGATCCTACCTCATTTATTATACAACATATTTTTTTCTCTCCATTTTTTAAATTTCTCTTTCCTCTTCTATTCACTGAGTAGGGAAGAGGGAGACAAGACCTAGAGATAGATACAAAGGGAATTGAGGAAGACGTGCCTCTTAGAGTCATGCATATCTTCATTCTGCTTGACAACAAAATAGATGTTTTGTTTGGTGCCAGTAACTTTTACATCCAAATAAGAAAATAGGAAGAAAATCTTCAGGGTCCCTGACTGTTCAAATCTTACTCATCCATCAATGACCAGCACATGTCAGTCCTCTGTGAACTGTCTCAGATTACTCCTAGAGCCTGTTTCATTTTTCGTTTTAGCCTGTTCCATATTTACCTTCTGTATTTATGTTTTCCTATGACTTAAGCTAGGTTTAACCTCTAGTAAAGCAGCTTGGAGCAAGGCAATGGCTTTATTTGATATATTTATGTGTTTCTTATTGTTTTTCTCCTATCTCTTTAGCACCTCACCGAACTATAAGTGCTATGGAATGATGGTAAATGGGATTAAAACAGAGATGAGAAAATCTAGTGAAACAGTTCAATATGAATGGAGCCTGAATCATTTGATGAATAGGAGATGACAAAATAAGAAACATAAATTTGATACATCTTATGGATTATATATTTATGTGGCAGAATAAAACAGATAAAGTGCTTAGGATTCCAGATCTACGACAGCACCCAGCATATGATAATTCTATTCCTTTATATTACCATAATCATCATCTCACCGATATCATCTTATGTTGATTGAATATTTACCATAAACCATGCACTATGCATACAAGATGAAACATTTTATTCACTCTTCAACACAGCCCTAAAGCACTTCAAGTTTTCAGATTGTGAAAGCTGAAATTTACCTGGAATAAGTACATTGGTTAAGGTAACAGAGCTACTAAGTGGTATAGATGGGATGAGCTCAGTTAGGTAGGACTGTAAAACCCATGCTCTCACTATTATGATCTGCTTCTCTTCCTTACTCCGCTCTTCTACCTCTTAACCAACCTCTGGAGACCTTGACTCCAGATAACCAGGTACTTCCCACCTGCACCAGAAATTCACATGAGCCTTTCAGTATTGAATGCCCATGCTACCTCTTAGCCTACCTTCTCTAACTTTGCAGTTTAGAGGTGATCCTGGTTCTCAGTATTAATGTCAGGCTACATCCCAGTCTTCAGAATCAGAAGACTGGTGATGGGTTCCAAGTGTCAGTACTTTTTTAAAACTCCTCAGGTGACGCTAATGTGCAGCCAGGGCTGGGAAGCAGTATTCTAGCTGATTCTCTCACACAAGCACGACTGCGTCTTGAGAGGGAAAGCTCAGATCTTCCCGTAGCCTGAAGATAAGATCCATCCAGTCCTGTCAACCACACCTAGAATTACAAACTGAAGAAAATTGTTATACCTTGAAGTATCTTTTCTTTTTTTTCAGAATAAGAAATGTTACTAAAGAATATAAAAGAAAGTCTGATAAAATAGAAGCTTTGAAAGGTAAAAAAAAAAAGTTACTATATTGATTTCCTGATTTTACTTCAATTTTTTGCTTTTGGTGAGCATTTACTGGTGGTATTTCAGATTTGAAATGAGTTGTCTGAGCCACATGATAAAATTTACCTTCCAAGATATTACTTCTACTGCATAAAAATTAGAAAATATTGAATATGTCTTAGAATTATATGTATTTGAAAGTTGTACTGTGTAATATTGAGGTAACCTAAGCATATTCTGGAGTTTTTTCTATGAACTCAAATGTTTCTTCTGTGATTCCAAAGCTGTTGTAGATATCGTATGTTCTCCTTTTGTGCAAAAAAGTCATTTACCTCAAAGGATTTTTAGCCACATGATAGTTTACTGAACTATTAATCTATCCTTCCTGTTAATACATATTAACACCCACCCACCATATGCCAGGCAATGTCAATGAACCTAGGAGTATAAGACGTGTTCCCTGCCTTTAAACCAAGTAATTTCAAGATTTCAAAACAGGATACACATATAAATTGATGAAAGGGTATTTTATTTTGAATTTAACAACCCAGTATATCTATATTTCAAAAACTATGACCATTCAAGGAAATAAAAAGACAATTCATTAGCTCTATAATAAAATGCTGTTTGTAGTATTGTTTTCCTTCCTACCTCCGTACTTCTTTTCCTTCTTTCCTTTCTCCCATCCTTTCTCTTTCCTTTTTTCTTCCTAGACCTGGTATTTGACATATATGAAGGCCAAATCACTGCCATACTTGGTCACAGTGGAGCTGGAAAGTCAACACTGCTAAACATTCTTAGTGGTTTATCTGTTCCCACCAAAGGTAAGAGGTTTGATCCAAAGTCAAGTTGACAAATAAATCAGCGGTTAATATAAAGTCTTTCTTATCATTAATCACAAACATAGATAACTAAGGAAAAATGGAAGTTAATTCTATAGATTTATGTAATATTTAATTGGCATATATGGAATTTGAGTATTTCGTGATAATTATTTTCGTGGTTATTAGTTGCCATTTGGCATTCCAACTTGTGTCTGTTGTCTTTGGCTGCATGACAAGCATCCCTGAAATTAATGGCTTAAAATAAAAATGTTTTATTATTTCTCATGATTCTGCAGATTGGCTGGCAGTTTTTGTGTCTGTACGAAAGTGGCTGGGGTGGGATGTTTTAGCACGGCCTCACTGCCACATATGGGGCTTCAGTTAGAACTGCTGCACCTGTCTGCTGACATGGATTTTCATCTTCTGGGAGGCTAGTCTGGGACTCTTCACCCAGTAATCTCCGTGATGCCAGAAGCAGAGAGGGCAAATCTCAGTGTGGAGGCACTTCATAGCTTCTGCCTGTATCACATTTGCTCAGATTCTGTTTGTCAAATAGCTGAGCCTAAATGTGAGGGGTGGATAAATAGACTACATCTCAGTGGGAAAGTTGTAGACGGGACTTTTTTTTTTAAATATACCGCACAACTAAAATGGAAACTCATAATACCTGAACTGAATAAGCCTTGAAGATAAAATCGTATATCTAAAATGTAATTAATAAACATATAGTGGTTTCTCTTTTAGAAAGATCCTAATTTAAGCATTATCCTGATGTTAACTCTTAATCTTTGTTATAGGTTCAGTCACCATCTATAATAATAGACATTCAGAAATGGCTGACCTAGAAAATATTAGCAAGCTCACTGGAGTTTGTCCACAATCCAACCTGCAATTTGATTTCCTCACCGTGAGAGAAAATCTCAGGCTGTTTGCTAAAATAAAGGGGATTCAGCCACGTGAACTGAATAAAGAGGTATGTAAGTGTGTTAGAACTATCATATTGGTCAAAATGAGATTGATAACTCTATTTACACTGAGTTTTTATGCTTTCATTAAATTATTTTTGTGAAAATGTTTGCATAAATGTTGGACAAAAAAACTAATTTACATAATATCTAACATTGACATATCACTTACAATGTGCTGAAGATTATCCTTAAGTTTAAATATAATAATTCACTTATTCCTCATGACAACCCTATGAGGTGAGTACCATCATTATGCCCACTTTACACATATGGAAACTGAGGTTCAAGAGAGAAAGTAACTTGACCAAGATTCTGCAGCTAGTTAAGGTGGAGTGGTATTCAAATGCAGGCAGTCTGACTCAGTATCCAGGCTTTTAACCATTACACTTTATAACCCCGTATTTTCAAATTTAAAAATAAAAGAAGAGAGAAATCTTGGTTTGTGACATAAATGTTGTCGTCTGATTAGATACAAAGAGTTTTGCTGGAATTGGAAATGCAAAATATTCAGAACATCCTTGCTCAAAACTTAAGTGGTGGACAGAAAAGAAAACTAACCTTTGGGATTGCCATTTTAGGAGATCCTCAGGTAAGTCCAACTAAATTTACAGATGAATTCAAATTTTTAAAAACGAAACTTTTGGGGGTAGTTCAAACCTTTTATTTGCAAAGGATCTCTGTGATAAAATGTTTACCACAGAACATTAAATATAAGAACAAAATCCTAACCACAGTACCCTTTTAACTATAAATAATAAGCTTTCTTTGCTTTCTGGAAGAACTGCACCTTACTGGAAACCCCCTTTGTATACATCCCTCCTCTGTAGATTTTCCTGTTGGATGAACCAACTGCTGGATTGGATCCCTTTTCAAGGCACCAAGTTTGGAACCTCCTGAAGGAGCGGAAAACGGACCGTGTGATCCTCTTCAGTACCCAGTTCATGGATGAGGCTGACATCTTGGCTGGTAATTGCTGGCTTCCTTTCAGTATCATCATGAGGACTTTGTGAGATTTGAGAAATATGGATTGGGATTCTGAGCAGCTGCATTTTGTCATCTGATCATCTAGATGTATCTGGCAATCTGAACACTCGTAACGATATGAACTGAGTCCGGAGAGTCTTACTCCCAACCATTTCCACGCATCTCCTACAATTTGTGTCATTTGATTACACAGGGGCATAGTCTGCCCAGAAACTCATTCTGTATTCTACTAAAAGTCTGTATTCTAAAACATTAATTCTTTTACTCAAAATTGAGGTCAATCAACTTGAAATATTCAAATAATTTTGATATTTGATACATTAAAATGTATAGTATGATGATTCTCCATATTAGAAGATATATCCACATCCTCCCTGACTGGTTGGATGGCAAAGTAATAGCTTAAAGTATATAAATAAGATTAAAATATGTCTGTTTCGATGACCTTTTTTTAAAGACTGACCCTGACCTAACATCTGTCGCCAATCTTTTTTCTCTTCCTTCTTTTCCCCAAAACCCCCCAGTACATAGTTGTATATTCTAGTTGTAGGTCCTTCTAGTTTTGCTATGTGGGATGTCACCTCAGCATGGCTTCATGAGCCTTGCTAGGTAGGTGCCCGGGGTCCAAACCGGCGAAACCTTAGGCCGCAGAAGCAGAGTGCATGAACTTAACCACTCAGCCATAGGGCCGGCCCTCAGTGAGTCTTTATTAGCCCTGTATTTGAAAATGTAGAAGCTCCTGAACTAGAGCTGGATCATCTAGATAATTACCTTTTTCTTGAGAAAAATGGGCAACATCTTAACAAACTTTCTTCTTTGCTTCTTCCTTTTCAGATAGGAAAGTGTTTCTCTCCAGAGGGAAACTGAAGTGTGCAGGCTCTTCTCTGTTTCTAAAGAAGAAATGGGGGATTGGATACCACTTAAGGTACAGCCACTCGAGAAGACTGGGAAAATGGGAACTGGGCTCAAATAAGGCGTGATGCTTGAAGCAACACATTACAACACGCAAGACAACCCCTTATTATTATACACAGATGTTTGTATGTACCTATAAACATATTGTGTATGTGTATACATCTATATGGAGACATGCATCCATTTATATCCATAATATATATACACACATGTATGTATATATATATATGGAGTTGGTATATATTAAGCAAAGATATTAATTGGTACATATTAGAGACTGAAAACATATGACAGCTTAACAGAAACATTTTTTTAAATGTGATAGAAAATATACCCACAACACATTGTTTGTTAAGGGAGCTATGTATTAAGGGAGCTTTCTCAACTGACACATCATATTTCACACCTTCATCGTCTCTCACCCAGGGTGTTAAAGTAATTCCTTAAGTAGAGTCCTTGCTTCTACTTCTCCTAATTCCTCCTCTTCTTTCTTGTTCTTCCTCTCATTTCCATCCTCTTCATTTTATTTTTATCATTATTTTGAATAGTAGCATATTTTTGCTGTTATTTATTGAGAGATTCAGATACTTAACATTATTTTCTTTAGATCTTCCATTTTTTGAGATAGGAACTGTTGTTACTTTTACTCTGTACATGAAATTACAGGCTCCCTAGATTCATAAGTGGTCGAGTTAGGAATTGAACTGGGATATTTTTAACTTCAAAGTCAGGTATCCAAATCCGTGTTTTAAATTACTTTTTAATTTATACGTGACTCAGTTCTAAACTACAGCTCTGATTTATACTCTCTACACTGTATACTACAGCTCTGATTTATACTATCTACTTTGATTTATACTATCTATACTATGAGAACAATAACACATAGCAAACAAAAAAACTTCAAGGTTCCATTTTACCTTCCAGAGTCCAAACTCCGTAGCCAAGTAATGCTGGTGTGGCCCACCCTATCATGACCCCCATACCATTTGCCTTTACCCAATTCAAAACCCTCCGTTAAAATGAAATATCCATTGTTCCTTGCGCATGCCATATCATGACCTACATTTCCCATTGTTTGAGTTTATTTCCTGAGGCTGGCAGTTTTCTTGAACCCATTTCCACTTGTTCAAGTCCTAAAGAGTTATTTGAAGCCTACCTCATGAAGATTTTATTAATCTTCCAGCTCTGTGTATTGTCCCAATATTTTGATTTCCTAAGGCACTTTGTTTGAATCTCTTCTGGGAAATTAATTAAACTCTCTGAAACTCAGTTTTATCACTTATAAAGTGGGAATAATAATTACCAGTTGCAAGTAAAGTTTACAGAAAAATAAATGATAAGGCCCTACATGGCAACATAACATGTTCTCAAAATAAAAAATGCTGGTCAGGATCCCTGCCCAATTCATGAGTCTCTTCATGGGCTCCTAGACAGTAATTTGTGTAATTTCTTTCTTTCTTCTTCTAAATCAGGGTCAGCAAACTATGGCCTGTGCGCCAAATCCAGCCCACTTCCTGTTTTTGTAAATAAAGTTTGATTGGAACACAGCCATTCCCATTTGTTTACATATTGGCTATGGCTGCTTCCACGTTGCAGCGGCAGTGTCGAATAGTTGCAACAGACATCTGCTGGTCTGCAAAGCCTAAAATATTTACTATCTAGCCATTTACAGAAAGACTTTGCTGATCTCCACTTCCAGGCTATAACCTCCTCAGGGAAGGACACATGTACTGCTCATGCAGACCTCTCAGGCACTCAGAACAAGGTCTTAGAAGTGGCCAAGAAATATTTCTTCAATTGTTTTTATTTCAGGGGACAGCATCATCATGGGGAACAATTCTGATATTTTTTTTGCTTCGTTCCCTCAGTGATTTTTACTGCTTCTGAAGATGGCATATATTCTCGTTTGTCCATAATATCTTACAAGTAAATAGGATAATTTTGACGTAAGCATTTGGTCAAATAAAATAACCATTTTTTAAAGACTTGCTAAGTGCTAGCATCACTATTATTCAGTTCTTAGAGCAACCCTAAATGTTAGGAATCATTATTCCACTTTACTAATGAAGAAACTGTTCAGATAGGTTAAATAACACATTTCAAGTGGCAAAACCAAGTTTTGGAGCCAAATCACTACTGATATTTTATCTACTGCATACTTTTTAACCATGATTAATAGATTTTTTTGTTTTCCTATGTTGATGATTTTCTACATGGCTGATTTTCTCAATGATACTTGGTTCTTAATTAAAGTTCTGGAGTTAGCACTGCAGTGAAAGCAAAAATTAGTGATCCCACCAACCCAAACCCACATTCATCCGTAATTAATTTCTATCTTTAACCCCGTTTCCTTCATAGCACTTACTACTATTGGTAATTATTTTATTTATCTATCTGTTTACTTGTTTTCTTCCTGTTTTCCCCATTAGACAGTCAACTCCATGAGAGCAGGACAATGCTGTTTTATTCACCATTGTACCCTCAGCACTTAGGGTAATTTTTGTTACATACTAAGAAGTTAATAAGTTTGCATTGAATGACCAAATTGAGTAACTGAAACTGTTTTGTGCCTATGCGTATCAAAAGTCTGCTGTTTTGCCCAATACAACAATCCTATTTAGCCAACTTAAACCGCCTTTGAAAAATCTTCAACATTTTCAATCTTGTAGAGTCCTGATCCTTGCAGTGTTGTGCCCCTGGTATCTCTACTCTGTAGCTATTCTCCCCCTAAAGGCCTGAGTTAATATTGACCTTCTCTGGGCATCATCTCTGGGCAAACTGACCACTAATTCAGATGAGCTCATTCTTTCTCTTCTTCTGTCACATTTATATGATCTGATTTTTTCCCCTTATTTGATGTTTAGATGGCCAATTTCATGCATTAGATTTTAATTGATTTTTCTTTGTCCCATAGAGACTAGCGTGTTCTTCATGCTATTGGAGACTATGTCAGATAACATGCATCTTCTTTTTTTAACCAGCTTGCAGTTGAATGAAATCTGCATTCAGGAAAATATAACATCACTTGTTAAACAGCACATCCCTGATGCCAAATTATCAGCAGAAAGTGAAGGAAAGCTTGTTTATACATTGCCCTTAGAAAGAACAAATAAATTTCCAGGTAAGGTACATGAACACCATGAAACAAAATACATAAAAAATATTCAAAAATAATGACAATTATTGAGAGCAACATTTATTGAGAGCTTATAATGTGTTCAGGTATTTGAAATGTGATGCAAAGAATAGTACAGTAACTGGTTATTTTATCTATAGTGAGAAATCCTATATTCTAATGCCTGGACATTTTAGGAAGCTTTTTTGGTCCTTCATTCCCTTTGTAGTATGTAGGAGAATATTCTAGCGTTCACAACTGTGCATGAACACAAGTAAGTGAAAACCTCTGGCTTAACCGTTATGTCAAACAGCCCCAAGATATGGCTGTTTCTTCTCTTGACAAGCCTTTTGTGATAACTTTCAGGCTTTTCAGGCCAATACATGAAAGTTTTACTTTATGACAGCTATTTTGAATTCTCCATCAGGTTAATCATATAGCTGCATTTCATTAGGGTCAGTTTTTGGAGATTCGTTATGTTCTTTTGTTCAAAACATCTTTGATGATTTTTTCATTTTCCTCGACTCTGTGTGTTGATGTCTGTGCATTAGGTAGAGCCAGCACCTCTCCCAGGCTTCACAAACTGGCTTTGTACAGGAGAAGACCCCCACCTATCAGCCTGGGGTCTCCTGGGGGATTCTGCCAACTCTTTGGCTCCCCAGGGAGAAGCAGGCAGCTGTAGTTTTTGTCAGGTCACTCTGTGGTGAACCGTAGGAGTGAGCTGTAACATTATACAACCTCTAATAATCAAGAGTGTGTGCTATTGACAGAGTGATAGACACATAGGTAGAACGGAATGAAGAATCCAGAAATAGACCCACACAAATATGCCTAACTGATTTTTGACAAAAGTGGAAAAACAATTCAGTGGAGGAAAGAGAGCCTTTTCAACAAATGGTTATGGAGCGGGTAGATTCAGGCATAAAAATGAAGCTTCACCTAAGTCTTGTGCTTTGTACAGAAATTAACTCAATATAATTTGTGGACTTAAATATAAAATGTAAAACCATAAAAATTTTTGAAAATAAATAGGAGAAAATCTTCAGGATCTATGACTAGAGGAGTTCTTAGACTTAACACTAAAATCACAATCCACAATAGGAAAAAATTGAAAATTGTACTTCATCAAAATTAAAACCTTTTGCCTTGCGAAAGATCCTGTTAAGAGAAAGAAAAGACAAGTGACGGACTGGCAGAAAGTATCTGCAAACTGTGTATCTCACAAATGACTGATATCCAGAATATGTAAAGAACTCTGAAAACTCAACTGTAAAAAAACAAAAAGTCCAACAGTGAAATGAGTGAAAGATACGAAGAGACATTTTACTGAGGAAGATATACAGATGACAAACAAGCACATGAAAAGATGGTCAACGTTATGCATCATTAGGGAAATGCAAATTAAAACCACTATGAGATATCACTGCATACTTATTAGAATGGCTAAACATTTTTTTTGAAACAGACAGATAATATCAAATGTTGACCAGGATGTAAAGAAAATGAATCACTCAAACACTGCTGGTGAGACTGTAAAATGGCACAGCCACTTTGGAAAAGAGTTTGCAGTTTCTTAACTACCATACAACTGAGTAATTGCACTCTTGGGCATTTATCCTAGAGGTATGAAAACATGTTAACACAAAAACCCATAGATGAATGTGTACAACAGCTTTATCGGGAATAGACAAAATCTGAGACCACCCAGATGCCTCTTAACAAGTGGATGGGTAAATAAATTATAGTACATCCATGACATGCAATACTACTCAACAATAAAAAGAAATAAGCTACTGACTGGTATATGTAATAACCTGGATGGATATTTAGAGAAATATGCTGAGTGGAAAAAGCCAATCCCAGAAGGTTACATAGTGGATGATTCAATTTATATAACATTCTTGACATAAGAAAATTATAGAAATGGAGAACAAGTTAATAGTTGCCATGGGTTAGGAGAAGATGGGGTCAGGAGAGACATGGATGTGACTACAAATGGACAGCATGGAAATGTTCTATGTCTTGGCTGTGTTAATGTCACTGCCCTGGTTGTGATACTGCACTCTGGCTTTTTAAGATATTGCCATTGGGGAAAACTGAGGAAAGTGTACAGATCTCTCTGTGTTATCTTTTACAACTGCATATGAATCTAAAATTATCTCAAAATAAAAAATTCAATTAAAAAAGTTTGCTAAGTATATTTTTCATTCAGAGAAGCTGCTCCCGGGCAGTGGGGCATAATGAGGGTCCACAATGAGCAGTCCAAACAACTTTGCAAAGATAAATTATCCCCGAGAATCATTCAAATATACACTTTATGGTGACAACACAAGTATTCCTTAGAGTCCTCAGGCAAAGTGTTAACTGAACTCTAATTAATGTGTTTTAATAGTAGTTATAATTTAGAGGAGGTTTGTAAAATTTAGGTAAAATGAAGAATGACACAATATTCGTTGGTGGTTTGAATCTTACTTCTTTTCTCCTTTTCTGTATGCAGTGCTCCAGTCAAGACAGAAAGCTTTTAATCTACCCTTTTGCCCAGGGAGAAGCTCCAGGTTGAAACCTCAGGACTTCTATAATTATACTAAGATTTTAAATTAAATTTTTATTTAAGCTTCATTTAATTAACCATTATCATTCAAATGCTTGCAGGCAGGGACATTGTTCATTGTTTTAAGAACAATGGGCCCCAGCCTTGTGGCCAAGTGGTTAAGTTCTCATGATCCACTTTGGTGGCCCAGGGTTTTACCAGTTCAGATCCTGGGCGAGGACATGGCACCACTCATCAGGCCTGCTGAGGTGGTGTCCCACATAGCACAACGAAAAGGACCTACAACTACAATATACAACTATGTATTGGGGGGCTTTGCGAAGAAGAAGAAGAAAAGAAAAAAAAAGAAGATTGGCAATAGTTGTTAGCTTAGGTGCCAAACTTTAAAAAAAAAAAGAACAATGACTGATGCAAAAGTGTTTTTGATGAATGAATTAAAGAATGAATGGATACGGAGTTGCCAGATGGAGTTGATATCAAAATTCACTACTATTCCAGGAAAATTCTCTGAGTCCATTCCTCATTCTCTGTCTATGAGATCTTGTGAATTTCTTCTTCCATAGTCAAAAGCATAAGTAAAAACATGATTTATAGCCTATGTCCTTCCTTTGGCAGATATTTTGTGAACTAACAAACGTTTTGAACAGTCTAATTTTCAAAAAGTTAGGTCTCTCCTTTTTGTTGGTTAAAGCAAAACTGGCTCCCATTTGTATCTGTTCTCTGGAAAAAAATCTTCAATTAATTAGGCTTAGAGGTAAAAAAATCTGAAGTTCTACCTTAATTAAATTTTAAAAACATGCCAGAAAAAACTAAAATGACATTTTAATAGAAATATAAATTAATATTTGATCCAAAGAAGTTAATGTTTGGGCTGTAACGATATAAAATTTAAAAAGTGCATAAAATCTGAAGAATAAGACTATTTATTATGAAATGTTATCTTTAAAAATGTCTGACATATCACAAGCATAATTTCATATATTTGTGCTTTTTAGTCAAAAAGTTATCCTCAATTCACTTGTGATTTTTGTGGTTTGACTTGCTACTATGTACTGTTCTCTAGAACTTTGTCAACATCTTGATAGTTGTCTTGGCCTGGGAATTGAGAATTACGGTGTTTCCATGACAACCTTAAATGAGGTGTTCCTGAAACTAGAAGGAAAATCAACTATAGATGAATCAGGTAAAAAAATGCTTGAAAATTATCATGGAAAAGTATTCATAACGCCTAGTGCAGTATATATTTCAATAAGACACTGTTCCAAAGATGTGATTAGAAAACGTGGGGTTCCATGATTAAGGCCATTCTTAGATAAGCGTATATAAAGATGAAATGCATCCCTGTCGCATTTGTTACCTCTACTGCCAATATTGCCTTTTTATTAAGATGGCCCATTTTCTTCCATTCAAGACTCACTGCCCCTCATCTTAACTTGTTTTCCAAGAGCAATTTCAGACAAAACATTTATTTTAAATCTCTCTTCAAGACTTTGACTATGTCCTCTCACTGCCTGCAGGCTTCCGTGATTTCTAATGAGAAGTCAGCTTTAGATCTTATTGAGGATCTCCTGTGTATGATGAGTTGTTTTTCTCTTGCTGCTTTCAAGATTCTCTTTTTGTCTTTGGCTTTTGACAGTTTGACGATGACGTCTTTAGGTGTTGATCTTACATGCATCCTACTTGGAGATTGTTGAGCTTGTTATATGGGTAATTTAGTGTTTTCCATCAAATTTGGGAAGATTTTAGCCATTATTTCTTCAATACTTTTTCACTCTTTCTCTCTATGCTCTCCTGAAACTCTCATGTATGTGGGAGTGTGTTAGCATGCTTGATAGTGTCTCACATTTCTCTGAGACTTCATTTTTCTTTGTTCTTTTTTCTTTCTGTTTCTTAGACTTAATAGTTCCAATTTATCTTTTGTCATGTTCACTGATTCTTTCTTCCACCAGTTGAAATCTGTTGAGCTTTTACTTTTCAGTGCATTTTTTTTGTTATTGTACTTTTCAACTGCAAATTTTCTATTTGGTTATTTTAACCCGTTTTTATATCTTTAATGATATGCCCTATTTGATGAGACATTATCGTCATACTTGGTGATTTACAAATGTGTTGTTCAATGTACAAACATTGTGGATTTCCTAGATATTATTGTTTTTGACATTAAAATTTTTAGTGTAGTCATGAAACATAACCTATAATTTAAGATCCTTTAAATTTATTGGGACTTGTTGAACCAGCATTTGCTCTGTTTTGGTAAATATTTCTTGTCCATTTGAAAACATTTATATGTATATATGTTCTTACATATAAATGCATATATGTATGTGTGTGTTTATAGAACTATATACATAAACAGTATGTATTTACAGAACTTCAGTTGTCATGTGGAGAGTTGTATAAATGTCAATTTGGTTAAATTGGATGATAGTGTTGTTCATATATTCTATGGCCTAACTGATTTTTTTTTGGCCTACATTTTTCTGTCAATCACAAGTGAGGGATATTAACGTTTCCAACTATAATGCTAGATGGGTGGTGATTTATCATTTTCTCCTTTCAGTTAGGTGAGTTTTTACTCCATATACTATGAATCTCTGTTATTAAGCACACACACATTTAGGATTAGCAGGTCTTCTTGACGAATTGCCTTATGAAAGACCCCTTTTACACCGTGGTAATGGCAGTTATCCTGAAACCCAATCTGTCTGGTAATTAACACAGCTGCTTTAACTTTAATGTGATTCGTGTTTGCCGCTTTAAAAAAATTTTCAATTCTGCTTGCTCCTTTAAATGAAAATGCATTTCTTGTAAATAGCATATAGCTGAATTTTACTTTTTAATACATTTTTACAATGTTTCTTATAAATGATGTGTTTAGTGTGGTTTTAATTTTAATTTTAATGTGGTTATTGTTGTAATTATGTTTAAATCTGCCATTGTGGTTCCATCTGTTCTTTGCTCCCTTGTTTCTTCCTGCCATCTCTTGTTCATTATTAGCAAACCATTTTCTTTCCATATTGCCTTTTTAGCTGTACTTTTTCTATTATTTTTTCATAGTCACCATATAAATTTCAATAGGAATCCTTACTTAATAGTCTATACTCCAACATTATTATACTATTTCACACAAAATGTAAACACCTTCAAATAAATGCACTTCTATTTGTGTCTTTTCTTTTCTATGAGTTTGTTTTCATGTATTTGACTTCCACATATGTTATACATCTTTTTATACTTTATAATTATGTGTGCTTCAAATATATGTATGAGACAGAGAGAGAAACAGAGAGACAGATTTTAATGTTCTATTATATTTACCCATTTATATCCATTTCTGGGACTTTTAACTCTTTCTTTCAGATCTCACCTTTTATCTGGTATAGTCCACCTTTATCCTAAAGGACATCCTTTGGCATTTTTTGTAATCCATGATTGCCAGAGACGAATTATTTCAGGTTTGAACTGTGTGAAAATGTCTTTATTTTGTATTTTTCTTTAATAATTGGAAGATACTTTTGTTTGATATAGAGTTCTATAAAGAATGTAGAATTCTAAGTTGACAGATGTGTGTCTGCTGGCCTTTCAGTATGCAATATAATTCCATTTTTTTTCTAGACTCTATTTATTTTGATATGCAGTTAGCCATTATCCATATCACTATTCTCCTTTATGTAATGTGTCTGTTTTTATCTATTTTTCAGACTTTTGTTTTTCCCTGATTTATAGGAATTTGTAGCTTCATGAGTTTGTGCTTTTTTGTATTACTTGGGATTCTTCAAATTTTTGGATCTGTGGGTTAATATTTTATGTCAATTTTGGAAATTTTTTTCTCTATATTTCTCCCTTCATCTCATTCCCTTTCGTCTCTCTTTCTGGTACTCCAGTTATATGTTTGTTAGACATTTTATATTGACTCACAGATCTCAGATACTCTATTTAGGTTGTTCATCCTTTATTTATCTTTGTGTTAGAAATTGGGTAACATCTATTTACCTGTCTTCATGGTCACAGATACCTTCTTCTTTTGTGTTCAGTCTGTTTTAAGCCCAAGAAATAAACTCCTCATTTCTGATATTGTATTTTTCCATTCTAACATTACCATTTCTTCTTTTTTATAATTTCAGTTTCTCTGTTGAAATTCTCCATATGCTCACTCATATTATCCATCTTTCCCATAACATCTTATAACATATTTATCATAGTTATTTTTAAACCCATGTTTGTTAATTCTAACATGGTCCAAATGTGCGCTGATGACCCATATCAGCGACTGATTTTTTCTTCTCCCATATGAATTACATTTTTCTGCTTCTTCATATGTTTTGTAACTTTTATTGTATGCTTGGCATTGTCATAAAAAAAATCAGTAAAACACTGAAATAAGCAAAGTCCAGAAAATGGCATGATTCTTACTCTGTCAAGCTGCTGACGTGGATGACTGGAATTGATCTAATTTGTGTTGAGCAAGTGTCTAGGATTTTGCACAGCTTTTGTTAGATTTAGTTGATTCTCAGGTACAAATGTTTTCAAGGAAGGATCAGGCCTTTCCCTTCAGCATGACTTAATATTCTAGCACAGGTAAAATTCTAGAGAACTCTCTATTTTATACAACCCCACTGCCAAATTTATCAACAACAGAAGATATCTCCCTGATTTTTCAGCCTGCTACCATTTTTGGTTTATTAGTTTTTTAAGATTTTTGGTTTATTTACTAGTAGGAAGTTAACATGACTCTCCACTCTTGACCATAGCTGACCATGCCATGGGAGATCTCACCACCTCACAACCTTACACCCATACTTTAGCATGTCAATGTGTTGTACCCAGCCAAGGTCCATTCTACCTCAGCATCTCTCTCTACTCACTTATCCAGTGACCGACCTTGGTGGACTTTCTTCACCAAGGAAGGCCCCATGCACCTTGATGATGTCTTGCAAAAGTAAAGACCGTATGTATCTTAGTGTGGATCTCTCTCAGCTTTTCCTTCCTGTCTCAAGCCTTTGGTGTACCATTCCCATGCACTTGAGGAAGTTCTCACGGGAAAGAATTGGTAGACAGTGTAAACTCATTTTGTGAGTTGGGCACGATGTGACTCTAGTCAGTCATGCCACCCCACATGTGACCATAAGAGTTTGTTTAATCTGAGTTTCTTTCTCTTTATTCATGTCTAAAATTGTTCTCTCCTCCTTCTGCCATGCCCATAAAGATGAAAGCAGCCAAAGGCATCATCCCCTCTAGGAAGGGCGCTTCCCTTTATGAAAGTTATTCTTTTTGGCTTTATGCCCTCATCTATCTGATGGATTAAAAATAGCTGTTATTTATTCTTTTGGTAAGAGAGATGACAGTCTCTTGCAACCAATTGGAAGCAAAAGATCCTTGAATTGTTCTTTTAATATACTGTTGACCATTGTCTTATGTAAACTCTTTATTCATAACTGGAATGGAATGTTTTCGTGTCTATGGTGAAGCATGTACATTTATGGGTGTGTGTTTTTTGAGGTTTGATATCAGTCTTATTTTAGCATCATACAATGGACAAGATCCTGAGTGTCTAGAGATTGTAGAGGATATACAAAAGAGTGCAGCCTCACGTGATGTGAATAGATTAGAAACCCTTCCAGTAACAACAATTTACAGTTAACCTCCAATTTGTTGCATGTCATTTGTAGCTTGTTTCTCTAGGTGAACACATAATTGTTTCCTTTACCAAATTTCTGAGTCACACCTAGACGCTATAATGATCTTGCATATTTATCTTAACCTCTTTAACGTATCGTCTGTATCCAAATTGTCTGAGATCACCTTTCTACTCCTTTTGTCCAAGAAATGAATCTTTCATCTATTTTTCTAGTTCAGGGCAGCAGCCAATAACACTGCATGATGCCTCCAGTTATGCAGAAGACACTAACCATGATATCCTTGATAAAACAAACTCCTAAAGTAAGCTCAATAAAGTACCTTTGAAGTGGGATTTTATAAATTGTTTACTTTTTGTTTTGCAGATATTGCTGTTTTGGGAGAAGTACAAGCAGAAAGAGCTGGAGACACAGAAAGGCTTGTTGAGATGGAACAAGTTCTCTCTTCACTTAATGAGTTGAGAACGACACTCGAGGGCATGGCTCTCTGGAGACAGCAAATCTGCACAATTGCAAGGGTTCGCTTGTTAAAGTTAAAGCATGAAAGAAAAGCTCTTTTATCACTGTGAGTATCAGAGTGCCATAGATTTTTTTCAGTCAATGCGTTAAAAAAATAAATCTAAGGTGTAAAAATGAGAGAAAACAAACATAAAATAAAAATAAATTTCTGCATCTACAAAATTGGGTAAAGTATAATACCCAGTCTAGTCAATGGTCCAAGTAGTTACCTATCAGCAGACTAGCAGGTGGAATTTATAACATTTCAGAGTTAATGTTAGCAGAAATGTAATGTAAGTTGGTGTAATATGTTTTCCCATAATATTCCCTCTCTTTCAAATTTTCCACTGTTGTAGGTGACAGAAACCTTGGAATGGGGAACTTTTTTCCCAGTATCCATATGCCGATGCCCTATTGTAGATGCTATATACTTATGCTACTGACTCTTCCCTGGATGTCCTGTCTGAGTATATCCTACTTGCTCTTACCTAGATGTCATGGTTCCCTCCAGCCCTCTTAAGTAATGGTAGCTTACTCACCAAACCTACTGTGTGCTTGATGGGCACTATCCTTGCTCTTAAGAACCATATCTCCTCTCACTAGCTCCCTGCTGTCCACGGTACTTTGGCTGTCAATCAGTGCCTTCTCGATGAATACTTTAAGTAAGCATCAAAGAGATAGGAGGCTTGGCACATAATAGAATCTTAATAAATACTTGCTAAATAAATAAGTAATGAGAATTCATTGAGAATCTTTGATAAGGAGATTACTATGCCTTATGAAAAATCTTTAATGTTAATTTGGCAACAGTGTGTAACAGCATCTGAGAGATGCCAGTCATTTAGCAAGAATTCAGACAGGATGTAATATTGTAAAATTAGAAATGAGGACTGGAAGTTTCACTAAGATATAGTGAAACTACACTAAAAATTTCTGACATTTCAAATCAAGAATACAGTAGAATAAAAATTGAAATTTTGAGCCTGGAGACTAAAGAAATCATACAATCACTAATAGGAATAGGGACTATGTGAAGTGAAGGACTTGACATGAAGAAAATTGAGTATAAAGTGTTGATGAATTAATCAGCCGAAAGGGAGAGCATAACACTGGAATCCCAGGAGAGAGGCAGAATCTGAAAATAGAATTAAAGGACACGTATCCCATGAAATTGTGTGGGATAGCAAATGGCCAGAGAGCAGCAAGAGAAATGAACAAAGGATAAATCTACATTGCATCATCTCTAATTTAGAGGTAGGAACAGGGCAAAATGCTCAAGAAATGAGTCAGAAGGCTTTATGTTTAATTTTCATGATTTCTTGATATTATTAAATTATAACCTGTTCAGACAGTCTTAAAAGGTTAGGAAATGACTGCATTTTCATTGGCACTTTTCTTCTGTGTAGGCTATTGATTCTAGGAGTCGGATTTTGCCCTCTTCTTTTGGAGTATATCGTCATGAAAATATATCAAAACAGTTACACGTGGGAACTTTCTCCTCATTTATACTTCCTTGCTCCTGGACAACAACCCCATGCTCCTCTCTCTCAATTATTAATCATCAATAAAACAGGTAATAATATGATGAATACTCCATTCCAAATACGTTCACTGTTCAGAGCATTACTTAGAAAACATAAACATAAGAGAGAAAAACGAGCTTTTGACTTCAGCATGTGTTAAAAATGATTTATGAGGCTTGGAGATGAAGAATACAAGCCTAAAATGGAGCAAGAATTAGGAAAGTATTTGTCAAGGAGAAATAAATGATCTGGTGGCAGTTTGGAAAATGAAAGAGTTTATACCAACAAACATTTTTACAGCTTGAGACGTAAGCCACTTGCCATACAATTTATTCACTTAGAATGTACAATTCAATGGTTTTTAGTGTATTCACAGAATTGTGTAACCCTCACTACAATTCATTTTAGCATATTTTCATCTCAAAAAGAAATTCCATATTCATTAGTAGTCACCCCCATTCACTCTGCCCCCAGCTCTAAGCAAACACAAATTTACTTTCTGTCTATGGGTTTGCTACTCTGGACATTTAAGATAAGTAGAATCATACAATATATGATCTTTTGTGACTGATTTCTTTGACTTAGCATGATGTTTTTAAGGTTCATCTATGGTGTAGCATGTATCAATATTTCATTTTTTTAATTGTTGAATAATATTCTATTGTACGGATATACCACATTTTATTTATTAGTCATAAGAGGATAGATATTTTGGTTTTTTCCAACAATTGACATTATGAATAATGCTGCGATAGATGTCCACGTACAACTTTTTGTGTGGACATTTTTTCCATTTCTTTGGGACATAAACCTAGGAGTAGCATTGTTGGATCATATGGAGACTGCGTTTAACCTTTTGAGAAACTGTCAAACATTTTTAAAGTGACTGCACCAATTTACTTTTACACTAGCAATTTGTGAGGGTTAAAATTTCTACACATTTTCACCAACACTTGTTATTTTCTGTCTTTTTTATCGTACCCATCCTACTATGTGTCAAGTAGTATATTGTGGTTTAATTTGCATTTTGCTAATGGATAATGATGTTGAGCATCATTTCATGTGCTTACTGACCAGTTGTATAGCTATCTTCTTTGGAGAAATGTCCCCTTTTTTGGCCATTTAAAAAATGGCTTGTATGTCTTTTTTATTGAGTTCTGAGTGTTCTTTACATATTCTAGATAGAAGTCGTCTATCAGGTGCAATAGATTCTCATTATTCACAGATTATGTATTTGCCAACTTGGCTACTCACTAAAATTTATTTGTAACGCCAAAACCAATACTCGTGGCACTTTCGTGGTCATTCACAGACACGTTCAGAAAAGTGAACATTTTGAGTTACCTGAGACACACATTTCCAGCTGAGGTAGAACAAGGCAATACCTTGCCTTCTTGATTCGTTTCTCACACTTCAAACAAATCTCCTCTCTGCAGTCTATTTAGTGCCACATTTTTCACATTTTTGTGCTTTTTGTTGGTGATTTTGCTGCCCCTCAAGTGTAGTGCTGAAGTGCCTTCCAGTGTTCCAAGTTGTCTTCCTGTATCAAGAAATATTTTGAAAATCAATTAATAATCTAGCAGTAGTGAAGTGAGATTTAGCAAATTTGGTGGTTATTTCGTATAAATTATCTGTGTCATTAAATCCTTACTGTTACAGCCATTCATTGCAAGATTCTAGGGAAAAAATTTTGTCCCAAATACCATAGGGTGCCAAAAAAGACTTTTACATAAGCAGTAATGGTAAGCAAACAAACATTACAAAGTAAACTCCATGAGAAGTGGAGAGATTTTTAATTCACAGTAGTGAGCATGTTATCATGTGGAAAAATATCCTGACAGTCCATATTACAGTAAGTATTATGTAATGACGTTTATTATCATTTCACTGCACAACTTGACATTGATTTTCTTAGTTTTGTGATACCTGATATATTTAACTGCAAATTAGGGGCAAGCATTGATGACTTTATACATCCTGTGGAGCATCAGAACATAGCTTTGGAAGTGGATACATTTGGAACTAGAAATGGCACAGATGACCCATCTTATAATGGAGCCATCACTGTGTCTGGTAATGAAAAGGTACGCTGGTCTCTATTTAATAATTTTTCCCAAAGATATGGAAAGTTCATATAATATCAATATACTCAGGTCTCCAATTGATGAAACAAAATGAAAAACAAATACTGCTTTCATTTATTATTTGGTAAATTATATTCATTAGTATGATAAATAATTTGTATATCAGTCATTGTCTACCAACACAAACGGTGTGTATTAGCAAAATAAATTCTATACAATACCCCCTGTCAAGTGCATATTTAAGTCCGAAGAATTCATATTTCCTCCCAAGGCTTTTATAGTACATATATTCTGAAACTTCTATTTTCTTCTTAAACAATACTAACACTTGATTCTAGCCTGAAGCCAGACACCTGGTGTCCTGAAAATCAGATACAGCCTATATGCATGTTTCGTTTTATTTACACAATACTTGTTTTTTGTTTTGATTGTTTGATGACATTTTTAACACATGACTTCTTAATTAAAATATTGAAGTTTGACCTCTTTAAAAAAATAGATCATTGAGAATTTATAATCATACATTTTATATTATAGAATTACAGCTTTTCATTAGCATGCAATACCAAAAGACTGAATTGCTTCCCAGTTCTTATGGATATTGTTAGCAATGCGCTACTTGGAATGGTTAATCCGTCAGCGCATATCCAAACTGACAGAAGTACATTTTGGGAGGTAAGTATAGAAACTTATAGACTCTCCTCCATCAGGAATCTCCCAGATCACTCTTTCAAGTGTTAGAATCTTATTCTTACGAGTAAAGCACTGTATAATAAATTAATATTTGATTCACGCTAGCTCTGTGGCTTTGGAAAATCAGTCCACTTTTCAGAGCTTAAATCTTTTTAATGTAAAATAGAAATGACAAAATATTTTTCAGAGACAATGAAAGTGAAATCCTATGCAGCACTATGACTAGCACAAAAAGAGTGAAAGAAAGAAGGAAAGAACCAAAAAAAGAAAGAAATAGAAACCTTATTATTATTACTTTTAGAAATGCTACAAAAGAAAACAATTTAGGACAGAGTTCAGGCTGGAATTGCAGATTGGTTATGTTAGAATTACTCTAGCTCCTTGTCAGAAATATTAATTCCTTGGGCCTACCCTAGACCTACCAAACCAACTTTTCCATACATTTGGGCAAAAAGCCTTATTCCTTGAAAAAGGCCCAGGTTATTGGAACATGTACAGCCCTTTAAGTTTGAAGACCAGAATACCTATCAGAGTTTGTAATTATTCCTTTCTGATTTTTTCCTAAATATATTTCTCTCTCTTAGAGAGTTCTTGGAGCACAGGGACGATATATTTTTAACACATATTGCCCCCTACCTAGAATAGGTTCTGGCACTTAAGAAGCAGTAAATGAGGGGCCAGCCTCATGGCTGAGTGGTTAAGTTCATGCGCTCTGCTTCAGCAGCCCAGGGTTTCGCTGGTTTGGATCCCGGGCACGGACATGGCACCGCTCATCAGGCCATGCTGAGGCAGCATCCCACATACTACAACTAGAAGGACCCACAACTAAAAATACACAACTGTGGACTGGGGGGCTTTGGGGAGAAAAAGGAAAAAAAAAAAAAAAGAAGCACTAAATGACTTATTTGTTAAATCCTTAAATGAATGTCAGAGGTCAGCAAATTATCTATATCCCACTCAACTCTAGGGATTTATGATAATATAAATGGCTAATAGCCATTTATCCACTGGCATATAAAACGGGCCATGTACCCATCATTATTTTCATATGCTCCAGCAAGAGCTTGAGTTACATTTTTGTTACATACCTCTTTATGTGCTCAGGAAACAAAAATTACTTTCAGTCAGAGTGTGTAAAAAACTTAATCATTAAAGCAAAAAGTTTTAGTCATCCATCAAGTATTAATTAAGAATATATGCTCTGGTTCATTTAATTAACCTCCTATATACCTGTGAAGGTCTTTTCAATTTTCTGGTGTCTGAGGGCAGGATACAACCATTGAGCAAATTGCCTTGGGCTTCCATCCGTAAAAACTCCCTGTTTTAGCTAGACTGAGTCTGACACCAACCAGCTCAGTTGACCCGGTATTTATGTGCCCATATTAACTTTACTATATCCAGCAACTCATTTTATATTCTACTCTAATTTACCTACTCCTTGCTCAAGTAAGAGACTTTTGTAGTTTCAGACCATGCTTCTGTCCTGCCCAAAGTCAATTAATTTACCACTGAGCATTGAACCTACCCAGCACACAGGATGTTCTGGAAAGATTCTGACAATAAGCTTAAATCTCATGTTTCTGTGGTTAGCAAAGGTCTCTCTGATGACCATTCTGGCTCTAATTATGACTTTTTCAGTAATGTGCTTCATCAAACAACTATGTGAATCATGAAAGTAACATGGGGACTGCTTCCAAGACAGTCTGTGAATCTTCTATCCTTAAAGATTGTCACAAACAGGAGCCACAATAAGCATAACTAAGGGCACAGGTTTTCCTTGGCAATTTCACTTCCCCTTAGAGAGCCTCTTCTTTACTTTTGAATCCTCAACTAGTATTTATATGGCTTATGGTATACCTAAAATATAACTTATTATCACTGTGCGCAAAAAACATCTGATATGATTTTTGAGTCAAGCTATCACATATGAAATAATTGAAGGTCATTTAGGAAATTGAATATTTCAACTGTGAATTATCATTATTTATTATTTAGCATCAGAATAAATTTTAGAGTCACTAGGTAAGAAAACGAAAAATCTTATTCTTATTACTTTCCAACTTTGTAATATTAGTAATTCATTCAACTTCTTTGAATCACTTTCTTTTTTTCTTTTTTGCTGGGAAAGATTTGCCTTGCACTAACATCTGTTGCCAACATTCCTCTTTTTTTCTTTCCTCTGCAAAGCCCCAGTACGTAGTTGTATGTTCTAGTTGTAAATCCTTCTAGTTCTTCTGTGAGCCACCGCCACAACACGGCTGCTGACAGACGAGTGGTGTGATTCCATGCCTGGGAACCAAACCTGGGCTGCCAGAGCAGAGCACACCAAACTTTAACCGCTAGAACATCAGGGCTGGCTCTGAATCACTTTTCTTATCCGTAAATTTGAATATAAAGCCAAAAGTCAAGCTTCAAAACCGGATGGATAATGAAAGAGTTTGGGAACCTCAAAGGGGACCTAAGGCAGGATTATATATAATTGGTTGTATATTTTTAAAAATGTATTCCAGAAAATGAATTTTGAATTTCTTCATTCAGCTCATCCTGTTCTTTGCATTTTCAGGACGACCAGGTTAATCCACTTGAATTCCTGGGACATACCATTTTCTGGTTGGTTTTGTCATCCTGTTGTGCTCCTTATATTGCCATGAGCAGCATTGATGATTATAAGGTAACAATGAGTAGCTGAAACTCTTGTTAGTTTGTATAATTAGAAGCTGAAGGTAATATAATTACAGGATTTTTCATGAAGCTATTTATACATGTTTAATCGAGCAGCCAATTCAGATGTAAATCCTAAGTTATAAAAATAAAAGGAAGTTTTATAAATGGAAATATAAATGTCTAGATAAATAAAATACATTACTGATAGAGAATAATTCTAAAATTTATATGGATACAGAAGAACCCAGAATAGTCAAGATAACTTTGAAAAAGAAAAACAAAGTGGGAAAGAGGCACTCACAACTAGAATATACAACTATGCACTGGGGGGCTTTGGGGAGAAGAAGAGGAAAGAAAAAAAAGATTGGCAACAGATGTTAGCTCAGGTGCCAATCTTTAAAACAAAAAGAATGAGTTGTATTAATTAAGGATAATCATATAGATACCTGAAATGGAACAGACATTTCAGATATAAACCCACATAGACATCATCAGGTGGTTTTCAATATAACTGCTGGAGAATTCAAATGGGGCAAGGTCCGACTTTTCAGCAAATTGTACTGAAACAACTTGATATTGTTATGAAAAAAAATGTTCTCAACACTCACCTCACAGCATACACAAAATTATTTTGAAATGAATCATAGATCTCGTGGCAGACAAATATTTCTTAGATGGGACAGAGGAAGCATATATTATAAAACAAAATGATAACTTGAAGTTAAAATCTTTTGTTCTTTGTAAAACACCAGTAAGAAAATAAAGAACTACGGGCTGGGAGAAGAGTATTCACGATATTTATATATCTAACAAAAGATTTGTATCAGGAAGATAGGAACTCTTATACCTCACTTATAGAAGATAGCCTAATTTTAAAGATGGGCAAAATATTTGAACAGATACTTCACCAAAGAAAACGTACAGATGGAAAATACTCCTATGAAAAGATGGTTGATGTCATGAGTAATCCAGAAAACAACCCCACTGAGATACCTTTACACACAGCAAATAAAATGAATAATGTTAAAATGACTGACAATACCAAGAGTTTGTGAGGATGTGGAGAAACTAGAACTCTAATGCATTGCTGGTGGGAATGTAAATTGTACAATCACTTTGCAAAACAATTTGACTCTTTCTATAAGGTTAAAATTACATGTAGTCTATGACTCAGCAATTCCTCTCCTGAGTGTTTACCTAAGAGAAAAGGAAACATCTTCTCATATACGGACTTGTGCATTAGTGTTCTCAGCACCTCTATTCATAATAGCCAACAACCTGAAACAACCCAAATGTCCATCAAGCTGTGAATTAATAAGCAAATTCTACTACAGCATGTAATGGCATACTACTCAGCAATACAAAAGGAACAATTAATAAAAATGCATCACATGGATGAGCTTCAGACCATTACACTGAGGGAATGAAGACAGGCACAAAAGAGTAAATACTGAATGCTTTAATTTATAGGAAATGCTCAGAAAGCTAGAACTAATCCATAATGACACAAAGCAGACCTATGGTTTCTTGTAACCAGCGATAAAGGCTATTGACTGCAAAGAAGCATGGGAAATTTTGGGGGGTGATGGAAATGTTCTATAGCTTGATTATGATTGTGATACAGCAATATATGCATTTGTTGAATTCATGCAACTGTATACTTAATATCAGTACTTTTTATTGTTTGAAAATTATATTTCAAAAAAGTTAATTGAAAATTCCAATGTTTGACAATCTATAAATTTTCATTCACAGACACTCTTTCATTAATCCAAATGAATCTTTAATGTATCTACAAGTTATTGGAGCACCTTGTTAAAATGAAGATTCTGATTCAATAGTTCTGAAGTGGCGACAAATTTTGAGTGGTAATCATAGGGTGTGAATTGATATGACTAGTCAATGCAGGTCAACTTGCGTTAGCTTTACTTATAAATTTTGATAGACTATCCTTTAAGGGCTCCATTTTTGTAACTTTATTACTCAAAATCCATGAAACCTTGCCTAAGCATTTCTGTTTACTCAGTACCATCTTCATCTGTGTCACTTCTTTCCTGTCCAAAGTAATTCTGTTGCCCAAGGGAAAACAGTACCATCCATATAATGTTCTCTTTCTAGCGTGGAACCTCCAGGAATCTTGGAAAATGCCATTTACCGACCTGAGCTAACTGTCAGTCATTCTGGCAATAACATAGCCCAAACTTAAAAACTTCTCCCCTAGGAGACATGAGCGCGTTCTATCTTTGGCCCATGGGATGCCGCAATTTCACTATGTTTCTCCTAACACTTTGGCCACTGTCTCTCTGTCTGTCTCCTTTGGAGTTTCTTATTCCTCAATATCATCTCTAAATTTTGAGAAATTCTCAGGTCTCAACCCTTGGCTCTCTTTTTGTGTTAGATGTCATTCTCTCGTAGGCAAGCTCACCTAACCCTAAGGCTTGAAATCCCCTCTATCTATTGGTCATTCACAGGTTTGACTGTACCCCAGATCTCTAATTTCACCTCCCATACTCATCCAAACTCCCTTCTCAGTGTTTTCACTGGTGGCATCACAGATTCTCAAACTTCATGTTTCCAAAACTGAGTTTATAGTATTCCTAAATGTGTTTCCCCTTTCATATTTTCTGTCTCCATAAGTTGCAGGACTATGTACTTAATTATCCTGTCGTTAACCTAAAACCATCCTTCAATCCTCTCATAGCTTCACTCACATATCGAGTCAATCACCAAATCCTTGCCAGTTGTACTATCTGAATGGACCTATGTTGGGATACTTTGATATGAATCCTTAGGTCAAATTACGTCTCAGACATGAGCATCATTTAGCTAATCAGAGGCCATCCGCAAACTAATTTAAGTATGTTTTAAAAGAAAAAATACATTCAAAATTATTAGAATGGTTTAACGTATGATTTGTGCCCAAAACCATATCACTTGATAAGTCGTTTTAAAATATGTAATTTAGTATGTTTAAGCAAAGAATGACAAGGAATATAAAATATGTGTATATTTATGGATGTGTTTATATTTATGTACATATACATAAATATTTGGATGGGTAATAAGTATTTGAACATATATTTCAGTAAAACTACCCTCACACATCATTTATTTAGATTAAAAGCATAAAGCAATTTTATGTATATGCAGAGAGAGAGAAAGAGGAGGAGAGAGCGCTTCATATTGAGTCAAAGTGGAATCACTCTGATGGGGAGTTAGCTGATTAGATACTGTTGACCATTAACAAATAGACAGCCAGTAATTTCTCCAGCCAAAATGGGTTTATTTGAGATCAGCAAAGACTTGCAATTCCCCATCTGCAACCATGGCAAGTCTCAAGCAAGTCCCTAGCAGTGAAGGGAGGAAAAACTCTTTCACATAGGGGAAGAGGAAGTTGGGATGGGTATTGTAAACAAAGAGTCCATTGGAGGAGACTGGGAGTTGGAAGTGTAGTGGTTTTTCATTGGTTGAGTTGTGACAGCCTCTCATTAGCTGACCTTCTTGCTGGTCAAGAAGAGGAAATCTCTCTTCTTCCTGTTGGGCTCTGCTATCAAGGTAGGGATGAGAGCTCCCCTTTCTGGCCTCTTGACTCCATTTTAATGAGGTTTCTGTTTATTAATTTGCACAATAGATAAACTCTCCCACCCCACCCCCATAAATCATTAATCACTGTTTTGTTTACTGCAGTATTATCGCTTTGATTTTTTTGAAGTCTTCTTTCACATATTTCTACCAGGTGTGTGATGAACAGCAGTGTCATTAATTAAATCAGCAAACTGATCATCTATGATTGTATCTATCCATATCCCTTGGTCCAGATTAACATTTGCAGCCATGATGCAGAATTATTAGAAATGAAGATTTTGTTTATTTTCTTATATAATTCACATTTTCTTAAATCTCAAATTGAAATATCACTTTGTATCTTTGTTGTTTCCCAATCAGAGCAAAGCTTGGTCCCAGCTACGGATTTCGGGGCTCTTCCCTTCTGCTTACTGGTTTGGACAGGCGCTGGTGGATGTTCCAATGTACTGCTTGTTCTTCCTTTTTATGTATTTAATGGACTATGCCTTAAACCTCCAAGAGACTATATTTAAATTTGTAAATCGGATTATACAAGTAAGTGACAATATTCATAGAACAAATATCATTGCATGATTTAATTAGAAAACTTGAAGAGGCAAACTGTTTTCATTGATATTCACATTTTCATGAATCAAACAGCTATAAAACCCTGTGCTATAACAATGTTTTGGATCCTAAATGTTATCCTAGATTGCATTTATCTTTAACTAAACTTAGCATTCCTGGTGATTTCAGATCCCGTGTGCTGTTGGTTATGCCACGTCTCTTATCTTCTTGACATATGTGATTTCATTCATTTTCCGCAAGGGGAGAAAAAATAGTGGCATTTGGTCTTTTTGCTTCTATATTGTAAGTATGTTTCTTGTGACCATTTATTTTGTATATTCGATATACAATTCTGACCTAACATTTTAAAATTTACCCTTTGTAGAATGATAAATTAATATTGCACTCTAAAATATTTTGTTTTCCTCATGTACAGATCCTTTTCAAAATCTGCATCTTTTTCTCTTCCTATTTCTACCCTAGTCTTTCTTCAAAAGTAGCCAAATTGTTTCTAAAACTATAAAATATTTACTAGAGGGAAACCTGGAAACCATCTACGTCTTCCTTTTACTGTAAAAGAAATAAGCCCAAAGACCTCCATGAAGTTATACAAGATTACAAATACTGTCACTAGCATAGTTAAAACTAGAAACTACTTCTTCAGACTCTCTCCTCAGAATTAATTCCGTAAAGCAACACTTATTTTATCTAAATTAGGAGAGAAAATACATGTGATTTATGAATATCTATTCTAATTTCCCATCATTTCAGGATGCCAAAAAATAATTGATTCAACAAACATTTGTTGGCTTCCAACAATGTGTCACCAGCTAAGATTGATAAAGGAGAAAAAATAGACAGTTTCAACCCTGGAAGGACTCTCAGAGGGTAAACAGATAAGTAAGCAGGCACCTATTAAAACAAAGTGAAAAGGAAAAGATTGTGGAGATATCATCCATCTTTAAAAGTCTATTGTACAACTGGGGCTGGCCCCGTGGCCAAGTGGTTAAGTTCACGCACTCTGCTGCAGGCGGCCCAGTGTTTCGTTGGTTAGAATCCTGGGCGCGGACGTGGCACTGTTCATCAAACCACGCTGAGGCAGCGTCCCACATGCCACAACAAGAAGGACCCACAACGAAGAATATACAACTATGTACCGGGGGGCTTTGGGGAGAAAAAGGAAAAAAATAAAATCTTTAAAAAAAAAAGTCTATTGTACAACTGAGTAATAAAGAGGTCTATGAAAACCAGAGAAAAGAGAGATTTGTTCATGAAAATGAGAGCAGAGATTTCCTTTAGGAAGTGAAACCTGAAGAAGAGTAAGATTTCGACAGCTAGAGAAGAAGAATGATGCAAATAGAAAATAATGGGTAAACAGAAACCCAGAGGGAAGAAAGTCCAGACTTAGGAACTGATAATAATCTGGCATGGATATGGATGAAAAACAAGATACAGCCTGGGCTTGGTCCTACTTATGGTGAAAATAATGGTTGACACCATGGCTAACCTTCAAGATGTGCTCAAGAATTTATTCTCCAGGCTGTAGGAAGCCACGGGCACTCATGGTTCAGAAAAGAAATATTATCAGAGGTACAGTTTTAGGAAGAATATTCTGAAAGCTATAAAAGTGATGGTTTCTAATACAGACAAATTAGAAATGCAAAAACTTTTAGGACGTCATTGCAATGATTTAGAAGAAAAGTCTGAGAGTTTGAGGTGTGCCAATAACTTACTCTTATCCCTGAATTTTGTGTTTTAGTACTTCTCCTTAAGCCACTCCAGATTGTTAAATGCTTATATTTATCAATTGGTAAAGTTAACAAAAGTATACTTTTGTTGCTGCTTTTATTTTATTCCTATTAGATATCAATTTCAATTTTTCCCTATGATTATTGCATATCTATTATTCTGAATTTTACCTCCAAAAGCAATTTACACCACCTTTTTTCTTTCCTTTAATTAAAATATTCTATATATCAGATCCTAGATTTATCCAGTAATGTCTCATTCCTGATACTCCACGTCAAAGGAATTTGGCTAAGTCACTAGAAGAAAATGTCAATGGAGATATGCTGATTTCAACTTGGTTTTGAGTTGGAGTTGGAATTAGGAAAATATCCAAGATGAACCTTCTCAATTTGGAACACATATTGAAATGTGGAGTGGTTAACATACATATTTGTATTTTCCTCAGATCACCGTCTTCTCTGTGGCTGGATTACTGTTGGATAACTATGGACATGTTGCACTGTATAGCATCACCTTTTTAATACCACAAGCCACATTAATCGGCTGTGTGTTCTTATCTTTTCACGTAAGTGATGCCACCATCTGTCCCAGTGTCCTGGACCTCATGACCAATTGTGAAAGCTTTACTTAGGGCTGGGGATCTACAACATGTTGAATATGCATGACATCTGAAGATTTCTACTTCATGGATTCCAACTGAAATTCTCCCAGATGGGACAATGTGTTCCAGCTGAACTGTAATAGAGAACTTGGCCCCGGTTAATATGTGGGAAGGAAGGGTCATGGGTAGTGAGAAATAGAGCAGCCTTTAACTCATTCTAGGCCTTACTCCGTCCTGGGCATGCTCAACTTTAGAAGGAGGGAAATGCAATGTCCCTAATCTTTGGGATTTCAAGGTTCTAGAGAAGCACTCAGTATGAATAAAATCCCTTTTTTCTAGCTGCCTGATACCTATACTTCCGCAAAAGGAAGGATGGTACAGTCCATGAGAGAAGAGGTATCTTTGGGGAAGGGAAAGAAAGAAGGGGCCCAATGAAAGGGCCACGGGGCACAGGAAGGTGTGTGAAGCTCTGTGTGATAAGGACAAACTCTGCCCCTCTCTCACTATTTGGGGAGGCTAGCACAGATCCCCAAGATTCTCTTACCAGATGAGGAATAATTGCTAAATTCTATTGCTTCAAATAAAAGCACAGTGACTCATAGACCTTGGGAGGAAGGCAGCCCGTCATATACATTTTGGTATACACACTTACCTGGTTTGTTAATGCCCTCGAGTTCCCTGTGTACAGCAGAGCTGAGGTCAGCTTAGTCTTTTTGCACCCATCCTTTCAGCTTCTGGTGCTATATCAAACAATATTCCACTGCTCTTCACAGGGTTTTCATGGCCAATTTTTTCAGAAGTGGGTGGCCAGGTCCTTCTTCCTACTCTGTCTTAGTCTGGAACCTCTGATGAAACCTGTCCACCATGGGTGACCCTGCTAGTATTTGAAATACCGATGGCATAGCTTTCAGCTTCACAGAAACACACAGCTGCCAGGTGACAGATGGGTGATGTGGTTCCCTGCCCAGGAATCGAACCCAGGCCATAGAAGTGAGAGTGCCAAATCTTAACCGCTGGACCACCAGGGCTGGCTACTGACCTGATACTCATGAAATTGGTGAAGTGGGCAGATATGTTGGTAAAGCTGTTCAATGGCCCAATTCGCATTCATATGGATAAAAATTCACAAAGCAAAAAAACTTCCTATTTAACATTGTCTTTCCTTTTGCAGCTTTTTGTGCTTTCTTTCTTTAGTGAAGAACCAAGAGGTGTAGAGCCCTTTCTGGTATTCCTAATTGTAAGAACGTACTCTTCTTTAAAAATTATTGTGTTTTTGCCGTACTAAACCATTTTAATTCCTGTACACATGGTGAAACTTTTTATTAAGGCGGATCTATAGATATCTGTAGCCCATGCAAATAAAATATTTGTAAAATATGGAAGAAATCATTTTATAAATATCTACTGACCAGATAATATGCTTCCCCAATTTTAAGAACACTGTACAACTATTAAAGGAAATGACATAAAGTAATGGTATCACATAATCATATTTGTTGCCAATGTTGCTATAAACAAGATTGAAATGAATTTGATAGTTTCATAATTTGACAAATAGATGATTAGAACTTTGTAATGATTTTGCCAAATATATCTTTTGTAGAAGTCCAATTATTCCTAATTCACTTCTGATGTCAAAAAATTTTCTTTCAGTGTTTCTAAGTGTGCATCTCTTTCTTTATTCCTAGCCTTTCCTTCATTTTATCATCTTTCTTCTCATTCTTCGATGCCTGGAATGGAAGTTTGGAAAGAAAACAATGAGAGAGGATCCCTTCTTTAGGTTGGGAGAAATCAAATTGGATTCTTTTATTTCAGGGATCAATATTTTAAAATATTTTTTAATGTGTAAACAAATCCATTGACAAAGAGGTGCCACATGCTAGGATAGACTAGGGTAGGAACCACGTGTGAATATAAATAATAGACATCTACATACCTAAATCAAAGAAGTTTGTAACCTACTGGACGAAACAGACATGAAATATTGAATACTGCAGTGGAACACTGGCTAGTTCAGTTTACATAGCAGTTTGAATAGATTGGCAGTTGAAGGCATGCTGATGATCCCGGAAGGGAGACTAGAATGATCAATAAACCAAAGATAGCAATAACTGTGCTCTTTTCCTGTGGTAGAGGGAAGCCTAACTGATGGATCATAGACTGTTCAGTTATTAATGGGACTTAAAAGCTGGGACATTTTTTGCACCGTGCAAGGACACAACCATAAGAATCGTATTCCCTCTGTGTCTCTCACACTACATCAGTTTCATCCTTAACTGTTACAAATAGTTGGATGGGAGACTTTCAAGATGAAAGTAGACCTTTAAGAAATTTTCTAAGATCAGTATTGGAGATTAGATTGAGAGAAGAGAGAGTAGAATGAGATATATTCCAGGTCTGAAGCACCAGACTTAGAAAGGAAGAGAAAGAGTGAATCTGACGCGCTCCAAAGAAATGCCCAGGCTTAATAAGAAATCAAGCTTCTAACTTGTATTTTCTGAAACCAACCTGATTTCAAATATTCTGGCCTCTTCTCTCCACGTTGGTGTCAAAGCTAGGGTTCCCAGAAAAATTACTTTGTTAAGCTATGATATAAAAATTCTTTGTCAGATAACAGATACTAAGTTATCCGTTGATATCAACCAAACTAATTTTTCTATAGATGAGTAGAATGAAAGATGTGTAAGAAGCAATGGTCACTAAACATAGTAGTATCCTTGACAGGAGCAAGGAGGTTGGGAAAGGAGGAGATGGGAGATGATGATAATTTATTAGTTCCCCAATCTACTCAAGTATAAGATTCAAAGAACGCAGTATTTTTGATTCAGGAATGAAAACCCAAAACCAATTATTAATGGATGGTTTTGACTCTAGAATTTCTCCAAGAAGTAGCAAAGTGCATCAAAATCCAGAAGAGCCAGAAGGGGAGGATGAAGATGTTCAGATGGAAAGAGAGAGAACAGCAAATGCTTTGACTTCCACAAACTTTGACGAGGTAAAACACAAAGTAGTTATTTCATTAAACACCACAAATATTTGTCAGTTAAAGTGGCTGGTCTACAAGTCTAATTCGCAAATGATTTTGAGTTTCTTTAATCCAAACACATGAGGATCACTACTTTATTTCCGTAGATAGTCATCATTTTTCACATCTAAATGAGCAGATTAAAAGTCATGTTAACTCACTTTGTCTTTCTTAAGCAAAAAAAAAAAAAAAAAAGTGGAGTGCAATTGAAATTGCAAAAGCCAGGAAAGAACTTGTGAATTTTAGAAACAGCACTGCTTCTTGGAGAAAGTGTACTCTACAAAATTCAGGGCAAAGGCCCGGCCACAGCAGGCAGTTGTGTCCTTTGAGGATGATTCAATGATGCTCTGAGTCTCCATGCTCCTGCTCTGAAAGACAGTCAGGCTGCATAAAATAATGTGCTCCTGAACAACTGCCTTTGTAGGAGAGGAAAATGACGGTCTCTTCTGTCCAAAAATAAGCGCCAGGATGGGAGAAAGGCCAATAAGCCTGTCACTTGGTAGAAGGTCTTCTTTGATGCATGGCTTGTGCTGTGAGGGGCCAACCCAGAGGGAGGATACAGCTTTTTCAAAATTAAGGAAGAGAATTAAGGTCTGACACGATTTACTTGTCATTTGCAGAAACCAGTCATTCTTGCCAGCTGTCTACGTAAGGAGTATGCAGGGAAGAGGAAACGCTGCTTTTCCAAGAGCAAGAAGAAAATAGCCACAAAAAATGTCTCTTTCTGTGTTAGAAAAGGTTGGACACCATGGCTCTTCCACTGTTGGCTCAGGGCCTCCTCAGAGCTTTATGGGTCTTGACAAGAACCATACAGCTCTGAACACCACCTCTTGGTTCACACACAGACTCATCAGCAGGATGACCTTGACAGCTTCTTTTACATGTCTCATTTGTAAATGAAATTAATTAACTCTCCCCGTGGATAGGGACATAGTCACATCTACATGGGAACTATAAGAGCTCTATTAAAATGCACCATTGAAACCACAACATTTCTATTCAATGAACACGACTGATTTCCTAATGTTCATTATTTTTCACAAGGGGGCTAACTGGGGATGTGCCAGCACATTCTGAAGGCTTGAGCAACAGATGTTAGATGACCTTACTTTGTGTCATCATGGCACAGTGCTTAGGATCACAGGAGACAGAGTCTGACACACTTGGCTTCCAAGAGTGACTTTTCCACTTCTCAGCTGTGTGACCTTGGGTGACTAACCTCATCCCTGAGAGCTTCTGTCCCCAAATATGTAGGAAGGGATTATGATAACCACCTCTTAGGAGCAGGGCGGGGAGTGGTGTGCGGTTGTGACAATTAAATGAGATGCTATATATACAACACATGGCACAACACTTATCACACAGGGAGACTTCAGAGTATGCTTTGTTCTTAATTTTACTATTAAAATCAATTAATATTAAGTGTAACCATTTTCTTCCAGGTGAGGTTTTAGGATTATTAGGACACAATGGAGCTGGTAAAAGTACGTCCATTAAAGTGATAACTGGAGACACAAAACCAACCGCCGGACAGGTAGGTGAATTATGAGGAAAATTCATTATCTAGTAGCACTCAAATTTATAAGATGTTAAAAGTTTGTAAACAGCAAAATGCCATTTAATTATTGGGTGATTGAAGTGATTAATGCAATAGAATAATCCATTCTCAAATTATCACACTAATAGACACAAAAATTAATCACTGGAAGGGGATAGTTATTCATGCCTTCAAAGGCATTTAGAGGGTATGTCCAGTATCAGATCAGAAATCAATCCTACAAATCTTCTTTATAGTACCATAAAATATATGGATTTGCACTTTCAATGAATATTGTCTTCCCAGTATGTAATGCTTTAATCTTGAATAAAAATGTTTTTTAAATAAAACTTTATTAAGCAATTATATTCATTGTCCTTTACAAAGTACTTAGGTACTGGAACATAGGGATATGAAGTCAACAGGAATTGTCCATGCAATTCAACCATATAAGGAGGCCAGACAAAGAGTAAAAGACCTCAGATGAGGTATAGAGAAAATATTATTTTCCCAAATTCTGTGGCAGAAAAAAGAAAACCTTAAGAACTCCTTTGGAAAGTATGTCCAGGGGAAGTGGAGAACAGAATATAAGGCAGAGGTCTGTGGAACTACACCATGAGAAGGGGGTTGGTGGTCAAGCCCAGAAGGGAAAAGACCACCAGGAACATGATCCACACATATCCCACTAACGAGGGAGGAGAAAACAGATATTCACAGTCCCTCTGAAGCCAAGGTGAGAGCAGGTGTTCATGAAGCGGGCCTCTTAGTGATGTTGGTGGCTCAGCCGACCCTAACTGGACCTCTTAGTTCAGTTAAGACCACCCTCCATTTCAATCACGACCCAGACCCTTAATCAATATTTTGTTCCTCATTAAGCATAGGCAAAAAGGAGTTAACTGTTTATTGATATATTAGAATGAAATATTTGAAAAAGTAAGATCTGAATTATAAAACCAACTATTGGGGTGTCATGAAATCACCTTTAATCAGATCAGCCAGTGTGATCTCTATAAATGATGTCATTGTCCCGCTTAAATACTTTCAACGACTTCTCACAGCACTATGGCTGGAAGGAAACCTCTCCCATTTGTCCTGCAGGCAGCTGCAGGAGCTGATTTCCATGTCCCTTCTGCCACACGTCGGTCCTTCTCCTTCGCTCTCCTCCAAGCCCCCTGCCTTTGCCTCAAGTCTAAGGACACGTCCAGCTTCATCCTCCACCCGGCTCTACTCAGGCTCTTTGCTCCGCCCCACATTCCTTTCCTCAGGGCTCCTCCACTGCAGGTGCCTTCCGGCTCTCCTGCTGAAGGGACTCCTCCGCAGACAGGCTTCTGTAATCACCCTACCTAAAGTCACTTCCCCTGCTGTTCTCCACCCCAGCCTCCTAAATACTTCCATTACAGTCCCGCTTACCATCTGTGTTCTATTTACCCGTTTCTCTCCGTGTGTATTGCCTGATCGCTTAGTAGAATGAAAACTCCAAGTAACAGGTGTGCTGGCTCTCCCGTCCCTCACTGTATCCACAGCAGGCAGCAGAGCACTCGGTACACAGGCGCTTCTCAGAACACGTTTGATCAGTGAGTGCAGTTAAGTAGTGAGTAATTAACGTACTTCTTTCTGACAGAGATGGAAAAATTGGGTATAAACTATTGGCCGTGATGGCAAGACATCACCTTTGTGAGATGTTGGATTTTTCAGCTTAGGTTAGGTTGTGTACACACTTGTTTTCAGGTATTTACTCTCTGACAACCTTTTCCAATGCAAAATGATTGCAGATTATTAAACTCTATTAGGGCCTGGAGATTCTCTAGTTTTGCTAGGTTTGCAGGAAGAAAGATGTCATTGAAATATGCAGGGGCTGAAATAAGCGCGCAGGATCTGAGTGTGACTTTCCTCTGCAGGTGCTACTGAAAGGGAGCAGCGGAGGGGACGCCCTCGGGTTCCTGGGGTACTGTCCTCAGGAGAACGCGCTGTGGCCCAACCTGACGGTGAAGGAGCATCTGGAGGTGTTCGCCGCCGTGAAAGGCCTGAGGAGACGGGACGCCGCAGTCGCCATCACAGGGTGCGGGAGCCACACCTCTTCTCTACCTGAGGGGCCGGGAGACCAATGGGGTGACGACCTTCACGGGAAACTCAGGACCAGAGACTCTGAACGCTTGACCCAGACCACATGGGGTAGATTTGCAACTAGAAACTGGTTTCCTTGATTTCAAAGTGTTAGGGGTTTTTTCTCATATTAAATATGGAAGGAAAAAAATATATTCATTGGTAAAATTTATCAAAAACCCTAAAATTTGAGTATAAACTATCATAGGACTCCTATTTGGACATCATGGAATGTGCTTATATTCTTTTAAAAGGAAAAACTATCTTTTCGAGGGCATCAGACCAGTCGTTTTTAAGCTGGCCCGGCGTCTGAGTTCAGAACCGCATTTCTGAGCTCTGCTCCGCTTTCTTGTCCTGCGTGGCCCCGTCTCCCGTCGACTTTCCTCGTTGTCAAGAAGCCTGTAACGCTCCATTGGTTTTTCAGGTTGGTGGACGCGCTCAAGCTCCAGGACCAGCTGAAGCTTCCGGCGAAGGCCCTATCGGAGGGAATAAAGAGGAAGGTAGGGGCAGGGCTCAGTGTTACTCTGCACACCCCGCGATGGGTGCCACATGCGCTGTTCCTCTCGTTCCAGCTGTGCTTTGCGCTGAGCATCCTGGGAAACCCCTCGGTGGTGCTTCTGGACGAGCCGTCCACGGGGATGGACCCCGAGGGGCAGCAGCAAATGTGGTGAGGGGCGCTACCCCGTCAGGGCCTGTATGGACACTTCGTGGGAAAACTGAATTGTTTTACTCTTGTAAAACTTGTCGGTTACACTGCTTCTTCATGTGGGGAAAAAAAATCTCAGCATCATAAGTAAAACCAGTATTTGGGGGAAAAATATCTTTCCCTGGTAATATTTCTTAAGCATTTCTCATTACAGGAAAAAGAATCATTATCAGGGCCCAAATGTACTCACTCTGAGTATCGTAATTGCTCAAATGATCCTTTAGGTAGCTCTGTGTATGTCTGTATCACAATCAGGTAGCATCCAACGCTGCATGTGAGAAGGGTAATTCTCATGAGGTTGTAAAGGTGGGGGCAGGGAGAGGTATCTGGATGTTGCCATGTATGTTTATTGTTTATTTTCTTCCTATTAGGTTATAACAACTCTGTTGTTGAAGTCTGTGTCATTCTGTTCCCCTTTGCACAGTCTTTTTACAAACATCTCTTGCTCAGCATTTGTCTTTCAACACATCCTCGTAATATATACAATCATGCTTCACATAGCGACATTTTGGCCAATTACAGACCATGTAGACAATGGTGGTTCTATAAGATTAGTACCATATAGCCTAGGTGTGTAGTAGGTTACATCACCTACATTTGTGTAAGTACACTCTATGATATTTGTACGAGGATGAAATTGCTTCTCAGAACGTATCCCGGTCATTAAGCAATGCATGACTACCTCATGCTCTGTAAATGCCCCTCTTCCAATGCCTGCCTCCAGTTTAACAGCTCTCACCTGGCTTGCCCTTCCTCATCCACTTGCCCTCTTGAGTTCTCCCTTGCTTAATCTCTTTTTGCTAATTGTTCACATTTATGCTGGTTAAAAATTATTTTCTCTATCCATTTCTGATTAATTAGAAGACTTCCTAAATTGCCAATATTCTCTTGACAATTTAGGCAGGCGATCCGGGCCACCTTTAGAAACACGGAGAGGGGTGCCCTCTTGACCACCCATTACATGGCAGAGGCTGAGGCCGTGTGTGACCGTGTGGCCATCATGGTGTCTGGAAGGCTGAGGTGGGTGCTCGTTCAAGTTCACACTTGACCACCAGGTGCACAGCTGGAAGAGTTTGTCTGTGGACAGAGAGATTACTATGCAGCTGGAGCTACAGCAGCTGGGGCTCACAGGGAGACCCTTGAGACAAAGCTAGCAGCAAATCAAGTCTCAAGCATTGCATTCTGTGTCTTTTTCTCTCTTGTGTTATGACCTCATCCCCTTCTTATCCCCAGATGTATCGGTTCCATCCAACACCTGAAAAGCAAATTTGGCAAGGATTACCTACTGGAGATGAAGGTGAAGACCCCCGAGCAAGGGGAGACCCTCCATAGCGAAATTCTGAGGCTCTTCCCCCAGGCGGCTCGGCAGGAAAGGTGAAGATGGTTGCTGGTTTTGATCTGATACCAAATGTCAGCTTTTCCCTGTCAGTTTCATTGATTTGCAGCCATTCGAGTCCACATTTAGCCCAAAAGGAAACCTAAAAGAAAGAAATGGCTTGTTGGATACTGCAGGAAGTAAACTAGGGAAGAGAGAGCTGATGTAAAAGCTGATGTAGCATAGTTGTGGTCCTACTATGTGCCAGGTACTGTCTTGGTCTCGTGTTATCGTATTTTATGCTCACCAAGACTTTCCAAAGTAGATACTGTTATTCCAGAAAAATGAGATGACTTCAGAAAAGCATTGTGGGAGTCTGGCTTTTATTCCTTAATAAATGGAATTTATTATTATCTTTAAGAATAGGAAATTGATAGCGGGCAGGTTAGATCACATGATGGAGCTAACAAGTGCAGAACTAGGATGTAAATCTGATTGTTTTATTGTAAATCTATTGATATTTCCACTTTTATATAGAGTCTGGCAAAGCACATTTCTCATGAAATTAATACAGTAAGAATCAAAGATTAACTTTTAGGATCATTTTTCATACCTAGAATTTACTGCAGAAGGCAGATGATTTAGGAGTTAGGGGAGAAACAGATAGTAAAGAGAAATAAGTCTTAATGACAGGGTGGGAAATATATTTCTACAGTGGCATGTAAGCATCAATGCTGTACGGTATGTAACTCAATGTGCAGCCCATGACTGAATAGGAATATGTCACAAAGGCACAGGCAATGAGCAAACTGGAGGAGGACGGTGCCAGAAATGTATGAAATAGTATCTAATGAAATGAAATCTAAATTTTCCTGATTGTAAAATGATGGAAAGACAAACATCTGAGAAACAAATTATCTTTAAAAATTACGTTGCTGAACATTATTTGGTGCTGAATTCCTGGAGATTTCTGGTCTCCTCCTCAGAGACTCAATTATATTATCCTATATTAGGAAAGCAGGTTGAGTAGGATGGGGAAAAGTGGGAGAGGTATGAATTCTCTGGAGGAGAGAGGTAGATTTCCACCCGAGTTGGGAAACTAAGAACCTTTATGGTGTCCATGCCTGGTTGGAGGAGGACGTCGAGGAGCAAGTGTTCAGCTTAGAAAATAAGGTGGAAGGTGACTTTGGCAAATCTCAAAATTTCCTCTGCAATGCACCTGCTCATCTCCATCCAAGGAGCTGAGGACGCTGAAATGCCTGAGTCTTACTCTCCGGTCCCTCAGTTCTCCTGGTAAACGTCCTCTTTTTTATTCTGGATTCAGCCTAGGTGGCTCACCTACACCAAACCGACTCTTATTTACAGAAATAAGGACTAGAAAGATGTTTGCCGTCAGTTCACATTAGCTGCAGGTGACATCAGCCTTACTCTCCCCTGCTGTCCTCCCAGGTACTCGTCTCTGATGGTCTATAAGTTGCCAGTGGAAGACGTACGACCTTTGGCCCAAGCTTTCCTCAAATTAGAGAGGGGTAAGAGCCATAAGCTTTGAAATAAGATCCTGGAAAGCAGATAATTCCAAATCATCAAACAATCCATCCACATGGAGAAAATGCAATGTGACACAGTGTGTTAAATTTGAAAGTCAAAGTCCCAAATTGAATTTTAGGAGCACAAAATCAAGGAGATGGAGGGATTCTGGAGTGGAGGGGAGTGATTTTGAACTTTGCTTTGTGAAGTTGTTCCATGTATTTGTGTGTATATATAATTATATTGGTACAACCTGAGTCAAAATTCAGTTATATATGCAATTAAGGAGAATACTTTCTTTTGGAACATTAATGCATACATATTTAAAATTAAATTTCATGTGGACTTGCATATCATTTTATTGCCTTAGGCTGTAGATTAAGAAACTGACCTCTTGTCTGGTCATTAAAACCATCTTCTTGGGTCTGCTGACTTTAAAACCGGCCACCCTGCCTCTGCCCTCACCTGGCTCATGTTTTCCTGCCATCCGAGCCCGTTCACTCTGCTACTCTGGACTGCGCTGGCCAGGACTGCCTCTCTATACTCTCTTCATTGCCACTGCTCAGGATAGCTTCACTTGCTTGTCACCTTCCTTGAGGAAGAGATTCAAGTCTCCCGGTTCCAGAAGACTCTTCTTACTCCTGTTCTGAGTGTCCCTGGTCACAGCAACATGCCTTCTTTCCATTCTCTGAGCTGAGCACCTCAGCGTTCTAGGCCATTGAGCCATGTGGTCACTCACAGCACTCCCTGGATTGGCACTGTGGCCAGTACTGGCCTGGAACTGTTAGTGGCCTATTTCCAGTCTGCTGGGCTCCTATCAGGGCTCTAACTACACTTCCCAGTCTATTTTGGTCGAGGACAAGGGCTTTCAACCCAATTTGGAGCAAGCTGCAATGGTTTCTGGAAAGAGCCCGGTGAGGCTGTCTGCTCCCTAGAAAACCACAGATGTCTTTCCCTATAATCTTCTGATGCGGCCCTTTCCAAAATGAGTCTTCCTGCCACCTCTTCCTGTGCTGAGTGGGCAAAAACACTGACTCACCTGCAGGGAAGGGAGCCTTCTCAGCACCATTTCCTCCCTTAAATAGAGAGCTCAAAACTTGTGCAGCATCCAAGCAAAACACAAGCATCTTTCTCCCCAAACCTAGGTGAATGCATTGGTGTATTTTAACTGAATGCTGTACTCAAACCATGAAGGATTATTCTCTTAACCTATTAAGATTTTTTAAAGAATTGTTATTTGTACTGTATGCTGACTTCTAAGATCATCTGGATATAAAAGTATATGAAGCCCTAATGTACATCCATCCTTACACAGTTAAACAGAGCTTCCACCTGGAGGACTACAGCCTCTCGCAGTCCACTCTGGAGCAGGTGGGTCAGTTTTAGTGATTTATATCATCCATGGACCATAAGTGTATAATATGTGCACATGCTTTGCACTTGCTTGGAGTTACAGGAGGCAGTGTGACATCCTCTCTTTTGATTTCTTGCCCCCTTTCAGGTTTTCCTGGAGCTGTCCAAGGACCAGGAGCTGGAGGACTTTGATGAGCAACTTCCCCGCTCAGTGAAGTGGAAGCTCCTCATGCAGGAAGAGGCTTAAGGCTCAAAATACCCTATGTTTCCATTCAAGCTTGTGGTTGTTTTTTAAGACATTTATTTTTATAGCATCAATGTTGTATTTTTAGGAACTATATTGTAAATACTGACATGGTTCTTCATGTGGTGGAGAGAAGGAGCGAGTCTTGGGCAAATGCAGTGACAGCATGGACAGAGACACTTGGCTGAGTCCATCTCTTGGTCGCAACTTCCATATCTCTGGACATCACCCTGATTCCATTTTTCTGTAAAATGGAGAATAAATAAATTTACTTTTATAAGATTGTTTCATTTTCTGAGTATGACAAACAAATTTTGTTTTTTATCAAAACCTTAAAATATTTTTTCTAACCCAGACTAAGAAGTCTATATATTTACTCTTCTGCAAATCTCATACTTTGTAAAGCTGATATTTTAACAAGAATTTAAGTGACCATGTCCAAAAATATTATACTCTTTGAAATAGTATTTTCTTATGGCTAAAAACATTAAAACATCATTGGCCATAATATCTAATATCAATGTATTTGATAACATATCCACTGGTAACATTATCAATAATACAGACATAGTCTGGAAAACTAAAAACTTGCTATTAGAAATTTATTGTACTATTTTTATTTCTGTAAACCAACAGAGTTCCATTTTCATTGTATTTAAATCTAGGCTTTAGAGATGCCTGTACTGTAACTGATCTTTTGTGGATATTTGCCACTTAGTCTCAGAAAGTTGACAATGTGGTAACAGGTCAAATGACCAAGTTGGTGGAAAATGCACAATAAATCTCATATGTGTACTTTTGAAATATGCTTTCTATTTCATTTGTCTTTTTCTTGACTCAGGCTCCTATTTCAAATTCATTGAAATCTAATTGAAAATAATTTCTAAGATAAGAGCTAGTTTGCTGCTTTAATCAATGTGCTACCAAAATGTAAAGGAAGAAAGCATCACACTGTGACTAAGGAAGTAAACAGTGGTGGCAAGCAGAGATATCTCCTAGAACAATCTTCTAAAAATACCAGTTGTGATTATCATGTATAAAATGTAATCAATCAAGATTTTCTGAGTTCTGGAGATGCTTTCCCTGCTAGTTCTTTGTATACCCTTTTTTCCCTTGTGGAATCCCTGACCCTCCCAGCCTTGGGAAAATTCTTAACATCTCAGAAAATTCTGCTCTGGAGAGCACTCTTCCCCGACTCCCTTCCAAACCCAGGATCTTGCGAGATCTCTTTATTCATCTTGCGTGGGAACAAAAAGATAATTGAAACTCGGGTCCTACCTTCAGTCAATGCTGCTGTATGGCACAGTGATTTAGAGCTTGCTCTAAATTCAATCTTGGATCTACCATTTACTATCGATGCAGACTTGTTTCCTCATCTATAAAATGGGGTTACCATGACAACCAAAAGTGACAAAAGCACCAAACTGTTGCCTGGCTGTTGCCAGTACCCAGTGACTCCAAGAAGCTTTCCCATACCCTGGACAGCTCCCTTCTTATTCATATCCCCTCACTTCTCAAGGACACATCAAAACATACCTGTTTTCACCTCATTTCCTAAGGGTCAGCTGAGACGTCTGTAAATAATACACTGAACAGACTTATTTTAATTAAGGACTTCACATTGTAACCCAAAGAAATAATACAAACTAGCTCAGTTTTTTTATTTGAAGTGATTTGGCAGGTCAATGGGAGAGATAACCTGGGCAAGCATAATTTTAGCACCCAAGTGGCTTTTTAATAAGCCTATGGATTGGACCAGTTTGATATCACAGACAACAAGGTCTTTGGAAAAATGAAACTGACAACTGAGTCAAACTTGAGCTTAAGTTTTGTATCTGCTCTTTTGCTAGGAAAACCTGCCCAACTCTTCATGTGGCTTCACATGGGACCAAAAGCTGGTGTTGGCTTCACCTGATATATTAGCAAATGAAATTTGTTGTCGCTAATCTGGTACTACACAGAGCATAGTGAACTATGAAATGTTTGACAACCAGTGGCAGATGTTGACATTTCTGAAGTCAATGAGAAAAATCTGGAACTAAAAGCACAGATTAGCTCTGAGATTTCACCCCCAATATGTCACAGCCAGTTAAATTTCTAGGCCACGGAAGACAGGAAACATACTGCTGTGTGAAAGATAATTATTTTTGCTCCTTATGTTCAATCTTATTCTATCCATTCTTCTTTTTCTCCTAATCTCACTTATATTCTATAATATTCTTTTAGCCTCCTTTGTGTTGCTTGTTCTCTGGTTGTGTAGAGAGCATACAAAATTGTATTCAAGGAAAATGTTCAATTAAAGTAAATAGATTGGGATGGTAGAAACAATACTCCTGGTTAATGAACCAACATGTTTATTTTCAACCAGATGTACAATGTCAAGGAAACATGGCTTCTTTCTCCCTGTCTCAGGCTCCCTCTTGTTCCAGTTTCTGTGCTTTTGATTCCTCTTCTGCTCACATGTTTGCTTCCTTTCCTTCTATCCAAGTTGATGCCACTTTCAAAATCTTTTCCAAGACTTTGTTGAATTAAAACTACGGGGCAGGACTTTTCCACAATTAAAAAGAAAAAACGAAAAAGGGACAGTCTTCCAAGATCCCAGAGAGGCCAAGTAATATATTATGTTGAGCAAGAGATGCTGAAGGGAAGAGCGAAAATATGCAATGCCTTTAAGATGGCGGGAGACGAGTGTCTCAAGAGACATCCTTTGTCTGCTTAACACAAGGAAGACATCTGCAGCTGTGACAAGATTGAGGGGAGAAGCCGGACCATTACCATCACAGAATAAAGAGGGAGGAGTAACATTTTGAAAGAAGGGGAGGGTCAATATTCTTTTAATAAATTCCAGAATTTCATTGCTTTTTTCTGGGAATTTAAGATTGTGTCTTCATCCTTCTCTTCACATCCAAGAAAAAAATACATGAAACAAATTAAATAGAGATTCTAGAGTTGAGATCTTAATCTTTGTGAACCTGAGGGATTTAAGTCTTGGTTTGGAAATTGAGAAGTATCTTGTATCCATGTTCTAAGTAGGCTGACGCTGCCCTGCTGCCACCAGAGAACTGATGAAGACAAAGCATAAAATGTGCTAGGAATTCTTATTATCTTGGTTATTTGAAATCTGACTCCCCGGACTAGTTGGGGTGGTCCTAAAATGAAGGAGAGGAGACTGTAGCAGTTTAGATTTCCAGAATCTATAATACTGGAAAGAACACAGGAAAGAGAGTGGAATAAATGTGGGAATCCAATCTTTCAAAGGCAACAAAACTTTCAAATATCTTCAGCCCTGGCCTTTCCCTTAAGCTCCACTCATATACCCAACCACTTGCTTAATTTCTCCAGTTGAACGTGCAGTTGTCACTGCAAATGTAGGAAAGGAACTATTCCTCAACCCTGTAGGTCCTTCTGGCTGGTCTAAGAATTAAACTGATGTGAGATAGAATAACAGGAGAAAATCAAACAAAGTTTAATAACATGTATACAGGGGAGAAACCCAGGAAAACTGAGTAACTCACCAAAAGTGCCAAAGCCACCACCTTAAATACCATCTTCAGCTAAAAACAAAGGAGGATGTTGGGGGTAGTGCTTTGGGACTTCCAAGAAGAGGAAGGCAATTTATGTGGAGATAGAAAAGCAAATGTTTAATAACCAAATATTTGCTGGGCCATCTATAGATAATGTGACCAGAGAGAGAGAACTTTGATAAAAATGGGCTAAACAAGGATCCTCCTGGTCTATTATACCCAGATGATCTATGATGATGGCCTGTCCTGGGGACAGATCTTTTATCTTAAATTCTTTTAGGCAGTTAGGGGAAAGGCCAAAGTTTCTTTCAGAGTCTTTTGTCCTTAAAAATAATTAAGCCAAAGAGACACGTTTTGAGGTGGCCAATTCTTATCCCCCACACAAACAAAACTAGTCCAAAATAGAGCTCCTAATATTTCCCTTGACCTGCTCCATCTCAGTAAATAGCAACACTGCAGTTGCCACCCTAGGGGCCATCCTTGATTTCTCTTTTTTCCTCCCTCCCATCAGCTGATCCAATGGTACTACTACTTTACCTCCAAATTGTACCCCAAATCCATCCACTTGTTTCCATGTAGTGCTCCAACCATACTCTGAGCTGCCATTGGCTCTCACCAGATTTCTGCATTAGCCTCCACATTGTTTTTCCTGCATCCAATTTGCACCCTGTATTTCATTTTACATACAGGGCCACAAATCATATTTTGTCACCCATCTTTTAAAATCTACCACTGCCCAAATATAAAATTCAAATTCCTTATTCAAGCTTACACATCCTTATATGATGTGGCCTCTTCCTACCTCTCTGCGACTCCAGCCACGTGGACCTTCTTTCTATTCCTTGAACACACTAAAATTCCTCCTACATAGTAATTTTGCATCTGCTTTTCCTTCTGCCAAAACCTCCTTCCACTAGATATTCACCTACTTGGCTTCTGATTGTCCTTCAGGTCTCAGTTCAGATATCTCCTCTTCAAAACTGTCACCCTGAGCACCCAATCTAAAGTAGCTCTCAGTCACTCTCATTATTCGCCCTGCTTTATTCTTCTGAAATTATCTCATTTATGTATTTATTTGTGGATGATCTGTCTGCCCCCAGTTAAAGGCAACCTTTGTGAGTGAAGGAGTCTAATCTTTCCTGTTAATCACTATTCTCCCATGGACTGGAACAGTGCTTGTCCTATAAGAGGCAACTGTTAAGCAATTATTGAATTAATTAACTAAATACAACCCCTGCTTCTCTCTGTTCTAGAACTTACCAACGTGAAATGTAGTAATCTGTCACTAAATTTTTTTCCCCATGAGACTATTGCTTTTTGAGGTATAGTGGAAAAAAATAATTTTCCCTCTACCCTTCTAGGTTCTTGACTGAGGCCCCTCTGTAATAGAAAGACAAATTAACAGGAGAAAAACAAACAGAAGTTTGATAACGTGTATACTTCCTACATACATGGGAGAGACCCAGAAAAACTGAGTAACTCCCCAAAATAGCCCAAGCCATCACCTTAAATACCATCTCCAGCTAAAAATAACAAAGATGTTGAGGTCAGGGGAGAGTCAGTTATGGGAGGTTTTCAGGAAAAGCACAGGAAACAAGGGTATGATTGTTATGCAGATTTAATTCCAAGCCTTCTCTATTAATAAGAGTTTCCAGAGATTTAGTCATCCTCCTCTTCCTGGTACAGAATAGGAGACATCCTTACAAATGGAGATTTCCCTTATAAATGTAAATTTACCTTACAAAAGGGTAACTTCTACTCAGTTTTCAGAGCTTCTCCTGTGTCTACGGTGTCTTAAAAATAGCCAGCTCAAAATAATGCCTATACTAAAGAGACATATTTTGAGGTGGTATATTTTGCTCCCCTTCAGAGAGGAAAGGCTATGTCTCATTTTGTTGCCAGCTAATTTCCCTGAGGAACTCAAAGGAGGTTTTGGAAACATTTAAATCTTTCTCCAAATTGGATTTTTTTTTTGTTATGTTAAGAGATGCAATCACCAACCATCCTGAACAAGACTGAGCCCCACTGCAAGAGCAGCACCTGCGATGAGCCATGAGTTGACCTAAAATCACCTGTGACTTTATTTTAATGCTAAGATCTCTGCCCCCAGGAGGAGCTTAGGCCTTATTACTGTAACATGCAATGTATGTAGAAGCATGTTTTCCAACCCAGCCTGCACAAGTGAATACACACTTCTCCCTTTTGAATATTTATTCCCCATCCGAAATAAAAGGCTCCTGCTGTCCCCATGCTCGGGGAGAACCAAGACTTGGTTGGTCTTCTATTTGCTGTAAATAAATTTTACTTTGTGTCACTACTTCTGGTGAAGTCTCTGATTTCAACTCACCAGGAAGTGGACCCACTTTGGTTCAGTAACAACTTGTCTTCATGTTCCCAGTTCCCAACACATAGTAGATGCTCAATAAGTGTCAAATAAATATTCCAAGTAATGGAGAATAACTAAAAGAGTAAGGGAAAGATTATTTGAGAAAAATTGCTCTTACTTCAAAATAAGACATGTGACTGAAAATAACCTGAGCTTTGTTTGACCAAAGGGCTGTGGACAGTTGAGCAATAGTGACTGATTCTTCTAGTTACAATCTGTGAGCTTCTGAGATCCAAAGAAATCTGGAAAACTGAACTACAAATGGATAACACAAAATCAATGACTAGGAAAACAGATCAAATTTGAGACGGGTGGTTTGCTCTTTTCAAGATGAAAAATACATGATGTATAATCCACCCTCATGGAGAAGTCTCATTCATTTCCTCAATAACTATATACTCCTGAACTCCTTATGTGCCAAACACTGACACAGGTACAGGAATATCAGAATAAGTAAGACTCTATCAGGAAGGGGAGAGAAGAGGATGCTCCTTAATTAATTAAGCATCTATACAAATGCTATTAATTAAGCGTCTAAATAATGTTATTAACTAAGAATATCCTATATACAATCTTAAAAGGATAATTATTGATGCGGGGTCGGTGAGCCGAGGAGTCGAAAGAAAGATTTCTTAGACTCTTAAGATCTGGCAGTAGTGCTCTTTTATTTAGAGAGTAGAATAGCATGGGGACAGGACCCATGGGCAGGCAGAGCTGGTGTGTGGGGACAAGACCCACGGGCAGTCAGAGCTCCTGCTGCTGCCCCCGCTGAGGGTTAGGGCTAAATTTAAGGCATAGGTATATGATTCATCTCTTTACAAGACAAAGGAAAGAACATGAAAAAAAGTTAAAATGGTATCAGTGCAGGTGGGGTCTGGTCATTGGGTGATCCCATGACTTTTAGACAAGAATCAAATCGGATTAAGTAAAGGTTAGAAAGGTTAGACGCCACCACCCTAAACCAGTTACATGAGATTGCCAGACAGCAACCAACTGAAGTTCTTGCCTTCCCCATTAAGAATTTTTAGGGATAAGGTCATCTCTCTTCTTCTTCCTGGTACAGAGAGGGAGGCACCTTTTCCATTCCCCAGAGCCTCCTTCCCTGTCCCAGTTTATCGAAAGCAATCAGCCCAAAACAATCCTGATGCCAGAGACATACCTTGGGGTGGCCAATTTCAGGTCCCTACAAGCTCATCCCCCACTTCCTTCACAAATGCAAATGTCTCTCAAAAGGGCAAGCAAAATTCCAGTCCTCGGAGCCTGCTTCTCATCTGCAGTTTCAAAAGTAATCAGCCTAAAAATCCTCATCATAAACCATTTTAAAATTAAGCAGCCTAAAAATCCTCATCAATTATTACCACTTTACGGGTGAGGAACCTGAGCTGCAGAGATTGAGTAACTCAGCTATGATCATACAGTTAGCAGAGCTTGAATTTGAACCCAAGTCTACATGGTTCCAAAACCCCATGATCATTCCAGTGCATCTAGAATGAAAACATAATAAATGCAATGCAAACATAATTACATAAAATCAGAACGGTAGCAGAGTAGAATAATTGACCCTCGGCTCTTTCTGGTAGTGAGTACAGAGTTGGAAGCACAGAAAACTTCAAGGGTAGGTTTCCTTGAACTTAGGTCCTACAGGATAAAGAAGAATATGTCAAGTCATTAAGGGGAATTATGAAACGCAGGTGGATTGGTATGGAGTTGTGAAACTACCTAATCCAGTTGCCATTCCAATTTGGAGAAGGCCAAGGCCAACGAACAAATAAGATAATTATTTTAACTGCCTAGAGAATTGGAGGAGGGGGGGGTACTGGAAAGGGGAGCAAACAAAGTTCCCAGAGTCACTTATTTTCAGATCTGCGCCCTGAACCCAAGGATATTGGACCATTTTTTTCATAATGGCCATGGCCATGGTTTGTGGCCATTCAATATTTTATTGGATTTGTTGCAAAATGCAAGCCACAGCTGCTAGGCATTTAGTTGCAGCTGTCTAAGGAATGTCACATCCAGTCTGTGCTTGTTGTAAGCTCTGTGGTTTCCTTTATGAATAGCCATTTCCTTTGTTTTCTCTGAAGAGGGATTTTGAATAGCAGCGATACTTAAAAACAAATACAGGGAGATTGCTATTTGTATGTGGTTTCTGAAACTCTATGCTGCATATCTACTAGTCAAAAAATGGGAAGTTATGAAGAAAGTATGTTCTGTGTTTCAGAAAGTTGAAGAGGCTGGCATCTTTAAGAAATCCAAGCAGGACAGAAAGAAGACATTGGCAAAGAACACAAAGAAGGAAATGAGTTCTGGGACGAGAAGAATGGTGCCAAGGGACCCTGGATTGGAGGGGGAGGGAGCTGATCTGCTGCCATTTTGTGCAGTTAATAAAAACTTGCTGGAACTCTAGAAGGACAAATGTTTGAGAAGTTTGAATAAAAGGAAGCAGAGAAGTTCTGTTAAGCTGTTTTTGGAGACTTTAAAACTAATGAGGAAGAGTAATTGCCACAAATAGCCCAATTTAAGGTAAGACCACGATAGCATTATTTCTCCTCCACTCAAAATCACCATGCAAGTGACTTCTGATTAAAACAGGGCCTCAAAAATAATACTCCTTTTGTTTTTATTTTTATTAAACCATACTGCTCAATTGTATGCTCCAAAAGCTCCTTGGCATGGAATTTAAAGGACTTAGTCTGATAATGTTTCCTTACCTTTTGGTTGTAATAACAGGTAACTATAGAGTGAGTAGCAGTGTCACAGGTCACTTAAGCAGGTAGGGATCTGGATTTTCCATCTTTCCCGATGTACCCATGTTGCATTTAGGACTTTGATGCTACAAATTCAACTTGGCTAGCTTCTTTTTCTCAGAGCTTCTAATTACATTTGTGAATTAAAATAGAAGTAGGGGAGTGTTCTAAGGGAGAATATTAGAACTCTGACTTCCTCCTCCAGTGGCGTTCAAAGATATTAAACTGATAGGTTGAGGTATCCTCAAATTAAACAAGGTTATTATATTTTGTTTGCTTTACATTTCACTGAACATCAATAGCACAGTGAGAGTATTTTGCTAGTTTAAAAGGAACTTGGGTTTTGAAAGACTGAGAAACAAGGGTTGAGGGGTTTATTTGTCCCTTCTCAGTTACTTATTCTCTTGAGATTTTTCTAAGTATCAGATGCAGAAAGCATAATGTGGGTTATTCAATGGATTTTTAGTTGCCTTATAATGAATGTGCCTCTTAGCTTAAGGTGCAAGGATTTTAAAAGAAAATAATCAAATTATTTGAATGTAATGTTCTCATTTATTATTCATACCATCTAACAGTGATAAAAGGAGGTGAGATAGCTTACAATAAAAACAAAATACAGACAGACTATTAGGAAAAGGGTCAAAAAAAAAAAAAAACACAAAAACTAAAACAACAATACCAAGGAAACACGCAGTGAGAGGAGGAAAAGGATGGATAAAAACGTAGGCACATGTAAAATAAGAACTATTTCTGCAAATGGATTTAAAAGGGAACTGAATTATTTTTCACCGTTAAAAATGGCTGCAGCTGTATCTCAAAGGAATTAATCTAATCTGGTCAGCCAGATTTCACAATAAATGGACACTTAAAAATACTGTAGCTGCAAAGACCTCTGGGAGAGAGAGATGTATCAGTCTGGAACATTCCAGAAAACAAAAGGGAAATAAAAAATAGTCCCTGTAGGTAGGTAAGAAAATAACTCCATAGCGGTGACATTCTATTAAGAAAAGTTTTATTTTTTCTGTAAAAAAAATTAAACACTGGTATACGAGAAGTTGAACTGCCATAAAAATTCCCTTATCTTGTTTCACATTCTGAAGAGCAGCTGGAGGGCTTCCAGGGAAAGCTGCGTGGGGCGCTCAGATAACTCCCCTTCACAGAAAGCAAGTATAAAACCGGACAAAACTGTTTAAAACAATCATTTTAAGGTACTGAAAAATGATGGAAAGAAGACAATAAATTGTGAAGATTTCCCTCTTAAAAAAGTGCTACTTATCTGATAAAACAGTGGTGAGTTTGTGACATCCGTGCCTGGAAACGTTCCCTTCCTTTCACACTCAGGCAGCAGAACCTATAGCATCACCCATGAAAGGAGATGCTGAACTCAGTTTACAGCTGGCAACAGAGACCCACAAGTCTACTGCCAGCAGCAGCAGCAGGAAACTCCACTCAGGGCAGGGAGCAATGGAATGCAGGGATCCTAGAAGTCAGTACACCATAGAAATATCAAGAGAATAAACTCACCGCATGTGCATAACTGTCTACAAACCAAAGATTGCCATGATATCCTGGCAAAATTGTGAAACTAAGGGAGACTTGACAGCTTGTTAGGACTTCTTTCACTCACACAGTTCAGGCAGCAGCAGGAGGAAACCTTAAGGCTCAAAGTACCTGAGCACAATCTCTGCCCAAATCATTGTCTGATGTCCAAAGTGCAGGATGCTAGGGAGAACCCTAAGAAGTCAGCAACAGTCTACACATCTGCTTTCCTCTGTCATGTGGCCCACTGCTCCCGCTGCTCCAGTACAACACTGGTTTTCAGATGGCTTTAGGGCACTTGGGGACAAGGGACAGAATCATTTATTATATATCATGGCTACCCAAGCAGCAGAAGCTATAGGTGAGTCGTGATGGGCATGTACCATAAAAAAATATATTCAATAGAGACACACAAAACAAGGCAAGACAGAGTTTTCACCCTTCAGAGAGGAATTTCTAACAGTGTATCATGTGGAAATGTATTCACTGGGGAGAAAGAGGCAGAGAAGGGTTTAAATCTGAAGAGTTCCTGATTGAAGCCAGCAAGATTCAACAGACACATACCCCTCTGCCTTTCTGAATGCCCTTTAACCAAACGATGTAGTTCATAGAAAAAGGACCTGGATTCAGATAATGAATCACACTGACGCATTTGATCTCCTTTTCTCTCTGACATCTTTCTGCAGAGATAAGCCAACTAATCTATATAATAACCCATGGAAAGTACATACATAGCTTTGTGCCACCATCAGAAACTCAAGAAGGATCCCACTCACAAACCACAGCCTCAAGGAATTGTTTTGCAGATAATGTAACAGTCTTGGTTTAAATAATAGAAGTCAAACCTGGCACCTGTGAAAGGCTTTATTGTAAAGATATTGAGGAACTCACAGAAACTTTGGAAAAACCAAAGACCTAGTCTCAGAAAGTGGTCAGGAACCAGAAGAAACTAGACAGTAGGAAAATACGACTAACATCACACTTCAAGGATCTAGTTCAGGGTCACAATACCAGCACCGCTACTGCAAGACTGTCGATACCAACAGCAATGGTCACAGCCACTGGGATTCTCAATGCTATCACTGCTGCTGCACTCCCAGCAGTGCCACCATGAAGACTGTCTCTACTATCCCTTTATCTTTACCTCACTTCCCCTGGGTTCAAAGACTCAAGCTGGAGCATCGTATTGGGTGGGATGAGAGGGAAGATTGGTCCATTTGGCGTCATAGTGTGTAGCCAAATTCTGCCTTCTGCCAAGACTTACACTTTATCAGTTGCACAATTTAATCTTTGAAAGAGTTGTACTAAATTTAAGAAAGATTGGATGAAGATTAGAAAAATGGCTTGCTTTGAGCAAGTAATGCTTCAGGGAATGGAAAAGATGGATTCGTCATGGAAGGAACATGTACTCCTCAAAACACAAATCTTCACAGGAGACAACATCTGGAAGATCAGCAGCTGCGAAAGTATGAGGAGAAAGATCACTCAGTGATACATTAAAAAAATCAGATTTATTACAAGACTTTCTTGTTCTATTCTTTGTTGTGGGTTGTTTTCTTTCACTACTCTAGGATCTCCATATTCTTCTTGATTCTCATTGACTATCATCTATCTTAAATTTAAATATTTTAAATATTTGGACTCCATATAAGATTTTCTTCTATACCCATATAAAAATATCCTGGATCAAAATAAATTCACTAAACCTGAGCTCTTAATCTCAGAAATCTTTCTAGTTTAATATCTTTCTTTAGTTTTTGTTGTGTGATGGGGAAAAGAGTAACAAAATCATACTGGTGGTTGATTCCTTAGGTTAATGGATAGTTCCCAACATGGTGACCAAAGGACCTCAGTGAACAGCTGATGGTATCAACTTTGTTGTATTTGTAAGCCACTTTGCTGTTGCTTTTGAAGCATCCCAAAGATTTCAAATAACTTCCTGTATGTTAACAAGATTGATGGCCACTTTGTTCTAGTCCTGAGCCACTCTTTAATGACACAGTGACAACCTAGTTGAGACTCTCCAGAATCACCAAAAATTTTATCGGATTTCAACTTTCTATTTAAGCTGTACCCTGGGGCTTTTCCTTCTTTTTCTCTCAAGTCCAAACTTGCAGAGTCTCCACATTTTTGAGCCAAACATTGAGCACTTTCTTGAGCAAGGGATGTTCTACAGTTTGGATAGTTGGCCAAGTGAAGCTATTCAAGGTCAAGAGGGGAATCTGAAATTTCACAAACTTTGGATTAAATATTCGAGACCAATAAAAGAAAATCTTCTCAATACAGTTTACTTTAAACTTACTAACTGGTAAACTCAGTTGTCATATCATTAAAAACTGAGTATGACTTATTTTGCGTCTTTTACAAGTCAGAAAAATTGGCTCAGATCTGAACCTATTTATCTTTGATAAGTGCTGGAAGAAAAACCACTTGGGCTGTTACATAAATATCTTTTTAGAAATCAATTAAAATAAAGTACATGTTATCCTTTTGCTTATTCTTGAGACTTTGGTGCAGGATAAATCCAGTTTTCATCATCCCATCCAGTGATGACTTGAAGAACTCCTCCCATACACACTCAACATTTTGCTTAAACAGGAGGATAAGGGGACCTCACACTACTTTTCTTGGTTATCCCAACACTTCAGTAAAGTCTTTGTGTAGAGCAATGTGCCCATTCTTTCTCAAATATACTAGAAAGTGGTGAGTCTTGTATAAGTGGGGAGGGGAGAATGGAAGAAGACTGATATTTGGTTTCCTTTTGTTTGGTATCTCAAACTTAAATGGGAGATTTCTGTTTCAAGATAAATATATCCTTCCCTCCCACTCCAAATCCTCAAAGATTATGAAAATAAATGTATAATGAGTATGAAAAAAAAGAGAGAGACACTTGCTGAATCAGAAACTGTGAAGAATTCCTGAAAAAAATGAAAGCTACCAAGAACACATTGAAAAAGGAAACTTACCCCAAACTGTGGATCAGAAAGGACTGTAAGAAAGAGTGGGGGTGATATGGAGCTCCACACTTAGCAGGGGTGGGTACCAGGATCCCAGGGCCAAATGATAGATGACTTTTTAGAAAGGTTCACCCTGCACAACACCTTCCATTTGGGCCAGCAGTGTTCATGAAACACGGCTGGGGAATTTTAGAGAAAAGAGGGGAATGGGTGCTAAAACAAGACTGAGGTGGAGGGATGTACTGGGACTAAAACCGCATTTCTAATAGACCAGTCCTGAAAACATCTTCCTGCAAGCTTTTTACCTCATCTGGTACTTAAAAGAAGCCACATCTGTTCTCCACATAAGTGGGTTGTTTAGGCTACATTAGTGATAAATTCTTCACCATTAAAGTCACTAAGCTTTGTCATTATTTCTCTTTCCAGCCTAATTCTCTTTCCTTTTAGCTAAGTTAGGTCTGATTTATCGAGGGTTGTTTGGTTCATCGGGGATGTTCCAACCTTGCTTTCTCTGAGAAGCAGCTCATTATAATCACTTTCTGACCTGAGCGTGTTGACCTGGCATGTACCAAGCCTTGCCTGCTAGCATCTCTGGCTCTAGCATCCCCAATATCTCACACTCTCTGCCACGTGTCTGCCCCTGCCTTCTACTCCCAAAGTGAAAATTCTCAGAGAATTCCTCATCATTGGAATTCTTCATGCCAAAAGGACTCAAGTAACACAAGGGCACAGATTTAAACGTAGTGTCTATTGGGATACACAGATAGGAGAGAAATGAGCTAGGAAGACCTAGTAGTGTGGTATTTCCTGTCAATTGTGGCAATGGATATCATTAGAAAGCTATTCATACTAAAAAAAAAAAAAAATCCTCCTTTGTATCAGACATAGTATTTTAATCAAATACATTCACCCTGGTTAGTATGTCAATAATGACATTTTAAAAATAGATTATAATTAAAGCAATCGAGTTCATATCAAACATAATCTTTACTACCATGTAACTAGACAAAGAATAATTTCAATAGCTGGTCTTCCTGAGGACATGAGCATGGTTCCTGATCAAAAGGGTATTGATTTCTGAGATGAGAGCTGCTACAGGTAAATGCATTTTTTTAAATTAAACTTGTGTTCTGTGTCCATAGAGATATGATCTAAGCATTGTGTTAGCTTCAAGAATTTGGGCTCTTGGGCCAGTCCCAGTGGCCCAGTGCTCCACTTCAGCAGCCCAGGTTCAGTTCCCGGGTGTGGACCTACACCATTCATCTATCAGTGGCCATGCTGTTGCAGTGGCTCACATACAAAAAGACGAAGATTGGCAACAGATGCTAGTGCAGGGTGAATCTTCCTCAGGAAAAAAAAAGAATTTGGGCTCTCTGTTTATTTTGAAATAATTTGAATTCTGGACTATAAAGAGACCACATTAGCATGACCAAATGTTAGACTGGTTCTTCAGGTTTTAATGATTTGTTCCAGGCTGTATTAGTGTGTGATTCATAGAGGAACTTTATTTTTAGTAAAATATAAATAATATTTTACAATATCAAATGCTATTATTTTTTAAGTATTTAAAATCCATCAAAAGTTTCTGGGTCCCCCCCAAAAAAGAATTCTCATTTTGTCTTTTAGATTATAAATATTTAAAAGTTTTTTCTTTACAATTGCAAAGAGAGTTTTATCACCATAATATTCTAAACTTAAGTGAGACAAATACAGACGATAGCAGACAGCTGTTATTTTTATTTTCTCAGCATCTTTTCCCCTTTTATTCTTTACCCACACCCTTTTTCTCAAAGGAATTCCATCTCCCCGATGGCAACTGTGGAGTTGTATTGTACTCTGGCGCGCCAGGCCAATCATCTACTTCACCCCTCTCTCCACAGCAGTTAGTCCAAAGCAGTGAGTTTAAGACCCAAGAGAGGACACTTAAATTCATCAGTCTGATGACTAGAATTGAAACTCAGGATTCTATTTGCCTTCTGATGGTTAAGCTAAGGAGAGGAAAGCTTGGAGCCGCCCACAGACATGGTTCTCAACTCAGAGATAAATGCAGTTTGAGACATGTAGAGACCAGAGATCAAGGCCTACTTGCTGCATCTTAAATTATACATGAGATGCTGCATCACATTGGGTGAGAACATTTCGAGAGTTTCATTAAGGGAAGGAGAGAGTATGTAAGAAGGGGCAGCCAAGGGGTGGAATGTAGCAAAATGTCCCTTTCCTAATAAATCCCTCTTTCTAAAATAATCTAGAAGAATATGATCCATAAAACCAAAGAATATTGAGTGAAGGTTGACACTTGGTTCACAGAAGTTACATGTATGTATTACATGTGTATTTATACATGTGTATATATAAATGCGTGTATATATGTAAATAATCTTCACGAATTTATTGTAGTGAGAACAAAACATGAACAGAGGAAAGGAAAAGAGAAGAAATACTAAAGAGAAATTTCATACTTTATCAACTAGTTTATTCTCCTCTGTTAAAAAAAAAAATTCAACTGAGTAAATTTGAAGATCTAATTGGCTTTGTTAAACTATTCCTGTATTAGGCAGCATTGCATGTGGCAGGCAGAGAGATACTTCGAGGGGTTACACAGCATGGAAGTCTTTTATAGCAAAGAGAGGGGGACAAGGAAAGGAAGTCATCAGCCAGGAAGAAATGAAAGTTCATTGGAGGAAAGTAAAGTTCAAGTGACAACAGCTTCTCAACAGACTGAGCTGTGGCATTTTCCATTGACTGGGCTTGTTGCTGGGCAAGAAGGAAATCTTCTTTCCTTCTGCTGGAGTAGTTGTACTTCCTGTTTGAGACAGCAAGGTAAGTCTCTTCCTGTTGGAATCTGTAACTGACATCTTCCTGTTGGAGTCTGTAATCTATGTCTTCCTGCTTGGGGTAATTGATGAGGAGTAATAGGGTGTGAGTGCTCCCTCTACAGGCCCTCCCAACTCCAATTTTAGTCAAGGTTTCCTTTATTAATTTTAACACCTCCCTCAAACAACACATCCCTCCAAAGAACATTAAAAGGCACCACTAACCAAGAACAAGTAAATGAATCAAATGTCCTCCAAAATGAGAAATACTTAAAACATAACGTGCAACTTTATGTGTTCCATTTATACATATTGCCTGGACAATTAGGATAACAGATATTTTAGGTTTTTAATATAATCATGAGAAAGATCTCTAGATGTGTACATGAAGTAACTCGTAGGCATACCCTGGATCTGTGGAATAAAGATCCTTGCAATAGTGTTTATTTACACTTATTTTTCTCTGGTTGGATCTAAGTAAAGTGTAAAGAACTCAGATATATGACATGAAACAGAAACAGCGTAATGTTTCAACAAAGAATGTAACCAACCAGGGAATTAACATAGAGTAGACAAAAATTATACACACACACACATATATATCTAATCTTCAGCCATGTGTCAATTCTATTGTGAGTTTATGGAATGAAAATAGGCAAACTGTAAGTTGAGTACTTTTCTTTCACCATTTGTGATGAACATATAAACCTCTCTGGCAATTCTTGAATAACTATAAAATAACATTGAAAGTAATTGACTATTTCCTTTCCTTTGAATATTTTTTATGAAAGGAATCTATTGTTTACAGTTATACAGGATACCAAAAAATAAATTTCAACCAATCAAGAAATTCACACACTCTTTTGTTCTCAGTGGCATTGGTTGTTGAGGTCCTTTATTTTTAAAAATTTCCTTAAATATCAAAATTTATCTGGCAGAGATTTATATGACCAATATTAGTGAGTTCAAAGTTAAGTAGTACTTAAATGCAGATAAATAAGTGCAAACATCATGAGAAGAAGATAAACTTCTTTTAAAGAATTAGTGCTTAGCTATTAAAAATATCCACTTAATTTTTAATAACTTTACAAATCAGTATGGTTACTTGAAACTATTTACCAATTTTAATTGTCCAATTATATATTTAATGATTTAATTTCAGTATCCAAATATGAAATGGAGGCCCAGAAAGGCAGAGAATTAACAATCATTGGGTACCCCTTGCCATGGACTAGGATAAACGCTGTGGTCCCATACAAAGCCTTAAATTTCAGGAGGCCCTTAACAAATCTTGGAGTGGGAAACTACATCATACAAAGTAATCTTAGGGGCTGGCTCCGTGGCCAAGTGGTTAAAGTTCCCCACGCTCCACTTTCGTGGCCTGGGTTTGCAGGTTCAGATCCGGGTGCAGACCTACCCCATTCATCAGCCACGCTGTGGAGGCATCCCACGTGCAAAGTAGAGGAAGCCTGGCACAGATGTTGGCTCTGGGCTAATATTCCTCAAGCAAAAAGAGATCAGGATGGACAACAGATGTCAGCTCAGGGTGAATCTTCCTAACAACAACAACAAAAGTAATCTTAGTCTTTATACAATATACAAATATCAACTATTCCTATTTTTGCAAAATCACAACACAATTTTAAAAGTCTGTAACATATCAAGGAATTTTTATGAGTTTCTCATTCCATGAAATCTTGGCTCTTTCTATTTATGCTTATATGTACATAGACCATTGTTTCTACTTCTTCAGTGTTTCAACCATTTACTTCATTTATTCAGTTAATTTTTATTGGGTCACTAGCATAGGCTAAGTTCTGGGGATACAAAAATGAATAAGACACTCTCTACCCTCAAGAAACTCAGCTGAACGGGAGAGATAGAAACAAATTCGATGACTCCAATAAAATATAGTAGATATTATAATTAATGTGTGTCTAGTGTGCTGTGGAAGCAAAAGAGAAGGGGCTAAATAGTTCTTCTTGAGAGCCTTTCCTCTCTATACCCTCCACCATCTCTCTCTCCTAACTGGCCATAATATTGAAGGAGAGTATGGATCTTATTACAGGCTATCTTATTAAATAAAATTTTATAATTCCCAATCTAAGTTAAAAGAAAAAGTGAATTTAAAAGTTGTACAAATACTTTTGAGGACTAATAACCTAGGATCAAAAAAAAAGTCACCAAAGCATTCAGGGCAGATAAGTAAAATAATTTTACTACCAGGTATGATCATTTTTAAGTTTTATCTCCAGTTTTTGGCTAATAAGTTACCTACCAGTCCCATAAAATACACTCATTTCAATTATGATAAGATAATCAATCCCAATTTTATTAATTTTCTCATTAACTTACACTTTTTCCTTTGTATCTCTAAGCTCATACCACCTGACACTTTGTTGCACAGAAAATACTTACCACTCACTCTGTCCACAATTAATGTTCTCTATTAAAATTTGAATCCAGTTACATTTGAGATTTGAAGTACGATTAAGCACTTGTTTAAGAGAAGGAGGAACATGGAGAGCATAAGATTCTGTGACTGTCTCATTGGATTCGGAAATCAATTATGATTAAAATTGCCTCCATCTTGCAAGAAATAAATGAACTACTTGGCCTCTGACATCTGACTAAATTGATATGCAACCAAGAGTAGCCTCATCTTGGCACTGAGCCCTAAATTTCTGAACCGTTTTGGAAGGAAAAGGCTAGCATCTGCTTGGACTCTTGTTGCTTAAATCAGAAAACATTTTGTTCATCTCTCTGTTGATGTGGGAATTTAGTGTTGTGGTCACCCTGGACAGATTAAATATTTACAATGTTTCTTATTAAGTTGTTGACTTCCTGCAGCTGTTGAAAAATCCCTCATTAACATTTGCTAGAAACATCAGAGGTCTGGTCCTTCTGTTAATTTTGCTTCTCAGTGTTCCATAGAAGTGATGAGTAAACCTACATCTTCAGCCGCTTTCGCCACTCAAAAGTTTCTAAATCCAAATTCATGTCACACTGATTAAACAGGGCAGTTGAACAAAATGATTGTCCGATTTTCTTGGAGCATCCCTTAAGGAAAAGCATTTTTCCTTTGCTGTTACTCTGTTCTAAAATGCATGTGACTGTAGGGGAGCAGAATTTGATACCCCAAAATGTGTCTCTTTGGCTTGACTATTTTTAAGAACAAAAGACTCAGGAAGAAGCTTTGACCTCCCCCTAACTACCTAAAAGAATTTAAGATAGAAGACCTGTTCCAAGAAGGAGCTATCACCACAGGTAACTATAGTATAAAATGACCTAGGCGTGGTGGTGGACAGGGAGGAACCTAGCAAGACCCGTTTGATCAAAATCCTCTCGTGTCCCATTGTCTCTGCAAGGCATGGCAAACATTTGTTTACCAAACATTTGCTTACCAAACATTTGCTTTTCCATTTTCCTATGAATTGCCCTTCTCTCCTTTGAATTCCCAAACCTCTACCTCAACATCCGCTCTTGTCTTTAGCTGAAGATAGTATTTAAGATATTGGCTTTGGCCATTTTGGCAAGTTACTCAGTTCACCTGGGTTTCTCCCATGTATACACACTTTGATTGTCTCCTGTTGTTCTGTCTCATGTCAATTTAATTCTTAGACCAGCCAGAAGAACCTAGAAGGGTAGAGGAAAATTTCTTCCTCCCCTACGTGACCAACCTTCCCGGTATCAGCATCCTCTGTACTTATTGCCACCTACCCATCTTTGACAGTTGCATGTTCTAAATGTGGCAATCATGAATTGTTTCAATAATAATCCTCATTTATTGACTCCTTTAAACTTGTGCAGCCCAAATTTAACCCAACTGAGGTCCTGAATGTGGCCTTGTCTTTGTGTCTCAGGCAGATGTTGATGAATATTAAATGCTGTTGGAGAAGACGCTTGATTGAGCAGACAACACAGACAACAGCTCTTGAAGGATGGATGCTGTGAAATTACGCAGGTAAAAGAAGAAATGCAAAAAATCAATTAAAAGGGGCACTGAAAATGATCTTATACAGGATTAACTCTCATTTGACCATATTGTCGCCACAGCCATCTCAGCTCTCTGGCTCCCACTTTGAGCCCTCAAGTTCTCACTCAAGCTCTGATTGTCCTTTTCTTAAGCAGAACAAGCTTCTTTGGCTTCTTAGTTAAGCAAATCAAAGCAACATTTTGAAAGTCCTTCTATACTTAAAGCTCAAAAAGTGTTTCCCAAGTGGCTGTGGTTGAAGAACGGAGGTAGGAAAGTGGGGGATATGTGACATCTATCTTAGGGGGGATTTTGAGGCCATATTATCACCGTAGTTATTATAGTAATTATCTTTAGAAGGTTGTTCTAGGACCAGAACTGCCTTTTTTCAGAGTGGTGCAACTAAGAAATGGACTTTATTCATCCAAGAAACATATTCAGTGATGTAATGGGATCCTGAATTGTTTCTGAAAAACTGTTTTTTCTTTCCTTATCTGGATTAAAACCTCATTAGCATAAGAATCATATTTTCTGCTTTAGCTTTGTTACAGACTCAGAGAAAACATTCCTTAATATTGCTGGAGAATGACTACACTCTTTGGCTTCTCCGTAACTAGGTTATCTTTTTCTTTTCCCCACCCAAGTTGTACATTTTCTTCAAAGTCAATCTCAAATATCTAACTACCTATAAAAAAGTTTCGTCAGTTCTGCCTGGCTCACAGTGCATTTTTCTTCCTTAAATTGTCATTGACGGCACACTTGCTGGTACTGGGCAGTGAAACATTTGATGGTATAGTGTTCTGCTCTCTTCCTTGGTTTGCACTAAGTATCTATAATTTGTCTTCTTGATACAATTGTGAGGAAATTAAGAAGGACTGGGTTTTCTATATCCACTCAGGGTTTGGTGAGTGCTCAGGGAGCTTGGGGTATTGGGTTGGCCATGGGTTTGATGTTAGGCAAACCTAGCTTTTAATCCCAGCTGGGCTAATTACTAGTTGTATGTCAAAACTGACCATAATGGAATCATTTTAAATGGAGTAAGAGCTGCCTTTCCAGAGAAACTGCTTTGTTGTCTTGAACCTTGGACTGAGCCAAGCTTTTGGACTGGGCCGGAATGGCAACTGTTTTACAAGCACTTGTTTGAGAAGTCAGCAGGAGTATGGACAGCCCGATCAAAAAGACCAAAGATCATGGACTTTCTACAGTTAGAATCAATAGTCAATCAATGTTTAGCCAAAGCTCGCTCTCTGCCTCCAACTCCAATTAAAATTCTTTGTAATACAATCTCCCCTTTATGCCTCTAAAAATCCCTGACTTTTACTCTCTAGCAGAACACTATTTGGGTTTCTACTTGAATCTGTGCTCCCTGAATTGCAATTCCTAAGACCCTAAATAAACTTTTGGCTTCTCTTGCAGTTTACGCCTCTTATTTGTTGACGTGTTTGATCTTGGTTAAGTTACTAATCTTCTGCGAACACTGACTTACTATTATGGAAAAATCAATCAACCAGTGTCTTAAATCTCTGCACCAGTAGGAATACAACAGACAAGTTGTGAGCTGTGACCTGTTGGACAGTGAAGTTTAGATTCTGCTAGACAAGCCCCTTGTTTGGTCCATTGCAAGCATTGCACACAGCTACATATTGCTCTCTGCTTCGACAGACACTGTGTGTAAAGAATATTAGGATTCACAAGAGCTCCCACTGCAGCTTTTTATTTGAGTCCCGTAGTAACCCAGTAGGTGAGTAGGATTTAAGAGGAAACCAAGGCTTGGCAAGGTTATGGGATTTACTCAGGGTCACAAAGCTATAAAGGAGCCAGTCTCAGATTGCCTGGCTTCCCAAATCCCCTCCACTTCAAAATGGGAATGAGGAGTTAGCATTTAATGGGTGTGGAATTTCAGTTTTGCAAGAAGAAAAGAGTTCTGCAGATGGATGGTGGTGACGGTTGCACAATAACGTGAACGAACTTAATATCACTGAACGTACACTTAAAAATGGTTGAGATGGGGGCTGGCCTGGCGCTGTAGTGGTTAAGTATGCATGCTCTACTTTGGCAGCCCAGGGTTCATGGGTTTGGATCCTGGGCGTGGACCTACACGCCGCTCATCAAGCCATGCTGTGGCAGTGTCCCACAAACAAAATAGAGGGAGATGGGCATAGTTGTTAGCTCAGTGACAATCTCCCTCAAGCAAAAAGAGAGGAAGTCAGGGCCAATCTTCCTCACCGAAAATTTTTTTAAAAAAAGGCTGAGATGGCAAATTTTGTGTTATGAGTATCTATCCACAATTTTAAAAATTTTTAGATGTCTATGTAAAATGTCTGGAACACACATAGTATGTGCTCAATCTAGGATAGCTACTTGCTACCTCTTTTCCCTCATTTTGATAGTCATTCTTCTGAAGTTATTGTAGAGCTGAGATTCTGTGAGACCCAATTTTAATGAAGGATCAGTTCATTTTATAAAAAATATTAGATTTAAATTTTCTACCTAAAAAGATTTTTTTTTTCACTTCTAAAAGTTCAAGAGAACACTAAAAAGCTAAACTGATGCAACAGGTTGTAACAAGCTATTAGCTCAGTTCCCAGAGTCTAGCTCATTAAACCCTCTAAATGGCAACACTTTAACAAAAAGTAGTGTAGCCTCTGTGTTTGAATTTGAGAGGGACAAAAGTCTTATAAAGGGTGAAGGAATGAAACACAATTAGAACACTTTCTTTAGCTTTTCTTGATACCGGGAATAGGAGTCCTACTTCTGTCAATTGATATGTAAAATATTTTATGTTTTATTGAGTATCCATATATGACTTGATTACCAACATCACCCGATAAGCAAGAGTAGTATTTCTGGGGCTGGCCCCGTGGCCAAGCAGTTAAGTTTGCGTGCTTTGCTGTGGCGGCCCAGAGTTTTGCCAGTTCAGATTCTGGGCGCAGACATGGCACCGCTCATCAAGCCACGCTGAGATGGTGTCCCACATAGCACAACCAGAAGGACCTACAACTAGAATATACAACTATGTACTGGGGGGCTTTAGGGAGAAGAAGAAGAAAAAAAAAGAAGATTGGCAACAGATGTTAGCTCAGGTGCTAATCGTAAAAAAAAAAAAGAAACAGTAGTATTTCTCCCTTAAAGACAAGTAAACTGAGGCTCAGCTCAACCAGTTTTGCTAAAATTTTTCCTATGGTCAAAAGCTAAGTGACAGAGCCACACTTGTATATAGTTTAATTTCAAATCTCTTCACATTTCCTGAGATTCACAGATGTTGCACAGATATTGCGATTTGTAATGCACGAACTCTGCCCTAGAAAATACAAAGATAAGCATTATTTTCTCCTCCCACGACCTAGTTTCACTGTTACAAATCAGCAGTAACTGCAAGAACATCTGAAGTTGTGATCTTTAAGAGAAAAAACAACCCAATACTAAATATGTCAAATTTCAAAATAATGACACTCGGCAGATCTATAGCACTGTTTAAGAGGAGTTAGAATTAATATAGCGTGATTTTTAAAGATATTTACTATTTGTTATTGCGTGTGTTATAAAAGATAGTGCTATGGGCTGAATTGTGCCCCCCTAAGATTTATATGTGGAAGCTCTAACCCCTAATGTGACTGTATTTGGAGATGGGACTTTTAGGAAGTAATTAGGGTTAAATGAAGTCATAAGGTGGTGTCCTAAGCAGATAGAACTGGCAGCCTGATAAGAAGAGAAAGAGATCTCTCTGTCTCTCTCTCTCTGTCTCTCTCTCTGTCTTCCCACAAGCAGACAGCAAGGAAAGGCCACATGAGCACAGAGAGAGAAGGTGGCTTTCCAAAAGTCAAGAAGAGGGTCCTCACCAGAGCCCAATCACGCTAGTACTCTGATCTCAGACTTCCAGCTTCCAGAACTCCAGCAGAGATTCAGCTGAAAAACAGTGAGTCAAGTCAAGAAACTCTCTCCCAAGGCCCCAGAAAAGAATAACACAGAAAAATAAATAAAATGCAACTTGAGAGATTTGTAAGATGAAAAGTGTCAAAATAATGTAATTGGGTACTCATAAGAAGGAAAAAAATAAACGGCTAGGAGAAAATATTTGAAGAAGTTCTAACTGACATTTTCTAGAATTAAAGAGACGTAAGATTCAAAATTAAAGTGCATAAAGCAGTAAACAGGACAGATATGAAAAATGAAGCCACAGTTAAACACAAAATTGTCATGAAATTTCAGAACATCAAATACGAAAAGGAAATTTTAAAGCATTGAAAGAGGAAAAGCAGACCAACCACAAGAGTGTAAAGATCATATTATTAAAGATCTTTTCAATAGGAATACTGGACATGAAATAAGAAGGGGGTGATATTTTCGTTGCATTGAACAGAAAGAACTCTGAAGCTAGAATTTTATACCAGCTAAACTGTCATTTCAGTGTGACATTGAAATAAAGATATTCTCAGGCATCCAAGACCTTTCAAAGTCTACCAAATACACACTGTCTTGAAACATTCTTGGAGGAAGTATTAGACCAGAAGAGAAAAATAATGCTGGAGGAAGCAAAAAGATATCAGGAGTAAGATTCAGCCAATAACGTAGCGCGATCTCGCTTTGTTTAAGGAAGCAGTAACCCGCCTCACTCCAACAAGTTTATTCATAACGTTGCAGAACTAAATTCAGGGTGCCGACAAGGGAGAGGAGGAGGAGAGACCAGAGACAGCTGGAAGGACACCAAGATGCTTCTCTCTTTCAGGAGAGAACATAGAAATGGTAAGATTAATCGACAGTAAAAAAATAAAATATGTATGAGTCATACTGAGGTAACGCTAATGAACAAAATAAACAAAAGAGGATGAAACCCTAGATTAAATAAATAAATTTTTTAAAAAATTATCTAAAATACCAAATTTTAACACACACAACAAATAATATAACAAATTGCATAGAACAATAATATTAATGATATTAAAATAATAATTGAATTCTTTATATCCAAAAAGCCCCAGGTCCAGATACTTTTAGGGATAAATTCTATCAAATTTCTAAGAAGCAGATAAAAGTAATCCTTGCTTTATGCATATCATGTTAAGATTTTATAAATACATATTTATATATAATATATATGTGATGTCATTCTTTAGACTTGGTACTTATCCTCTTTTCCTGATGACAAATCACAATTTATAATTACATATATAATATAATATAATATGTAATAATACATATAGGCAATATATTTTTATATAATTAATAAGTTAGATATAATTATTTATTTATATTCATATAATTATAATTATATATAAAAATATATTCATATAATGATAATTATAAATAATTATATATTTATATATAACTATATACAATATTATATAATAAATACTTATAGATATATAATTATATATAAATATTTGATATTTTATAATTATATTATGTATTTCATATATATCTAACATATATAATTGCAATTATATATATTTATATTGTATATATATACTAAATATATTATAAATAATGTAATTTATAATATAATCATATAAGTATAATTGTATATATATAATTCTAAATTATAGTTTGTCACCAGGAAAAGAGATGAGTATACGAGTCCAAAGAATCAAATAGAAGAAAGAGCAGGAAAGTCAGAAGCTGGAAGACTTGGAAAGAGAAGGGTAAACAGCTTGAAGCATGGCCCAGAGTTAGTGGTTTGGTGAAAGGGGGCCTTTTTATGTTGTGCAAAGTGTCTGGCTCAAAGATGCAGTCGAAAGCTTCGAAGACCTAGATGGTCTTACTCTGGATGTTCAATACCCCCTGCCCTTTGTGGGTGATGTGTGCATGCGTGTGTTTGTGTGCGCTCACACCTTTGGGTTTGGACTGTCCCTCGTCACTGGAAGCCTTGACTGTGGCGTTGGGAACACCCACAGCAGTTGCCTTTCCTTTGATTCTGATAGATTCGATGGTATGGGTCCTGCGGCGGCTCCTCGTGGGTGGGGGGGTCAGGGTCACCTGTGTCTCTCAAGAATTTGGCCTTGAGGTTCTGGGGGTCTTTTCAAGGTTATGCATTTGGGGAACTTTGGGAATACAGCTAGTAGTTGCCTCTTCTCCGTGGTGGTGAGGAGTAGCCCAGAGCCAGTATCGAACCTTCTCAACAGTCAGTTGGCCCTTTTGTCTCCCTCCTGCCATACAAAGACTTCTAAAATATGTTGAATCTTGAAAGTATAAAGTTTCGAGTTTTGGTTTCTAATTCCTCTATTATTTCTCACTGATTTGACCTTTGGAATTGTTACCAGAACGATCTGCGGTGGATGTCCCCAGTGGCCGGATCGTAAGAGGCCGCTTCACTGTGCAGGGGGTCCCAATCGACCTCACTAGCATTGGGGTCGGCCCCCCCAGTGCAAGGGCGCGGGAGGGTTGGGGCTGGCCCCCGACCCCAGCGTGTGGACCCAGCGCTCCGGCCTCTTGGTACCGCAGCTCTGAGCAGCGCCCAGGCCGCTTGCAGGGGCATTTTAGGTTTAGTGAGGAGCTTGCGGACTCCCTTGGGTGTTTTAGGTAGCACTGGCAGTAGGTGCTCAGACTGTTTATATCGGGACACCATACGTCAGGGTTGGGACCTACAATATTTCGTAGGGTCAAGAGAGGAGGTGCGTCAGCAGCAAGGTATGCGCAACAACGCTCCGCTGCACTTGCCTTTGTGAGGAGCCACGACTTCTCCGAGCGCGGGTGCCCCTGGCGTCCTGGTTAGGACTTGAAGTCCTGATGGCCCTGCCCAGGAAGGGGGAGTCTCCTCCTCTTCCTTCTAAGGGCATCACCCGCCATCTTTGTCCAGTAGCCCACACTTGGGCAGGGCTTGTCACTCACTTGTCTCGGCCATTAACCAACGCCGTGGGACCTGGAGAAAATCTTGGCAACCAGATCAGTGCTTAGAGTCTGAACATACAGCTGAAGTCTAACACCGCTGCGGGGGTTCACCCTCCGTGGGGCGTTAGCAGGCAGCAGACGCACAGGCGGCACCTCAAACCAGCTGCGATGAGCGATGCTCGGAGGTTCGTGAGAAGGCCAGTTGTTTCACTCAGTGCTTGCTCTTTGGGATGCGTAGCTTCTGCAGCATTCTGGGTAGGCATTCTGGGTAAGCGGCAGACCCCTCTCAGATATAGCTACCCACCTGGGAGAGCCAGTCAGCCATTCCCAGCTAAAAGGCAATTCTCCACGGCCAATTGCAAGCACAACTCTACCATGCTGTTCATGACACCAATTGGTATGACTATTAAATTAACATTTAAGTGGAGCTCAGCGAGCCAGATAGTGAGTTGCAATTCAATAACAGACTGTAAGAGAAATTGCAACAGAGAATTTTGACTCACAGGTCCTGGAAGAAGTACACTGCATGCCTGGAGGGGGCGCACCAGGAGGTGGAAGCAGAAAGCAGACAAAGAGTGACAGGACCCGGGGCACGTGCCTTTATTAGGGTCCATGGATGGATTCCTTTGGGGTTCCCAGGCTAAGGCCAGATTGGTGAATTCAAACAAAGTAAGAGAGGTTGAGGTAAGCTTCACAAGGGGAAGGCAGGGGAGACTTGATCACGACAGAGCTGGTGGGGAAGTTGTATCAGGAAGTCACATTTGCTCGTGATTCTGCAGGCTGTTATCTAGGGTATACATTTGCATGAGGGGGCTAGTATCAGCTTCTTGGCCAAACAAAACAAAATGGATGCCAAGCCATCAATACCATGGAGTAGCTTAGCTAAACTCTCTACAGGGAGCAAGGGAAGACGCACAGAGAAGCGGGGAAAACTACGCGAGGAGTGGTCTAGGCTGGAGAACAGGTTTAGCCTCCTCCAAGAGGAGCTCTGGAGAATGAATTGCTCTCAGACTTGGTGCCCTCTGAGGCAAGCGTGCTGGTCTTTTGTACCTCGTCAGTTGCTCACTGCTTGCTAGCTGTCCCAGGTGGGTGGAGGTGGCTCTCATTTGGCCAAAGATAATTCTTGGGAGAAGAGAGTGGCTGTGAGGCTGTGAGCCAGTAGCAAATAAAACTTACAGTCGTTGGGAGATGAGCACACTAGCTCAGAGAAGAAGAGATCAAGGTGGGTACCAACAGCATCCATATACACAGTTTGTGAAAACAGAGCCAGAATTCCAACCCAGGAGATTGGTCCCAGAGGCCCCTGCTGTTGGAACAAACATGCATATTGCTTCATGTGACTGCAGAGGATGGAACATGTTGATCTCTTGATTTTTAAAATTCAGATATCACAGTATTATCTCTAAGCTCATTTTCAGTTCAAAACTAGATAATGATTTTCTCTCCTGGGCCAAAATACACTCACTTGCTCAAGTTTGAGAGTCACTGTTCTCTCCAGCTCCCACAGTAATGTTCTGTTTTTCACTATAGGCAGACTCTGGCCACTCAGAAACTGTCTTTCCTGTTTATCTGTTATGTAAAACAATTCGGACCCTTTACCCTCTTGTAAATAGTCAAAAAGACATAAACTTCAAAGTAAGTTATCCCTTCACCTAAAATGATTCCTTCCAATGGAACAAACAATAATTATTGCTATCATTTTTTAATTATTTCAGTCAATTAATAATAAGCATACTAGGTAAAGGGTAACTTAGATGATGATGTTGATGGAGGAAAAAATCACTACAATTTAAACAGCAGATATTTATTTGGGCAATTATAATTGTAATCTGGGAGACACATATTTGGGTAGAAACCCAAAATACGTTCTGATTATAGGAGAGCTGTTCAGGGTTTTTATGAGAGATAAAGGAGCATGAGGTGAGTTGTATTAAAGGAGAGTTCATTGGTGCTAGATGAAGTAAGGCTAGGTTCATACTTCATTGATGGGCTTGAGATTCAGTCATCAGCAAAGTGCAGTTTTATCCATCCGTACAAATAGGATATTCTTGTCCTTACTGATTTCTTGAAATGTTGGTGGTTTGGTCCAGTTTGGAAGATAAAGAAAACAGGACATGCAAGGCAGTTCCTCTGAAATGGCTTCTCCGGCTCTACTTTAATATGGCTCCACTCATGTTGTCTTGCACAGTGAGAAATGTATGAAGGGAAACCGTGAAGCAGAGTAAGGAGGATTGAGAATGAAGGGCAAAGAGAGAGTAAATGGGTCTTTTAAGTGGAGTGCTTAGAGTAGACCTCATCAAGTGTGATCTGGGCCAAGACTTGAAGAAGGTGAGGAAATTAACCATATGGAAAAATCTTCCAGGCAGAAGAAACAAGGGCCAGGGAAAGCTGCTGTCATGGGTGCATGCCTGGCGTGTGCAAGTAACAAAAAGATGGCCAGTGGCACTGAAATGGAGCTGTTGAGAGAAATGTAGAAGATAAAGTCAGAGAAATTGCAGGAGGATAATGCACTTGTAAGCACGTTGAGTTGTACTTGGAGTGGGGTGGAGAGTCACTGAAGGGTCATGCTGGCATATATCTTGAAAGGGGCATTCTCACTGTGGAGTGAATGATAAACTGTAAGTCTCAAGGATGGACAACTGAACTCTTTTGATATCTGAGCAAAAATAGTTGGAAATGGTTAGACAGTAACCAGAGACTCAGAAAATTGCCTGATATTCATGGGAAAGAAAAAAATGTATTCCTCATCCTATTGTCCATCAAATTCTGTCTTTACAATAAACCTGTGGTAAAATATGGACATGAACTGATCTTGTCACCACTCTAACCTTCCCACCTCAAGCCAGACAATAGCCCTTGAGAACTTCCTCCCTGTATGTAAGGCACCAGGCAACTTATAAAAATCTATAAAATGTTCCTAGAGTCCAGAGAATTCCTCCAAGCTCTGCCTTCCACTCTCAACTTTGAACTTTCTTTTATTTCACAGCATTTGTTTTCTTATCCTTGTCCTTGGAATCAATGACCAAGTATCTGCCCGATCTCTTCCATTTTGCTTTCTTCATAAGATATCTTGCTCCCATCTATCTCAACAACACATACCGCAGGCCATGAGCAAATAAATCTTTGCTTCCTGACAACAAACAAATATAGGTATATGGGTCAAGGGACAGGAATTAATTTGGAGAAGGAATAATAGTGAAACTAAGATTCTCTTTCTCAGTATGCTGATAATATTCCAAGCAAAGCCAGGGGGATTCCTAGAACAGAGAAGGAGTTCTAAAGACTATAAGCTGAGATGGTGGGTTCCCAAAATTTGGGAGCAGCATATTAAATTTTTTGTTTTATCTTGGGCCCCAGAAAAATGGTTGGAGAGGCAGAAGTGCCCTAATAGATGAGACTCTTTCATGAGAAATCATCTCAAGTCAACCAAGAGCATCCTTAAGGCTAGGAATATGGAAATGTGGAAAACAGAAAGGAATTTTCCAATTATCTATAATAGCAACCCAAGCAAATGTTAAATTTTGTGTTCCTGTGTTTTAGACCTATCATACTTTCAAGATATGGATGCAGAATATGAATACCATCTGGGTTATAGTAAAAGATATTCCCACATGTTACAACTTCTAAACATAGCAGGATTTTAATTAAATTCTTATACTGGGCACTCTTGGTTCATGATGGGAAGAACTAATTAGCCTTAATGCTAGGTATTAGAGGGTCAATTACACCTACATATAACATTGGTGCAGGATGTCTCAGGGCTGAGAGCCTTATTTTACTTCCTGCCTCTTTGGCCAGTAGCTATTCTTACCTAGTAAAGAAAGAATGAAAAAAAGCACCTCTGATTCCATCCGTTATTTACATCAACAAAAAAAGCTTTGTCTGAAACTTTCTTTAGAACATTGTAAAATGTCTCCAACTTTCCCAGAAAGTACACGAGATTTCTTTGCCAATTTCTTTGTTTTCAAGATTTGTTTTCAAAACTGAAAACAATTCAACAACAACGAAAATCCCTCAAACCAGCAAGATGTCATTTAAGGTCATTACTAAAATGCTACTCTTTTCCCAACTCTGCATTAAATTTCTGGAATTGACATAAAGAACACCTTTCTGTATTTTTTCCTGTCATTTGCCAAGCTGAATTTTCAAAGAGTGCCATCTTTTGGTCTAATTTTTAAAATATCCATGGACTTCCAATTCCAGAATGCTTCTAGAAGTTTCCCGTTCAATGGCCCTGTGCTAATAGAGAAATAATGTGCTTTCTACTTCCAGCCACCTGGGTGGCATCAAATATCTCAGTCTTCTGAGAATCTGACTCAAGCTTCTTGGCAAGCACTTGCTGGAAACACATTCCAACAGGATGAGGATTACAAAAGTGTTATGCCTGCAGATTTGAAGGCAGCTTTTAAGTGTCAACATTCTCTCTTACAAATACACACAGACTGTACTAGGGACAGGTTGCTGCCCTGTAGTGCTCTTTCCTGCCACAGGAATCAAAAGTCCACAAGCCATATGCTTTTCAGCCTTTCATACATACGCAAATGGAATCCACTTGGGAATCTGAAGCTTATTCCAACACAAAATATAGTAATTTTCCTTATTTATATGAATCATTACATAATTTATCATGTCAAATTTTAAAGTCCTGTCTTGCTCTTCTGAATGCAATGCACAACTTAAATCCAAGGAGGTGTGTGCCAGTTCCAATCATGACAAAATAGCTTTATGTCAGAGTGACCCTCCTGATGATAACAACTATAAAACTTGGGGGATAATATTCAAAGGCAGTGGAGAACAACCAAAGCACACAAAAATTGGATAGGATATAACCCTTGAAAGAAGGGACACACACTAAGCAAGCTCCATATTTATCCAGCTTCTCTCCTAAGGGAAATTTCCAATACTTTCCAATTCTGGGAATAGAGCCTAAGCAGAAAGTAGCAGTCATACTGAATTTAGCAGATGGAGCTCAGAGTTCATGGTTTCAATAGTGGCTGGAAATTAATCCTGGAGAGGAGAGAACTACAAACTGTGAATCCCAACTTATGCACACAAATACACCTGAAATAGTTGGTATAAACCTATACTGCCTATGTGTGGACTGAAACTCCAAGAAACCTAGTGAAAAACAGCAGAGGGGGGCTAAATTGCTGACAGATATTTCAGCAGCTATCCTATACTTGCAAAGTCTGCCAACTTAAAGTGAACACCTTGCACTTTCTGTTGAAAACCAGAAAGGCAAAACTTAAGTAGATAAGCTGTTGCAAAGCTCATGATCAAGGTGAACTGCTGGTTCTCTATGTGCTACCAAAAGAAAATTCCCTCTTTGAAGGGAAAAATCTTGCAGAACCCCTATAATTTATCATCCAGTCAATGATAAAAGAGAATCAGTTGACTATAAACTAAGAGAAATAGCTGACAAGTGAACTGGAACCTCAGGAAATTGAGATACTGAAGTTAGCAGACAAGGACCTTAATATCCATCCTAAACTGGAAAAGAAAATAAAGAATAGATAAGTAAGGTAGACAACTATACAAAGAATTGGGATTTATTTTTAAAATCAAATATTTTATGAATAAAAAATATAATATCTGAAATTAATAACTCATTGCATGTGTTTAACAACAGATTAGAAACAGAAGAAAACAGAACTAGTGAACTCACAGACAACTCGTCAGAAAATATCCAAACTAAGCACAAAAAGAAAGAAAAAAAGAAAGACGGAATAGAGCACAAGAAATACATGTGATGTAGTCAAACGGTCTAACATACATATAATTGGAATCCCAGAAGGCAAAGAGTGACTGAATGAAGCAGAAACAGTATCTGAAGAAAGACAAGCAGAGAATTCTCTCAAATTGATTAAAGTATCAAGGTACAGATTCAAAACCCTTTGCAGAGACAAAGCAGTATATATACAAGGAAAACACATCTAAGTAGTGTTAAAGAAAAATGACTGAGGCCAGAGATGACCAGGGGGCTGATGTCATGGGGTCACTCCAGCCACAGCTCATGGAACTAGGCCAGAAACCATTGAGGAAGTAAGACGCCTGCGTGGATGATGCTTCTGCAGACACTAGGCTTCCTGGAACTGCTGACTGCATCCTGGAACACAGCTGGAGCACTTCTTCTTTCCAGGGCACACAGGCTGTTTAGAGACAATCTAAGGGCCAGTCATTCGCTGACAGGCTATCTGGCCCTAGGCCAGAACCAATCATTAATTGTTCAAAACAGCTTACGCAGACTTGTGGCCTTTGCCTTCATAACCACCTGCCTCTTCTGCCTCGGGGCGGGGGTAGGGGGGGCACATCTGAGTTTTTCCCTCAGATCTGTGTTCCTAGAATTGCAATTCTAAGTAAAAGCCTCTTTTTCTTTAAAAATTCATTTTGCCTTGTAAAGCTGCTCTTTTCGGTTATCAATAGTGATAGACATTTAAATTAAGTTCTATATTTTCTTATTATAAATGCAAGTGTTATGAACATTCTCTTTCTTATTTCTACACAAATATGAGTATTTTTTTTGTCAGGAAAAGATAGAATGGTTAATAAATGGTGCTTGAGAAATTGTCTTGAAGAGTTCCATTTCAAAAATTGTTGGGAATGTAAGTATAGATTTCTACCTCCCACTTTTTCAGAAATAAAAACCCCAGATTCCTTACAAAACTATACACACAAAAAAACACAAATTATAAAAATATTAGAAGAAAGTACAACATTTTGATCATGTTCCAAACATAACTCAGCCACTCCCTTCTATCTAAAATCTCATACTGGCAAAGTTCCAGGTTGACTATGGGTCCAGCAAAAGGTATCTGAGAGGCCTCCTGATTATCATGTTTAATTCATCCAGATCTCATCCAATAGTTCTTTGGATGGCTCATGTGCTTACTCTCTCATCCTTTTTGGAAAGTACACACAGAAGTAGGCTAAAGGCAGGTTAATGCTAACTGAATGCATTAAATGATCCATTAATTACCAGAATACGTAATGAGAAGACTCCTAACCATCCTCCGGGAGTAAGGAGTTACCTAAGATAACCACTTTCCTAACCTCTTGATTTTCTTTCTTTTTGTTTTTTGCTTTTAACTTTGTTTTCTTGATGCAATGAGGATCGAAACAGCCTAAAACTCCCAAATACCTAAGACATTCATCTAATAAATATTTGTTCAATGGCTGAATTAAACACTAAATAAAATACTTTGGCAGAGCAACAGAAATTCAAAAGAATAAAAATACTTCATTTGCTTAGTAAATTAATTTCTCTCCCTTCCATAGCTCCCACTTTACAAACCACTAGCATGTAGTTTGTCAGAATGAGAGGTGACCAAAGTCTGAAACCACCCCAGGAGAAGGAAATCGTATTACATTTTACATCAGCAGAGTTGAGTCCTTGGGTTCAAATCCACCATTCCAGCTTTTCCCAGCTGTGTAACATGGGGATAAGAATAGTACCTACTGAGAGTGTTTCGTTAGGATTAAATAGATTAATACACAGGTTGTTAGAATGGTGCCTGACACATGGTTAGTTCTCAATAGATATCAGGTTGTGATTATCATAAGAGCAAAAAATAAGGCAAAACAAGATAAAATAAAGCCGTGTGTGTACTGGGTTCTCCTGGGGACTCTATTGGTCACACACTTTTTCTGTAAAGGGTCAGATCATAAATATTTTAGGCGTTTCAGGCCACACGTGGTCTCAGTTGCATAGTCTTTTTTTTCTACAACCATTAAATATATAAAAATCACTCAGCTCATATGCCATACAAGATAGGGCAGATTTGGTCCGGAGACCAAAACACAGCCTTCATTATGATATTTACCAGAAAGAAGTTGATCACTGTAATAACAAAACTGGTTGGGATCAATTTGTGACATATGGGACTAATCTGTACCCAATCTTGTCTCATTCATAAGTATATTTGGTAGAACCATATGAAATTACCATTTCTGTAGGTCAGAAACAGTCAAATATTGGCGATTTCGTGTGGCTCAACCTAGTAGTAAAGATGCATGAGCTGAGACCTGGGTCCTTCATTGCCTCATTTTCCCTTTCAGTTTGCACCTACAAGATGAAAATAAGTTGCCTTGATGGACAAATAAAGCCCATCAAATCTAATGTTGAAGATAATGGAAATAAAATACATAATAGTTAGGGTTTGGGGGTTCTATTTTGTGTTTTGTTTTTTAACTTTTCGGCCAATTATCTTCACAAAGTGTAAACACTTCCTCCATCTTTTTCTCCAGCTTCTTCCTAGGTTGTTTCTTTTCTTGCTTTTGGATTTATCAGCTTCACCTACCTCCATGGTCTTATTTCTAGCTTGCTCGTGTTTATTTTTTCTAGCCTGAAGAAACTACACAGACTTCCACGTTGCATGGTGGTAAGAATAATGGATTGTTCAGTGTAAACAATATGGAAAGGGAGAGAGTAGGTGGGCGTTCTGGAAACAACATGCGCTTGGGGCCTCAGAGGGCTTTCTAGGTCCAAAGCTCCCAGCGAGAACATCTGGTTCTACGTGCAGCTGTAGAAAGAGCTGGTTTTGAAAAATAGACAAAGGCTTATTATATAAAGGGAAAACCATGGGTTTTGTAATGACAAAGTTTCAAGTGCTCCCTCTTCTGTCAACCTTAAGCATTTGTGCTCTCTTCGGCTGCTCTGCACATTCAAAGAAGAAAAAGTCCTCAACTTAAATAAAATGATGCAGGATAACGCCCCCTGCCCTGCATAGAAGCTTGAATTATGTAAGCCCTAGGAAAGAACACAGGCAAATTCTTGGGGTGGTGGTCCCCTTGTATTAAATGGAATGTCCCACATTGGTGGTGGAAGCTGTGGTTCTGTGCTGTTTGGATGGCCTGGCCACTTGGTTGCAAATATGGACTAGTCTCCTGGCGGTTAGTCTCCAATTCTAAAGGTTCTAAATAATTCACTGTGCATTGAGTCATAGCTTGATGCTGACTTGTTTGCAAAGCCCTGAAACTTATCAAACAACGCATTGCCAGCCCAGGGGCTCCATGACCCTCACTCAAATCCACCCAAAGGCAAGTGGCTTAGAACGGGATTATTCATGTTTCTTCTTTTTGTTGCATTTGTCACTTGAATCTTTTTTTTAAATGCCATGGAGCATTTTTACCTCCAAGACTTTTCCAAGCACATCAGTGGGGTCTTCATTTTTGAGCTAAGCACTGCAAACTTTTAACATTAGGATCTCATCTATGAATCAGATAACATGTTGGGTAGAGATCCAGGCTCTGGCCTTCTGGTCATTCTGAGTGACTTGGAAACAAAGGACAGGGAACTATTATGTTGGCTAGTACATTTTTTAACATATTTTTACTGGACTGTTCTGTACTCTTTTGCAGCCAGAATCCATAATGACCCACACTGTACTCAAGAACTACTCAGGAGAAGGAATTTCCATCTGAGGAAGAAAGAAGCTCTGGGGCATGGACATATGCTGTCTTCCAAAACATAAATCAATAATGCATGTGCTTAAATTTTACTCTCAAAGAGAGAAAGAAGTTTTATTTTTTAAAAAGCACTCAATATTATATCTTACTGTGGAAAGGCCGTTGTGGAAGTTACTCATTTGTCTTTCTTTTTTAAAAATTTTAGAAAAAAATAAACTTTTAATCCAATCACGTATTCTTAAATCTAGTAATACTCTTTTGATGTCCTTTTTATTCCAACGCTCACTGTCAGAAACCCTGAGACACATCAAGATTACCAAAAGAAAGCTTTATTTCCAGAAACAACCCTGGAATTAAGTTATTTCTTCCTTTGGCATGGAATTTAAAGGTTGACTTTGATTTCATCTTGGAATATAGCATTAGTCAGCTAATGTAGTAGAGAACAATAGAATACTCAGTTGTAGGAAGGCAGAATGTGGCTAACATCACCTGCAGCAGAACCCATAACAAGATCACAGCCCTGAGGACCTAAGGGTGTTACCCAATGTCTACCGTTTGGGGAAGTGGTAAAGATGCCGAAACACGGTTTTCCCAGCATGCTCTGTCCAGCAACAGGACTAGATCTGTGGAACAGCTGCCCTTTGTAACTTTGACTTATTATGTTTTTCTTAGTGTGATGAGTTTAAGTAAAGTCTGGAGAGGCGGAAAGATGAAATAGAGTGGACAGCCTCAGGTGTCACTATAGAACGTGCTCCAAGCCCAAGAACGTGCTCCAAGCCCAAGACACGTATGTTGTCATTTTCTTTTCAAGTCTAGTTTATGAAAGAAAAGAAGATGGCAAAGAGTACAGCTAAAATTTTTGTTTTCCTTCAAGATTTCTCAGGCAGATAAATTTGTCCAGTGGCCTATGAACTACGAACAAGGGAAATACACAACCCTCAAAACCTTCTATTTTTTAAAACGAAAGCCTTCTGTTTACAATGTTAATGGAAATAACGACACAAAATCAGCCACTTACTATTATTGATAACAACGTGGCATGTGGGAAAAGCATTTTGGCTTGCCCCTTGTTCCTATTTGGGCTCTGATTGTCCCAACTACCATATATTTAAATTCCAGAGAGACGGGGCGCTAGATACTTTATTGAGGCTCTTTCTCTCTGCTTTTACCTTTTCTTCACCCACTTTTCTTCCCTTTCTCCTTCTAACTCTGTGTGCAAAAAAATATAAACGATGTTTGTAAATTAACGTCCTGCAGAGTTAGGCTTCGTTATTTGTTCTCTCACCCCCTTTGCCCCTCGCTGCCTGACAATTACTCATTCATTTTCTCCTGATATTTTTATGTTTCCCTCCTCTCACATTACTCAGTCATCTGCTTTTAATCTTGGAGCAAAATCAACATGTTTGTTTTGAAATGAAGAAGAAAGGAGAGAAAAAAAGTCAGAAGCTATTGGCGTTCCTCTTGCTTCACAGAACATTTAGTATTGTTCAAGGCCTCATTTGAGTCTCAAAAATATTAATCACAAGGCAACAAATGAAATGTCTTACTTATCAAATGAGGACTAGTTCAAGAAACCGCCCAGCGACTGCAAATGAGTCCACCTGCCTTGCTTCTGGTCACAGGGTCTCTCTGTTGAACTTAGAATTTTAGACATTTCTTCTAGCCTGGACATTTTAGGCACATGTGATGTTTGGTATTAGTTCCTGATTTCCTGCAGCTGTTGATACGTTTTTAAACTTTAGAGATAAATAGCCAAAAAGTACTTCCTCTCACTTCTTAATTATGCATTTTGCAGTGTAGAGTCCAGTGGCCCACATGCTATTGTTATATAAGCTGATGTCTTTGGCCCGTTTTGAGCCATAGAAGATGTCAGACTCGGAGTGGTAAAGCTGTCTCTGGCAGGGGTCACTCTAGGATTGCTGACAAATTGGGCGATCAACCGTCCAGGATTGCCCAAGACTGAGGGTGTTCCAAGGACATAGGACTTTGAGATTTAAAAATGGGAAAGTTCCGGGCACATCAGGACAAATTCGTCCTGACTCAACCCACAGTGAGTGTCCCAGGCTGTACCATACGGTGGTGCATGGGGTCTGACATGAGAGTCCCATTTCCAGTCCTTCATCCTTGTCGAACTTATTCCCATCTTTGAATATGAACTCCTCCAGTCATCTATCCTTTCCTTTTACAAGCTTTAAAATCCTCAAACCCAAACACAGAACAGAACTAGGATTTTGACTACTCAATGCTTGGGAAGGGAAGGACCGAGATGGATGGGCATAAGTGTCTTTACTTAAACAACTGCTGCTATAGACCTCATTCGGTTGACTGTGGATGCATCTCTTGCCAACATTGTCCCTCATTGCTGTCTGAGAGGCAGGTTTTCAAAAGCTGGATCTCTTTTGAAACCTAAGTGAGTTCCGTGTAGGACTCTCCCCATTGCCCAGTTCCCTAACGTACGAGATGTAACTTGCAACCCAACTTCTGCCTTGAGCAGTGAATCCACAGCCTCATGCTGCTGGTGATCCCTCTTCACGAGGACAAGCCTTTGAGGAGTCAAGATGGTGCAAATCCAGTTACCTTCCTTCGTGGCCCACCACATGACCCACAGAAACTCTGTGCGTATTTGACACGACATGGATGGGAGTGCAGATGCTCCTCTCTCACGCCTCCCCCTACCTGCCAGCTCTCTCCAATTCTCTCCTTGCCAGGAATAGATCAGCAAATACAGTGTCTAAGCAGAAATCCAATTAGGGAATGGAATGCGGGTACTCACTCCTCACCAGCATCTTCCCATCTCCTCTTCTTTACTGAAGATTCTCTTGGCGACCCTCTGCCATTCTTGCTTTAATGAGGGGAGAGAATAAGGAAAAGACCCTCACCACAAACCCTGCATTCCCCACACGGCCAATGATAGGAAGCTTCCCCCTCTCATTAGGAGTACCAGCTTGTAGTAGGGCTGGCTCTGCAACCTCCTTGGCCTCCCTGGGGCAGGCATTAGGATCTTTACGGGTCCACTTTAAACCTGTTTGCTTACGCCAAGTTCCGGGACTTCACAGCTGACACTTAGCCTCAAGATGAGCTAATCCTCATGTTGGAACGCTACATTAAAGACTAGACATGCAACTTGAGATGATGAAACTTGATTTACTGGGCACCATCGTGGCTACCCTAATGGGGTGCTCTTTGGCCTGGTGTCAGTTCCCATTGCTGGCAAACTTGTATGTCTCAAACCTAATGTTCAACTTCATGTATACTCTGCTTATTTCTCTCTGATGAAGTCTATCTTCATTCTCCATACCCTCTCTTTTGGCTGAAGATCCACCTTTGGGTGCTGCCTACTCATTTGTCTGTATTGTATGATCATATTTTGGCATTATTTGCTATGGGGGTAGCACTTTCATAGTGTTGTAGGAATGTGACAATAATGTGCATCTCCAGCCACCATAGTTCCCGGCACACAACGTACTGCTTCACACCTCTGGGTATTTGCTCACGCCGGTCCCCTTCACCTGGATGCCTCTTCTCTCTTATCCTCATCTTCTTCTCATCCTTCTGCCAACAGCAGCCCATTCTCCATGATTCACACTGGAAGAGGCATCCATGATCCCTCAGGCACGGTTCAACCCCATCCTCTGGGCTCCCACTGCACTTTGCACGCTGGGGACATGATCTGAGCTACTCTGATTCCTGTGTCCCTCTCAGTTGACTATTGCATTCTCCATAACTCCATTGTCTGACACTCAGTGGATGCTCAGTAGATGTTTAATTAAATGGTCCTCTTTTGAAAGAAATGGGTATGCTATTTAGAATTCCCATCAAGAAAGTGTTTTTTAGGAAAAGCAGAAGTAAGAAACACAACTAATACACCAGGAACTGTCCTGTCCTATTCTTTGATGGCTTAGTGAGGTGGTTGAGTAATTCCAAGTTTTGCAAATGAGAAAACTAAGGCTCAAAGAAGGAAAGTAGACAGCTCATAAGTGCCTGAGCTGGAGATGAATAGAGGGCCGTTTGGCTCCAAAAGTTTCCACTATGCTTTTAAAAAAATAAAGGGAAGGAAGAAAGACATACTTCCGAACATGGAGCCAAAGATTAACCTAACCTAGTCTGCCCACTCACATCCTCAAATGCAATTGCCATTGAATGACTTTAAGTTCCAGAAAACATTAACAAGCCAATGTTGCTTTCACATTCATGAGCTTCAGTCCAGTTCTGGTATCCTGCCATCCAGGCAAAGGCAGCTGCAGAATGTTGGCACAGACTTATGTACTTTACCCATGTGCTGCAGGAGGACCTGGCAAGGAGTTCTGTCATTAGCCACAGTCCTTCACAGATGAAACTCATCTAGAGGTCTGTTAACAGCTTATTGGAATGATTCATTTTCTGTAATTGTTTAAATGGTAAATACTTATGTGGTTTCTGGTCACCAATATTTGCTTACAAAATGCCAAACATCATCTTTCGTGAAGTGCATAGTAAGAGAAGAGAGCATTTTATAAACTATAGAGTAAGATAAACGCCTAAGGAATCAGTGGTTAAGAGGTCAGGCCCTCATGTCAGGCTACCTGGCCCAGTCATTTACTCCCTGGACAATTTAGCTCAAGTCCCTGTAGCTGTCCAGCCTCAGTCTCCTCATGTGGAATATATGGCTGATAAGAGTACCTACCGTATAATTGAATCACAGTTAAGTGAAAGAAAAACCAGAAAGCCTATTATTAGTATGTATTTGCCTCCTGGTAGGCACTCAATAAATGTTAGTGAAAATATCACCAGCATCATCACCCAAAATTTGAAGAACAATTCATGGCAATCCGTGGACACTTAAAGGTTTTACTGTGGAAACCTCATTGCTACTGACATACCATCATAGACATTACTGCTTGCTGACTGCCTCAAATGTATTTTTTCATTGTCAGGTGCCTTTAATTTGCTTTGATTTAATTTCATAAATCCATTTGAGTTAAATGGAGAAAAATAGAACAAAACAAGAGAGGAAAGCATTTCAAGCTGTATGTAGTAAGGTGGACAGATTGTAAACATTAAACCTAGCCCCATGTGGCATTAGAGCAGTGAATTCTAGCATGGAATATAAAATTCCAAAGCATAAAAAAAAAGACTTGCATGAAGATAACGTGACTACCTCTGAGCTGTGTGTTAAAAATCAATGGTAGTCAGGATTTAAGATCTAATATGATCAGCAAAGAATAGGTCTTGGGCTTTGTTTTTCAAACAGGCTGGAAAGGAGATTTTGGTACTGCATGCATCCCTGGGGGAAAGATGCTAGTGGGTACAATGAGGATTCACTTTGTCTCAGCCACAGTATGGGTCTGTGTTTACATTTGCATCTGTGAGGATCCTTTTTCTAAAATAATGTGCTACATGTTCAGAGCACGTTTGTTTCTTTAGTAACCTCACCTGCTGGGGCAGGGGCTTGAAGGGGTAAATGTACATTTTAGTGCAAATTGCTATTATGTTTATACTCAGCTGGAGAATAGAACTGTTATTCCTGCTGCTTTCAGTGTCAAATGGCAGGGGCGACCTCCTGCATTCGTGTGTGCACACCAGGACCTGGTGTCTTACGGTACCTTGAATAAAGATAATGAGTACTTACTCCGCAGCAGGAGTTTATTGAAGCTGTAATTCTGTGTTTTCTAGCAGGAATTCAATACTGTAATCAGAATAAATTCCACTCAGATGTTTATTGTCCTTAAACCACTTGCAATGAGCAAATAAGTGAGCAGGATAAACAGAATAGAAAAAAAGTATCCATGCCAAAGGGACAAGTCTCAGAGGGACAGGAGCTTCCTTTGCTTTATGTGAAAAATATCCCTGGCTCCGCATTCTGCTGTACCTTTTCCACCCAGTGTTTAAAGCCACCGTGCTCACAGAATGGTCACACAACGCTGGCCACTGGTGTCTTGGATACCGTCCTACGGTGGTATGCTCAAGTCCCCTCAGTGCTGCTGGAAACTGGCACACGATGCCACGCAAACACAGCATGGGCTTTATTCATGCCAAGGGAACAACCAGTCCCTTCTCTAGGAAGGCTGCATCCTTAGAACTGGCATTTGGTCACAGATGGGCAATCTTCATTACATGGAAATCCAACTCCTATCTCCCTGAGGGGTGACACTAAATTCCATTCCAGACTCTCACATGGGCCAGGACAATTCACGCTTGTTTCATACAAAACACAGCAGCTCAGAGCAGCAATAACCCCTTAACCTATTCAAAGGATCTGTCTGTGTGGGACCTTTTGTTCTGAACCCCAAGGACAAGGAGGCCTCACATATTAACTTTTCTCCAGTGACAATTCTTTTATCAGGAGAGATGGAGGGAGCTCGTCACAAATATTGATCCTAATTAAATCTTTGGATAATTAACATTTATCAAATCTAAGAGAGGAGAGGTAGTTCAAAAATTGAGGGACCCCCATGAAAGCTCTACAGAGCCTGACTTTTAATTAAGGTGAAAAAAACCCAGCTTATCCATTGCTGAGCAAAAATAAAACCTCTAAATGCCACTCATTTTAATGTCTGAATTCCCTTTGTGGAAATGATGGAATTTTTAGCATTTTTTTGAGTCTGGTATGTCCATGGAGTACAGACAGACACTCTCTGGAGGAAAGCGTGCTTTCCTCCCCCAAAGTGGGCCATTAACTGATCCTGTCATCGCATTATCCATCTTCAGTCCCAAGACTCGATGTTGCAAGATCTCTGCAAGCCACATTCCATTAACCAAATGCCATTACAGCCAAAATCTCTGTCTGCCTAAAAGATGTGTCCATCTTGGTCAATGACACCCTCACTGGAACATAATCTGAAGCTTCAGAATTCTATATAGAAAAGCCGTCATGATAATTTAAGAGTTCCTTGGGGTTTGTTAGAATGAGATTCTGACCCCTCGCAGTTGGCATCAAAATCATGGCTGCAGCTACACATACTCACAGCTGGAATTAAGTAGTCAGTTTCCTGATTTGGAAATTGCATAATTGTCGAGATTTTACTAGGCCTTTTCCCAACACAAAAGTACCAGGCAATTGTACATTCCAGGATAGTCACATGCAAAAGAATGAAATTGGACCCCTTCTTCACACCATATACAAAAATTAACTCAAAATGGATCAAAAACCTGAATGTAAGAGCAAATGCTATAAATTCTTTAAAAGGAACATAGGTATAAATCTTAGTGCCCTTGGAGTAGACAATGGTTTCCTAGATAATATACTAAAAGCACAGCAAACAAGGAAAAATTAACAAGTTGGACTTCAGGGGTCAGCCCAGTGGCGTAGTAACTAAGTTCGCATGCTCCACTTTGGTGGCCCCAGGGTTCACAGGTTCAGATCCCAGACGCAGACCTATTCACTGCTCATCAAGCCATGCTGTGGCAGCATCCCACATACAAAATAGGGGAAGATCAGCACAGATGTTAGCTCAGGGACAATCTTCCTCAAATAAAAAGACGGAAGACTGGCAACAGATGTTAGCTCAGGGCCAATCTTCCTCACAAAAAATAAACAAATAAGTTGGACTTCAAAATTATAAACTTTGTGTGTCAAAGGACACTATCAAGAAAGTAAAAAAGATCAGTCACAGAATGGGAGAAAATCTTTGCAAATCAAACATGGCAAGGGTCTTGTATCCAAAATATATATTTAAAAAAATCTTGCAACTCAACATAAAAAGACAAATAGCCCAATTTAAAAACAGGCAAAGATTTGAACAGACATTTCTCTAACAAGATATACAAATGGCCAATAAGTACATGAAAAGATGCTCAACATTACTAGGCACTAGGGAAATGCAAATCAAAACCATAAGAAGATCACTTTACACCCACTAGAGTGTCTACAATCAAAAAGAAAACAGAGAAAAAACCCCAGAAAATAACAAGTGTTGGTGACAACATGGAGACATTGGAACCCTCATACATTCCCAGTCAGATGTAAAATGGTTTAGTGCTGTTGGAAACAGTTGGGTCTTTCCTCAAAATGTTAGACATAGGGTTACCATATGACCCAGCAACTCCACTTTTGGGTGTGGAAAATTGAAAATATATGTTTAAACAAAAACTTGCATATGAACATTCATAACGACATTATTCTTAATAGCCAAAAAGGGCAAACAACCAAATGTCCATCAATTGATGAATAGATAAACAAATGTAGTATATCCATACAGTGGAATATTATTCATCCATCAAAAGGAATGAAGTTCTGATAAACGCTGTAACATGAATGATTCTTGAAAATACTAAGTGAAAGAATCCAAACACATAGGCTACATATTGTATGATTGCATTTATATAAAATGTTCAGAACAGACAAATCCATGGAGGCAGAAAGTAGATTAGTAGATGCCAGGGGCTGGGGGAGGAAGAGGTGAGGAGAGAATTGAGAGCGACCGCTAACAGGTACAGGGTTTCCTTTAGGGGTGATGGAAATTTTCTGGAATTAGATGGGGTGATGGTTGCACAATATTGTGAATTTACCAAAAACCACTGAATTGATTACTTTAAAATATGAATTTCATTTTATATGAATTGTATCTTAATTTTATTAATTGCAAAAAAATAAATACAGAACAGTAAGTGCTCAATAAATGTCCCAGTCAGGGGTCACCACTGAAATGGCCTATAAACACATATCAGCAGAATGGACCAGAAAGTCCAGAAACAGACCAGGCAAACAGGGGAATCTTTATAGGATACAAGGCCATTTCAGATCAGCGAGGAAAATAGAGATTATTCAGTAAACAGTGTTGGGGCAGTTTAACCATCTGGAAAAAAAAATAAGGCTAATCCACATACCTCACACCTTATACCAAAATAAATTATATTAAACATTTCTATGTAAATAACAAAACAACAAAAATTCTAAAAATTGTAGTATTCTATCAATGACTGCATGTACTTTATAATTCTAGGATCAATTCACAATATCACATATTTTTAAACTTCACATTCCATATTTACTTTTATTGGTATTAAATAAACATTTAGTTTTCTTAGTAATGCAGGTTCTTGTGTGGGTATGTGATGGAGTGTTTTTCAGTATTGTGAAAGTTAAGAGACAAACAAAAAGTGAATGAAAAACCAGTGTTACTCTGGAAGCAAATGACCAGCTGAATATGCCATAGCGTGTTCAAGCTGCTTATGTTGCAGCAATCTGCTCCTGGTCTCAATGAAGTGGTTCCCAAACAGGAGGAATTTTTGTCCCCTGGGGAACATGTGGCAATGTCTGGAAACATTTCTGATTCTCAGAACTTGAGTAAGAGCAGTGATGCTGGCATCTAGTGCGTAGAGGCCAGCAACACCACTAAACAGAACAGCCTCCCACACCAAAGAATTACCCAGCTCAAAATATCAATATGCCACTGCTGAGAGACTCCGGTCTAATGGAAGGATGGCACTTGATGATAAACCTGTTTCCAGGGAGCCATAAGCTCAGAACACAGGCATGGGAGTTTGAGGTGCCAAATGCTCTTTCTTCGATGCCTCCTTTCTGTTATTATTTTATTGAGAACATATTTTGTGCTAGGCATTGTGCTAAAACCTTTTAGTACTTACTTTAACCTTCACAATTACCCTATTCTATATATTACCGTATTGTATAATTTTATTGTTTTTTATTCATAGAGAGGACATCAAAGCTTGGAATGCCTAGGTAACTTATCAGATGTCACCAAGCATGGAGCATCAAAAATGGGACCAGAAACAAAACAATCTGGTCTGAGTCCATGTAAAAACTTCCATGTTTTACCATCCATAAAACCCTGAGCCTGCTCCATGATTCCAACTGCATGTTCCTGTTCTCCACAGTAAAAGATAAGGCGAGACCAGGATCAAAAAACTGACACTGGTTAGGGAAGACTCAGGCTGCTCACTGTTGAAGGACTTAGTACTAAAGGGCAACAGTAAACACCTATTTGGCAGAGTATTAAGTGTGAAGTCATACTTAGCCCAATGGGAGTGCTGGCATTGAGCCTCTGACCATGGCTTAGGAGTAGGGAGGCCGAGGTCCAACAATGTGTGAATGTTCAAGAAGAAAATCTTTCCTATCAGTTGGTTGGTAGAATTGGGCTCTGGCCGTGGAGGTGTCAGGGAATGAGTCCATGACCCTGGGACTGACACAAAGGGCAGGGATTAAGACCAGGGAAACTGAGAGAGTCCCCAAAATAGACATAGTCTTCAAAAGCATACTGTTCCAGCAGTCTCTTCTTCCTGTAAGACAGATCAAAGGAATACAAGATCTTGCCCCGTGGGATCCCTCAAGGGAGAAGCAGGTAGGACAATAGAGTTCTCCGTAGCAAAGATGGTGCAGACTGGAATGGAAACCACTCTTCCTTTGAGATGACTCTGTGCTTTAGTCAAAAATGTCATGAGTGTTGGGTAGAATGGGGTCCCCAGGGTTTGGGGCTTGGGTGGCTACAGCACCTCACCTCCCCTCCTGCAGAGGGACTGAAGCAGATTGTCTGGGATGGAGGGAACACGTCCCTCAGGTGAGCTGGCTTTCCCCAAAGAGGTAACTTCCTTGACTATGTTGGCCAGACTTAAAGAAGAGAGCCCCCATGGCTGGGAGACAACTCTTTGAAATGCGCTTTGGATAGCTGAGGCGGTAAAAAACTTTAGAGCGTGGTCAAGGCTTACGTTGACCTTTACGAATTATTTTTTTAATAGAGAAATCTGAGGCCGCATCTAACATTTGCATCTCCAGATCAAATTATAGGAAGGGACAAGACTTATTTTTAGCCTCTTTCATATTTGCTAGAGTTTTGCAAATAGCATATGTCCAAGAAAGAAAAAGATTATGTCTAAGAATGAAGATGTCTAGAAAGAAGAGACCACTAGCGAGAGTGAGACCTCTTGGCTTCTCAAGCTGGAACTGTCCAAAATCACTCCACACCTGCATTTCCCAAGATGATAAACAGGTGTCCTCTAAACAAAGGAATTTAAAGTCAAGATTGGAAAACAATGGGTTAAATGAAGTTCTACGGGTTTCTTGACTGTACATTATTCACAAGTCTTTTGTGAAGAATCTAATTAGATAACATTTCATGGAACATGTTTATAGGAAACATTAGAAAGTAAAAAGGAATTTCACCTACTTTACAAGACTTCTAATGGAAAAGAAAAATATACCATCATTGCCAGTATCAATTTCTCTTAAGGCCCTTACTTCTTGGGCTTCCTTCACCCTAAAATGGACAAACTACTCTAGGGGCCGATTACCTTCAATCACGATAAACTTCCCCTGGTGTAATTAAATCACTTTGAGCCATGTTTTCTCTTTATTTTTCCATCAGTAGAAACAGATTAAAACACGTCAGCACTTTTCTATATTTGAAACAGGCCCTACCGCCTATTCCACCCACACAATTTTTCCAGCAAACAAAAAACAAACACATGGACTTTATGAGTCTAACCAACGCAAGTGGAAACCCGAGTAATTCATTGCATGCTGTAGTAAAAGTAATAGGTTTAGACAGTACACATGTAAGTGATATAAGTAGATGGAACAATAGAAAAAGCACCAGGATTAGGAATAAGGAAAATGGCGCAATGTGAGTAGATGAGAAGATTTTGCTGAGCTCATAAATAGCACTTTAAACTAAAGCACATTATCTGAGCACACAGTAGCCTTTTTAATAAATAAAGAGTGAATGAATGACTGAATAAATTACTGAATAAGTACCCAGAGAGTTTTGTATTCCATGCAAATCAATAGAATGACTTTTAAGAAAAGCATATGCAATGAAGTCTGCTGGTAATAGTAGCAAGATTATTTTAGCATGTCAAAGTACTTTTACATGTATTTTCTCATTTGCTTCACACAACAATCCTGGGAAGGAGGGAGAGAAGATATAATTATACCCATGTGGTAGATTCATTATTTTACCAATGTAATAGCTGCACGGTGCCGGGAATTGCGCAAGGCTCCCAGGGTTCAGTGGTGAACAGGACAGCTCTGGCCTCTGCCCTCACAGAACACAGTCCAGTGGGGAAGGCAGGTGCCCAACGAAGAAGGAATAGCAAGTCTCAGAGGTAAGAACAGGGAGAGGGCTACAAACCAGGAAACGGAAGCCCAAAGGGTTTAAGTGCTTTGCACAGGGCTGGTTTGGTTATAGAAACATAATAAGAACCCATATCCTTTCACTCTGGACAGAACACCTTGCAGATAGAGGAAAGCAATCACACCCACTGTTTTCTAGCCCGGTCACACCATTTGGGGCACCATTTTTAAAGAGGAATGCTGACAAATGAGGAGCTTCCAGAGGGAGCCCGCAGGATAGTGAGAGGTCACAAGTCATGTCTTTTAGGGGGCAGTTGGAAAATTGGGTGTGTTTAGCCTAAAAAAACTAATAGAATGAGTCCACGACATGCTTATGGCATTCAAATATTTAAAGGGTTATCACAGGGAAGAAGGAGCAAACCTTAGACTGAGGAGCTGAAGATGGATCCAGGTGTCCTGTAAGGCCCAGGTGTCTATGAAGGTCAAATGAAAATGCTCAGGTGGCAGAGTGAGGAGACAGGATCCCTAAGGGGCTGCTGCGTGCCCTTCGGGACAACACTATAGTTCAGAGAATCAACTCTGTGTTAGGCACACTTGGTTCAAAGCAACTCTCCCACCACGACGACCACCATTTATTAGCTGTGTTTCCTTGGGCAAGTTACTTAATCTTTCTGAGTGTCAGCTTCCTCACCTGCAATGGGAGATGATAACAGTACTCGTCTCGGATGCCAGTTGTAGGGTTCAGTAAGATAAGGCATGTCACCTGTTTCACTCAGTGCCTGGGATGTGAAGCAATGGGTAAATAGCTATAAATAAACAAATATTCATTTAGTGAATGGATTGTGAATGAAGAAAGTACTCACTAAGCAGTGTTAGGAGTAGCAGTCACAGCAATAACATAACGAAAACAACCACCTCACCTGTGGTCTGAGGGTGAACTGAAAGATGTGTGAACATATTATTGACCCTCGTGAGGTTTGCAAATACATGGTGCTTCTACTATCAACTAATAAGATCGGTTCCTGTGCTGGGTAAAATATGGACCAAATGTTCTTAAAAAGCCTTTCCAACTCTTAAATTCCATGAGAATAAGAATTGTCAAATAGTCCAATTGTAGAAGTCAGGAAGTTTCTAGTCCCTCAGGGCAGCAAGAAAGGTCATGGAACTGGAATCATGAAGTTTTTTTCTTTCTAGAAAAAAATGAAAAGTACTTCTCCCAATCCAAGCCCCAATTTGTTATTTACAGTGACATAAAAGTGCTTTGTTTTGGTACCTTTCTCTAAAAGAACATGGAAAATCGTGTCTAAAGTTCCCAGAACATACATATGAGATTTCTTTTGCTTCTTTTCTTTCCCCAAGCCCTCCCAAACAAACACACCCAAGGATTGCAAGAATCTTCAGGATATGAATTATGGTCTTTAACAATATTTGGTCTTCTTCCAGTTCCGTTTTAGATCTTTGACCGCGATGTGAAAAACAGAAACTCCTTGTTTCTACTGAGATGCAGAGATAAGTTTTCAGATTGTGCCATCTTCTGGTCACATGTGGAAACCAAGATGGTAGAGTGCTTGCTTGCTTTTAGCGTGGCGCCGGGTCTGTGCCATCAGGGAAGCCAGACAGGAAATGTCTGTGTCCCCAGAATTTAATCTGGGCCTCTTGAGAAGCGACAGCTTCAGCTGCATTCCAGTTAAACCACGGAACAGTTTCCAATTTCAGTGCTTATGTATTTGGAAGCACGTGTTCTTACTAAGAGCACTTACTCATTGTGCTCTGATGGAGGTTCACTCTGGAAAAAGAAATCAAATCTGGACCTTTCCAAAATGCTCTGAGCTGCCAACATCATTGGATGGACAAGCCATTTATTTTTTAGTCGTCTGAACACACTCAGAACTACTTCTGTGACTCTGATAAAGAGAGATTAAGAGAGGGAGAGAGAGAACCAGGATCTGAAATCCCCTATCTATTTATTAGGACCGAAGGTTGACTGAAGATACCTGCAAAGGAGCTGTTCTAGAGAAACCCCTTCATTTATTGCCACAAGTATCCCCAAGGGACCATCCACATGCACTTTGGGTGACATACAGCCCAAACCCCTACATGGAAACGTTTCTACTTATAAGCCACCAGGATCCATTTGTGCCTTACCCTGAGCTCAAAAGATAGAGGGTTGAGTGACCTCCTTGGACTCATATCTTAATCTAAGCCAATATCTGGGTGGAAAGAGGCAAGGAAAAATGAACCCAGGTTAAAGAGCCCCCAAAATAGCAAAGTTTCTTCATGGAGCTTCAAAAACCTAGATTAAATCATCCATTCCAGCCTTTCCAGGGTAGAATAGAGAAAAAAGAAGGCAGGTCTATCCAGGAAGGAGACATCCCCATGTCCACTTAGTACTTGAGCTTCACGGATGCCCGAAATCTTAAGAAGGGAAGCCCAAGACTCTGAGTCCTGAGACACCATATGAAGGGCTCCATTCCCTGAGCTTGTCTCAGCAGCGACTTCACTCCAGCTCTGGAACCCTGGGACGCCTCTGTTCAGTGCCCCTCTTGAGAAGAGAATGAATGAAGGAAAAAAGAGTGCTTGAACATTCTCCATTCTTTCCTGGGACAGGCAGCTTTTACCAGAACAAAATCACCAGCCCTTTTTGAATCTGAAATGCACACTTACAGCTGATGCTGAAAAGTGGTGCTCTTCAGATAGCTGAAATATCTCGGCCTGGTGGTCTGTTCTAAGCACAAAAAGCTGATGCAAAACACACACTTCCAAACATGACTCACATTTCTTGAAAAAAACATAAATATTTCAAAAAATAGCAGGAAAATGGCAGTATGAATGAGCTATTTTCTGTGAAACACATCAACAAAAATGCTTTTAAAAGGAGCAGCTGTGAACACATAATCATACATAGGTTTAAATATGTACCTGATTTGTCATAAGGTGGACCCTTGGACTTTGTCTATTTACCACTTAACAAAATTTTATATGAAAACCTCAGTTGGTAGTTTCTTTCTGGAATAGATGGCTACCAGGAGAACTTGTTCTCAAGTTACAGGTGGAAGTAACACAGCATTTCTCAAAGTATGTCCCTGGGACACCAGTCCTTCAAGATGCTTGACAAAAAGGATGTCTGTGCTCAAAAAAGTTGGTGAAATACTCTGTGTTTTATCTGCTTTCCAGGAGATTCACAATGTACGTGAACTTACAAAGGATGTGAGAAATTTGGAACTAAAGGAAAATTTTTAACAGATTAAATTCGCTTAACATCCAAATTGTCAAACTTCTTTGGCCAAGGAATACTTACATAGAGGAACGTCTAACAAGATCTCAGAAACCAGTGCCCTAAGAAACGCATCACAGGAAACTTTGCTAGTAAAACAAGCAGGTATGTGAGGTTTCTCTTGTTGATGATGATAATTTCCCAGAACCAGGGGAGGCAGTTCTCAAAATAGGGACCAATGCACAGTTGCTAGGTGACAGTGAAAACAGCTCTATGACTTGAGAGCAGAGAGGAGAGACTGAACTAATAGTTCTTGAGTTGCTGAGGACCCATCTGTATCATTCCACATAAGCTTTGCCCGTAATAACGATCTGAGTTCCAGGATTGACAGCTTGTAGTTATGACAACAACAACAACAAAAATCAGCTTCCGCATAAAGCTTTTAGGAAGTGAATCAACCAGGTGGTATTGAAGAGCTGGTTTCTATTGCAAGTCTTGTAATATTCTGTCTCCAGTAAACTTTGTAGAATTCTTGCTCTATATATCACTCTTCCAGAAAGGATGGGATTTCTAGTTCTTCTCCGTAAAATGAAAATGCATGGACTGGGGTGGCTTGTCAAGGCCCATCCAGCCTTAAGGGCTCATAACACTCATGAACAGTACAAAACAAATTCATCAAATTCTCCTTTTTGCTGCCTTTCCTAGAATTTTAAATTTATAAGGAAACTCTGTATGTTTTCCCTGCTAAACATAACTATGTTTTTATTTCTTGGTAACTGTCATGGGATATTGTGCTTTCTGATTTGGGGGAGGGGGAGGGGGAAGTGTGTACCATAATCATTGTCTGGGGATTTGCAAATGGGTTTCTGTGGCTGAAACTTTCTGAGGGTTAAGCCGATCTCCCTAGAGAAATGCAATTTGCTTTGTCTCTCAAGAGCAATAAATCATAAACTGCCACACTTCCCCTTCCACTTGACTTTCATCACCACAAAGAATTCTGCAAGGATTGAGTTCCCTTTATTTTGCTACTTTGAACAAAAAGGGATTAAGCACCATGCCCCGAAAAGCTACTCTCCTCGTCTGGGTTTCTTAAACACTCACAATGGCACTAAAATCATTGATGGCCCCTCTGGAGACTTGTCGTGGGCCGTTGGGAGCAGAGATCCCATCTCATTTCAATCCGAACTGTCGTCCGCAAGAGGGATAGTCATCTGACTGGGAAGTACTCATTTCAGTAAAGGTTGGAGAGGAGTTGCATTTTTTATTTCGTAAACAGGGTCTTTGTTTTCATCCAAGGATGTTGGACCTGATTTTCCGATCCTTTTCCCCTCTGCTATAGAAAAATCTTTATGCAATCAAGGTGGCGTCCATGGTCACTTCTGCCCATGCTAACCAAAGGGTCAGGTGATTTCTGATCACAAATTGCTACTACCGTGCAGCATGACAAAGTAAGAGATTTGAGGGGGGAAAATAAAAAAGCCAAAACAAAAAATTCAAAGGCCTTATCTTGGACTCCCTATAAAGAAGAGTCATTGCCATCTGTAACTCCGTCGTACACTGTTGCATATTTTTAAGACACTTTTGGACTTTTCCAAAGAAGTTCCTGCTGATCTGATTGGGTCTCCACCTGTCTCCAGGGACTTATGGAACTACAAATATTCTAAGGGGTAAATGTGCTCATTTAACTGATGCCACCCTTGCTATCCTACTGTCACTTTTCTTCATCCAGCTCTGATTAAAGTGAAAAGTCTCAGAAGAGTCAGACCTGAGTCATTTGCAGTGCTTGGAGGCACTGTTTGCTTTTCTGTTTAGGATCCTGAAAAATCCCCAGCATGAGAAGGCCGAAGGGGTGCTCTGGGACAGGATTCCCGCAAGTGAATTTGCCGCTTCATTCTCTTAGAGTTTTCACTGTCCAAGAGTTCCAGAAGACTCTATCTCAGTTTCTGGGCTCTAAGTCCTGGGACCCCCAGAGTTCCTTTCAACACGGTATTCTCCTTCAGACTTAAAATCTCGCCCTTTGTTGGCATTGAGTATGGGGGAAGCATCCTACAGAGAGGGTAAGAGAATGCTCATCCAGGAATGGGATGGGTGGCACAATACTTAGCCTGAAATGGAGATGGTGGTAGTAGCTTGGTCTTATGAGAATTTGAATTCCCAACTCTCACTATGAAAATTTTCCACTTCTTCTTACAGATTTCTGTCTTTTCTCTCCTTCCTCCTGCTTTCATTCAGTCTCATTCTTTCTTAATGTACAACACCCTACTCCTGCCCGAGGAAGCTAAAGGAACAAGTTCCAGTAATAATCAAGTATATCGTCAGTGATTTCTCCTTTCCAGTGGACATCCGTGGTCATTAAGAACCCAGAAGATTTTCTTAATTTCGCCCTCCCTGGATGTGGTTAGTTTGCCTTATTGATGTGTTTGAAATATTAAAAACATTTTAGGCAAGGAAAAATAGGGCCCTCTACAGGGCATATAAATCTCAGAGAGTTTTATAGGCAATCATTCACCAGCACAGCAGATTTTTTTTTATGGATTATTCATGCTTTTCTTCTTTCACTTTGAGGTTAACACAGCTGGTAATAATCTTGCTGACTAGAATGACTTCTGCACACATTTATTGCTCAAGGGTAAAAGGAGAGATGATGCCAAGAAAATTTTTTAAAGTTCCTTTCTTTTTTACCAAAACATGCTGATCCAACACAGTTTCCAAAATCATGTGGGCATGAGGACATTCTGAGGTGCCTCAGCGTTATGCGGAAGGCATGAGACTCTCCATCACTCAGCTATCTTATCCCCCTCTGCCTACTTTTTTTGGCAGGGAAACACGAGGTTTAGTTCTGTTAGCTGAAGAGACAGACTAAGCCATTTGGCCACATATCAATATCAAGATTCATCCATGGATTGATAATTAACATGTTTTTCCAAATAGAAGGTTTTCCTTCACCTGCCAGCTTCCTCCTTTTGCTGTCTGTCTTTTGAAGCTGGGGGCTCTATCTAGACTTGTCCCTGATAAATACATGATGCCCCCTCTCTTCAGGTGTTGACCTCACCTTCCTTACCAGGGACGAGAGCACTTTTCATTTTCTCTTCCTGTCAGGTGGGAGCCTCTTCCTCAAGTCCTCCTTCTCCTTACTCCTTCTGTACCTGGAGCAAATGACGGCACAGCCTGCAGAGAGGAAGCACACCAGCTGATCCAGGGAAATGCTCAGGAATTACATCCTAGTTACACACATTTCCCCGGGCAGGGCAGTTTCAGCTGGAAGACAAGAGAGGGCGCGAGGCAGGCATTTCCCATACACAACCTGGAGCTCTGAGTAAGGAAACCGCTCAGGCATTGATGCAGCTGCTAACTTCAAAAGGCAGTGAGGGTCAGGAACCATGGAGGGTTCCCGAAGAAAGTCCTGCCGGCAGTGCTGCACGGTCTTCCCTTTCCTGACTCAGGCAGTGTTCTCAGGATGAAAACAGTCAGAGAGGGGCAAGAGAGTCAGAGAGGGGAGGTGGGGCTGGGGGCACAGTTCTCTGCCTGAAAGAAAGACAACAACACTAAAGGCAAGTTATGAACAGAGCAAAATGGCAAAGTCTGACAAATAGAGAAAAGCTCAGAATAGAACTAATAAAGGGATTTGAGTGCAAAGCTGTGTGGAGTCCTCAATTTCAAACAAGATAAGGACACACTGTTCATTGCCTGAGTCTCTGATGGTCTGTCTGAGCCCTCCACTCAGGCCTGACCAGGGTTATGCTAGTAACTGCAACAATAAAATACACGAGTGCTTTTGAAAGTTTCATTCTTTCTTTAATACATAGTAAGTAAATGTTAATAATTACATTTGTTATATTTATCCATTATACATATATATATATATATATATATATACACAATTTTCTTTGGATGTCATAGAGGTAATCCAGGCCTTACAGTTTTTCTTATTGTTGCAAAAGGTAACCACCAGTTCCATTCCTTCCATCTCAGAACCACTGATCAGCCAAGTAGGGTCTGCAGTACTCACAAACAACTCAAGGTGGCACTCTTGTTATACTCAAAAACACCAGGCTTCTCTATTGTCAGGCCACGCCTCACAGGCTTTTTTCCTCAGATTTCAAGATAACTCAATGACTCAGCAATGGGAAAGAGCAACCATAAAATTTGGACAAAGGGACACTGCCTACATGCCCAGTGTACCCAAGCTTGCCATCACCACCAACATAAAAAATCACTTTTTGGAGTGTCCTTTCTTGGGACTCCCATCTCTTTGGTAGGACTGAGCATGCTCTAAGCAAATAACCACTTAGGCAGTCCCATAAAACCCCCAGTGAAGAGGGAAACCAGTAGGCTAATAGAAAAGGAGGATACCATGCTGGTTGAAGGTTGGCTGGCCATTTTGTCATGTTTCTCTCTGCAACAAAAGAGAGGCCACCTTCTCATTATCCTAGGTTTTCTTTCTTTTTGAGACTTCAGGCTTGTATTTTGGAATTGTAAGCCACTATAGCCCAAGGGTGCAGCCTGCGTGCCTGCCTGCATGTTTATGCACACAGGGTGTGACTCACCCTGACCCCAGTCCTGGCGGAACAGAGTCTGCCTGTGCCTGCCTGGCAAACCCCTCCGCTAATCCTGCTGGTGGTCAAGACCATACCCTGTCATTAGGCCGTGTACTTGACCACAGAGCTCAAAACATTTTAATGGCATGGGCTTGTTTAATCCTTGTCATATTTCGTAACAGAAGTTTGAGATGCCTTTATTTTTCACATTTCTGCTTTGCATTTGGGAAATAGAACCAGATATGTTCGCAAGGTCACCCAATGATTTAGAATTCGAATCATGGACACTTGACCTTCAATCAGGAATGCTGACTTTTCTAAATCTCTAAGACGAAACCCTCCCTCTCCTCCTGGTCCTCATCCCCACCACCACTAATCCTTTCCTTGTTCACAGGCATTTATTTGGTTCTTTTTTAGAATATACACATTCACATAAAATACATAGATCCATATCTGTGTCTCTGCAGTTTTAAGCAATGTGCCCGTGATGGCGTGTTTCTGGTATAACCCAAAAGCAGAAGCATCATCTACCTTTTACATTAGAACTTGACTTTTAAAACATGCACACAGTCTCCCTCTTGGAGATACACAATTCAAGATGGCAGATGAGAAACCATGAGAAATCCTGTAGAAAATAAAGTTTAACTCCACTTAACCACATATTTTCCAAACTTGCTTGAACACAGATGACTTTTTTCCACAGTACTCCCCCATTAATATCGTTGGAACAGTATTCCCTGCAATACCCTTTTGGAAATGCTGAATAAAATTATAATCTTTTTGTAACATAGGATTGGGTGTGTAGGCAATGACCCCCAATCATAGTCCACCTTGCTATGCTGAGGAATTCCAGAGTTCACAGAATTCATCTTCTTAGAGTTAGTTGGATTTTTGTGGTCTCCCAGGGCAACCTAATGGTTGACAAAAGCCAAGTCCCATGGCAGTTTTCCAAACCTAAGATTGTGGAGCAGAGAGTAGATTAAATAGGACTGTCTCCTACTTCTGATGGGCCCATCCCACCCCTTCCAAAGCACACAGGCATCTCCACCCAAGGCCACCCTGACCCCCTCCCGCTGTTCCACCATTGGCATCAGTGGGGACCTCCAACTCCCAGCCCCTTGGAAGTGTCCTTCAGCCACCTTCAGTCCTTTGAAAGACAAGATTTGACTACTGGGATATGCCTAAAAGACTGCTCAGTTCTTCATCTCTCCCCAAACCAAAGGCATAACCTTAGGGCAGTAACTCTTTTTTCTACAATGATAAAAGCCCTAACTCTCTCCCAGGAACACAGCCTTCGTCCCTTTTATTTATCCAAAAGAGTGAGCAGCTTTGCACCACAGATAAAGTTTCCACACGGCCCCGATATTCATTCCCAGACTCAGGAGCTGGGAAGAGGCATGAGCTTAGTTTGAAGTCTTTTGAGGGCCAAAGACCTGAGAGCAAAAATATGAGGCAGGAATTTGTTGTTGAGAGTTAACTGCATCTGTTAGTTTCCAAACTCTGTAACAGTTTCCTGGGTCATCTCAGAAAAGCGTATTGACTTAGAAGGAATAAAACTGCTGGGCTGGGGTGATGGTCTCACGCTAGGCGATTCTCTCTGGCTTCTTCATGAGCTTTGGGACCATCAATAAGACTTGTCTTCATTTTGTGGCTCTTGGAGAGCTTCATATCAGGATAAGAATCTTAGCTCTTCTTTAAACAATTACAAGTGCTAAGCTGGAAAGGGCAAAGGGACAAGAGAGAATCAACCCTTTTCTGGTAGAAATTTAATTCCCGTTGATCAAATATTTTCTTTTAAGAATCAACAAATCCCCCAAACTCTCCCCACCGCCCCCCTGCAAAAAAACCGCCATATCGTTTATAGGACTAGGATATCTACATCTCAGACAATCCTACCCAAATGCTTCTTTCTTCCTGAAGCTCGAGATCCAAAGCAGATGAAAGAGACTTCCATATGAAGATTTTAAGGAGTGAGAACCTAGCTAACTTGAATGACTTGAGTCCTGTCCTGCCAAGATATGGAGAAAGAAATTCATCTTTTAAAATTTGACTTGGGCCTGCCTCTTCCCGGAAGCCCTCCCTGACTACCACCCCACACAGCTCAGTCTGACATAGTTGTGCTCTTCCCTGAGCCCTTAACACCAGGGACAGATCTCCATTCACCAGTGCACGTAGCACAAAGGATTATGATGATCTGCTCCTTGGCACAAGGCCAGGGGCTCATTCACTTTTGTGGGTCTAGCAATTAATGGTTTACTGAACTAAACTGAGCCTTCCAGGCCCAGGATTTTGGAGATTCAAGGATGGCAGATGACAGATGATGCCTGTAGAGTTCATCAAGGCAGCTCGTAGCCCTCCCTACTCAACCTGCACCTGATGGTTGACATGGCTCCTTCCCCCACTTGGTCAGTCGGTAAAGAGCCATTCACTCTCACTCTGGAGGGATAACCATGAGGACGGAGTGTGTTCTGCTCTCACCATCCTCACAACAGTTTATTTGAAACATCTTTGGCTGAGCTATATGGACTCTCAGGAATCTTCATGAAAGTTGGGGATCACCGCCCTTGTTGTTATTGTCACATGGTTATTGTACTATAGCTACTATTTACAGAATGCACATTATTTGCTAGACATCGTGCTAGGAGTTTCACGTATTTAACTGTTCTTAATCTTTACAATACCTCTTAAAGTTACCTCTTTTCCCAATTTTACAGATAAGGAAGCTGAGACCTTGAAAGCGTTAGTACCTGTTCAACATCACACAGCAGCCAGAACTGGAAATCTCTCACCTCAAAAATCAAAGTCCATGTATCTTCTGCTACCAGACTCCACTGCTTCGCTATTGTAGAAGGCACATTAGATGCGAAATTGAAAGACAAGAGAAAGAGGTGATGGAGGAGCGAGAGGAAGGGAAGAATGGACTGAATAATGTGTGTAAAATACACTTTCAAAGGAATTAATAAGGACAGAACTTTTAATTTGAGTGATGTTGGCAAAAGTCATACAAATAAATCTTATTATAAAAGACAAAATATTGGTCTTAAAAATAAGAAATTGCCTGTATTATCTGTTGCTGTGTAGCAAATTATCCCAACACTTAGCAGCTTAAAACAACAAATATTTATAATCTCACACAGTTTCTGAGTGGCAGGAATTTAGGAATAGCTTAGCTGGTGGTCCTGGCTCAGAGTTTCTCATGAGGCTGTACCAGCCAGGACTGTGGTCATCTGCAGGCTGGACGGTGGCTGAAGACCCGCTTCCAGACTCACTCCCATGTTGGTAGGAGGCTTTAGTCCCTGTCACACTGGCCTTTCCATTGGGTTGCTCATGACTTGGCAGATGGCTTTCTCCAAAGTGAATTGTTCAAGAAAGTGTGACTAAGACAGAAGCCAGAATGGTTTTTTTCACTTAATCTTGGACGTGACACATCACCACTTCTGCCATATTCTGTGATCAACGGAATGCGGGAAAAGATAACACCAGGGTATAAATACAAGGAGGCAAAGATCACTGGGGGTCCTCCTGTAGGCTAGCTACTTCTCTGTCTAAGGTAAAACATTACAGGAAATTGAATTGCCTGTGAATCTGGAGCCTAATGCTGAGAATCTGGCTCATGAAGTTCAAATGTTCAGTAGACAAAAAGCCACAATAATGGGCTGTGTCAGCAGACCTTTCAGTTTAGCATTATCCACAGATAAGGAGAGAACCAGAATAGTAACTATTTGTATGCATAGATGGTGAGATGGGAACCACACATAGTCCTGGTGGAAGTTGTGGAGGAATAAGTGATGAGCTGGAGCCCACTCGGACTATCTCAAGAGAGATGATTGTGTGTATCTCTTCAACTCCATCTTCAATGGAATTGAAACCAACCACAGAGCGTGTATTGCATCAGGCAAACCAGCCAATGCTACAAAACAGAGATTTTTTTGTTTTCAGGAGAGCCACTGGTTAAACATTTACCAGCACACCGCTAGGAAAAACCTATTTTCATCTTGATCAGGACTGACTGGTGTACACGCAAACATAGATAAAGGTCTGAGTTTTGTTCCAGTGAGCTCTTGGGCTTAATCATAAGAGGATAACTGCCTAAATGTGACAACCCACATTAAACAGACTAATTCCCTCAATGTTGCATTGGTGGCTGGCAACACTGTCTCCTTACGTATTTAATTCAAGCCTTGCAAAGGGTACATTCCTGATTTAGCAAATAGTTTTAAGCTGTGGTTACATATTATCATCCAAACACATACCAAGCACCATGATAGGTACTTGTGACCAAAGAAAGTTAATAATTTATGGCAATACGTGGAGAGAAGGACAATGTTTCTAACTTCAACATCTTGCCAAAAATAGAGTTTGTAATTGAATTGGATTCCAATCTTGGGAGAAGTTAGTGATTTGTTTTTGTTTGCAAAAATATAAGGTGGAAACATCTCTTAACAGTTAAGAAACTTCTTCATAGTTTCAGAAACTGTTGCATAGAACTCATCAGTTCAGTTAGTTCAACTGACAAACATTTATCGGTTATCAACTGTGGACCAATACCCAGGTGCAGGGATACTAAATTCCAATAAGATATAGACCCTCTCCTCTGGGAGCTTAGTCAGAATCAAGGACATTCGTCAAAGGTGTAGGTGCTGCTCTCGAAGTATGCTTTGTCCAATATTTCTCTAAGCCTAGTTAAAAGTCACAATTGTTCAGCTTAGTGGCTAAGAGTACAGCCTCTAGGATCAGAGAGTCTTGTTCAATACCTAGTTCTAGTATATACCAGCTGTGTGACCATGAGCAAGTTGTTTAACCTCTTTAAGGGAAGTTATCATAGCCCCTGTTTCTAACTTGTCATGAGGATTAAATAAGATAAGGCATCCAAAATCCTTTGTGCAATGCCTAACAGATAATGAGCTCTCAATAAAAAGTAGCACTTACTACTCAATTTCTTCCCCTCACACCCCAGGATACAGGAAAGCACAGCCACTTTCTGAGCTGTCTCTACATCTCCAGTCTCTACCATGAAGCCATTTCCCAACACAGTACATTCCAGAGAACCAGATCATTTCATTCTCTGCCGGCCTCCAAACATCCATGGTAATCAGCGACATCAACCTAAAGGGAAAAACTACAAAAGCAGTATTAAAAGGGTGGGGTTGAGATATATCCAAGATACACTTTAAAGGCCAATGGGAGAGTACCGCTCTTCTAGATCCTGTTGTCCATTCACATACCCTTGTGTTATTGTTTACTCTCCGAGGGGGTCACATGCTTTGACTATTGCAAATCTCTGGACTTCCCTGGGAGGGGCTGATGGCTCTGTACAACTGCGGAGTCCCTATATCATCAATTACCCAACAGCCATTCTCCAAGGACGTTGTGTAGACATTCTGGGAAATGCCATCTATGAAGCTCAAGGACAGATTCCCAGCTGTTGCAAGAATGCAGTGAGTGAGCTTTGCTTTTACTGGCTCTGGCTGTCCATGGAACATGCCTGGTGCTCTTCCCACAGTGAAGAGACAGATGTTTTCTTTGGGCTGTTTTCCCTTAGCAGAGAAAACCCTGCACCGCCCTCCGTTAGGGTGTGGTGCCTTCGGGAATCACCTGGAAATTCACAGCTATTTATACCAGCTGCAGTAACCCATACACAGATCCAGTGCCAGGATTCTCAGGCTCATTGCTCGGCATCCTGATTCACCTCCTAACACCAGTGCAGTTTGATCAGCGTATTAGAACATGGTGCTGCCGCAGAAGAGATCCTACTTCAGTTTCTTAACCATGTTTTATATTCAAAAGCCCTTAAAAAGAGATAAACAGCTCTTAAAATGAAAGCAAGCCAATAAGACATTTTAAAGAGGGTGAAGGGTACAAGATCAAAGAATCACAACTAACTGATAAAGATTTTTTGAAAAGAAACTCCCATAAGAGTTCATCATTGATCCAATCTTTGCTATGTTCTAGGTAACTTACTAAGTGCCTTACATAGATTTTCTCATCAAATCCTCCCAAAAACTCTCTGACAGGGTTCCATTTTATCAGTTATTCTTTTATTCAGTTTATCCCCAATCAAACTGAGAAAATGCTGAGGCTTAGTAGTAACCCTACTTGCCTAACCAGCAAGGTCACATGGTAAGTTTTTGGTCCTCCATTTCTCAAAAAATAAACTTTATCCGGGTAAAGTCAAGTGTTAAAAATCCTGAAGAGGAAAAGAAAAAACATAATTTCGACAGTTCTTGGCTTGCCTTTGTAATAGAAGGGTGTTACAGGGCGGTTGAAAGAAGATGATCTCAGTGCCTTTAGGTGTTTGCTGGTTGTGCCACCTTCCTTCACAAGCAACTATTCTTGAAGCACACACTGATGTAATCAACCAATTTGAAAGTAAACGTACGGTCTGAGTGGTTTTACAGTGGTTCCTAGTCTCACCTCTCAGGCTTGCACAATCTTCTGCTGGAACGGAGGAGGGACAGGAGTTCTAACCAAAGCAGAATAGAAAAGCTCAGTAACCTTCCATTCCTCCTAAATTGACTTAGGCCACCCTCATGGTGTGGCCTTGTTTCCTTTTTTGAGGTATAGACACGCTTACTTCCCAGCAATCAGAGCCCTTGCAGTCCTGCTGGTTCTAAAATAGAGCATCACATTATCATCACCGGTTACATTCCCATACGCCCCCACTCAACCTAAACCCTCTACACTTGTGTTCATCTGCTGATGATCACTTACTGGGTTTAAGAGTTAAGCATCCTTGCGTTTACATACTGCATAGGCAAGTTAAAATGACAATAGAGAACAAAGAAGTGTCACAGGAAAGAATCTGCCTTCTCTTTCCTCGGAAGATAGAAACACACTGTTGAAAGAGATTCCGCAGTTAATGAACTTGGAAATTAAAAAAAAAAAATCCTAAATGCTACTTAGAAAATGCAGCATTTAAACTCCGTAGCCAGTGAGACGCAACCTGTAGGGGTTCAGTGTTGACAGCAAGCAGGGCTGGGTTTCAGTTCTAGATGTGCCACCAACTGCAAGGGCAGCATTGGAGAAGTTACATAACAGTCCTGACCTTCTACTTCACAGAGTTGTAGAGAAGAATAAAGGCACGTGGAACACCTTTGATGAATAAATGTTGCATTTCGCTTTCATTATTATAATTGTTAATTGTAGTTTGAAATATCATGGCTTCCCTTGACAGGTGTCCTCATAGCTCTCTCCCAATTGATGCCTCACTTTCTATTTCTCTAAATAGAAACACTCAGACAAGAGCCATCTCATCTTTCCAACTGTCCCCTCCTGGTCTCCCTAACACCAACCTTGTTGCCTCAGGCCCATTCTCTGACCAGTAATTAGAATGGGTCTTCCAAGGCCTACAGCGGCTCACGCTTCTCTCCTGCTTGAATCCACCAGTGACTCCTCTTCACTCTTAGTGTAAAATACATGCTCCTTCTCTTGACCTACAAGGGTCCCCAGGAACTTGCCCGGCTCTCACCCCTTCTCCTCCTGCTTTCTCCCTCTTATTTATTACATCCCAGTTCTGCTAACCTTCGGATGTTCCTTGCGCATACCAGCTTCCTGGACATACATGCTTGCTCTTTTCCCAGATCTTTGCATGAGCCGCTTTTTCTCATCAGTTATTACCTATCTAAAACATATCCTCCATTTCTCTGTCCTCCTGTACTGATTTATTCTTAAAACTCTTCTCACCATATGAAACTACATTATTTCTTCATCTGTTTACTTTTTATTGTCTCCCTGACAATTACGCTATAAAAATGTTTTCCAAGTGTCTACAGTAATGGCTTCTCTATGCAGGTACTCCATAAATATTTATTGAAATAGATGGATAGATGGATGATTCCAAAGCCTAGTTGTGTGTGTGTGTGTGTGTGTGTGTGTGTTCATTTATTTATTATTCTGGAAAATTGACACCTTAGCCCTACAACATTAGGGTGGCTAACTGAGAACTGACGCCATGGGTTTCTCAACACAGAGACTTGTAAACTTATATTGACTGACCAGCTGCAGAGAAAGTAAGCATTTCTTTTCATCTGGAGTTAAGTATCAGAAACAATTAGAATTAGGGAGTATCTGTAATAGAGGCAAGTAAAGCCAGAAATAAAAAGATAGAATTTCTGAATGGAACAAACTAGAACCAGAGCTAGGGGTCTAAAGGGACCAGAGAAGCAGTCCTTAACCTAGATAAGAAGACGACAGTCTCTGTTGGAGAAGAGATTTCACTTTCCACCATGGTCCAAACCATGAATTCCCTATCTTGCTCCTCTGCCCACTCTCACGCTGCTTCTCCTTCTGTATTTCCCAGCTTAGTTAATATTCTAATCATATGCCCACTCACCCATGCCTACAGCCTGGGTGTCCCCTTAAGATTCCTTCCTGAACTTCACAGTGTTTCTTAGATTCAACTAATCTTGAAGTTAAGTCAATCCGATTTACCTTCTCCATTGTCTTGGTTTACAAGCGCCCGTCCTCTAATCCACCCTCCACATTGCTTCTCAAGGGATCTTTCTAAATAGCAAATCTGATTATACCATTCCCACGCTTAAAGCCACTGTAACGGAGTTCACATTCCATATGGTTTTTAAGGGCCTCCTGCATATCTTTTGAGCTTCAATATCTGCTCCACTCTCTCACTCCTACCACCCTGAATCACACACACACATGTAATCTCTCTCCTCTCTCTCTCATTCTCTGTCTCAAATGTTCTTATTGCCTGGCCTTACCTAATTACTTGCATTCCCTAAACACTTCTTGGTCTTTCTAATCATTCCTTTGCCATTCTGTTCCCTCCATTCATCTTACAGGACTCAGTTCAAATATCTCTACCTTCAGAGAAACTGAAACTCCCTGATCTATAAGCAGACTTGATAGTCTCTGTCTGCATTTCTGTCATAAAGTCTATCACATAATATGGTAACTATATGTTTACATGTCTGTCTTCCTGCTACATCACGGTCCTTGAGGACAGTGCCCATGTTTTATCTTCACAGCCCCCAGAACCTAGTAAGTACTCAATATTTCTTAAATGATATAGACAAAGATAAGATAAAGATCCATTCTTGATTCATGCCTCCTACAATTGCCAGAGAAAGCAATCATCTTCCTTCATGCATAGGTAACTTGAGCATAAGGCTGTTTCCAAAATCACTATCCCTATTCCACACATGTATCTTGGCCATCAAATTAAAAAGATTGTCATTGGAATGAATCACAGTCAACCCACTACTATATATTTAATGTTCAGGCCATTGTGGGTGCATAAGCCTCTTAGAAGAGTTAGGATTTTCAGATAAAAGAAATTAAGGTCTTTTTATGTTATGTTCCCAGGGACATAGATGACCATCCCAATCTACATAGCAATGACTGATATCTGTTGGATGTTTTAACATTAATGCAGTCCAGAACCCCATGGAAGGGATGACTTTTCTTCTTTCTCAGGTGATAAAGGTTTAGGACATTCTCTCCCACACATGCCTGCAGAGCACTATGCTGAAGGAGTCTTACGTCTCATTGGGTCACCCTCTGGAGCAAGGTAACACCCCCCTTCTGCGTGTCCAGCAGTTTTATCAAACATTTATTCTGCATCCATTCAGATGACCATATGTTTTTTATTCTTTATTCTGTTAACACGGTAAGTTATTTGATTATCAAATGTTAAAACAAATTTGTATTCCTGGATGCAAATGTACATGTTACCCTTTCGCACCACTGGATTTGATTTGCTAGTGTTTTGTTTAAATTTTTTACATCTGTTTGCAAAAGAGATTGGCCTATAATTTTCCCTTTTTGTGATAGTCTTAGTCAAGTTTTGGTATCATGGTTTCATAAAACAAAAGCTTATAAATCATCTGAGTTTTTTTTTAATCTAAAGTATTTTCCTCTTGTATTTTTCTGGAAGAGACTGTATAGAATTGGAGTTAACCTTTCTTTAGACATTTGGTGCTGATCTCCAGCAAAACAATCTAGAATTGAAGATTTCTTTTTACAGAGTTTTAAAATTACAAATTCAATTTCCTAAATAGTTATAGGGCTATTCAAATTATCTCCTTCATATTTTGTGGTAGTTTGTGCCTTTTGAGGAACTGCTGCAATTCACATAAGTTGTCCAATTTGTGTGTAGAGTTATTTGTAGAATCCTATGATCCTTTTTGTTTGTTTAGTTAGTTGGTTGGTTTTGGTTTTTTGGTGAGGAAGATTGGCCCTGAGCTAACATCTCTTGTCAATCTTCCTCTTTTTTTTTTTTTTGCTTGAGAAGATATCTGCAGAGTCTGCAATGTTTTCTCTCATTTAAATCTCTGGCATCATAATTGGTGGTGTTTAAATCAGTCTTTTTTTCTCTGTAAGTTTTGACAGAGATTTGTCAATTTTATTGATCTTTCCAAAGAACCAGAATTTTGTTTCATTTATTTTTACCTATTTTGGACTGTATTGTTTAAACCACGCTGCTGATCTCATTACATAAGGTCTGCTGGTGACAAATTCTCTTAATTTTCCCTCATGTGAAAATGTCTTGCTTTTCCTTTCATTCCTGAAGGATATTTTCACTGGATATCAAATTGTGGGTGTACAGCCCTTTTCTTTCAGCATATGAAAATTATTCCACCATTTCTTTTCTGGCCTTCATGGTTTCCAATAAGAAATTATAGTTAAGGTGTTATATCTTCCCTCCTGCTTTCAAGATTTTTGTCTTTAGTTTTCTGGAGTTTGATGGCTATGCGTCTTGGCATAGATTTCTTCAGTGTGGATGTCTTTGGGTAGTAGGCTGGATTTGGTCCAGAGGACATAGCTTGCCAACCCCTGCCTAGATGATTGATGCTACATGAAAATTCAGGCCCACTATTGCCAGATTTTCTGATTTTACAAGAGAAACTAGATATATGGAATTTTTTTATTTGAAGTCGCCTGATTTTTTAAATCTCTCAATAAATTCCAATTTTTTTCACCAAAGCACCAGATAAAAAAATGAAAACTAAAAGAAAAACAACCTTCTAGGCCCCATGGACCATGGCACATATTTATTAGATCTTAAGTGTGGTTCTCTTTAAAATGGTATGGCACCCTTCTTTGTTTCATTTAATGTTCTTTGCCTTGGCTTTAACTTTGTCTGACGCTAAGATGAGGATTCATATTTTCTTTTCATTTATATTTGGCATACCTTTTCCCATTCTTTATGTTCAACCTCTGTGAGTCACTTTGTTTTAAACATATCTTTTCTCACCTTATAGTTAGTCTTTGCTTTGTAATCAGTTGTATTTTTAAAACTATGATATTTAGCCCAGTTACAGTTATTGACATGCTAGATATGATTAATCTTAATTTGCTTCCTCTGTGACAAATGTCTGGCCTTTTTCACACGTGGTTTCCGAAGACAAAGACATAGAGGCACATGCCAGCAAAGATTTAGAATAAGCATGTAGTCAAGATGACTATGTTGATAGGGTTTCATATGTTTATTACTCCCTGGGATGTGTAACTTCTGGTATACTGAATATTTAAAAGATCATTCTCACTTATTTACAGTTACATCATAGATTCCCTTGAAAGAAAACCACTGAAGAAGAAAATAATTATGCTTCCCTTCCTCTCTTCTTTTTCCAGTGCTCAAAGGAGCATAAAGCCGGCTACGGTGCTGGGTTTTTATGTTTCCCATACACCAGCTGGCACCCCCACATTCCTCACTTCTGGCTGTTAAGCAGCTGGCCCTAATTTCAAGAAGTGGAGAGCTCAGGCATGTGACATCAGGGACTCACTCTGCTGCCCAAAGTGATTGGAAAAACCTGCTCTGGTTTTACAGTCCCGCAACTCAAGCTTCCAAGAGGCAGAAAGGAATCATGAGAAAATTCCCACCTTACTTCAGACCTTCTCCCTCTTGGTCCTAAATAGGGAAGCTTAATAAGGGAGAGCTGTGTCATCCCCCAGTCCACCAGCCCTTCTGCTATGGCACCGACCCTGAATTCACGTCTTTCCTTCCTGTGCTTTCCAAGTCCCACATTTACACTGAGAGGGGCAGGAATAAAGGGGGAGGGGCTGCCAGGAAATATTGAGAAGGAATAGAAGAGCAGAGCATCTCTTTGGCAGGTTGTTGATGGCATAATGTACTCTCCAGCTGAACCTCCAGGCACCTGGAATGGAAAGAAACATCACCTCTCCTTCCACTGAAACTGAATGGCTCAGAAGGATCAGGTCACCCTGATTCCAGCCAACCTGAGCTGGCAAGAACCCGAGGCAGTGTTTTCTCAGCTTTGAAGGTCAACTGCCTTTGTACCACACAGCCCAGCGAGGCGGCGAGCCCAGTTACTTGATTCTCCATTAGGTCTCCTATTAGCTTCCATTAGAATCTTCACACCAACAAGAAGCCAGTGATTCAGGTTTTAGTTGTCCAAAAGCCCTTCCCTGAGTCCTCAGAAGCGTGTTTTGATGAGCAGAATGTGGGATTGGAAGTCAGACAGACTTGGATTTGAATATTGTCTCTGTCACTGAGGAGCTATGTGACCTTGAACAGTACTCTTAAGAACAAAGTGAGATACACATAGAGTATCTACTATACCATTGTATTAGTAGGGTTCTCCAGAGAAACAGAACCAATAGGATGAGTATATATATGACAGAGAGGTTGCTTTATTTTAAGGAATTGGCTCACGTACTTTGCAAGTCCAAAATCTGATGGGGGAGGACTGCAGGCTGGAGACTCAGGAAAGAGTTGCAGTTCAAGTCCAAAGGCAGTCTGCTGGTGAACCAGGAGGAGCCAATGTTGCAGATGAGGTCCAAAGGCAGTCTGCTGGCAGAATCCCCTCTTTCTCCAGAGAGGTCATCCTTTTGTTCTCTTCCTGCCTTCAGCTGATTGGAGGGCACATTATGGAAGGCAATCTGCCTATCTAAATGTAAACTCACCTCAAAACACCCTCACAGAAACACCCAGAATAATATTTAATCGAACATCTTGGTACTATAGTCTAGCCAAGTGGATACATAAAATTAACCCTCACAACCACTGACACACACTAGAGATCCAAGAAACGTAGTTCCCTCTTTCATTTCCCTGATCCTTGAACCACTGACTCCTATTTCTCCCAACTATCATCCTTTTTTTCCCATCGGGGACCCTTTGGTCACTGAAAGTCTCTGGTACTGCCGAATGAGAGTCGTCTCCCAGAATGCTTGCTCATGGAATCTTCTGCAGGTATTTCCCACTGCTGTCTGCTGCTCCCTCCATAATCCTCTGTCCTTCACCATACTCTTCTCCTCCTGCCTCTGCTGCCTAGGCACTCAGCAAACAATTACTCACACTCAAAGACACCTGTCTCACGTTACGTGCAGTCCCTCCCTCCAGGACATTTACCCCTTCAGAGGAAATTAGGGTGAGTACAAATAAGAATAATCATGAGCATGAAATGGCAAAGATTTAACTTAACATCTTCTTGACAATCACCCATTTATAATATTTCTGAGTTCCATTTCTTTTACATGTGGCTTCCTGGTCTTTATTATTGAGAAAACTCAACAAATGGCATCCCGTGTCCTGGTTCCTTTTTCCCTGCTCCTTCTCTTTCAGCCAAGTCAGTGAAGCTTATTTTGCAAAGCTTTTCAGGTAGTTTTTTTTAGCAGATGTGGAATGAATGGAGATTTGCTCTATGCCATCATCCAATTAACAAAAATAGGATTTGGGCAGAGAAAAAAATTTCTCAGTACTGGAAAACACGCAAAGACTTGTATGTACAGATTAATCTGTCTCTAAGAGGTAAATCTCATCGCCATATTTACAAATTATAGAACTGCAGAAGGATCCTTTCCTGAATATACAATTATACAGAGCCCCACACTGGGGACTGGAAAGGTGCTCTAAAGATACAGAAGGCACAAGAAGCATAGACTAACACAATGGAGACTGAAAAATTTAGAAAACACCTTAAACAACCAACCAATGTATAATTGAAAGAGTGCAGTGACAAGCACTACCAGTCTAGATAAATACCCAGAAAGATGTTGGAAGCAGCCCATCATTTTCTCCAGATATCCAATTCCTACTCAAACTTAAACCCCCAGATCAAACTCTGCAATTCTTAAAGATTTCCCAAAGCACTGTAACCCACATGTCATCATTTCCTTCTCCACACTCTTAGAGAAAAGGGCTGTCATAACCTTCATTTGGCACTGGTTGTGCTATCTAATACACTGGCACACCCTTGTTTTGTTGTTGGTTAGCTTTTCCACACTTGTATATCTTATTTTTCTCATTGGATTGGAACATCCTTGAGGGTTGTGAACACATCTTACTTCTCTATGTCGCTCAGAAAGTGTGACAGAGTGACTGAAATGCTCACTCAACAAATAAGAGTTGATTCATTAAGATGTGTCATATTTCACTCACATCATCAGGAAATGATGAGAGAACATCCAGCTTGTCACTTAGCAAAGGTAATAATAATACTCGTGTTAGCAGCTGGCAGTTACTGAGAGCTTATTCTATGCCAAGTTGTATTCTAATCCATTTAACACTTAGCACTTATATTTTAATCCATTTAATACTTAGTAACAAATACATGAAATAAGCACCTTTATTATCCACATTTTACAGATGAAGAAATTGAGACACAATAACCCTAGTTCTACAGCCAGGAAATGACAGAGGCTGTTTTTGAACCCAAACTAACTGGTTCTAGAGCCAGGACTCTCAACCACCATACTACACTTAGAAATAATGTTTTTAAAGCCCTACAAAGTTTACAGATACATCTAAACCCGTTCAGGAACTTTTCAAAAACTATTCTATGTGTCTGTCACGTAGAAATATGCAAGTTAATGTGCCCGATTTGACTAACTCAGATGGTTTTCCACTATATACAGAATTAAGTGTAAACCCTTCCATCTTCCATAACCCTTCAAGATTTTTGCCATGCTGGACAACTCATAGGACCCTGAACACTTTCAACACTTCCCTCTTTTGCAACTTTGCCCAACTTTTTTTACTGCTGGCTGGCTCCCGTACTCCAGAGCTATCTGTCCAAGTTGTGCCCACCTTTCAAGACTCAGCTTAGATCTGCCCTATCCAAGAAACTTTCTCATCAGAGTTTATCTCCCTCTCCCCATAATAGATGGTATCTGTAATAATGTTACCATCATAGCTTGCTTTCAGATAAGCTTCCTTACACTGGTGAGAAAGGCGTGCAGTCAGAGCTGGAAAGCTGGTTGACACACACACACCACCAGTCATCTTACTTACGTTTCAGCTGAAATGAAGCAACCACTCCTTAAATAGGCCCATGGGGGTACATGGGGCATGTGCATCGGAAGGGAAAAAAATGTTGAAAACTACAGAGTTTCACACCCATAAATAATGCTACAAAAATCATGAAGAGTTATTATAAAAATAACTCTGAATCCACTCAAATTTATTTTTAAAAAATAAGTCATCCTCATTCAGTACTTTATTATTAGTAACAAATTACTGATGACACATTTCACAACTAATTGGACCCAGCAGAGTGAGTTAACAGGAGGGCAGAGAACTGTTGGCACTGATGTCTCCTCCGGCTTGAAAGGCTCTGAATAAGAAGTATTCATCTTACTCATTTAAAGAGCCTAGCTCTGTGCTTCAGTCATAGGAGGGACTTCTAACTATGAACAGCATTGACCTCGACTGCCTCCATCAGACTTGATCAAAGGTTTGGTCAGACTAGCTCCCAGAGTAGAAGAGGGGACATATGGAGAAATTGGGCAGCTGGTAAACAAGCATTTACTGCACCCCCTCAGGGCATGGAGTCCCGTAAGTAGACACTCTGGATAATGGATAGTGGAGAAGGGGCCCATCCCCACCCTTTAAAGAGGGTGTACGGGAGACAAGCCCAACAAATGTGTAATCAGCATAAACATGAACAGAAAAACACAGTAATTCCAAGAGTATGTTGAGGGGGAAGAATGAATGGGTAAGGTGGGAGAAATGAACCACAAGATCACTGGTGAGAGAAGAGACTGGTTGTTGTGTCTCTGGTTCATCTAGTTATTAGTACCCAGAGAAGAAAACCCCAGAAAGCAGTCTGGGACGGGCCTCAAAATACACTCTCTCCACTGGTGGGAAGCGCTGGGATCAGCAGAGTCCTGCTCTGGACTTCTTGAAGCTCATTTTGGAGTGTGGGGCTGTGAGTATCCACCTAGTCCACTAGGCAAGGGTGAACCGTCCTCTCTGGAAACCCAGATGAGTCTCTTCCTCTATGGTTCTTTCCAGAACATTCATGTGATTGCCTACTCTTCTTGGAAAGGAGGACCATTCCACACGGGATATATCTTAGCTGCGGATGTCTGTCCATCTCTTGATCCCTTGCTACCACCAGTTTTGATGGAGAAACCCTTGTGTGGAATGTGGAGACCCAGCAGACCTGTCCTACCTCACAAAGTCAAGGCATGTCCCTCTCAGAGAGATGTTGAATGACAAAGGAAGGTCAGGAGATGCCGCGCTGGCTTCCCTCCAAGTTACACTAATTGGTGATTAGGTGAAAAAGGAAACTTTCTACTAATAGGCTGTCTTCCCCATAGTCATTTATATTCATTATTTTTACATAAATCTCAGGAAATGTTATTTTATATGAAAGATTCTTATTAACTTCCTCCTGCAATCTCATCTTAATGGACTGGGCAAATGAGCAGGCTCCCCCTCCTATATTTGACTATCCCAAGAATTCTCAGATGATACAACTTAGTGTCTCAGTGTAGCCCAAAAAACTGGGAAATCTATTCTTAAAGAATTAAGCCATTCCACTGAGAGCTTTTCAAATAGCTGTCTACCTGCTGGAAAAAAAAAAACTAATAGGCTAGTAAAAAAGTTTGGCATGTGTATTATCTCCAAGGATCTAGGATTGCTGGCTTTAAAATAATTTCACGAGCTAAATTGTTCAGGAGCATTTACTTGTAAGCTCATATTTTCAGTATCATGCTATGTCTGTTTTTATCAACATTAATGCTATAAACTGAATGTTTGTGTTCCCCAAATTCATCTGTTAGATCCTAACACCCAACACGATGGTGTTGGGAGGTAGGGCCTTTGGTAAATGATTGGGTCATGAGGGCAGAGCCCTCATGAATGGGATTAGTGCCCTTACAAAAGAGACCCTAGAGAGCTCCCTTGCCCCTTCTGACGTGTGAGAACATGACAAAAAGACAGTCATCTATGAGCCAGGACATGGGCCCTCAGCAGACACGGAATCTGCTAGTGCCTTGATCTTGGACTTCTCGGCCTCCAGAACTGTGAGAAGTAGTTTGTTGTTTATGAGCTACCCATCTATGGCTTTCTGTCATAACAGCCCAAATGGACACAGACAATCAATCTTTCTTACCACAGGTTCATAACTTTTTGGTCGGAAACAATGGGATAGAATGAAAGTATTCCCAATGTTTGGGTAAGGACATGAGCTCATATCCTGGACCCACCAGTAACCAGTGTCTGCAGTGGTACATGAGTCTCATAATCTCCCTGGACTTCAGTTTCTTCCACTTCTAGAATGGAGAAAACCATAGGTCCCCACACATAATTGCTGAAGAGGTCAAACGGGAAAATGCCCATGAATCTCTTTCGTAAGAAGAAGCTATACTGATGTTAATTACAGTACTGCCTCTAGCATTTTTACTCTCACTGTGATCACAGGGGACTGGCCACCAGGTTTCAGAGGGTCATTAAAATCCAAATCTAGGCAGCAGCAAAATCCCTTCGCTTTCATTGAAATGGCGTAGTGTGGCATTTGCCTATTCAGGTTTAAACTTCGGAAACGTACTTTGGTCAAATTGAGAAGGACTGAAAGATTCTTGGATAATCTCTGTGTTACCACTGCTTTTATTTATGACTATTTCCCCCTGTGTCAACGTAGCTAACTTTTCCTTAATTCTTCCTTAAGGAACGGGGTGAGTTTTAATCCACTTCCATGTTCATTTCTCCTTCTGACATCCTGTGAGACTGGCACTTTTTCATATGTGTAGGATGGGTTCAGATCCGCCTGATTCAGAAAGAATAGAACGTGACACCAGAAGAGATAACAGTAAAGCTGTAATGTTCTCACCCTTATATTTGAGTGAGGCAGCCTACCTAATCTGTCTAGCTCTATTTTTTGTTTATCTCTAGAGCTAATAAAATAATTTCCTTGGCAATTCTATTAGCAAAACATAGTGAAAAATAATGGCTGTAAATCTGCAGGAGGATTCAAGCCTCTAGAGCTTGTGTGGGTCGTTTAAGGGAATCCAGGTTAATACCTATGTTCTCAATGCGCTTATATGTGGGAAGCACTTAGAACAAGGCCTGGAACATGGGAAATACCACGTATGTGATAGCTTTTATGTGGCTTATGTGGAGTAAGGGGCAGACAACTAGGCCTGTCTTGCCCTTCTTACTAAAGTTCTTGACCCCTTGATCACATCGGGTGAAGTGGAAGCCTAGTAACAGCCATGCAAAGTATTTCTCAAGTCCCATCTCCACCCACCATGAAACTCTGACCCCCTTGAAAACTCTTCCAGAAAGGTCTGGGGGGTCCACAGAGACTATCTCCTGCTGCACCCCTAGGAAGTCTCTTGGCCTCTTTGAAGGCCAACCAACCCACCCCAGCAACCCTCCTGATCTCCAAGACTCCCTTAAACACTGGAGTAAATACAGCAGCATTCGCCAAATTAGGACCTGGCTGAATCACAGTGAGCCCCCTATAGGAGACAACATGGCACAGAGAGCCAAGCTTTTGGAGTCGGATAGACCCAGAATCAAACCCAGACACAGTCCCTTACTAACTTTGTGATGTTGAGTAAGTTGCTTGACTTTTCTGAGCCTCATGTTGTTTGTTAATAATAGTATCTATTCAGAACCCAAAAGATTTTGATTTTATTCATCAAATACTTATACATAATTTTCTAACTGCTTATCAAATATCAACTTATTTAATTCTCTGAACAAGCCTATGATGTAGACACTGTGATTATCCTCATTTTATAGATGAGGCCATCAAGGCACAGAGTGGTCAAGTAACTTACTCAAGGTCACACAGTTAGTAAATGGCAGAGGCAAGATTTGAGCCCAGGCATTCTGGCTACTGAATCCTTGCTCTTAACCACCATCCTATCTAATCTTTAATAGCCAAATATACTTTTTTTAAGATGGAAATTTTCAAACACACAAAAGTAGTGAGAATCCCTTGGTATCCAGCACTCAGCTTAAACGATTATCAACATTCCACGGTTCTAAACAAAGAAGTTTTTAATTTGTATCTTCCTTAAGTTGCAATAAAAAAATATTTTTGTTATTCTTTTTGATCTTGCTTAAATCACTGGCTAAATTTAGGTAATTTCCTTTGGTTTCCTTGCACAATGTTAAAAATAAGACAACAGGCCCTTCTTTTTGTACAGCACTTTCACAATACTGTCTTGTACATTAGTTTGTATGGTTTACTGAGTACTTTGACTTGATTATTCCACAGAATTTTTCAGCAACCGTTCAAGACAGTCAATGAAACTGCTGCGATTCACATTTTACAAACAGTCAAATGAAGCCAGAGAGCCTAAAGAATTTGCCCAAGGTCACACGCCTAGACAGTGATGGAGCATATCAAAATACACTTTGATTTTTAAATTTTTCAATTGAGTTATTCTCTGGACATCAATATATAGTGGAAAAACTAGCAGGCTCTGGAATTTGGTAGACTTCAGCACAAATCCTCATTGTTCCTCTTATGCGCGACCGCACACAAGGAACTCTCTGAGCCTTTCATTCCTCATCACTAAAATGGGGAAGTAATACTTATATCACAGGTTTACTGCAATTGTTACATTTTAAATTACTATATTATGTAAAATGTAAATATATATAACATGTGTAATCTAACATATATGCATGAAATCAATATATATGCGTGTGTAAGAGTGTGTGTCATCTAATACCAAGGAGCAAATGCCCATTAAACGTAAGTTCTCTTTTTCCCCTTCTAGATAAGATCATTCAGAAGAAAATTCCCCCAGTTATTTAGTAGTCACCTGCAATACTTCCAAATCTCCTCAAACCTTTTCAGCATTAAGATACTCACCAAAGTCCCTGAATGCTTTTATTCTTCCCCAAAATTGTTTACTTCTCTGGTTCTCAGTTGCCCCGTCAGACAGAGGATGTCCTAGTTTTTTCAACGAGATTCCTTCCTTCTCTGGAAGATCTGAGCAAACCCTTCATTATTTTCTTTGAACTCTGTTTCCTTTTGAAGGCCATGTTGGAGATTTTATGATACGTCTTTATAAAAAGAATCATTTGTGCATGATCAATGAAGAAAATGATGCACCACAAAAATTGCCCCCTAATAAGTCCTTTCTAAGTCAAATAAACACATCTGTGGCTCCATATCTTCCTTCCGTGTTTATCAACAGAGTTTAGTAAAAACGTCACAGAGGTTTGATTTTTAGTTCAGGTCTATTAGACTTTAACAGTGAAGGAACAACTTGTGTTGTGTTTGACGACTGGAAGCCTCCCCTAACCCATGTTTCTGCCCTCATATGTTTGCATTTAAACTCTCCTAAATTAGTAGAAGTCATAAAGTGACTTTCAAAGAAGAAATTCAAGAAAGTGATTCTTTTCACTAGTTCCATTACGTAATGAAACTTTCCTAGTTTGGGCTGGATGGCACACTGCCTAGGGCAGAGCTGGCACTCAATATATTTTTGTTGAATGACTAAATGAATGAATGAGATCATCAAAGCATCTAGGGAAGTATATGAATTATTACGTTTTCAAGAAATTTATGATTCTTTTCCATATACATGTGAAGTAATCTCAATTAGAGTTAATAGTTCTTTCAAGTAGCAATACTTTGGAAATATGTTTTAATGAATAGAAAGTAATAATATTTAATGAATGCATCGATCACCTTATACAAATAGATCTTTTTTAAGTAGAAGAAAAATTTACTATTTTAGTTTGTCTCTATTTATCTCTCTCTCTCTCATACACACACATTCTCTCTTTTAAAATAAAGAGTATGAAGGTAAACATCAGCCTTTCTCCATCTACATAATTCTAACTTCTGAGTTAGTGAATTAAATGAAGTTATATTGTGCCTAATTTTAATACTTTGCGTTTAAATTGGAATCCACACTGAGATATGAAGAGCAAATGATCACCAGCTTCTACATGTAGTAGCAGCCGGTGGGCAGACTGCACCACTTTGCAGAAAGAACACACAAACTCGTACAGATCCAGCTCTGAGCTGCTTCTCTAGTTGAGCAAATAAATACTCCGTAAATCGCTTCTCAGGGGCCCTTCTTTATCCTCTTTTAGCTTACAGTGTTCTCAGGAAAAAGGATTGTTTCTCCAGCATCTTTCAACCCATTCCTCCCTAAAGAAGTCTGCAGTCTGATGAAGCTCCAATTCAGGCTCTCTCCACTGATGGAGTATCTTTGGGGAGAAAAAGGAGTATGGTAAGACGTGGTTCAAGATAACTATGGCCTCAAGGCACAGAGGTGCACTGGGCTGGAGGGAGGGGGATGAGGGGGGCCTTCATATTCACAGCCAGAATGTGGAATTTGGAATTAAGAAACCAAAATTCTAGGTCCAGTTCAATCACTAACTGAAATCTTCCTCCTCTGGATTTAAAAAAAAAAAATTCTTCAAACCTCCAGGTTTTAAAGGACCTCAAATATGATCCAGTCTGACTCAGGGGGAATCACCACTTCCTAGTGCAATAGGCTTGGGTTTCTTGGGTTGAAATCTCCTGTTTTGATAGTCTGATGCAGACAGTTAAAAATGAAGTAAACAGCCGTGAACCGGGCCTGGCCTTGTTATCATTTCACTGCTTGGAGCGTCCATGCCCTGCATCAGAGGAGTCCATCCTGGCTTTGCTTCTCTCCAAAAGATTGAGATTCTTATATTCTTTCTTTTTTTTATTTTAAAAAATTATTTTATTGAGGTCATTATGGTTTATTACATTGTGTAGTTTCAGGTGTACATTATTATTTATCAGTTTCTGTATAGACTGCATCCTGCTCACTACCAACAGTCTAATTTTTTCCATCACCGTATATATGTGCCCCTCTGCTGCTTTTGCAACCCCCTCCAACCCCCTTCCCTTCTGGTAACCACTAATCTGTTCTCTTTATCCGTGTGTTTATCTTCCAAATATGAGTGAAATCATGCAGTGTTTCTCTGTCTGTCTGGCTTGTTTCACTTAACATCATAACCTCAAGGTCCATCCACATTGTTGCAAATGGGGCGATTTTGTCTTTTTTATGGCTGAGTAGTATTCTGTTGTATATACATACCACATCGTCTTTATCCATTCATTAGTTAAAGGGCACTTAGGTTGCTTCCACATCTTGGCTATTGTGAATAATGCTACAATGAACACAGGGGTGCACAAATCTCTTTGAATTGTTGATTTCTAGTTCTTTAGATAAATATCCAGTAGTGGGATACCTGGGTCATATGGTAGTTCTATTTTTAATTTTTTGAAAAATCTCCATACTATTTTCCATAGTGGCTGCACCAGTTTGCATTCCCACCAGCAGTGTATGAGGGTTCTCTTTTCTCCTCATCCTCTCCAACACTTTTTTATTTTTTGTCTTGTTAATTATAGACAATCAAAAAATGGGCAGAGGATATGAACAGACATTTTTCCAAAGAAGATATACAGATGGCCAAGAGGCACATGAAAAGATGTTGAACATCACTAATTATTAGGGAAGGCTTGCCTTCTTTCCCAACATATGGCCTATCTTTGAGAACATTCCATGTGCACTTGAGAAGAATGTGTGTGCTGCTCTTTTTGGATGGAATGTTTTCTCTATATATATCTATTAAGTCATCTGACCAAGTGTTTCATTTAAATCCACTATTTCCTCATTGACTTTCTGTCTGGATCATCTACCATTGATGTAAGTGGGGAGCTGAGGTCCCCTACTATTATTGTGTTGCTGTTAATTTCTCCCTTTAGGTCTGTTAAGTTGCTTTACATACTTTGGTGTTCCTGTGTTAGATGCATATATATTCATAAAGATTATGTCCTCTTGGTAGGAAATCCCTTTTTATCATTTTATACTGCCCCTCTTTTTCTCTCTGTGTCTTTTTTATCTTGAAGTCTGCTTTGTCTGATATAAGTATGGCAACATCTGCTTTCTTTTGTTTGCCATTTGCTTGGAGTATCATCTTCCGTCCCTTCACTCTGAGCCTGTGTTTGTCTTTAGAGCTGAGATGTGTTTCTTGGAGGCGGTATATTGTTAGTCTTGTTTTTTAATCCATCCAGCTACTCTGCATCTTTTGATTGGAGAATTCAATCCATTTACATTTAGGGTGATTACTGACATAGGAGGGATTAATACTGCCATTTTATCTCGTTTTCTTGTTGTTCTGTATTTCTGTTGTTTCTCTTCCCTTGTATTTCTGACTGCCATTTCAGTTTGGTGGTTTTCTCAGTTTTCTCTTTATTTATGAATTGTGTCTCTGCTCTGTTTTTTTGTTTAGTGGTTACCATGAAGTTTGTATAAAAGATTTCATAGATGAGATAGTCCATTTTCTGATAACTTCTTATTTCCATTAGCCTAAGCAAATCCCACCCTTTTCCTCTTCCCCTTCTGAGTCATAGTTGTAACAAATTATTCTGTTTTGTGTTGTGAGTCTGTGATTAAATTAAAGTATTTATAGTTATTTTTGATGCTTTCTTTCCATTTATCTTTCATGTTATAATTAAGTGTTTGCTAACCTGTTCTGACAGAGAGCTGCAGTTTTCTTATTTTTTCTGTCTATTTATCTCATTGCTCAAAGCTTTGTAGACCTTTGCCTTTTCATTTCAGGTATGAGTGATTCCTTTGTTATTTCTTGTAAGGGAGGTCTAGTGGCAATGAACTCCCTCAGCTTCTGTTTATCTGGGAAAGCTTTTATTTCTCCATCATATCTGAAGGATAGTTTCACTGGATAGAGCATTCTTGGCTAAAAGTTTTTGTCTTTCAGTATTCTGAATATATCATTCCATTCTCTCCTAGCTTGTAAGGTTTCTGTCAAGAAATCCACCAAAAGAGTGATAGGGGTTCCTTTGTAGATTGTTTTCTTCTGCCTTGGTGCCCTTAATACTTTTTGTCATTGACTTTTGCCGGTTTTACTATTATATACCTTGGATAAGGTCTTTTGCATTGATGTAATTAGGAGTTATATTGGCTTCATGTACTTGTAAGTTCAGTTCTTTCCCCAGGTTTGGGAAGTTCTCAGCTATTATTTCTTTGAACAAGCGCTCTGCTCCTTTCTTCCTCTCTTCTCCCTCTGGAATGCCTATAATCCTCATGTTGCTTTTCTGAATTCAGTCAGATATTTCTCAAAGAATTTCTCTGGTTTTTTTTAAATCTTAGTTCTTTCTTCCCTCCACCTGAAGAATTTCTACATTTCTATCCTCTAAATCACTAATTTTGTCCCCCATAATATCAGCTCTATTTTTTTAAGGATTCTAGATTAATTTTTATCTCATTGCGTTCTTCATATCCAGAATTTCTGGGGGTTTTTTATATAGTTTCAATCTCTTTGGTAAAGTATTTCTTCTGCTCATTAATTTTATTCCTCAGCTCATTGAACCGTCTTTCTGAGTTTTCATGTAACTCATTGAGTTTCTTTTTGACAACTATTTTGAATTCTCTGTCATTTAGATTGTCAATTTCTGTGACTTCAGGGTTGTTTTCTGGAGACTTGTCATTTTCCTTCTGCTCTGAATTGTTACTATAGTTTTTCATGGTGTTTGATGAACTTATCCTTTGCTGGTGCATTTGTGGTAGCACCACTTCACAGATTCCACCTGCTACTGCTGGGGGGAAGCAGGAGCCATGTTTCTGACCCCACCCCATCTGTTGTAATTTGCGTGGGTACGGGGCATTCCCACAGGCCAGAACAGCATTTGCACATGCACCAAGCTGCTGCTCCCTCTGCTTACAGTCACACTGGCCACTCTGCTTGGTAGGTGGGGCTTCTTCACAGGGTCTAAGCTGGACCACTCACTGGGGCTGTGGCAGCACAGTGCATGCTCCCACAGGCTGGGATAACATTTGCACATGCACACAAGGCTGCCACTGGCTCCTCTTACAGTCAAGCCAAGCTGTGTTCCCACTGGCAGGGCCGTGGCAGCACAGTGGGCACTCCCACAGGCCAGGACAGCATTCACATGCATGTACAGGGTTGCCATCAGCTCCTCTTACAATTACACCAGGGAACATTCTCACTGGTGGGGCTGCTGCAGCATGGTGTGTGCTCCTATATGCTGGGATAGCATTTACCCACAGTCTGGGCTGTCCCTATCTCCTCTTAGAGTAACACCAGCCACTGTATGAGGACCTGCAACCTGGCTCACTGATGCCAAGGAAGGATAGGGGAGTGCTCACCTATCTCCACTGCTTCCTTGGGATCCAGTCCATCCACCTTCAGATGTATAGCTGCATGGGTTTCTCAGGCATCCTGTTGTACTGTGTGGGTATCCTCCATTGGTCAGTGAATATCCATTTCATTGTACTTCATAAGGAGAGAGACAAAGGGAGCAGCTCACTCTGCCATGTTGCTGACATCACCTGAAAGATTGTGATTCTTGATGGGAAGGTTTCTTCCGTCTTTACTGCTTTAGGATTCTGTAGTTATTTTGATGGATTAGACCAATGGTTATTGGTAATTGCAAGAAGCCAAAGCCAACCCTACAGCTAACACTATGAGACTCTTCTCACCCACTCCGCTACTGTAAAAAAAATTTCAAATATAACCAGGTACATTTAAGAAGTGTTTGATAATAATGGGTTCTGAGGGTTCATAGTAAGGAGCCAGTGAAAATTCCCAGAGCATTTGTTTGCAAGAAACAGAAACTCACTCCAGCTGGCTTACAAAATGAGAAATGGGCTCTAAGGTATACAGGTATTGCACACAACTTGTTCAACATGACCCTAACCTCAGGATGGACTGGTACTGAAAGCTGGGATGCCTTCCGGAACCCAGGCAGCTTCTCTCTGTACCCCTTTCTCTGGGGCCCTGTTTGTCATCTTGTCTCTGCTGTATGTCAGCCTCATTACCCTTGTTCTGCTGACAAATTTCTCTACCCACTCACATGCATGGCTCCCCATAATTAAAGTCTCAAGCCCTGATCCACATGACCTTTCAGTTCCCTCCACCATGGCTAATTGCTTCAGTTTTTATGTCTCTGTTCCCAATTTCTAAATCTCTCTGCATTTACCTGCTTGATTTTGCTCTCTACTGACCCCATCAAAGTGACCGACTCAAACTGCAGTCTTCTCTCACGTATACACAGTCTCTGTGTTATAACTCACTAATTTAAATTCTGCACATAGCAAACATATAAATAGGTCTAGTCAAGGTGTTTTGTAAAGTGTAGCTTATTACACTTTTAATATATGTAATGTTCATTTTGGAAAAGTTAGAAAGTACAAAGGAAGATACAAGGAACCCATAATCCAGGAAATTCTATCTATCTCCTTTGCATGTATAAATATAGACACTATTTTCACAAAATGAAATTATATTGCATTTATTGTTCTGTGACCTTTTTTCACTCAATAACATATGGGGAGCATCTTTCAACTTATCATCCTTTCAAACTAAAGCACCTGAGTTCCAGGGAGGGTTCAGTCATTGGAAACATCCTTTCAAACTAAAGAAAAGGAGATTTTGATCCAGGAATGTTAGCTAATATTTTTGGAATATTTAACTTGCACTTTTCTGTCCTTTAGCTGTATTAACTTACTTAACCTTCACAACAAGCCCATGAGGCGGGAACCATTATGATCTCTATTTTGTAGATGAATAAACCAAGACACAGAAAGGCTAAGTAACTTACCCAGAGTCACTCAGACAGAGAGTGTTAGCGCCATGCAGTCCAATAACAGAGTCACATTCTTAACCTCCACACTATAGCAACTATATATTCATGCTCTACTGTGTTACAGTCTTACCTCTCATACAGTTTTGGAGACAGGGAGGAGCCAGGGAGAAGAGAATATGAGAGAGAGATGGAGATGCATGGTGGAAAATAGGGAAAGGGTGCAAAAAAGCAATGGCTCAATTTACTAAATTCCATCACCAAAAATGTTCCTCACTTTTCAGCAATCATTAAGGAACAATATATACAAACATAATTAACCTTGGGACTTGGGTTGAATTATTAAGCAAAGAATCAAAATACTACTGAAAGTTAAAAGTTCCTAGAAGGCCAACTTACAGTCTTTATTTGATCACCCAGTGAATCAGATCAAATTGAACTATAATTACATAATTTACATAAGAAGTGAGCATCAGGCACCTGATACAGGGTCTCCCTTCATATTTAATCTAAGGCAGTGGTTCTTTAAGGGTAGTAGCATTAACATCACCTAGGAACTTGTTAGAAATGCAGATTTTCAGGCACATGCCAGAATCAGAGTGCGGTAGGTTCACCAATCTATATTTAACAAACCCCCTCTGGTGATCTGATCCACACTAGTTTGAGAACCATGATCTAAGGCAAAAGATGGTGCAGTTGTGAGAAATGGGCATTTTAAACCAACTAAATGCCTCTCTTGGTTTTCCACTACTTTCAGAGACATTTTATGCTCCTTTCCCCCAGGTATACCTGTGCTTGGGCTGACAAGTGACCAAATTACCAGCACCCTGGTCTCTGGAGAGACTGGTGAGTTTGTCCACATGTGGGATATTTCCAACTACTGGACACTCCCTGGAGCTCAGGTGCTTTTGTCTGGAAAAGAATGAAGTCATCAGAGTTGAGTTTCTTGGAAGGACTACCATAGAAATAGAATATATAACTTCCAAAAGAGTAGAGAGAGGGAAGAAACAGATTAAAGAAAATTCACTTAACTAAAGGAAGTCAGGAATAGAGGAGCCAGGAACAGAGAAAAAGTATAATAAATAGAAAAAAACCCAATATGGACATTAGACCAAATAGATCTCAATCAGAATAAAAATACATGGATTATACTAGAAAAATACTGATCAAAATGAAGATGTTCTAACCATATAAATGTCAGGTGGAGCAGACTTTAAAGTAAAAATATTATTTAGAGACAAGGAATGTTATCACACAATATACAAAATAAATACAAGAAGCCAGAGACAAAAACATCAACATAGCCTCAAAATGTTAGGTGAACCATATGAAATTTGTCAGTATTTGATTGGCCTACAAAAGCAGTAATTTCATATAAAGTAAAAGTCAATAGAATAAGGAAAAATTGAATTTCTTAAAGTGCGATTTTAACATTCATCTGTTAGAAACTGATTGATCAAGTGATCAAAAAATTAATAATGGTATTGGATATTTGAATAGCATTATTCCGACACTATAAAATCCACATATTTAGAACTTTAACTCTTAGATGATCTACATTCTTTTCAAATTTTCAGGGAGTATTTCCAAAAATTGAGCACATACGAGGCCATAAAGGATGTCTCGATAAATATCAAAGGGTTGATCAAACATATGGATTATATTCTCTGACCATAATACAATAAAATGAGAACTGCCTTCCAAAAAAAAATAGCCAAACACTCTTGTATATTTGGAAACTAAAAATGGTTCTAAATTATTCATGGGTCAAAGAGAAAATCATGATAGAAATTAAAAATAATACCAAACTGGTTTATCATGATCTGATTTTCCCAATTTTATTCAGTAAATGTGATTTAACATCTGATAATACCAGTAAAGCTAATTTGGCAGGCCTCAGGAACAAAAAAGCCTAGCTTTTAGTGGGAAAAAACTACAAAGTCTTAATAAATGGCTTATTTCACCCATTTGTCCACAGATTTTGTGTCTGATTTTATTCAGTATTTCCTCCATTTTATTCCCCAGGGCCCATCTAAGAAGTGCCCCTTCCTTCACAGTTGAAAGGCCCACAGAAGCATCATTACTTGTGTAGAATACTTCTCATGTGGCCCCAACACTGCCATCATCCCAGGCTCTTCTGAACAAACCCACAAACTGTGGACTGCTGAGGGAACACCCAGGGGGATATCTGGAGAGACAATCAAATGGCATCTCAAAATACCAACTGCTTTCATTTACCACAGGTAGGTTCCCCATCCATACTGTCACACCTTGCTTGACCCTGGCAGGCAATCTTGTTGACATAGGCATCTCCCCTACTCATGGACGTGGCCAGATCCGATCACATCTCCTCAGAGTTCCAGAGAAATGGAAGCACAGGAACAAGCAATTGCTTAGAACAGCATCTGCTTCCAAATCAGAGCAGAGGAATGTATTTTGCTTCTCTGCGCAGTCCCCAGTCTGAGTATAACACATCTTTAAAATGTCACATGCATTAGAACACAAAGTAGACAACGTGCAGAGGTAAGAAAGCTAAAATCTCTTCTCTAGGACTCCAGTAAAAAAGGCCTGGGAGTTCCATCTGCAGCATTCTTCCAGAAACCTCATAATGTCAACATTCTGAGGGAGGCTAGAGCCTCAGAATCAGAGTCTAGGATGCCAGAGAAAGGATGGAGAGGAATCCCCATGAATCCTGGGATTTTGTATAAGGACAAAGGCTAAGAAGTAGAAAATAAAGAGTGAATTCCTGTCAACACTGTTGAATCTGAACACCATCCTAAGAATGTCCCATTTCAGCAATTGGAAGGTCTCCCAAGTAAGCAAAAACTTGATGCCATATGACAATGTCAGGTAATGAGCTCATCTTTCTCTTCCTTTATGTCACCAGGGACAAGATCTGGGTGTCAGCAGCACAGCCTTTCTTAGGCAGAGAGTTTGGCCAATCTGTCAACCAGTATTTTAACAACATGGATAAGGAAACTATTAAATAAAAATGAATGTCTTTGCAGTAGGGTAGAGGAGATATGGATATTTTTCATTCTGTATTAATTTCCTTTAATTTTATTATATAAAAAATTGTTTAATAAGTAAAAGTAATAATTGGATTAGATTAAATGCATTCACCACCCGTACTATGATTCAGTGGCTCAGAGGCAAACATCCAGTGTAAAGGGTCAATCGTGTAAGGAAGTCAAGGAGAGGGCGTCAGACTTTACATAGAACACTCAGAGGTATCGAAAAAGTGAAGCTCATCATTTATCATCTACAACCCTCTTACTCTGGAGTTCCCGCTCCTCCTAATGGCAGAGAAAAACAGAGAACTTACTCTGTTCCTATCTGAAACATTTCACTTTGACATTAACTCAGCCTCATTTGGGTAAATACTCAGTCAATTCAAAGGCTGTTTCTTCCCTCTCTCAAGGGGTCACTTCTCCTTCCTGACATAGTATCTGGGTGCAGAGGGAAGCTGACATATCCTTGTGGCAGGGGTCCTTGGTGTTCTTGGTGTCCTCACTTTATGGACTGGTCTTGTTCCTAAATGTCCTGGTCTGGTATTTACTTAGGTGTGGCTGATCTCACTGTCCTCCATGGGCATCCTGCTGGCATCTGCTGCTGAAACCCAAGGTCCCTGTGGCCCCTCAAATCACCAGGTCTTTGTGCTTTGTGGCCTCTTGCTTCTTTGCCCTGACCACAGGCCTGTGCTAGGACACAGCTGCTCTCAGCACCTCGGCATCCTCTCACCAGGGCAGACAGGAACTACAGGCCATGAAGAACCCTCTACCCTGGCTGTTCCACGTCCTCCAAACCATGGTAGACGCAAGGAGAAAGCAGGGGTGAGCCAAGATGTACTGAGTCTCTGTCAAACCATCTGGGGTTTCTGTGAGGATTTCTAACGTCTCTTTACACCCTCCCCCAATTTTGCTTAAGCCTGGTGGGTGGCAGAATGGGAAGCTGAAGGGAAGAAGCAGTCACTTCTCAGCGGCCAGGCTTTGATATGCTTCCTAGTTTTACCCCTCAGAATAGCCCTCCCATCTCCTGTAGCAATGCTTTCTACTTCCTCTTCCTATCTGGGGGAAATTTCCCATAAGTCTTTTCCTCTGCTTGCTCTGCTCTATTGCTTTGATCCTACTTGATCTGGCTTGGCTCTTTACATGGTAAATGAAACCTCTAGGAATTTAGAAAGCTCCTTCTATCTTCACAAAGCCTGATTTCTACCTTGCTGTGGATTCAAAATACTATCTTGAGATTAGGACCTTAAAACTGACTCCATCTTCTTTGCTTTCCGCTTTAACAATCTTCGTTTTCTCCAATATAATGGAAGCCACATCAGCCAATGACTTACTCAATGTAAGATAAATCAAAGTGGTTTTACAAAGGTATGGGAGAAGTATAGCGGAACTGCAAGAAACAGCGGATTGGTCTGGGGCTAGTGTCAGTGGAATCATCACCACCCCTAGGTCCAAGACCTGACGATCTGAGAGAAGGGTTAGCAAACCCAGAAAGAGAAAATATGTAGAGAGAACCAGTAACCTTCAGTTAGGGTCTCAGCAGGCTCAGGGCAACCCCTCAGGGAAGGAACCAGCCGGAGGAATAAATACTGACATCATTATCCTCCCTTCTTTTGATCTCCTACTGGAGCATCCCAATGGCCACATCTAACTGGATGCCAGAGGCAAAGGAGTCCATTGATATAACCCAACCAGTCAGCTTCAGGATGGAGAAGAGTAGAGGGTGGATGTGAGAGAAAACAGAAGATATCCAGCCAAAAAGCTTTTCTCTGAAAGGGCAATGGGGAATAGATCAAGTACAACAGTGTGTGAAAAATAAATTTCATTGGCATTTTTCAAAAATATTATATCCCTATAAGATATGTCTGTTTTATCCATAGTTTAATTTCTGTCCATTAAAGTATATATTTCAGTTAGATGCCCTCTAAATTGCAAAGTGTTCTGATAATGATAACAATAGCTAGCCCTGAGTGCTTTCTGTATGCCAAGCGCTGTGAAAAAACTTTTTGGCAACGTTATTTAATCCTCAAAAGAACTTTCTGGAGTAAGCATTATTATTATCATCTCCATTTTACAGACGGGGAAAACAGAGACTAAAAGAGCTAAAGTATTTGTCCAAGGTCATACAAGCTAGTCAAGAGTCCATATAAGATCTAAGACTAGGCTCTGTAAGAGGGGCAGGGAGCTGGGAACAGTGAGGGAGAAGTGGAGAGATAACATCCTATCTTGTCATTGGCTGCTTCTAAGTCATAGCTGATGGTTGCCGTCTGGAATGGTGGGGGCCTCATGTCACCAGATCTGTTTTTTCAAGAGAAGCTTGTCATCTCCATTGGAGAGGAAAGGTCCCTATTTTTTAATTTAATTGTTCAATTTAAATTTTTCATTCAATTTGAAAAATGGGTAAGTTAAAGTAAACACCCTAGGAGCTTCGAGTTTGCAAACTTTGTTAGACTGTAACAGAGAAACCCCACCCCAGTACCCCAGCACCCCTCACCCATGGCTGTAATACCTGTCAACAGCCTTTACAGGGTTACAAACCAAGAATGTGTTTCCTGTCAAACTGACAGCCATCATGTTTGTAAGTTTCATGATAATAATATGATGGACTATTTGTGGTTACCAGCGTGAATTAAGTATCAGGCTAAGAACTTTACATGTGTCATATCATTTAATCTTCACGACAAGCCTGCAATTTATGTGTGTATCATAACCCACTTTTTACAGATGAAAATGCTGGGATCAAAGATGCCAAGTCCTAAGCCTAAAGTCACAAAATAGAAAACAGCCGAGCTAAGACTCAACTCAGGCCTCTGAATCCAAAACTTAAGCTTTTTCTACCAAAAGGAGAAGACTTTCCCCTGCACAACTCTGAGATTCTAGGCACACAAACAGCAACCCACTGGGCAATCTATTCTTCCAAGTCAGGTACCGGCAATAACATCGAGATAATGAATTTTGCATTATAGGCTGCTCACCAACCATCCAAATATTGTGCTTCCTAAAGGTACCATGGACACCTTTAGAACACCAAACAGAAATGAGATAAGCAAAGCAAAGAGTGGGAGAGAGTGTACTCAAAAGTGGGCAGGCTGGTGGAAAAACAAACAGAATCTGCTGAAAATTAATAGGAAGGCAGAGATTCAGCTGAAGAAATACTAAGAGGTGCCTTAGTTCATTTTTTTCATACCTGATTTACAAAGAAAATGTCATTTTTAAAGAGCAGCTTTAAAAAAAAATAGGTTCCACTCGCTAGAACTCAAAGGACAATATTGATAAGTCAGTTGTATCATCCCTAGGGACGCCTTCTGAGCCCCAGCACTTCCTTCTCTCCCTGAATCATAATTCTTGTCCTCCTGTCTGGATGTTTCTGCCATCCATCTCAGTACAAGCAGCTCTCAGATTCCCTGCACCTACCCCGCCTCTAGCATTTTTATTTTCATATAGGAATAAAGTCTGATCAGACAAGAAGTTGCAAAGGAGAAAATCCATGGTTACACATTTCCATATGCTGTGCCATTCACTAGATTTACCGCCAACCCTTGAGTCATCTCTAATTTTCCCAAGTTTTGTTGTCTCAAGCTCCATCACATGTTCGTCCAAATGTTTCTATCATTACTTCTAAAGTTATAACAATAAATTGTAAAGTTTGCCTTTTCAAGAGACTTACAGTGCCAAGAGACTTCTTCATTTCTACACAGAGCTTAGTAACAGGTCTCTCCAATGTGTTCAAAACAGATTTCCATTCTCCACCTTCCCACAAAACAGTCGTGCCTCCCCTAGGATCGCTCCTTCTCTGTGAGTAGCACCATCATCCACCATGCTGCACAGGTCAAAATACCAGCAGGTCTCTTGAGTCTTCCTTTCCCTCATCCCCTCTGGCCAATGCATCAGCAGGTCTTGTCAAGTCTACCTCCAAAACCTCTCGAGCCCACCTCCTGCCTCCATCTCCAATGGTGGTATCCTGGTGCAAGCCCCCGTCCCCTCACCTGGCCTGATGCACCGCCCCCACCTGCCTTCCTGCTTCCCCTTCCCCCTCTCTCTCCAATCTGTTCTTCACAGATAAACCAGCTTAATCCTCATAAAATGCAAATCCAAGCCAGCATTTTCTCCTGCTTTTCTGTTGCTTCTAGAATAAAATCTAAAATCCTGAACATTTCCTATGAGGCCCTCCCTTCAGCCTCATCTCGTGCCACCTTCCCGGTCTCTGTGTCCTCTAACCACACTGGCTTGTTTTCTCTTCCTCAAATATTTCAAGCCCTTGACTGTCTGAAAACTTTTACAATTGCTGTTTGCTCTGCCTGGAACACGCATCTCCCAGTTTCTATTTGAATGGCTTGTTCTTATCCTTCAGATCTCTGCTCCTAGTTCTTTTGCCCAAAGAGCCTTTTCCCAGTTCAAAAGGTGGTCCTTGACAGTTACTCTCTCTATCTCCCTTGTTTATTTCCCTCTGGCACCTTTCACAAACTACAATTACTTTACTTAAATATTTACTTACTATCTTTTTGCCACTCTACTCTGAACACCTAGCAGAGAGTATGGAACACGAGAGGGAAAAAAAATGAGTGTTGAATGAATAGAGCCCACAGACAGCCTCCTACAGCTCTGATAAATCACATATCAGAGTCAAAGTAAAGGAAGAAATGTCACTGCCTCGTGAGTGAAAGCAAACAGCCAGTTAAACTTATAAAAATATGCTTTTAGTTAAGATCACAGAAGATATTTTCTAACAGATTATGCTGAGCTGGGGAGCGAGATGCAAAGATAATAAACACATTTAATTTGAAACAGATGGAAATCTGGTCAATTCCCCACTGCTTCCTTGACTTGGGACCCTTTAAAAAGTATACTCTTCTCTTCAACTTTTTATGAGTATAATTTTTCTATGCCAGAATGTGCTCTCATGGAGGACATCCCCAGCTCCCTAGCAGTCACTTGATGTCCCTATTCATCTTGCCAAGGCAAGGCTTAATTGAGTCCTGCAGGCCCACACTCATTTGCGTATCTCCCTAGATTTGGTTGATGGTAATGTTTAGCTACAACTTTATACATGGGCATCCCCAAGTAAGTGCAATCACTTTAAGATCCTTGAATAGGGCACTAGAGACATGTATAATAACATATTTATTGAGTGCAGATTTCCTAAATGTGCCAAAATATGCCTTAGGGTTGTCGGTTCAAATGTTACACACAACTTGCTAGAAAAATTGGAGGTATCTAGTGATTAGACACAGAGCAGATGGTCTTCTAAGCTTAAGAATTTCGTTTTTCTAAAAACTGCTCAGCTACTCGCAACAGTGCTTCACATAAGCTGCTTGAGTTGGATCTTTTGAGAAGAGCAGGAGAACCCATCATAAACGAAAGAGTGGCTTCAGAAACCACAACTTCAGAAACCAAGTTTTAAATTCGTAAAAGAAAAACAATGCACTTCTTTTGTATTTGTGTGGCATGAAGAAAATTTCAGGTTTCTGTTCAATATCAGCAAGGATAGTTCAATAACTTGTGTTAACTTAAGGCTCCCAGAAGAGACACTGTTATTTCTAAGTCCTTAACTGTTCTTTTCTAATTATCACCTCCAGGTTGCTGGTTCAGATTAAGTTTCTTTGGCTTTCAGGGGAAAAATTAAACCCACCAGAGATGCTACCACTTAGTGCTTCTGCAGATGGGCTAACCACAAAATGCCAAAGCAAAATCCTGTCCTGCTTTCTGAGCTCTTACTGTGGCAGGACACTCTTAACGAATCCCAGACACAACCATCATGGATACAGAAGCACCCCCTTTACTTTCTGCTGCTAACTAACTCGGGTCATCACTGTGGATCTGGGGTTGATTGAACATGCCCCTCCGTTCTGACTCTCTCTTCCACAGAGTTAATATTTTTAATCCAGTGTCTTTTGTTCCCCTCCACCTTGACCCAGTACGCTGTCATCTGTCCATCCATCCATCCATCAAATATGGATCGAGCATCTATCTCCTGCCAGATACAGTGCTACATTCTAGAAATACATTGGTGAACAAGATAGACTGCATGACCTTATGGAATGTAAAATCTAATAGTGGAGATAGGCATAAAAACTGACCATTTATTGTACAGTTGGTCATTACTAGAATGGAGATACTTGAAAGGTGCTGGGGACCAGACAGAGGGCAGGTCTACATCTAAGCATGGGGGTTGGAGGGTGTCATGAACAACACCAAAGAGGAAGTGAGAAGTAGGAGTTCCCCAAGAGGATGGGAGTGCAGAGGTGGGAAGGAGGTAAAGCGTTACAGTCTAGGCAGAGGGAGAGTTACAGGAGCCTGTGAGCCCACAGCATTTCCAGAGCACTAGGATGGTTCTGCTGTTGACACAGCACTAAGGGGAGAGTGGAAGAGAGGATGAAGAAGTGAGCGAGGTCAGATCAGGAAGGACCTGGTGGGTCTTGCCAAGAGAGATGACTTGGATGTTCGAGAGTCACTGAAGAATTATGTTTAGTTCTCCTCAAAATATAAGCAAATAATTTATATAAGGGAAAATGGAGGGGGGGAGAAACAGAAAACAGTTTGATGTGAGGTAGATTAACCCTACTCCATAAAAATGAAATACTAGCTCTTAGATGTAGATAGATAGATATATACACACACACACACACACGTTTTTTATGTCACCACTGGAATATTATATGTGGAACCCTATTCTCCAATTGTCCTACTGCTTGAGAGATATTCCCACCCTTCTCTCATTACTACTATATGTAAGAATAAGCTGACAGCTTCAATTTATTTTCTTTCTAGATTAAGTAATTTTTCATGAAGTTGGGAGTTCCAGTTAAGCTCCTTCCTCTTATGACTACATGCTGGGCCACTCATTTGGGGGTTGTTCAATCACTCAGAACATCACACCTAATGGTGGGTGTTTTTTTATGTTTAGAGTTTCCTGTGAGAGGAAGAAGTGGAATAAAAAGCAAGAGGATCTGCCTGAAGAGCAGCCTTCGCCTCATGGTCCGATGCTGCAGAAGAGGAAAGGTGCCCAGATCGTTGAGGACAAGAGTAAGGAGACAGGAGACGACAAGACTGCTGAAGAAGGTCCTTCTCTCGGCAAGACAGATCCACGAAAAGATACCAAGGGTAAGGCCAGCCCAGGGTTATAGACCCAGTCCTAGTGCATTTGCAGGTATCCTTTGGCTTTATAAAATGGAGTCCTGGAGCTGGAGCCTCCTGGGGCAACGGCAGGGTTGATGGGATAGAACTAATAGGAAAAATGATAGGAAAACAAATTAAAGTTGCAAACAGTTCTGCAGAGCCATCACTATACATAACCGAACTTCTGGCTCAAAAGCTCTCTTTTCCATATTTAGGTACTTTCTGGTATGGGGCCAGAGAGGACTGCTTCCAATGAAACCAAAGGCCATGTATGCCAATTAGCTCAATGGCCACATTCTGTGTCCTGGGTCACAGAGAGTCAGCCTCATCTTCTCAGTGAGAGAATCTGATTCTTGGAAGGAAAGGTAGAGATCACCATCTCCAGGGTTGGCTTTGTTCTGGCCAAGGGCCCACGACCCCTGTCCCAATTCATTGCCCTTACTTCTGCTAAGTTGGGCTCTTCCACATTGGATTCAGTCTCTAAGCTCAGGGAAGCACATACCTGAGCCCCAGGCATATCCCATTAAGGTAAGGAACAGCCACTTGCCAATGAGATAGCTCTTCAAGAATGAGGAACAAATCACTTAGCACCAATGACAGATGTCTTCAGACCAGGGAGCATTAGCCATGTACCTGATCCACAGAATGGCAACTGAGCTGACTGGAGCATGTGTTTTTCTTCCTCCTTTTGTAAATTCTTTCTCTTTGCTCCCCCTCCTTCTCCCTTCTCCTCTGCCTAACCTATTCTTACCCAAGGAATGACTTATCCTTGCCTATGACTCTCAAAGCTTTAATATTCCAACTCTGGGTTAAATGTACGGAGTAGCCTGTACTGCCTGTGCCCAGAGAGCTAGGGAAGGCATAAGGCAAGTCATCTTTGCATTTCCATCTCTTTCTCTAGCTAAAGAAATCAAACCTTTTACAAATACATCTACATGATGTTTCTGCTAAGTATGCTTCATTGATAGGGGGAGAAGCAAGGGGGATGTTTTTAAGGTGAAAAGTTATCTTTAAGCCTCACTAACTGGAAGATCTAACCTTTTGTAATCATTAACACAGAGCTATCACTTACACCAGGTGCTAAACAGAGTGACAAATTCCAGTTGCCAGAAGGGGATACATAAATTCTCCTAATTACCTCTAGAGTCCTAATCACACAGGACCAGAAAGGGTTTTGAGTTATGTGGACACTGCTCACTTTTTGAAAATCACAGTTTCAATTCCCTAAAAGACTTCTTGGTTTGCACACTCGGGCCAGTGAAAGCTGTGAAGATGTGAATCAGCTAAGACAGAGTTTGGAAAATGGGTCTTTTACAAAGCTTGGTCTTATTCCCCAGGACTGATACTAGTAATTAAGGAGAATTGTAGGGTAAGGAAAAAGCAGAGAAGAGATATAGCAAAGTAGAAGAGAGAAGGGAGACCCTTTATCTTAGGATAAAGGCCTCAGCCTTGAAGCAAAGCAAGTACAAAATCTTCATCGCTGACAGGGTTCAGAGGCTGTAAACTTCAAAGGCATGTAAGAGAACCTTCTGGCCTCCTCCTGTCTCCTAGCTCAGCTAATTTCTGAGAGTCTGCACATGAGCCTACAGCTCTCCCAGACACCTCTACCCAACCACATGATTCTCCCCCACCCTTCCAACCTCCCCAATTTATATTCTTCTCCAGTTCTGTTTAGACATCAAAGTCTCCTTTGCTTTTTTCACCTTCCTTTCATGCAGCAACAATTTATACAAAGTCAGCTAAGTGATGAGAATTTTAGGGAGCACCTAGGATACAAACATGGATTCATTCTTTCATTCAGCGAATATTTGTTGAGCACCCACCCTGGGTGAGGCACTGTTCCAGGTGCTGAAAATACCTCGGTCAATAACACCGATAAAGATGATCAAAGACACTAACGCAGCGAATGCATTAAGGGGCCCCATTCCATTCGCCTATCCATCTCCAGCCTTCTAGAATAATGTTGGGGGAGGGTAAATTAGAATACCACTCCCACCACTTATCGTCTAGTCTGGGCCAAATAAGTCATCTCAGGAGAATGTCAGTGCTTGCTTCCTAAGAAAGTAGTGCTTTGGAAGCTTTGGAAGCATTTATCCTGGGAGCCTGCAGTTCAGAATCCACAGACTGCACCCATGTGAACCCGTCTGTTTCTTATTTTCCTCCCACTTGAAAGTGATTAGGATTTTCTTCCATTTAGGGGTTTCTACCCACTTCTGACCCTGAAAGGCTCAGGAAATTACAAAGCAAGTTTTCCAACAGATGCTTTTACCAGAGTCAGACAGTCCTACACAGCTGCCAATTTGCTCTCTCTACATCTTGCAAGCCTGACGCATTATGAAGTAAAAGAGGCCTGAACTGGATGGCCCTGCTTTCTTGTGGAACATCCAGCTGCAAAAGCCAGGTTTGCTTTCACTGTCTGATGAGACACTCCTAAATCCATGGAGGTTCTGACAGGCAAGAGATCCTGGCAGGAAATATTCATAGATATAAGATGAAAGATTGACAGTGGAGTGGCGGAGTGTGCGTGTGTGAGTGAGAGAGAGAGAGAGAGATTGATTCAGAAATGTCTAAAAAGAAATGGGTTTGTTGGGAAATGTGTGGTTTTCACAGTAATTTTTGGAATCTCAGTGGAGAGAATAGCGGGGGGTGACTGTATCTAAAGAATCCACAGCCACTCCCCAATCAGAAAGCCGTGTGTTGTATGAAATCTGAACCACAGCTCTTGCATGTAACCCGCCTCTGCTCGGGGGTGTCTGGGGAGATTTGGAAGATTGTAGATCAAAGGGAGAGCTGGCTCCAATTTGTCAGAGTCAGGGAAACACATCATTCAGACCAATATTGGGTAACTGTACATCCTGCCTTAACATGCTCACCAAGACTAGATGGTTTAGCAGAGCATGACTTGTTTTTTTCTGAAAGGAACAGATGATTGAGACAGAAAGGAACATAGATAGAGCAAAGTCTCAGCGACAATGAAGGGTCCGCCACTTACAGGCTGTGTGAATTTGGTCAACTTGTTCCAGATCTTGGTGTCTTGGTTCTCCTTTGTGCAAAATGGAACTCATCATACTCAGAGCATCAAAGAATCACAAAGTTGGGACAGATCTTAAAGGTCGTAGAATGAGCACTAAGAGCCTGACACATAGTAGGCACTAAACAGTCCTTTAATTCATCAATGAAGTAATTGAGTGAAGGAATCAACATATGAATGTGTGCTGGGATCCCTGTACAACATCCCTACTAGCAGTAGTTCAATCCTTGCTTAAATACCACCAGTGATGGGACCATCTACTGAAATAAGTCACACTCATCTCAGCTAACAGCTGTGACTGTTAGCATTATGTGCAAATCCACATCCAAACCTAAATCCAAACCTGCCTCCCAAAAGCTCCCATCATTTGTTCCAATTCCACCTATTGGGGCTGAGTCAAATGAGTTTTATCCCTCTTCTACATGGCAGCCCTTCAGATATTTGAAGATAACTCCCGTGTCCCCCGTTGGTTCATTCTTCTTCAGTCTAGTTATTCTCACCTCCTCCAGTCATACCCCAAATAAAGAGAGCTTTAGGATTTTAGTCTTCTGCATCATCCTCATCACTCTCCTCTGTATGAGCTACAGTTGCCCTTGAGCTGAATGCAGGGATTCAGCTGTGATTGAACCAGGAAGAGAAAAGTGGGTCTGTCCTCTTCTTGTTCCAGATCCTGTATCTATGGATACAGGCAATGGCCTTGCTGGCATATACACTGGCTACAGCCCACTCATCTTACCCCAAATCTTCACATATTTTTTAGATCTCAAACAGACCTCAAAATCAGGTAAGGAGTACTCAAAGACAGAGCAACTCCTTCTTGGGTCTTCTCTGCCTCCAACAAAATTAGACACATGAGCGAAGCCCAATGAGCGATTTGCTGTTCTGGTCACATTCTATTTCAACTACCCTATTCCCTATCCCATACCTTTACCCATACTTCCTGTGAGTCAGTACTGAAGAAGAAAGGTGTCCCTGTCCTTCCCCTCTCACTGATTACAGTTCTATAAAGGGATCCTTAAATTATAATAAAGGTGTTGAATTATTCCTTGCATATGTTAACATTGGACAGTTTACCAAGTATTTTCAATTACCTCGGGGGTGGTGTACCTCATGAAATCAATTTTTATATTTAGAATTGCATCTGACCTGAAGGGATGAAAAAAAAAATCCACCAACAGAAAGAGGAGTGTATTTCCCCCATGTTACAAGGTGTCTGGAGGAAGGCAGTGCAGGGCTGCATGATGGCATCAGAAACCCAAGCCATTCATATAGCTTTCTACTTCTCCTTATCTTCATGTTCATGAGATGGCTGCTCACCTCTGTGCATCACACTCATTCCAGGCAGGAAAAGGACAAGTGGGTGAAGAGAAAAAGAGAAAGGTACCTTCTAGCTGAGTACTAGAAAACAATAACTTTCCAAGACACCTATCCCCCAGCAATAGATTTTCACACACACACACACACACACACACACACACACACACACACTGGAAAAGCTGGAAGTAAAGGTTAGCTGTTCTCTAAGGAAGGGCAACTCTAATTAACCATGATGGTCTGATTTCTGGATCTGATCAGAAATGTAAGCCAGCATCCTCTCAACAGGAGCAAAGCAGATGGTTGTCACTGTGTGACCACAGCCATGTCTCTCTTTCTCAAGTCTTTTTTGATGTTCAGTAAATTGGCCTTTGTGCTCCCAATTCTGATTAAGAGAGTCTTCCTCAGCCCTTCTCCTGTGCATAATTTATGTGTCAAATTGGGGGCACAGCTTAGAGTGTGGATCTGAAAAGATGTCCTTTCGGTAACGTCTGCAGCACGATGGAGTGAGCTGTTCCCTTTATCTCTCCCCTGTCAAACTACAACTAAATGGACATTCATTGATCAATGGAGGATACCCACACAACACAACAGAACGCCTGAGAGACCCATGCAGTTATACATCTGAAGGTGGATGGACTACCCCCAGGGAGGTGGTGGAGACAAGTGAGCACTCTCCAGCTCCCCAGCAGCCCTGTGCATGATGAAACTCCTCTCCTGGCTGGAGTGCCCATAGCACCACTGAAACTCCAAGAGTGGGAGTGCAATTCTGCGTGATTGTGGGAAAAGGTGACGGCAGTTCTGAGCCCCTGTGTGATGACTTTCCCATCTGATGGGAGAGCCCACAGTACCACCATGGTCCTCAGGGAGTGGCACAGGCTCAGACCCAGTGGGGAGGCCCCACTCACCAAGCACAACAACTGGCATGACCTGGGAGGAGATGGCAGCAGATATATGCACCCAGGCAAATGAGTTCCTGGCTGCCATGAAGGCCTTTAGTACCACTGCAGCCCCAAAGCTGCACATCTTGGCAGAATGGTGGGAGCAGGTGTAGCAACCTTGAGCCCTCATCTGATCACTTTCCCATTCAGTGGGAGAGCCCACAGGGCTGCTGTGGTCCCAAGGAGTGGTCCAGGCTCAGACAGGCACAGCTGACAGGGATCATGGTGAGCTCAGAATACACAATTCCTGCTCACCCACCACCCACCACCCCACCCCCCACCCAATGGCAGCAGGTGGAATCTGCAACCAGATACTATTGCTATGCAAAGGCACAAATCCACCCCATCAAATAGTATGAAGAGATGTATTAATACTCCAGACCAGAAGGAAAAAGACAAATACCCAAAAATCAATAGTGAAGGCACAGAGATTTATAATCTAAATGACACAGAATTTAAAATAGATATCATAAAAAAAACTCAACGAATTACAAAAGAACTCAGAAAGATAGTTCAAGGAAATCAGGAATAAAAATGATCAAAGGAAATTCTTCACAAAAGAGATTGAAACTATAAAGAAAAATTGGTCAGAAATGTCAGAGATGAAAAACAATGAATAAGATAAAGAAAAATCTGGAGTCCTTAAATAACAGAGCTGATATCATGGAGGACAGAATTAGCAATTTAGAGGACAGAAATATAGAAATGCTTCAGATGGAGAAGGAGAGAGAATTAAGACTAAAAAGAAATGAAGAAATTCTCTGAGAAATATCCCACTCAATTAGGAAATGCAACATAAGGATTGTAGGTATTTCAGAGGGAAAAGAGAAAAAGAAAGGAGCAGAGAGCTTGTTCAAAGAAATAATAGATGAGAACTTCCCAAACCTGGGGAAGGAGCTAAAAGACATCCTCTCCATACCTCTGGCTCTGATCCCCAACTCTGTGCATAGAAACGATGTACGGGATATGCAGGTGCCTCCTGCCTCTAATTCCACTTCATTTCACAAAGGAGCAGGTGTTGGGATCAACCTTGGTTTTGTCCCAGTGTGTGGCTTACAGAAAAACAGTGAGCTAGCACAGATGAGCCTCATCTTACAAACTGATAGTAGTGTTGTGGTTAATAGCATAGAGTCAGAAATGTTAGGGTTTGACTCTCAGCTCCACCACTTCCTAACATGGGTCCCTAACTAAGTCCTTTAACTTCTCTGCACCATTACTACTTCTCTGGTGTATTAGTTTTCTATTGCCGTGTAACACATTACCACAAACTTAGCACCTTAAAGCAACACCTGTTTATTATCTCAGTTTCTGTGAGCCAGGGTCTGGCACAGCTTAGCTGGGTCCTCTGCTCAGGATCTTTTCTGAGGCTCAGGGTCACTGGCAGAATCCATTTCCTTGTAGCTTTAGAACCCATGGTGGCTTGCTTCTGCAAGGCCAGTAGGACTTGAGTCTCTAACTTCTAGACCCTCTTTTAAAGGGCTCGCCTAATTAGGCCAGGCCCACCCAAGATAAGGGATTAAAGGTAAATGATTAGGGACCTTCATTACATCTGCAAAATTCCTTCATCTTTGTCATAACATAAAAAAATCACAAGTGACATCCCATCATATTCAAAAGTCCTGCCCACACTTGGTGGGGGAGAACAGGGGTATTTATACAGGGCATGCATAATAGGGGGCAGAATCTTGAAGCCACCTTAGAATTCTGCCTATCACATTCTGTAAAATGAAGACACTAATAGGACCTATCTTGTAGGGTTGCTTTGAAGATTAAATGAGATGGCAAATGTAACAGTAAGTAGTCAGCAAGGTGCAGCTGCTATTATTATTTTAGCATTTTTGAGCATCTACTACATTGCAGGCTCCATGCTAGCAACTGGGGATTCAGGAAATAATAAAAATAGTAATGCAAACTTTGCTCTGAAAGAAATAATGGCATCTCTCTAGCACTAGTCCTGACCCCAAACCCAGTCCAAAAGTTGGCAAAAACCAATAAAGCTTTAATCCAACTAAATAACTTTTGATCTAAAGACTCAGGATTTTCTTGGCTTGTCAAAGCCACCATCCAAAATAAAAATTGCTGACTCCAGTCAAATACTGTAATCCACAGGGTTATTATTTCCACCCTTAAAAGCACCCTGGTTTGACTGCTAAATTGCAATCAGAGGAGCAGCTGTTCGGTGCTATTGCTTCAGCACAGAATTCAAACTCTCACCCGGTGGTTCTTCGCCTCAGCTGCGCACATTTGAATCACCCAGAGGACTTGTCTAGGGTTTCACCTGCCAAAACTCAGAAGCAATTGGCCTGGTGTGTGCCCTTGCACTGGAATTTTTAAAGCCCCCCCAGGAGGCTCCAACACATCACCAGGGGTGTCATCTAACTTCTAAGTGTTGCCATAGGCAAAGCTGGATAGATTCCCAACGGTCTGAAAGTTAAATTCTTCTTAAAGAGAAACTGCTGAAGACATGATAAGCCAAAGAGACATGAGCAACAATAAAACATTTTTCCACTTACGTTCAGCCAAGAGATGGAAATTCAATACATTTCACACCTTTTCAAGCCACTCTCCCAGGTCTGCTTTTAGCAGACAGCCCTTGTCTAGATGGGGAATAGCAGAGAGAGTACTGAGAAAAGATGAAATTGCCCACATGTCCCAGAAAGTCGCTGGTGCTCAGCATGTTTTCTTCTTGCTCATTCAGTGTTCACTCTGTCACCAACATGTACTAAGCACCTACTACATGGCAAGCTTCGTGCTGGGTGCTGGGGCTTCAGAGGTCAATAGAACCCAAACTCTGCCTTCAAGAGCTCAGAGTCTAATGCCAAGATGCAAAGATACCCTTTCTGTTCCAGAGTCATGTGTTCAGGATTGAGTGCATGGAGCCAGTTTTTAGGTTATAAATAATCATTTAAAAAGCTTTCTCAGTCTTCTATGTGTATCTGTCTCCAGGGTTAAACTACTTCCAGAAAGTAGCCTCTTTCCAACTTTCCCTCCTTCTCCCCTGGACACCATCCTCCCTCCCCCCAAAAATTATTACCCAGGATAGGAGCTTAAAAATTGCCAAAATACCATAATTATTTTACAAGGAAAAAGAGCAACAGAAAGCCAGTCTCCTCTTCCCTCATCCCTTCTAACACCCTCCCCCCCCCCAGGTCCTTCTCCCACACCAAGGGGCACGCACGCTCCACAACCCAGAACACATCCTGAGCTGGGTGGGGGCTGGCCTCTTTGGCCTGCTGATACTCCCCGCTTCCAGCAGGACTGACTGCAAATGCAGCCAAAGCAGACACTTACTGACTGAGGAGGCTTGGGCAAAGCCCAAAGAAGCTGGATTCCTCTCTTAAGCTAACACTGAGCCAGTGGCAGCTGTTTGAGATAGAGAGCATGTGAACTCTAGTTTTGTAAAATTAAGACTGGATTTGGTTTGCCTGGGGTCTAGAAGAGAGTGCTTCCCCCAGAATATCACGTGCTCCTACAGAGACCTGCAATGCCGCCCAAGAGGCAATTCAGCTGGAAGAAAACCAAAGCTCCCATTCAAACAAAGTACTCTGCAAAGCCCTCACCCCCTTTCATTCAGTTTGTAAACACTTATTGAGGATCTGTGCGCAAGACATTGCACCAGGCTGTGCTAATCCACACAACCCCCACTCCCACCAATGAGAATTCTTAAATTATTAGAATCCCACTGTGGTCTCAAAAATTAAGTTCTTTGGCAGACCCCAGAAAGTATCATTCTGAGTTACTTTTTTTTTATACCTCCTCTGACATCCTGGGGAAACTTCTAGTTTAAGCTTACTTCATTCTCTATTTTTAAGCTCTGTTAGAGGAGCAATTCTTCACCTCTGGTTACTGGAGGCATTCAGGAACCCCATGAGCAAACACCACCGAGGTCCCCCCACCTGGGTCTCCACAGCAGCAGCTCCTAGAATCTGGGGAAAAGGAAAGGAAAAGCACCAAGGTCGTGGCTGGCCCAGCAGAGGAAAACGTCCAAGAAAACCTAGAGATGAAGTCTTGCCATTATTTACCCCTTCAGTGCATATGTGTGGGGAAATAAATAACAATGTCCAACAACATTAGGAAGTTAATTACACCGAAGCAGAATTGAGTCGCAACCCTGAAAATGACTTTGATTAAGGGACACGAGGATGATTTACTCTAGGAGTTGGCTTCTTTTCTTATTTTTCCTTTTTTCATTAGAAGGGAGCCCTGTATGCCTAAGTTGGTTTAAATGTGGCCATGCATAAAGTCTAGAATACGGGCTGAATGACTTAAAGGTCCCTGGGAACTCCAGATTTTGTCATTGAATTAGGCCAGCCAGCCTGGGCCTGGTTCATTTAAGGCTTGGTCATGGGTCAGGTGTCTAGCTTGAACACAAATTTTGAAATCACTGAGAAAGCTTCAGAATGCTCATTTCTATTTTGGAAACCAGCACTTGTCTCCTTGCAACAGGCATCCACTAATGGATTGAGGATGCCATGGAGGCATCCACTGATGCAGGGGTCAGCAAACCATGGCCCACAGGCCAAATTTGTCCTGCCACCTGTTTTTTGTTTTTTTTTTTAAAGATTTTATTTTTTTCCTTTTTCTCCCCAAAGCCCTCAGGTACTTAGTTGTATATTCTTCGTTGTGGGTCCTTCTAGTTGTGGCACGTGGGACGCTGCCTCAGCGTGGTTTGATGAGCAGTGCCATGTCCGCGCCCAGGATTCGAACCAACGAAACACTGGGCCGCCTGCAGCGGAGCGCGCGAATTTAACCACTCGGCCACGGGGCCAGCCCCCCTGCCACCTGTTTTTGTATGGCTTGCAAACTAAGAATGGTTTTTCCATTTTAAATAGTTGAAAAAGAAATCAAAATAATATTATTTTGTGACATGTAAAAATTACATGGGGGCCAGCCCGGCGGCGTAGCAGTTAAGTTCAAGTGCTCCATTTTGGCGGCCCGGGGCTCACCGGTTGAGATCCCGCTTGTGGACGAATGTGCCACTTATCAAGCCATGCTGTGGCAGGCTTCCCACATATAAAGTAGAGGAAGATGGGCACGGATGTTAGCTCAGGGCCAGTCTTCCTCAGTAAAAAAGAGGAGGATTGGAGGCAGATGTTAGATCAGGGTTAATCTTCCCAAAAAAAAAGAAAAGAAAATTATATGACAGTCAAACTTTAGTGTCCATAAATAAAATTTTATTGGAATACAGTCACACCTACTCATTTACATGTCATCTATGGCTACTTCTGTGCTACAACAACCATGTTGTATAATTGTGAGAGATCTCATGGCCCACAAAGACTAACATGTTTATTATCTGTCCCTTTACAGAGAAAGTCTGCTAACCTCTGCAGTAAAGTAAAAGAATAGCCCTGCACAAATGCAGAAAAATGAGAGGGTCACTTTTAACTCATACTTTAATTAACCTAATTAAAGCACCATGTTGGAGCCCTTAATGATTTTTCTCTACTCAGTGAAACCCCAGAGCGAGAATCACCTCAACTCATGTGGCATTAGCAAAACAACTTACCAATAATGCATCTGGCAAAGGGAATTGCCCACCATGCTTATCACATTCCAGAAAAGCAAGTCAGAATATCACAGAGGTTCAATTGCTCTCCTAACAAGAGCTTTCATTCTTGGCTCTGGGTTAAGGGTCTGCTTCCTTCTCAGTTGCACAAGGCTCTTCTTTGTTATGCTGTGGGCGGGGTCAAATACAAAGAAATTAACCCTGGACTAGCTGGGGAAGAAGCCAGCACTGTGCATGGACCCTACAGTGTGGCGTCTTTCTCCTCGCCTCCTTGGAACAGATTGGAAGCTGCCGATGGCCCTGGGACCTGTTTATCCACCATCAGTCTCAAGTCTGAGCACCACCAAAGCTGTGGGACAAAGCTGGGAATTTTCTCCTCCGACAGCAAAGAGCTTCCGCATACATGATGTGAGTCTACCAGATATTCCTTTTCTCCTTTATCCTTTGCAGACTGAGAAGTGAGAATGTGCCTTATACAGGGGTAAGCTGAGCAAACGAGGGGCTGTGACTGACCAAGACCACAAGAGTAGGAGTAAGTGGTTTCTATTCACCTGCATCCGCATCCCAGCCTCATCACCTCCTGGCACCATGGGAGACCGGTGCAAGGAGAGCAATGAAGCCCTGAACACAGAACGTAATGCACACTGTAAACCTCATCAGGGACCCCTAAAAAGAAGAAAGAAGAAATCCTGAAAATCAGGCAGTTATGTACTGGAGGGTCTCTTCCACGCCAGGCCACCTCTGTTCCTCCTCCTTGACCTGATTCCTGCCACCATTCCACCGTGTGAGATGTTGTGAGTCTTCGTCCCCTAATATCTATCCCTTTGGTTAACAGGTTCGTTTTGCTCTGTGTGAAAGAGACATTTTTGAAAAGTTTGGTGGTAATCTAACCTTTTCTCCCTATTGTCTTAAAATCCAGAAATGGCCCTCTTCAAAACTTAATTGCTCACTCATGTGACAAATTTCTGTTGAGCACCTACTAAATGACATGTAATCCATGCAGATTAATAATCCACGTAGGTGGATAAAACAAGCCCTGTTCTCAAGGACCTTAGGGTCTAGGTGGGCCATGATCAAGTAGAGAGACACGTGCAGTAAGTCAAGTTGGGGACACAGACCCCTGGGGTAAACAATATGGAAGCCCAGAGGAGGAGGTGCCAACTCTGACTTGAGGGGAGAAAGGCCTCTGGTGGAGGTGACACTTCACTTCTGGTGGAACCAAAATCAGGATCCTGTAAGATGAATAGGAGTAAGGTGGCGAAGGCAGGGGAGAGATGGAGGGAGAAGTGATGCAGGCAGAAAAGGAGGTGCATGCAAACTTCAGCTCCTGTATTAAAAATGCAATGGTGTTGCTGATGATGGTGATGATGACTCTCCTAAAGAAAAACAACATGTCAAGTCAGGGGAAGAGCAGACCTAGAAAGGGCCAGGAATGGAGGCCTCTCTCACCTTTCACTGCAGATACAGCTCTGCTCTCGGTCAGCTCTGGGCCAGTCCAGAGTGATGGGGGCGTGGATCTTGCCCCATCTCAGGTCCATTGGCATCAAGCTGTCTCTCTTCAAGGTGGACTCTGGAAACTGTCTTCCTTGGAACTGAGTCTCCGCCCTGAAGCTACAAATGTGAATTTAAACTTGATGCAAGGCAAGATGACAGAGACCTCGGGGACATTCTTTCACTTTGCTGGGTCTCAATTTCTCTATCTGAGAAGTGGGATATTTGATCTCTAAAATCCCTAGGGGCCTCTGATTTTCATCAGCTCCTCCATCTCCTGTCTGCCTCCTGAGCCATCACAGTGTCCGTCTGGTACACTTACGGTCAATGCTGGGAGAAATAAAACAATACATGTCTTTGTTTCCTAGTGTGTGGGAGGCAGGAAGTGGCCCAACCCCCTAATCGGGATGAGGTTCCTGTGGATTGTCCAACCGCCCACTCCTCAGCACATCCCCACCTCCCAGTTGTCTCAGCCAGAAACCCACAGGTCCCCTCGGCCATCGGCAGCCAGAATCCATACATCACCACCATGCTGCCAACCATATCCCTGCCTCTGTGGGGTGAAAAGAATCAAGATGTGTATAGCGACAGTTGCTGAGCCTCCCCTGTACACAAGGCAGGGATGGGCCAAGCATGCCTGTGGTGGCCCCCACGGTCAAGAATCTAGGCTGGACATCCCTCTCCCTCTGGCCACACGTGGGCAGAGCAAGAAGAGGTGCCAGCTCTTATGGAGAAACTGATGTACAGGCTGAATTTGGGACTTGGTTCCCAGTCTAAAAGGCTAGGCCAGAAGAGGGAAAGTAGGTGAAGGTGAGATGGTCTTGAGCTGGGAAAACCAGTTGAGAGCAAGAGTCAAAGCAGTTGAAAGGTAGGGCCTGGTGCTGCCTGAGCTGTGGGAACCCAGCAGGAGCTGCCTTCAGCAGAGAGTTCGCAGATCTGTGTACGAGCAGGAATGGCGCCATGAAGGGAGACTCTGGCTTGGGAATTCCACTGGGCCCCTGTGTCTGTGTGTCTCCTAGTGGAATGTAAATGGGGCTCCTTTGCTCCTCAGTTTCTAACATCAGTGAGATCAGAATTGCAATAGAACCAATAGAACCCTCCATCACACATCAGATCCTTCCTCCTGCCTCCAGGAAGGATGGCCGTCAACTCATGGCATTCTTGACATGCCAGTTTCACATAAACCACGCCATTTCAAGGCTGGAACGAGACTTCCATCAATAATCCACCATAGAAGTGAGCGTTGAGTCGAGGTCTTGCAGGGAGTGGCACAGGCTTAGCTAGAACTCAGTGCCCTGACCCTCAATCTACTGCTTTGCCAGGCTCCCAGCAGCAAATGGAGGACAGGGTCCTTTTATCTGCCTCTCAAGGCCACAGAAAATTAAGAAAGGTAAACGGAAGTCCAAGTAACGAATGAGAGGCATAACAAGAGCGGCCTGTTGTGAGAAGGACGCCTTGTCTTGGTATGACCCCTGGCACTTGGTAACCACATGTTCTCGGGGCTCCTCACTGCAGGAGCACGTGGCCTGTCTGCCCCAGCAGGGCCCTTTCCGGCACTTCATGGACATGAAGGCGGAGAAGAGACTGGCTGGCAGGAAGGAGCGCCGCAGTCGCTACGGAGACATCAACGTGCACAAGCGCTATCAGTTTGGGCAGATCTTCTCCCCTTTCCAGGCCCTGGCCACCACGGTGAGCAAGCTTTTCTTTTGTAAAGGATTCCAAAGTCCTTTAGTGAGATGAGTGACAAACCCCAGTTCTTTCTCCTTTAGGGGAATGGATTAGTCAGTTCTGGCCACAAAAACGCTGCGTAACAAACCACTCTAAAACTCAGTGGCTCACAATCACAGGCATCAATGTTTCTCCATCACCAGTCTGCAGTGAAATTGACTCACCCCACTTTTATTCACTGCAAGCTCACAGTAGGAGGGAGTAAAACACTGAGAACAAAAACCCATCTACCATAGAGACTAAATCTAGCCTACCTGTAGGGTGGTGCCCTGAGGTTTAGGGGTTGATATAAAGGCAGATGGGTGCAGCTGAGCTGTTCAGAGACAAGACCAGTTCAAGGGGAGGAAGAGATCTTGGGAAAGGGGGGCTTTTGGTGATAAAGGAAGGTGGCTCTGGTTCCCATCCCTCTATCTCACCTGTTACCTTTTGGATCCAAGTTAATTGAAGTGGGACAGTTTCAAAACACACTTCCTTGAAATGATTACTGTTATGTCTTTGTGATACTTTCTAGCTATATGTTCTTGTCGTTCTAAAATTTGGTGTACATTAGAATCACTTAAGAAACCTGCTTAGGGGCTCAGCCAGTGGTGTAGTGGTTAAGTTCACACACTCCAATTCAGTGGCCCAGGGTTCCTGGGTTTAGATCCACAGCACAGACCTACACACCACTCATCAAGCCATGTTGTGGTGGCGTCCCACAAACAAAATAGAGGAAGACTGGTACAGATGTTAGCTCAGTGACAATCTTCCTCAAGTGAAGAGAGGAAGATTGGCAACAGATGTTAACTCAAGGTCAATCTTCTCACACACATACAAAAAAGAAGCCTGCTTAAAATGTAGATCCCCAGGCTGGTAGTAATTCCAATTCAGAGGATCTTGGAATTTCCTTTTTTAACAAGTTCTCTATTTACACCTTTATGCATCATTACTCAGTCAGGGCTTCTCAACCTTGTTCACTTCACCAGCACCCCTAAGTCTGAAGAGAGTCAGTATGTGTGGACACCTGTAACCAATTCACAGCTCAACAGTATGCACTAGAACCCAGGTCTGGGACTTTTGCTCAGCAGCAGTTCTCATCCTTGAACTTCAGAATCACCTGGGTAATTCGCCATGCTAATGCACAGGTCTCACTCCAGACCAGTTAAATCAGAAGCTCTGGGAGTGGGTCCCAGGCACTAGCATGTTTTAAAGGTCTACCAGCTGGGTAACCAACTCATCCCGGTTTTCCCAGGACTTACTTGCACAGTTTTCCCAGGACTTTCCATCTTTTAGCACTAGAAGTCCTGAGTCCCAGGAAACTCCTCACTCCTGGTTTTAAAACTCAAAGTCACGAGTCCCTGGAACCCGGGAAAACAAGATGCTTGGTCATTGGTCACCCTATCCACACATGATTCCAATGTGTAGCCAAGTTTGAGATTACTATTACTGTCTGAGCTTTCTAGAAACTAGCCCCAATTCCTCATATTACAGTAGCTGCTACCCATCTATCCATTCACTGGCCAACATTCCTTAAGCATGTGCACGTACTCAAAGCTAAGCACCCTGGAGGACCCAGGATCGGAAATCTCAATGCTACCATCAAGGAGCTTCTGATCTGCTAGGGAGAGTGAGCCATGAGCCGAATCATGAACACAAACACACTACAAACACAAATACAATGAAACATTCGTAAGAATAGCTCCATAAATGGATAGATCCAGAAGGAGAGGAGTTATCCAAATTTGAGCTGCTTTCTGCTAAATCCAACCCCACAAAGTCTTACAGAAGAACCAAGTCTCCAGACAGCGACATCCTCTTGACTCACAGCGCCACTTGGAAAAAGCAGATCTCCCATGTATTGAGAACAACAGTACCCAAGTATTGAGTTCTTACTATGGACCAGGTATAGTGCTAATGACTTCACGAGTCCTTGGTCCTCACGGCCTCCACCATATTAACATGATCCTCAATTCATAGAGGAGGAAACAAAAGCTGAGACTTGTTAAGTCACTTGACCACGATTACCATTAGCCAGAGGTAGAGCCAGGATATGAACCAGCTATGCTGGAGCGGGTGTTCCCAACCCCCATACTCTATTTCATTGCCATTATTCTCTGCCTCATAGGAGATGCAAAGACTGGTGTTTCCCCAAGATCTGTCCATGAATCCACACATGCAGAAAATGGGCATTTCATGCACTGCCAAAGGGAATCTCCAGGATTTATCCTTGTCTTCCACAGAGCTGGGCTTGGGAAAGGATGACGACAACCATGAGAAAGAGAAACCAGCGAGCCACATTAAAAGACCTTTATTCCCCCCAATAGTTAAAGTAACAAAATCTAATGACATGAAATAATAAAAGTTGCAAAATTGCATTCTGGCCTCTTGCTGCAAGTCTTTGCATTAAAACAGTTAGAACTCAGGGACTCAGGAATCCTGAGATATTCTCAAACCTGACTTAATATTTAATAACTTGTGGAATTGCACCAACATGCCTTTGTGTGAACATTTTGGGGAGGGTGAAACAATTAGAAGCTGCAATTCCCAACTAGAACCAAATCCTTAAAAAGTACACTTTTCTCAGAAGTCTGAAGATGGAGGGAGGGATGATTACAGCTCAGTGAATCAAGGGCCTCACTCTTTCCATCCTTATGGTCTACCATCACCAGAGTGTTGGATGGTAACCTCGGGATTAGCTCCTTATGGTCACAAAATGGTTGCTACTGCACCAAACACCATATCCTCACATGAGCACATCAAATACTAGAAGGCTGAAGTTTCTCCTCATGCTATACACACACACATACATACAGAAGGAGAACCTCTCCCAGGAACCACACAGCAGCTTTCCCAGCAATTCTTCTTGGCCAGGATGGTGTGGCTTGCCCATGCCATAACCACAGGGGAAGCTGGGAAGGTAAGGATAGGGTATTTACTGGGAGGTAAGTCCTACCATCAGGAAAGGAAAATAGGAAAATGGCAGATGGGGAAGCAATTAATGTCTGCCACAGTGGGAGACTCCCTGGTTTGCAGGTCAGACCATTACAGTGAGAATTTATATTTACACTGAGTGAAAATCTGTCTTATAATTTCTGAGCATCAATCCTAAGGTTGTTCCTCTAAGAAGCCTCCTCCACCTTAAATAGCTTTTATTTTCCTTTGGTTTTAAAAGTAATATATGCTTATCATAAAGAATACTCAAAAGTACGAAAAAGAAAATAACAATTACCCAAATCACACCATTTAGAGACAACTGGTGTTTGCATCTGGAAACTTTTAGATTGCTTTTCAATCTCTTGCTCTTGTTGATAATGCTGAGGTTGTCTTTGGGCCTTGGTCTGTTTTCCATAGTTTTGATTGGGTTGTTTCTTGCTACCCTTGCCCAGCATCTCTCAGCGGGTCACCTGGTCCTCTTCCAGGTCCCCTCCCATGTAGCTGTGGTACCAAAGCCATGACATCTCTTTGCCTTACAGCACTGTCCTCAGGCAGGTGGTCTATCCTTTCCTTGCTTCAAACTTTTGAACATACTGAACAACCCCGCAAAACAAAAACAAAACCTATTTCTTCTTTATTTTTAATCCTTAATCCTTTTCACAGATTCATGGAGGGCTTAATTTTTCTTTTAACCTTGTCATGTTTATTTCTGATCTATATGATATGCGGGCGACACCACGGTTCCCCTCCTTTCTGGCACATGTCCTCTTTCAGTCTGGAGTAAACAGCTCCCTTTGCAGCTCTGTTGGTTAAGTCAATTGCCTGCTTGCTTTTCATCTTACTGACATCATTTACAATCACACAGGCAGAATTTTATATTATAGTGTTTCCAATTTCTCTTAAGCCAGGGATCAATCCAGAAACTATGGCTCTCGAACCAAATCTGGCCCTCATCCTGTTTTTGTAAATAAAGTTTTATTGGAACACAGACACACCATTTGTTTTCACATTGTCTACGGCTGCTTTTGTGCTACAACAGAAGAGATGACTAGTTGCAACAAAGACTCTGTGGCCCGCAAAGCCGATAATATTTACTATCTGGCCCTTCACACAAAAAGCTTGCTGCTCTGCCTTCAGCCAAATTCCCCTTTACAATTTTTGACTAAGGGATTCTACTTCATTTATCTCTGCTTTTAAAAATATCCTTAAAGGCTAGAGTCTATGACTATGTCCATCTACCAGCAAAGAAAGTCAGGAACTTAACCAGTTCCCTTCCTAGAAGGACCTACAGTAGATGGCTACCTGCCCACAGGCTAATTTGCCATCTGTAATAAGAAACCGTCCTGCATATTGTGTGCATGACCTGGCAGTGTGTGTATAAGTTTCTGTCTTTCTCTCCTTTTATTCTAACCGTGAGCCACACCTTCCCACCTGCTTCTCCTTTCAGGGGGAGGATTGCACACAGGAGGGCAGGTTCTGTATGAGTGCCAATGAGGGTTGACATCGGTGCTACACCACCTGGGTGTGTTTGCTTTCAAAAAAGGTGGAGCGTCCCACCGAGATCCAAGAGGAGATAAAGCTCTGAACAATTACAATGGAAGGAGATGAAAGCCGGACAAGATTTCCGACACTTAGACCCCCGTACCCAAGCATTAAGAGAAAGAACTATTAGTGTAATTCACAATTGACAATAAATATGATTTACATACATCTTTGCAGGACTCCATTAAATACATAAAGCAAGATCTATGCAGACAAAGCCGTTCTTCTACTATAGGACTTGAGCAAGGTACGACTCATAGGCGAGAAGCAATAACAATTGCATCAGCCAGCATATCCTGAGTGATTACTTTGTTCCAGACACAGAGTTAAAAGCTCTTGTGGATTTACCTCATTCAATTCATGCTATTGTTCCACTATAATAATCCACTATTATTAAGGACGAGGACACGGAAGTTTCAAGAGCTACTCCCTCTCTCGTGCAGGCATTCGACGGGGTGCCCTCTAGAGCCCAGACCTCCTCTCTCAGCTTGCCGGGGGCACACAGCCCCGGTTAGCAGTCATTTATATTCCACACTAGTTCAGAACCACCACACACACGTTCTTGCCCCATTCTGCCCCATGGCTTATTTGTTCTTTGCTCTTTTCCTAGCTCTCTTGATAAAATAACCCATGCATATATGACAAATGCTAATGAATTCATGTGTCCCTGCTTGTAGATAACGTCTTTCAATTTCAACTGCTGCCTTCTACAGCTAGTTCGTAAAAGTGAGAACGTCAACCTCCTGGCAGCTGAGGCGACAGGCAGGTTCCACGGCAAGAATCCCATAAGGGAGATGCTGGGGCTTTGGCCGTGTGCAAGTTCCCTAAGTAGGGGGAATTTAGGAGGAACGGAGGGGAGCAAGTAGAAGGCTCCTTGTACGGTTAGAAGCTTACAGCTGGTTCAAGTTCTGCCTCTTATGACCATGGGACCTTGGGCAAGTTGCCTATGGGATGTCGAGGAGTCTGGCTCCTGGTGAAAAGTCTGCGATTTTTCAGGCCTGACCACAAGCAGTTCCAAGGCTTTCCTGGCAGGCTTCCGGGGGAGAGAAACTGTGCTCCCCACGCCAGACCTGGTGACAGCTTGCACTGCAGACTCTGAAGGGCATTGCGGTCAAGGACACAGGCCCCTCTGGCTGGCTGTGTTTTTCCCGTATTTGTGTTCCTAGCCCTAATGCCTTCATTCCTAGGTCTTTTTATCGGAGGCCTTGGGTAAATAGAAATCTTCTTCAGGTGCCGAGGCCTCCTTAGGGGGCCAGGGAACCAGGGGAACCCTGAAGACACGTTTCTGCACACTGACTCAGTACCCAGTACTTTTCCACCCCTAGCCCTCCCGCCTCTCCCTCTCCCAGCCCCCGGCCTCAGTCCCCCTCAACAGTGAGCTGCCTCACGTCTGCACTGAACCCCCTGAGCTGCGGTTTTAGACTCTTGCTGATCCATCGCAGGAAGCGATTAAAGGCTTAACTCTTTCATTTTCGGCTTGTTCCTTGAATCAGCTGCTGGACACCTGACAGCTCAGCATTCTCTCTCCAGCTCGCCCAGCTCCTGACCGACGTGCCCCCAAGTCTTCCTCATGTGAGAGGTGGAGCTCCTGGTGAACCTTTCTCACACCAAAGTGAGGGTGGAAAGTGTCTGGCTCATAATGAGTACATAATGGTAGCTGTCCTGTTTTTCCTTCCTTTATTCCAAGACTTGATTCTCGGTCTCAAATCCAGACTTCTCTGCATGTGCAACATGTCTGTGTATGTATAATGAATTCAGGAAGAAGTGTGTGAGACGAGACTAGGGCTGCAAAATCCAACACAGCAGCCCCTTAGTCTATGAACGCTCCCTCACCCCAACCTTGGAACCCGACTTTTCTCTCTGGTGCTTTACTTTTCCCCATGAAAGTGAAGAAATTCTCCTCTTTCTATGAAGAACAGAGCCCCGCCCTCCCACAGCCCAGGCCAGGTGTGCAGAGCCTGCCCTGGGATTGGTTGGGGTGGACAGAGGCTGGGACCACTACTGGTGGACAAAAGCACCTACAGTTTGCTGTTTACAAGGAGGAAACAGGACTGAGGCCCCAGGACATGGGAGTTTCAGGGGCGCCTTTTATTTCAGACTCTAGAAATTGTAATTTTCTTGTTGTATGTTAAACTTCCCCACCTGCTTTGCCATGGTGACCTCTCATATGTCACTAGATAAAGATGTGTGCCTTCAGAAACCCTCACAAATGCTTCAAGGTGGCAGGAAGGACTGGAAATCTGTGACGCTGGTCAGACTGGGCCTGCTGGGGCTGGGGAGAGACATGCCCCGACAGGAAACTACATAGGTGGTAATCGAGAGAGAGGGCCTTTCCCGTCCCTGGGGATTTACATTTACAGGGGGTTCTGGGTCTTGAGAGTGACAGGTAAAGGAGGCAGGGGGACTGAGGATTCAGAGCCCACATTCATTTCCTGAGCATCTCCCACAAGCCAGGCCTGTAGCAGGCCCTGGGCATAAACAGGGAGCCCAACGATGGCCCTGTTTGCGTGGAGTCTGCAGTCTTCTCTCCGCATCACCTCTGCTCAGCCCATTCCCCACGCCCTCACCACCCTGCTTGGTGGTCCTCAGATCCTGAGTCCCACACCCTGCCCTGCTGGAGCACCTGTCCAGACCATGGAAGCCGCCACCATGGCTTGGTCTGGAGCAGTCTCGCCTCTGACTGTTCACCCAGCATGGTGGCTGTGGGGACAGGCAATCCCTGTTGCATGGGGAGAACCCTGAGAGAATGTCATGGAGGGTGACAGTCTGTACCTCGGGCACATTATTCGTTCGGAAAATGTTTGAGTGAGTCCCTACAGTGAGCCAGGCACTTACCCCAGGGAGCAAGACAGATGTGGTCTCTACCCCTCCCCCGCAGAGCCTAAAGGTTAGTGGTAGGACAGCAAGTGACCATAATAAAGGATGATACATGAATGATCTCCACAGAGAAATCTGGGATTCTTTGGGGGCATATTGGCAGGGGACTTGGCTTTATCTGGGAAATCAGGGAAGGCTTCCCTGAGGAAGTAACATTTAAACTGAGGCAGGGATGAGTCAACCGCAGAGGACGAATGTTCCAGGCGTGGGAACAGTACGTGTGAAATCCTAATGGGGAGTGAGCACAATGCTTTCAAGAAACTGAAAAGGGAAGCCATGTGGCTGGAGCGGGAGACAATGAAGAGGGAATAGCGGTTCCGGGTGAGGGTGACTCAGAGGCAAAGACTTCAGACTTCACCCCGAGGGCAGCGGGAGGAGGTTTCAAGTGTGCGAGAGCCATGCTGTTTGGCTGATTAAAAGGATGACCCTAGTTAGCACATGGAGAGAGCACTGGAGTACCAGAAACATGAGACTCTAGTTCAGGGACTAATGCCATGGTCCAAGCAAAAGATATGATGGCCTGGCCGAGGGTGGAGGAAGAGGAGATGGAAAGAAGGCGATGGGTCGGAGACAGTTTGGGGTACACTGGCAAGACTTGATGTTTGAGTGGCTGTCACAGGTGTGGAAGCAGGTTTCCACAGCAGCTGCTAGGTTTCTGGCTTGAACAACCGGGTGGATGCCGGTGTCGTTTGTTGGAGTCGGACTATTCGCCCAGGCTGGCCTGGGGACCTATATACCACCTTCTCCACGCAAAACTCAATCCCAACCCCCAAAACACAGATCTAGCAACAAACGACTGAAACAGGGCTCATATAAAACTTGCAAATAGAGTGTAATTTTATCATTTTTTTAACATCAGGTATTTTCAAACAAGGCTTGCATGCCTGGGTCTCCGATTGTCCACATCCTCAAGAAGCAAAACAAAACAGAAAAAAAAAAACCTGACTGTTTTGTTTTGTTTTGTTCTTATTTCTTGCTGACTAGAACTAAATGCTGCCATATGCTCAGAAAATGTCCAACGTTTGCAAGTTGGGTTTTTTTTTATTTAGTTTTATCTGGTCGAGTCACAGAGCCTTCGGCTAAGTTACCCTATAATCTGCACTTCATGAATAACCATGTAATTGAGCAATTGCAGTAATCGCTGAGGGCTGCTGTGTGGACAGTGGGCTTTTGGGTTTTTTCCAAAATTATTTTCTGGAATGCCGGGAAAGGGAACACGTGAGCTGAATCTCAGGGCCCAGTGTTCTTCGGAATCTGCAGCCTTCCTCTGGGAGTAAGGCAGGTGAGGAAACAGAGTCTTGGAAAGCAAAGTGAAAGCTTGCATCTGGCTTGGGAGCATTTCCAGAAAGATCTTCAGGTTTTTTAAATTGAGAATCTTGGGAATAACTAAATTTGCACAGAGCCTGCTTGAGTGCTTAAAATGGTCTTTTTTTGGGAACTCTGCACCATGCTGACTACTGTTTACAGAGCATCTTCTCTGTCTCAGTGCATCACCACAACCCCGGAGATTGACGTACCAACACTGGAGATTAATATTATATCTTCCATTTCTCAGATGTACGAGCAGGCCGGTAGCTGCTGGTTAACTTGTATAAGATCAGGTTGTTAGTAAATTGCTGTGACGGGCCTTAAACCCAAGCCTGTCTTATGCTCAAGAAGATAAAGCTCCCATTCTACCCTAAAATCATTGATCTGGGAGTAAAGGGCAGAGAAGTTCTGTAGCCGTGAAACGACACCATTTGTATCTTCATCAAGTCTCCCTCTGAATTCTAGACTTGCCTGGGTGTCTCTAAGTTCCACACGTCCCAAACCAAAACATCACATTCCCTCTAAAGTCTTTATTTCCACCTCCACTCCCCATCTCGCTTAATAAAGCTGCCATAGACCAAGCCACTGGAACTGGAAATCTTGAGGCCAGTCTTAACATCTCTCTCTCCCGCCTTCTGCGTGTCTGTGTGCGTGTGGCCCACTTATTGCTCCTACTTTCTAAGCATCTTTCAAGTTAATTACATCCCTCATCTCCATCCTCCTCCACTGTCTTAGCTTTAGCCCCCGCCATCTCTCCTTTACATTTACAATAGCTCCATAACCATTCTTCTTGTCAGAAAAGTTTTTCTGAAAGACAAGTGTGATTATGACTCTCCACTCCTTAAATGGTTTCCATTACCTCTATACAATAAGAGCCAAAATCTTTAGCATGTCACCCAGGACCCTTCTTCATCTGTTCCAGCCTCATCTCTTGTTTCTCCCACCCACCTCCTTCGAATTCCGCCTCCTCACATCCATGCTCCTCCACTCACACCAAACTTCTCTTCACCATCGAATATCCTGGATTCTTACACTCCACTGTACCTTTGCACATAATATTCCCTCTGCCACGACGGTCCTTCTCTCTGTATCTCCTGGAGAACTCCCGCTTTTCCTCAAGACTTAGCCGGAAAGTCACCTTCTCTGTGAAACCTCCCCCCACCTCACAGGCAGAATTAGTTCCTCCCTATTTTGCTCCACTATTGTAATGTTTATCACAATGAATTGTGGTTGTCTGTCTTGAGGGCTCTGCTTTCCTAAAGAATGGTAATTATGTACTATTCACTACTGTATTCCCCCATGCCCAGTCCCCTGCCTGGTACTCAATGACTACTCATTAAATGTCTGGCAAAGAAGTGGATGCATGAAAAAAAACATGGCACTCAGGCTTTGGAAGATCAAGTGTGCTAATGTGGCTAATGTGCTAATGTGGCGGCTGTTACCAGGGACTGAAGGAGATGCTAGAGAGAGCACAAGGGGACTCAGAGGTGAATGTGCCGGCGACAGAGGGCAAACAGAAGGTTTGAAAGCTCCAAGAACTGAAAACAAATGTCAGCAGACTCCCCTGCAATTGGCAGGCATCTTCCTTAGGGAGCACTGTGCGTTTTGTGTAATTGAGGCGGTTCTGCCCATCTTGTAAATCACAGTCTGAAAATGGCCACACGGCAGCAGGTTTGCAGGGAAACTGGAGGAGGGCTTTGTTCCCAGGCCTGCCCCTGCCAGGCTGAGCAAATCATCTCCCAGGTCTCATTTTATTTTAACACGAATATATTGCACGCTTATTGGGTACCTGGCCTTTTGTTATACACTCTGATGAAATTTTTTTAAAGAATTAGATATTCTCTCTCCACTCAGGAGCTTGCAGTCTCACTGGAAAAGCTAATGTATATCTCTGGAATTATTAGAAGTCACAAGCCCATATAAGATCAATGTTAGATCGTATAAAATCAGTTGGGAGTCAAGAGGCACCTAGAGGATGGATGAATGGATGGATGGATGGATAGATGGATGGATATGGATGGACGAATAGATGGATGAATGAATGGATATGGATGGATGGACAACTGAGTATTCTCTGGGCTTGGGCTTGAAATTGCTTCAAGTTAATAAGATACATGAGAAAAATATAATGCTTCAAGCCGCCAATCTTTCAACACTTCAAGTAACACACTGATTTAGCCCAATTTAAAATACTCAATATGACTTTAAAGAATGATACTGGGCCGGCGCAGTGGCACAGCAGTTACGTTCGCACGTTCCACTTCGGGGGCCCAGGGTTCGCCTGTTCGGATCCCGGGTGTGGACATGGCACTGCTTGGTGAGCCATGCTGTGGTAGGCGTCCCACATATAAAGTAGAGGAAGATGGACACCGATGATAGCTCAGGGCCAGTCTTCCTCAGCAAAACGAGGAGGACTGGCAGCAGTTAACTCAGGGCTAATCTTCCTCCAAAAAAGAAAAAAAAAAGAATGATACTGACGAGCGAGAAGTGAGAATTTTTGGAAGGTTGTAGGTATTGATATTTTTTGGTCCCCAGATGACACCTTCTTTGCCTGCATAAAATGCTAGTCCTGGCAGGAAGTACCGGCAACTCCTCACCACTTAGGAATGAAAATAAGAGGCAAACAGGAAACCATGTTTATTTTTTACCACACGTCAGCCAAACTCCCACACCTATGCTGTGCATTTCCTTTGTTGGGTGTTATAAGTGCAGCAAGAAAATGACCGCTCCCTCCTCCCTTTCTCCCAGGAAGCTGCCTTACAGTTTCCCCACTGGGTACAGCGTGTGAAAGTTTGCAGCAAAGCACAGCTAGGGACTGGTGCAAGGAAAAATGCTCCATCCTCCATCCAGGATTCCTCAAGAAAGTCAGTTCAAAACACCCCCCTCACAGCAAACCATGTAGCTATTTAGCAATGGTCATGCTTTTAGGGACAAGGTAGCATTTGATGAAAAGCCCCACCAGGACATTATGGAGTCACAGGGCAGACCAAGTTATTGCTGACAATGGTTCTGTGATGAAATGACTTGGAGGAAAACAAGAGAACCTTTAACGCCATAAGAAGTGCTAAGTGTTTCTAAACCTTGCTCACCAAGGCTGGCAAAGTTCACCTTCAAAGGATCATTTTGCTCATGACTCCTTCAGCGAATTTTCTTTATCCCATAGAGACTCTTCTCAAGAGAAGTTGAAACGTGAGTACCTGTTCTAACTTAGACTGCTCTTTTAACTTCGTTTAAATTACTATTATCATGCCCAGGCTTCCATAATGATGCACCTTGGTAGGTCAAAACATCTCTGAGGTGCAGGCCTTTAATGAGGATCCTCATCCAAGAGATATAATTTGACCAGTCTGCCATGAAGCATCCACCAGCTCAGCTGGGCCTTGTCGCCACTTGCCCTGAACTTCTCTTGGCCCCTTAGGAAGCACTCTGCTTGGTTCCCTTCCGATTTCTCATGGCATAGGCACCTGACTGTGTCTTTCTGCTTGGATCTGCCTGTCCATTCTTCACATAATGACAGCATCATAGTCAAACACTAACAGGCAGATTGGAGAAATTTCCTTATTCATATCCCCATGGGTAAAAATATCATCATAAGGTCATCCATCTGAGAACAAAGTTGCTTTAAAATGTAGTTGCTCTCCACCTCACACCCATTAGAATGGCTACTAAAAAAAATCTTTAAACAGAAAATAATAAATGTTGGCAAGAATGTGGAGAAAATGGAATATTTGTGCATTTCTGGTGGGAATGTAAAATGGTACAACCACTGTGGAAAACAGTATGGAGGTTTCTCAAAAAATTAAAAATAGAATTACCATAGGATCCAGCAATCCCACTTCTGGGTGTAGACCCAAAAGAATTGAAAGCAGGGTCTTAAAGAGAGATTTGTACACCCATGTTCATAGCAGCATTTTGCACCATAGCTAAAATGCAGAAGCATCCTACTAGAGGATAACTGGATAAGCAAAATGTAGTATATAGTTACTATCGAATATCATTCAGCCTTAAGAAGGAAGGAAATTCTGACATATGCTATCACATGGTTGAACCTTGAGGAACTAATGCTAAGTGGAATAAGCCAGTCACAAAAAGACAAATGCTGTACGATTCCACTTATATGAGGCACCTAGAAGAGTCAAATTCAGAGGCAGAAACTAAATGGCAGTTGCCAGGGACTGGGGGGAGGGTGAGGGAGGAATTATTGTTTAATGAGTATGGAGTTTCAATTTTGCAAAATGAAGAGAGTTCTGGAAATGGATGGTGGTGATAGTTACACAAAAATGTAAATGTATTTAATATTACCGAACTGTACCTTAAAAATTGTTAATATGGTAAATTTTACTTTATGTGTATTTTATCACAATAAAAAAAATTATGTAGTTTCCTGAGCTTTTGCACATATTGAAGAATCTGGATCATTCTAACCTCTCCTACATACGAAGGAGCCAGAAAACTCTTCTAGAAGTTTCAGAGAGGCAAACTGCCATTGTTCTCAATGTAACAAGGCTCGACTTGAACTTAAGCCAACTCCCTGAGGATTCAGGTATGAGTAGGCATCACTAGAGGCCTGTTGGGCACACTTATTTAATCACCCTAGGTTGGCCAAATAAAAACACCTCAAACATTGGGAAACAAGAGGCCATTTTTGGCATAGCGTGAGGATCTGTCACTTAGACCCACCCGTCATGGACTTAGTCCTGAGTCCCAGGAAGAAAGGCGCTACAAATAAAATGATGCAAGTACTAGGAGACCATGGGAGCCAGGACAGCACTAGCCTGGAACCAAGGCATGGTAACGCAAAATGAGAAGAGGCGGGATCCCCGGTCTGGTAGAGAACATGAGAATTTTGACACCTCAAAGGCACTAGCACATTAGCAGTGCCCAAGGCTCCTGCACTGACAGTCCGAGCCCCTAGAACCCAAGCTATATTGGAAGCAGGAAGACACACTGGCAACTCTGGACCCAATCAAAGACAGAGCCCTTGGTGGAGCGCCAGCATCTTCAATCATGGGCCCCTCCCCCTGCAGTGCCATGGCAGTCCCCCTGCATAGCCCAGGGCAAAAAATAAAATGAAAGGAGCCTAGGGCATAAGAAAAAGAACATAAGTGACGCCAAGTGAAACACGTAGGTTTTTTGTGAGCACGTATGAGGACGCCTAGGAATAAGGCGTGGGGATATAGAAGGGAGCTATTCATCCTTCAACAATGAAGGGCACATCCAAAGTCAAGATCATTTATTACTCATTAATGTAAACCCATTCTGACCCCCAGGTACGTTCACCTGGAGATACCATGAGTTGCATTAAAGTTCTCAAATATATTTCATATGAATAATTTTCATCAAGTTACATGTATAGATGGGCACTTGGACACACGGAATATTAACTACCTGTCTTAGGATGAGTTCCCTAGTCAACTCTGAGATGGAGATTTGTATGCAGAAGTCTCACTGGTGAGTGCTTCTGCAACACTGGTAAAGGAGTGAGGGAAGGGCAACAGGGAAGAGGGAGGGGTCAAGCTGTGATGCAGTTGCAACAGCGGCCTCAGCCCATCCCATGCACCCCATGGGGAGTCTGAAGCAGAGATGGCCCTTCAAGAGGGCTGAGTCTTCGTACTCCTGCACCAAATAGTCACTGGATGTGGGCTGCCTCAGGAGGGGATGTGATCTTGAGCAGGGAAGCTCTCTTCAGCAGAGGGGAGGGGCTCAACTATGAGCCATAGGCAACACTCAGGACATCGGTAGGAATGAGCACCTGATCCTGAAGGGGGGCCTTTAATGGCACATTACAGCATCCACTACACCCCCTTTCACATATCTTCTCTTTGCTGCAGTGCGCACCTGCAGGATTATTCTGGAATGTAGAACACAAAGACCCAGTTTACTATGTTAACCCTTCCAACCCTCCTCCCCGAAACTCACTTTAACTTAGAAGGGAAAATAATGGAGCAGGGGAGGGGAGTTTAAGCAGAAATATAATTTGTTGAGATTAGACTCTGAGAAGGAAACGAGACAGCACCAATAAACCTTAAATAAAAAGTACAGCATAAGCCTTTGGTGCCATCTGATCTTCCTTTCTCTGTCCTGCCCCTCTTCTTCCTCTTGGTCAAGAAGAGTGAAATGACCCATTCCTTCATTTATCATTACTGATTGGAGTCCTACACCTTCCCAGGCATCGTGCTCAGTGGTGGTGACACAAGAATGTACCGATAGACAAAACCACAGTCTCCATGGAACTTCCTATCTAGTTGGGGACACAGGTAAATAATTACAGTATAATAATGAGGTGCTATGAGTCTTGTAGCACAGAAAGATGCAAGGGAGGGGAATCTAACACCAACATCAGGCAAGACTGGAGGGCATAACTTCTAGGCTGACAGAGAGCACCAAGAAGGAGGTAGGCAAGAAAAAGGGGAATGAGTGGGAAAGAGAGAGTGTAAGGGCTGCTCACAAGCAAAAGGATCAGAGGTGCAAAGATGTCAGCTCATATCATTTATTAGCCCTCTACGTGAAAATAAGTTGGACGTTGTGGGCTGTGATATGATAAAACAATATGATAACATATTGTGGTTGTCATTGCTTCTGTTGTTGTTGTTCATTACATTATGGAGACTTCCTTCTAACATCCCCCCAATCCCACCAACGCCTGCCTTCCAACTTCAAATTTTCTCTTCTCTCAATCAAAACTTCTACTCCAAGGGCCAGGCCCGTGGCCGAGTGGTTAAGTTCGCACACTCCGCTGTAGTGGCCCAGAGTTTCGCTGGTTGGGATCCTGGGCACAGACATGGCACCGCTCATCAGGCCACGTTGAGGCAGCGTCCCACATGCCACAACTAGAAGGACCTGCAACTAAGATATACAACTATGTACCAGGGGAGATTTGGGGAGATAAAGCAGAAAAAAAAAAAAAAAGATTGGCCATAGTTGTTAGCTCAGGTGCCAATCTTTAAAAACAACAACAACAACAACAACAAAAACTTTTACTCCAGGAGTGCTGCTGCCTATAATTAGGTGTGGAGTTGACTGCCAGATTCGAGCAATTGATACTAACGTGTAATGAAAGATCAATCTAGCCTCCATATTTGCACTTCAGCTAGAAGACTGCTCATCCTGATGCCCTTGTACTTGGTAGAACTGAGAGGAAGAGACTTTTGAGCCTATGTCCTTTGGCTCCCCCAATCCAGCCCCATTCCTTTTAGAACACCCACCCCCATCCCGCAGCTGGTCTGCAGAGGACAATCAACAATCAGTATCTACTGAGGACCCACCACCCCTCCTCACCTTTACAAGAAAGATCTTTGAAGCACCTGAGTAGAAAATGTGCACTAGAATATTCAACGACTTCTACTCTGAAGACAGAGGGCCTCTAGCATGTGACCCCAGACCCAGAAAGACAGGGAGGTGGTGCCAGGTTTGGGAAGAGGAATAGAAAAACCTGAGTTCTAGCCCCAGCTTTGACACTAACAGATGTGTCACCTTAGGCAAGTCACTTCCCCTCTCTGATGCCTCTGTTTTTTCTTATGCAAAATGGGAGAGCTGCTGGTAATGAATTTCCTCTGGGATCTTATCTGGGTCTGGAATTCATTCTTTTAAAATGTAACCTGGGACCTTCAGACTCTAGAAATACCCACATGGCCTGGGAATGACTGTACAGGAAGGTGCTCAGGCTTTCCAGAGCCATCATGCCATGTGTAAAACTGTCCACCTGCTGCAGAAGCTGGAGCAGAGATGTGCATCATGGATATTCTGTCACCCAGCTGGTTGGCCTCCAACCTGGATCCATTCTCACGTCTTACCTCTCTGGACTTTTTGTGTGTGAGGAAGATTAGCCCTGAGCTGACATCTGTTGCCAATCTTCCTCTTTTTGCTTGAGGAAGATTGTTGCTGAGCTAACATCTGTGCCAATCTTCCTCTATTTTGTGTGGGATGCCAACACAGCCTGACTTGATGAGTGGTGCTAAGTCCACGCACGGGATCTGAACTTGTGAACCCTGGGCTACCAAGTGGGTTGCATGAACTTAACCACTACGCCACCAGGCCGGCCCTTCTGGACTTCTTTTTCAGGTGGAGAATTTAGCATCTGGAAATTGAACAGCCACAGCCTTCAGGAAGGTTTGGCCAGCTGTTCGTCTCAGTTTATCAAAATCTTATCACCCCATCTCCTTCCCTTCTGGGCTGGCTGGTCTTTCTTTATTTCTTAACTTCTCCCCTGAAGTTGTAAACACCATACATTCAGAAGCTAAATAACATATAGGTATGTGGTGATGACTGAATAAGAAACAAAGCAGTTTGCCTTAGCGTGAAGGCAAGTCAACGTGGGATCAGTTTAGTAACATTTAAAAACGGAAGTAGAGAAGGCTGAGTGGAGGGCATATCCCTTCATCTACCCACCTCCCATCCTTACCACTATCCTGAGATTAAAATTCCCAGATAAATATCTGGTTAGTCAAGACAATGTTCACCCAAAAACAAAACCTCCTCTTGTGTGTCGTTTGCAGCTTGCCTTTTGGTCCCTTAGATGCTGACCTCACGTCTCAAACCAAAGGAAATGTGGAATGGGAAGACAATAACAAGGCAAGATTTGAATTTTAACTGCAGTTTCCTTGGGCCGGATGGATCTGTCCTTAATTCCACTGTCCTACTAATTGGTAGGTCACTGCTGTTATGGTCATTGCTGGCATTTGGGCCTGGTCTGGTCTTGATTTAAGAGAAGGAAATAAGTCACAAATCCTTATGGGCAAAGATAATTGCAATGGGACATGTTGTTCTTAACCAAAGGCTTTTCTTCATTGCCACTGGATTCAGGAGGACTCTATCTTGCCAGTATCTACCACAGTTATCTCCCCAAAGTGGGCATCTGGGTCCTTGTCCTCTTGGCTTTTAATGTGGCCATCAGCTAAGCTTTGAATTTCCCCTCTTCCACTTTCCACTAGATATTTCCTGAGGCTTAAAACAAGTTCTCCTTTAAAGTAACAGATCTAAATTGTCCAGATAAAGGACTCTGTACTCGTCCATTTGAAGTCTAATTTTTCAATTCATAAGTTGATGAACGTAGCGGTCCATTATTTCTACACATACTTATGTTGTGAACTGGCCTAAAGGACATGCATAATTCATAAGTTCTTTTTGTAGATGATGGTAGCTGCTAAAGAAGTTTAGAGTAGGGAAGGTTTAGCTATTGCCTTATAACCTTCCTGTCAAGTTATAAGGAAAGAAAATCTCAGATCAAATTCTTCCTGTTACATGGACATTTAATCAACAAATAAATTATTTATTGGCAAGCAGACACAAAACAGTTCATGCAATCGTTCTATAGACCCAAATGAAGTCCCAGCTCTCTGTCTTTTGGGAGCTATGAACACTACCTTTATTAGAAAGGTTTAGTCAAGACAGTCACAACAACGTTCCATAAGTATGATTCAGTTACTCTCAGTCAGACTCAGGCAACCAGAAACGTTCCAAAGTCAGAGGCTAAATACAAGATTACCCGCTGACCAGCCTCAGATGCCCACTCTAAGAGTGCGGGCTACAACCTTGCAAGATTTTCATACCCTGGTTGTGGAAGGTAATGGGTGTCTCCAAAACATTTTAGCCAACACACAAAACCTGAATACTTTCCTTTCTCCAAAGACAGCTCATTTCTAACAAATATCATGCTAATTAACAAGCTATGATTTTCACCAATAAAAGTAGTTCTAACATCACTATTTTAGCTAGCAATTTCTGTTGTTTTCAGCCAGCCAGCCTGGAACAATTTGTTCCAGAAGCCCTAGGAAACTAATAAAGCATTGAAGAGGAAACATTCAGTTGTTGGTTGGCTCCATGGATCTGGAGCACAGAAGACTAGTAAATGGACAGCAAGTGAACAAAGCAAAGAAGATGGTAACAAAAGGTAAAGGATGAGGCCACCTGGGAAAAAGTATGCAGAGTGAGAAAAGAGCGTTGGACAGGACTGTAAGGAAGACCAATATTCCTGGTCAGAGGAAGAGTGGCTTGGAAAGGACAAGGAGTTTGGAAAAGAAAGAGAGAGGAACAAATGTCCTTAAACACGTTAGACTAGCTCCAGGGAATACTCTGCGTTTGGAAACCTGCAAGGTAGAAGTGAGAAATTTGATGAGGATGAATTTAGGAAACCAGTAAAATCAGGGCAGGTTGAGACTGGGAAGTTCCAGAGATGGAATGAAGAGAGTAAGATCAGCGCCTGGGTGTGACGGGGGCAGAACTATAGCAACAACTGAGAGCTCAGGATGCAGAGTGTGTGCTGGCAAGTATGGTGGAAGTGACACATTGAGAAGTAGAAGACAGGTTGACCATCAAACGTCATAGTAGCACCCTCTTAGGATGTATGGAATCGTAGCAAGCCCACATCCACAGTACACGGTCATGAAGAGCACATGAGAGCACACCTGAGGCACACAAAATAGTCATTTTTTGCCAATGCAGAACTAAACTCAAGGGGGTGAGTGATGCTCTTGAGTTATAACTATTTATGGACTTGTCTGGAAAGGTCCGTAACTCTGATATCCCTTCACTTCTTTTCAAAATGGAATTCCTTTGAACTGACTGAATTTAATTCATTTGATTCATTTGTAGGAACAACCCCACACAGATTTTGGAGTTTTGCTTTATTCTATTACAGTTTATAAAATGCTAACAAACACAGATTTTTTTTTTAGTCTCCTAGCTACTTTATTAAAAAATAGAAAAGAAAAGTTCTGCTGCAAACAGTCCTCATTGAATTTTGATGATGATCCTAAAATTTTCCCTCTGGTAGCCAAAAGTAATTACACTCAGTTGGGGTGAAGGAATCTTTGTTTTCTAATTATAGAACAGATGTTTTGCAGAAGCAATTACCCCTATGCCACCAGTAGAAAATAATCTAACAAATTGATCTTTGATTTAGGAAACAGCTGTGTGATGCTGCCAGCAACAAACCCTTATTAGGGAAAAAAAGAGTCATCATTTATATGGACCAAATGCATCTTAGCACAGCTTTCCATCCTTTCCCAGAATTCTGAGATTCCAGGAATCAGGAGCAAGTGCCTGTCACTGCTGGTTCTGTGGAAGCAGGTATGGGCTGGGGATGGAAGTGATAACACGTGATCTTGGCAGAAGAGAGACTTCACACTTCTGTTGGATCACAGGATCTAGGAAAATCTCATGTAATATCTGCCCTTTAAGGTATTGAGAACTTTCCAGAGGACGGTTCTGATCAGTCATTCACTTCATATTCAACTTTGTTGAGAATCTACAATCTCAGGCACAGTTATCACCACCCTGCTCGAAATTTTCAGTGGTTCCCCTGTTGCCATTAAACTAAGCATGAGCGCTTCGCCTGGGAATTGGAGACCCTCTGTGGATGCTCTAAAATCCTTTTCCAGCCTCAGTTCCCTCTCCTCTGTGCTCCCACCAAGCTAGACCACTCACCGTTCCCCTAGCTCTCTCAGCTTTCCCACCTCCACTCCTTCTCAACCCAGCTGGACCTGCCTGGTAGAGGTAGTCCCACTTTATGGAAGGAATGTGTTTCTTTGAGTCACATGTCTTAGGACCAATTATCCTGTAGCAACATATATAAAGTTTGGAGTAAATGCTCCCTGAACACATAGAGCTACAAGCAAATTTGTTCTTACAGACGTGTAGCCATCAGTTTTTCCATTTTCCCCATTACTTTGTCCAGTACAGAATTTTTGTGAACCTGAAGGTGTTCACACTGTAAAGTGCTCTGTTTTGTTTTTTCTCAACATTAGCTATAATTTTGTACAGAGAATATTCTTCTACCTTACACTACAGTATATCATAGCCGCGGCTGATTCTCCTTCAGAGGGTCTCACCACATATAACTTCATTCCAAAGTTATTGATTTTTTTAGACACATTTTTCTATGTCAGGCTGAGCACCAGCAAATAATAAAAGTTCAGATGATGTTATTATGTAACATCTAAAGATTTTAAATTATTAATAATTGTAAATGTTAAAATAACAGCATAATAATTACCACAATCATTCACAGAATTTCTAGTACCCATAAACAACAGATTCGCCTTTGGAATAATAATAATAATGACATGGAATAGCGGGATTTTGTTTAACCAGAAAAAGAAGTATCAACATTCACTAATAATTTAAACACAGTTTATTATCCACTCAGCCCACTAGCTTGGAAATTATATAAAGAATTGTGTTTTTAATTTGGGGAATAAGAATAATTCCAAATTTTGTGCAATGAGACTTTATTAATATTTCTATACATCATATTTTTAAATTCCTATAATTCAAGTTCACACAAAATGCAACAACTTTGAAATTTCCTCCCACTAATTTCCTCCCGCTTCTCCCAACAATTTCTACCTGTCAAGTCTTACCAATGTTTCGAGGCCTGGATCAAACACCATCACTTCTTTAAAATAATAAAATATTTTCCTAATCTTCCCAACATAATTTGATCTGCTTTTTGCCCAAATCCACTAGCATTTAGACCTACATTACAGTACTATTTTGAGGAGATGCGTCTGCTTTTCTTAGCTTTTCCTATCCCTTCCTAGACTAACTGTTCCTTTTGCAGGTGAACTGTGTCTTACCTTTATGGCCCCTTTGAGGACCCAGCACAGCACTTCACAGAGGAAGTGTTGAATGGAAGTTTGCTTTTAATTGCATCAAATTGTAAATCAACGTTTATCACTTGTTGTCTCCAAGAGACCTAGCCTCAAAGGTGATTCCTCTGGTTCAATCCACCCTACCCAGAAAATCAACTATTTCCTAAGAAATCAGATTGTGTACTGGATTAGTTTCCTAGGGCTGCCACAACAAAATACCAAACGCCAGGTGGCTTCAAACAAGAGAAATTTATTCTCTCGCAGTTCTGGAGACCAGAAATCTGAGATCAAGGTGTCAGCAGGGTTGGTTCCTTCTGAGGGCTGCGAGAGGAAACTCATTCCACGTTTTCTCGTAGCTTCGGGTGGTTTGCTGGCAATTTTTGTTGATCCTTTGCTTCTGCTGCATCATCCTGATCTCTACCTTCATCTTTACATGATGTTCTCCCTGTGTGTCTCTGTGACCAAATTCCCCCTTTCTATAAGAACACCGGTCATACTGGATTAGGGCCCACCCTACTCGAGTTGGACCTCATCTTAACCAACTACATCTGCAACAACTGTATGTCCAAATAAGGTCGTGTTCTGAGATACTGGGAGTTAGGACTTCAACAGGAGAAGGTGGGTTGGGGTTGGGGGCACAATTCAACTCAAAACAGGCGCTCTTCTATAAAATAGCCAAAGGGGAAAACCTGAGATCACTTTCTGGGACAAAAGAATGGTTTCATGGGTTGGCTTTCAATGAGCCCTGGATACCCTTCCAAGTGACTTCCCTGCACAGCAACTGGTTATCTTTTAAAATTATGTAAATTTATGTTGGTCTGCTGGTTAAAGCTTTTAATGATTTCCTATTTTAGTTGGAATAAAATCCACACATTTTTCTATGACCTAAAAGACTCACATTATTTGGTATCCCCATTTAATTTTGCCCTTTCTTCCTCCTAGCTCATAACAGTCCAGGCCTGTGGCCCCCATGCAATACTTGAAGCATGTTGAGATATTTCTAGTATTAGGGTCTGTGTAATTGTTGGTCCTTCTGCTTGGCTTCTCTCTTTCTTCAGGTTTTCTTCAAATGCCACTTTTTGGGACGTCCCATCCAGAACACTGTGATGGTCTTTTTGATGTGTCAATTTAGCTAGGCTACAGTCTCTAGTTCCTCAATCAAACACTAATCTGGGTGTTGCTGTGAAAGTACTTTGTAGATGAGATTAAAGTCCATATCAGTTTACTTAACGAGAGGGCGATTATCCTGGATAATCTGGGTGTGCCTGATTCAATCGGTTGAAAGGGCTCAAAAGCAGAGCTGAAGCTTCCATGAAGAAAAAGAAATTATGTCTGTGGACAGCAGCTTCAGTCCAGGCCCAGAGTGCCAGCCTGCCCTTCCTGATTGGCTGCCCTACGGATTTTGGACTTGCCTAGCCAGGGCCACAGTTGTGTAAGTCAATTCCTCACCGTAAATCTCTTAATATATATCTGCCACTGGTCCTGCTTCTTAGTGGATAGGTTTGGGAAATATTTTGGAGGCACACCAAGATAAACACCCCTACTTAATTATCAGTATTCATTCTCCCCTTTCACTTAGCAACTTAGAGTCTTAGTTTTGTTCGAGGTAGGAATAAGCCCTATTGTAATGCTCATTAACCCCAGCTATCCTGCTGCTGGAGTTGACCATAGACATGTAAGGGGAAATTGCTGGGCAAGGATTCCAGGAGTGCTCTTTCTAAGGACAGACTCAACTGGCTTGACTTTTTACACTTTTGCCCTTCCACCTTCTTCCTACCTAAACTAGGAATGCAGTACAAGATGGCACAGCAGCTGTCTTGCAACCATGAAGACAAAAGCCACACACTAATGTGTGTGCATTTGTGTGTCTGTTTGTACTGAGAGAAGGATGCCTGTATGCATATACATTGGCACTGATAAATGGAATCCTTTATACATGAACGAATTGATTGAGTCTCGACTTGAGTTATCAGAAGTAAAAGTTCTAGAAGTCGCTTCTCCTCTTCTCTTGACAAACAGAGCACCCATTTGTCTTTTTTTAGCAAGGCTCAATTAGCCTTGATGTCAAGGTGACAAGTTAAAATATTCTGACTCCATCCATCATGCTCATAATTCCTTTCGTGCATTTGCATCTCTAAGAAACCAGATCAGAATAAACAAACTCCTGGCATTTTCTCAAATTTTGGTCTCTGGCATCTATCTGTTGATAATTTCCAGAAGAGATGGTGGAAAAAGAAGCAATGGTTCATTCTGGGTCAGCTTCCACGGCAACTGACTGATGTTGGCACTGGAATCCTTCCTCTGATAATGTCATTAGAAAAGAGAGAAGTGTGGGGGGGTAATGTGTAATCCCCATTTATTCTGAAAGGATGTGAGACACTCAACAGAGACGGGTAAAATCTGGTGTTTTGGGATTTTCTTTTCTTTCTTTTTTTGGCTTTGTTGGTAGTTTCATTAGGAAGATACCTCCAGCTTGTTTCATTAAAGTAAATGTCAAAGTGGCCTTTGGAATAATAGGACTCAGGAGTTTATTTGTAGCATCTCTTGTTGCGAAACTAGAAATACTGGCCCTAGAGAATCATTTGCTGCACCAGATGTTTTGTTCTCTGGTTGCCCAGTTGTCATCTTATTTACCAATGAGAGACTAGACTGCAGGAAAAGCAAAGTTTTTAAAAGGTGCAAATTCTAGGGCTAAACCTTAAAGCAATAAATCAGAAACTTTAGGGGTGGGACCCAGGCACCTCTACGTGATTCCAAAGACCTACAGCTCCTTCCCACTCCTAAGAGTCCAGGATATTGTGATTTCTCCCGGAAGCAAACAAGAACAAGGCCTAAAGAATAACAAAAGGCAAAGTCTGTTGAAATTGGCTAAGTTCAGAGTTCCATATAAAACCTAATGGTGTTGGGGAATATGCCAGAGTGAAAGCTACCAGCCTTGCCATGGTTTATTGGGGAAATCAAGTCTCTTCACATGGTAAAATGTTTCAGGAGTAACAAAAAGTAACATACAATGGAAGATAGAAAGTCAGCCATAAATGCCGAAGGTATGAGTGGCAAAAGAATAATCAGATTTGGGAGGAGACTGTTTCTTGCAAGAAAATTAGTTTTGTTTTGATATTGGGAGACTACATATCTGCATAAGTAACACTGATTTGGTGACAGTTATATATTAGAATTAATTATTTTCAGCCCATAAACGGAAGGATGAATGTGTGGGCATATAGCATATGATGTAGCGTTTTCAAAGTGGAGGGAGAAAGAAATCGTATCTAGTAATTGTGTTGATGCTTTCTATTTTGAAGAAGGAGTTAGATCCCTCCCTCCCTTATGCCATATACAAAAATGAATTCCAGCTGGATTAAATACCTAAAGATAAACTACAAAAGCAGTAGAAAAAATGAAAAAATATTTTTATAGTTTTAAGGCTAAGAAAGCCTTCCTGAATAAGACATAAAACTGAGAAGGTGTAAATGAAACGATCTGACAGATCTGACACCACAAAAATGAAAACTCAGCACTGCAAAAGGCACCATAGACAAAGGTAAGAACAAACCAATAACAGCCTGAAAGAAAATACTTTCAGCAAATATAATATACAATGAAATAATATCCAGGATGTAGTTACTGCAAATCAATAAGAAATGGAAAATATCTCAACAAACAAACAAAACCAGGTGAAGGGTGAGAACAGACTACAGGAAAAGAAAAAGGAAAAAATCATGACAACTATGAAAATATGCTAAACCTCATTTAAACACTAAAGGTATAAAAACTATTACAGCAAATATTTAACAAATATTGATAATACCCACTGTTGGCGAGAAGATCGAAGACACCCTCATATGATTGTAAACCCATAAATTAGTTAGTTAATTAATACCTATATAACTGGAATCAGAAATTCCATTCTAAGAATGTATCCTCAGAAAATGCCAGTGCCAGTACTACAAAGATGTGTGTAGAAAAAAGAAAAAGTCCACTTCAGAATTGTTTGTAATGGCAAAAAAACTGGAAGCATCTTAAAGAAAAATTCTTGGTCAATGGGTAGGAACTTTCTCTCTGGCCTATTTCAAAATTTTCTGTACATTTTCTACATAGGACTTAGGATGAAAGTATTCAAACAATAATTATTCGTTCAACAGTGTTGTAGCTGTGCTGCTGCTATGGAAGTTACCTGAGGGCACAGCCCATACCTGGCCTTGGCCTGACAGTCGTTATGGAATGAATGAAACTTTTCAAGCCTTGACCAGACACCCAGTTCTGATGAAATAAACAGCTTCAGCTATTCATGAACGTGTGAGCCTCCTAAAAAGACCCTGCCTTGTCTAATGAACATGACATTAAGTTAGGAATTAGATGACAAGTTAAATTGCACCCATAACTCACGTCACCTCGAACAAGTCATTTAACCTCCCTGATCGCCAATTAACACATTTGCAAAATGAGGATAATAACGTCTGTCCTTCTAAAGGACTGCTGTGAGAATTAATGAAATAGCCTAGGAGGTCGAGCTTTAGCTCTATGTAGACCTGGAGTATTATCAAGACTGAGTATTTCATGCCATAAAATGAAAATTGAAAGATACTCGTGACAGCTAATTGCTTCCTTCCGTTTCTCCAGGTTCTTAGAAACACTTAGCATTTCACCCTATCCCCGCACAGACATAGCAGAGCCAAGAGTAACCGGAATGGGGAACTCATTACAAGCTCTCAGGAAAAAGGGTTATGCTTCAGGAAAGGAAACAAATGCTTACTGTTTTGTTTCCGTCTCAAACATGGTGCTGGGGTTTTAACATAAATCTAATCTTCACGTCATCTCCTGAGGACGTGTGGTGAATACTTTTCAGGGAGAAGGTCCAACATCCTATGACCTGGTCATCTTGCCCCTTTTCCAGAGTCACGGACCCCTGGAAGCCATTCTGTACAATGCCATCCCACCCCCTGGTCACAGATGATTGGTCCAGAAAGGGGAAGCTTGCCCAAGCTGGTCCAATCAGAGTATCTCTTCTAGGAACTTGCACAAGGCCAGCCTGTCTATTGACTGAAGTCGTACACGTCAATGCCGAAATGGTGTAACAACCTTCCTCTTTACAGTTATTAAAAGTGGTATTTTTGCATTCCATTGAGTCCCGTCCTAACTCATAGGAAAGAATTTATCAGTGGAGGTTAGATTAAAATCGTAACCTGTTATGTATTTCTGGCTTTGGTCTCTTTCTCTCTCCTTTCCTCTCTCTAGTAAATCTCTTTGTAATCACGCACACAAACAAAGGGGTAGATAAATTCACAAAACATTAGTACTTGTCATGAACAATTTCCCCCCTCTGCTGTACAAGGTGAAAAAAAAAAAAAAAACAATAGTCAGCTTTCTCATCCACACCACTCCACACACACACACTCTCCGCCAGCTGTTGAAATTTTATAAGCCAACAAAACAAGCTTGTGTCTGCACAAAACAGCAGCAGAAGAGGAAGACAAATCACTTCCTGGGCCAACAGCTCCCCGGATGCAATGAAGACCATGGTGTGGCTTTTTTTGTGCACTCGAGGCAGGCTTGTTGTAGCAGGTAACACATGGTGCAAAAGCTGTGTGATCTGTGGCACTTCAGTCAATATGAGAAACAATTTGAAGAAGACCTGTGTCACCAATATGGAAAGTCCCCAAACAAGTGTTTTAAAATAATGACTTTAACAGCCAAGTTTATAGATATCCTTCCTACCCTCCCCTCCCCCCCCCCCATAAGTAACTGAGAAGCCAGCCTGGAGGGTGGGGTGGGAGAAGAATGAAGAATTTGGCAAGAAGAAAGGAGAAAAAAAAGGAGAAAGCATTGTTCCTGGGTTTCTGATGCTCCCAGTTCCTTTCTTTCCCGCTCCCAGTTCCTTTTCTTCTTAAGTTACGTGAGACACCCCAGCAGCCTTAAAATAAATTCCCTGGTGTTTTGCTAAAGTTGACTTGAGTGAATTTCTGATATTTGTAATAAAAGAAGTCTAAATAATACTGATAGATGTTACTACCCCTCCATTCCAATCAGGAAACTCAAGGTCAATGAAGATAAGTAACTTGCCCAAGGTCAAATTGTTTTCCTTCCAAGTTTATCTAACTCTGAAACCCATGTTCTTTCCGAGAGCTGATGAGGACAGGATGTGTCTGAGTCGATGGCAGCCAGAATTATCAGGGTATACTGTCTTGTTGATTTCCTTCTTGGTTCTCAGCAAGAAGTTATCTAATGAGAGAATCTCATCCATTCATTGCTCCTATGCTCCCTTATGATTCATTTATCTTCCCATTTTCCTGCTCAGGACTAGACCTCCATTCCCAGCCACAGCCCTGAGATCTCTAGCTCACGGCAGGTCGGCTGGTCAGTGAGAGAGGAATTTGGGAATGAGAGCTTTGGTACATCACCTGTCAGACTTGAGGCCGGAAAGGGTGCTACTGTTTACTCCTGCTTTACGGGATCCCCCCACTATCCGAAAGTTCACTTTAATTCACTTTATGCCACTTCGCTTTTACTAAAGACCTACGTTAGCACCTGTTTTCACTAACCGAAAAAAATCCCAAGGGGATTTTCGCTTTTACAAAAAATGTGAAAAGTGAAAATAGCATTCAGCATTTGTTTCCCAGCGAGCAGTCATAGAGGCAGCACGCACCCCCACCAGAGAGAGTGGCGCCACCAAGCACCTTCCCGGGGAACTACTCCCAGCATCTCAGCATCAAGCTGCCACAGCTTTGAACTGTGGCCGTGAGCATCTGTGCCTTATCTGGATTTATTTTGGTAGGATATTTTGGGAGTCTTGGAACACTCAAAAACTTTTTCTATATAAATTGGTGGCAATTTCTTCTTCGCTTTACGCCATTTCAGCTTACGAAAGGTTTCCTAGGAACACTCTGCTTTCGGATAGCAGGGGAAACCTGTATTTGATTATGAACTCAAAGATTAAAAAAGCAAGGGGTGAATTTAAGTCCTTCCAGTCTGACAAAGGTCAACACACTCAGTCTTCCCTCCCACCTTGCCTCACACACAGGCATTTCTGAAATGGAGGAAGTGAGCCCTGCCATTGAACAGAATTGATGTCTTTGAATTTTCCTTATCTTTGTAAAAAGATAGGGGAATGAAAGTATCTATCACCCAACATCCTCCCATCCTAGTGCTGTCAGTGTTAGGAATTTGGCACATTTTTTGCCATCATTTTTCTTATGTATCTGCTTCATATAAAGTTGTTACCAAGGTGTCTATGAAATTTTGTAACTTTTTTTTACTTAACATTATATCATAAGCATTTTCCATGTTGCTGCATGTTCCTTACAACCATAAATTTAAGGATAGACAAATCTTAAGATGGTAGCATAATTACGGTGGACATTTGCAGGGGGTTCTTCGCTACCCTGCATCTAGCCTTCTTCTCTCTAAAGGCCGTGTGCTCATTGTTAGGAGCTGAGCCAAATATTTGCTCTCCTCACTTCCTGGAAGCCAAGACATGGGAACAGCCTCTAAATTCAGCCACACAATGCTTTAAGCCTTCTGAGAGAGATGCAAAGGTACAGGAAGAGGCAACACTATTCACTGTCACAGAGGTGGCACTGAAGGTCCAGCAATGGTAGCTTGGAATGTAAAATGATGGTGATGCCAGAAGCAGTGTCATAACCAGGCCATTCCTGGGGCATGACCCTTGCCCTCTTCCCCACACTCAGTCTCCCTTGATTCCTGTCATTTCCCATCTAGGTTCTCCCTCCTCCCCCAATCCAGAATCCTCCCCAGTGGATGGATGATTCTGAGAACTCTCTGATACCTTTACAATAATTTCCTTGCCTGCTTACATTAGCCAGAGGCAATTTCCATTTCTCACAACCAGGAATTCTGACTATTCTCCATGTTTGGACAGTTGAGTTAATTCATTCCATTCAGTCAACAGCTAGTTATTAAGCCTCTACCATGAGCCCTATACTATTCTTGGAACTAGAAATATAATGTTAAGAATTTTTTCTTTTTTAAAATCACTGCTCGCATGAAGCTTACTCTCTAGTGGAATTGTAGTGTAAATTTAATGGAAAATAAGGTTGTTTCGAAATTGCAACTGTTATTGTTAAAGTTGAGCAAAATTTAGAGTGATGTAAATAGTTGAGGAGGGATGTTTCTAAGATTCCAGATGGTTGAGCCATATATAAACCCTAGTCCAGAAGGGAAAGCCTGCATACCTCTGCTTGCTTTAAGCTCTATATGCCTCTCACTGAGATTATAGCTCTGTCAGAACAGGCACATAATAGATCCTCCTTAATTAGTGCAAATTAAAAAGAAAGAGAACAGAGAATGTCTCTGTACCCTAGCCCAGAGCTGTATACAGCTCTTAGAACTGTATAAGGCTTCCCATCAATAGAAAACTGAACCCATGTCCAGTTTTTAATTAGGAAAACATTGGCTTTGAGAGAGAAAGACTGGATGGTTCAGAAATGGCTTAATCATTCAGCCCAGGGCCCAGTCATTCTCTATCACTCAAACTGTCCATTCCTATAGTTCCCTAAGGAGAACTAGACTGCTTCAGCTGTGGGTGGATGGATGCGTGGTAGACGGATGGTGGAGGGAGGGATGGATGGATGGATAGATGGATGGATGAGTGAATGGGTGATGGATGTATGGCTGGATGAAAGGATGGATGAGTAGTAGATGGATGAATGGGTAGATAAATGGATGGAGTGTGGCTAGTAGATGGTGAATTGAGGGCAGTGTATGAATTGTTGGTGAATTGATAGGTGGATGGTTTAGTGGTGGACAGATGGATGGAAGGATGGATGAGTGGATAAATGAATGGATGGATGGTGTATGGATTGATGGATGGACGGTAAATGGATGGATGAATAAGACTAGTAGATGGATGGATGGGTGGATGGGTGGTAGATGGATACAGGGATAGATGAATGAATGGTAGATGACTGGGGGGATGAACAAGTGAATGGAGGTAAGAGTACCAAGGCTAGAACTAATAGCATTGCCTTACATGCATCTTACATTTTTATTTCTAAATAACTTAGAGTGTCTCTTTACTCGTGTAATTTTAACTTTTTTATTGTAACATATAAAACACAAAGTGAAAAGTGTAAAAGAATTCACAGCCACAATAAAGCATATGCTCGTACAACCACCACTCAGGTCAAGAAATAGAACTTTCCAAGACTCTGGCAGCCTTTGTGTGCTTCTCCCTAATCATAGCCCTATCCCTCCACAAAAGGGGATATCACCATCATGACTTTTATGGTAACGATTTACTTGCCTTTTATACACTTTTACATGCTATTTATTCATCCTTCAAATCTATAAGTCTCCAGTTTCTCCACAACCTCACCAACATTTGTTATTGTTAGCTTTTTAATTTTAGCCACCCTAGTGGTTTCAATTTGTATGTATCTTGTGACTAATGATGCTCAACATCATTTCATGGGCCTTTTGGCCATTAAAATATCTTCTTTTATAAGGTATCTATTCAAAATATCTTCTTTTATAAGGTATCTATTCAAATCTTTTGCCCATTTTTCATTGAGTTATTGTTCTTACCATTGAGCTGTAAGATTTCCTTACATATTCTGGACACAAATCATTTGTCATATACACGTATTGCAAATATTTTCTCTCAGTCTGTGGCTTGCCCCTTTATTTTCTTAACAGTATCTTTTGAATTAAAAGTTTTAAATTTTGATGAATTCCAATATATTAATTTTTTATGATTAGTTCTTTTTTGTGTCTGAAGAATCTTTGCTTACCCCAAGGCCATGAAGATTTTCTCCTGTGGATTCTTCTAGAATTTTTAAAGTTTTAGCTTTTCCTTTAGGTCTAAGATCTATTTTGAATCAATTTTTGTGTATGACATGATGCACAGTTTGAGGTTCACTTTTCGTATATGGAACTCTAATTATTCCAGCACCATCCATGTTATTGATTTTTAATTTAATTTAATTTAATTTTGTTTAGAAATCAAACGCTATTATTTGCATTCTTGAAATTTATTAAGACTTCCTTTATGTTTCAGCATATAGTCAATTTTTATTGTTTGCTTGAAAGAAATTCATATCCTTTGGTTGTTGACTACCATGTTCTCTACACATTCCCAGGTCAAATTTGTTGATTGCATTGTTCAAATTTTGTATATTGCTGCTGCTTTTTAAACATTTTATCAGCTACTGAGACAGATGTGATAAAGTCTCCAATATGACTGTGGTTCTGTCCATTTTTTCTTTGTAGATTTTGATGCTATATTATTGGATGTATACAAATTTAGAATTCTTATAGATTCTTGGTGACTTGAACCTTCTATCATTATGAAATGTCCTCTTTATCTCTACCATAAACTCAGCATCTTTTAATCTTTATATAGACACACCAAATTTCTTTTGGTAAGAGTTTGCATGGTATATCTTTTTTTCATCAGTTTAACTTTAATCTTTCCATATTCCTGTGTTTTGGATATAAAAAGCTAATTAAGATTAAATAAGGTCATGCATCTCTTGTAACTGGTTTATAGATGGGTCTTCTTTAATTCTAATTTAACAGTTTGTATTTTTTAATTGAAGTGTATTGTCTATTTACATTTAACTAAATATTGGTGTATCTAGGTGGCTATATTAGTTTGCTAGGGCTGCCATAACAAAGTACCGGAGATTGAATGGTTTAAACAACAGAAATGTATTTTCTCACAGTTCTGGAGGCCAGCAGTCCAAAATCAAGGGGTCCGAAGTATTGATTTCTTCTGAGGCCTCTCTCCTTGGCTTGTTGATAGTCATCTTCTCCTCCCATCTTCACATGGTTTTTTCTCTATGCATGTCTGTGTCCGAATCTCCTCTTCCTATAAGGAGACCAGTCATATTGGATTAGGGCCCACTTGAATGACCTCACTTAGCCTTAATTACCTCATTAAAGGCCCTCTCTCCAAATATAGTCACACTCTTAAGTATTGGGGGTTGGAATTTCAATGCATAAATTTTGCAGAGAAACAATTCAGCCCATAATAGTAGTAGATAGATCACCAACTAGATAAAACTACCATCTACCATGTGCTTTCTATTTGGTCCACCTGTTCTTTGCTCCTTTTGTTTCTTCTAATTTTGTTTTGGGTCGATTTTTTTATTATTTCATCTTTTCTCTATTAACATAGAAGTTGTACGCACATTAACCATTCTTTTAATGTTACCCGGAAATTACAACGTGGATCCTTGACTTATAAAAGCATAATGTTACTTAATGGCTTTGGCCCCTTTCTGGATAATACAGAGACCTTAGAACACTTGAACTCATTTATCCCCCATTCTTACTTAGGTTCTCATGGTTCTTCATTTTAATTCTAAATATATTTTAAACCCCACAAGGTATTATTATCATTGTTATTATCTATACAATCGATATTAATTCAAATCTGTCCATATATTTGCCTGGAAACAAAATTGCCTGTTTCATTTACCTCTTATGCTATCCTTGTGCAACATATAGAAACAGATATGTTCATCTTCTAGTAGAGGCAGGACTAAAATTCCAAACTCTTTTGGAGAGGTCAGGGAGGAAACCACAGAAGTCAGAGGAAACTTTAATATCAAGAAGTAAGTTTGGAAAGAGGTAAATTATTAGACTACTACACAAAGATAAAACTTCTGTCATGCCAGATGATATTGGTTCATTTCTGTGATGTTTGTTTTGTTGAAAAGCAGACTAGAAAGAAAAAAGCCAAGGTGGAAGAAAGAATAAGAGAACACATAAGAGGTGAATGAGAGTCTGTAGATGGGAAGAGGGGCTCCACGAAGATATCCCAAGAGGGTTAACTGGGCGACATGATAGCAATCAATCTGAGTTGGAACTCAGAACTTGATAGATGTTTGTAATCCCTGAGCTTAGATTCCTGGATAAAAGGAGCCCAGAAAGTTGGAGCAGAGGCCCAGAAATCACACTAGTGACAGCAGACCAAGTCTCCCCCATACTAATGGACTCTCCAAGGATTAGACTCAGTTTAGAGCACTGTGAATTTTATTGGTCCCTGCTCATGGGCTTGTGAAAACCTGTCTAGAGCTTTGCAACCTGTGAATACCCAGCCTCAATTAATGTAAATGAGCTGCATGTTTAGGATGAAAATATCCTTCCCTTTGCCAACTCTAAACATATGTCCTGCTTTTGGGGTATGATTCCAGTTGTGATTCAACAGGTACAGCCTAACCTAGTCTTCTCACCACAAGCATTTGGGAATATTTTACAAATGGCCACGCTTCAAGTCTTGTATATTAAAACCAGGATCTTAGGTTTGCTAAATCAACATGCTCAAAATAGGGAATGTTAGAACCATAATTTCTATGGAATGATGGCACATCAATATCAGAGGCTTTGCCTGCTTTCAGGCCTTATGAATAGTTTAATAAAGATCTTTGTCCCTCATGGGTTTTTTCCATCTTCATAAACAAGGACCAAACAAAGGACCTCCTTGAAGATAACCAAATGGAGGAAATTTTCAGAAAACTAACCCTATTTGTATGATTATTATTATAAGTAAACATTTATTCTGTGTTTGCCAAAGGCCAGGCATTTATTATACTAAGCTCTTAGCATGCATTCCAGTATCTTATTCAAACATTTAAACAATCCTACCATATACTCCTCTTATCCCCATGTGAAAATTGGAGAGGTTGAGTAGCTTGCTCAAGGTCAGCAATACAGGAAGTACCAGAGCCAGGTATCGAACATAGTCTCTCACTCCAAAGCTGATGTCCTTAACCCTCACCTTATATTACACAGTAAAATGAACTTGCCACCAGTATTATGTCAATAATTGAATGAATTGCCATTAATTTATCTCACCTTGCTACAAACTCATGTAGAATGGGCCATCAGTAGAAGCCATATTTTCAAAACCATGACCCAAAAAGTTCTCACATGTGCTCTGTTATCCTCCTTCCTTCTTCTCCAGCTCTGGATCTCGCACCTCTCCCATCTCCTCACTTCTTTGGGAGAAATGGGTGAACCTGAATAGAAAAGGACAAATATGAGGCATAGCTTTTAAAGGAAAATGATAGTATCATTAACATGTGTATAGGGTTGAAAAAGAGTCAAAACACACGTAAATCTACACAAATGACATGGTAGTTCATCGGGGGCAGCAGATTTTGTAACAAGGTAATATATTTCAAATACTAACCTATGTTCTCTCTTTTTTGGCCCTTCTATTTTTCACAGCAAGGCTATTTCATGCTTATTGGTTCAGGGAATGATGTAAAGAAGGAAGCAAAGGAAAAAAATAATATTTTCCTGGCTCTAACACTTTAAAAGCCAAGGATGTTAGGGGCCTGGAAAGAACTTTCAGCTTAGATGAAATATTTCTTGGAAAACATCTTGAATGAGAGTAGGCTATGTAGGAACCATACAAACAGGAACAAGGAAGTCTCTATGGTGACATGCTTGGGCCAATGAGGGAGGGCCAAACTGGGGGGCAGGTGTCTTACCCAGCGCTCTTATAATCAGATTCCATTAAAGAGCAGATAAGACCATGGGACATCTAGTTCCCCCAGAATTTAAATACAATCCTAGAGCCAGAAGAAACCCCAAATTAACTTAAATTAAATTTTTTCCACCCTGGTGAAATGGGGCTTGAAATAGAAGTTAGAATGAATTTCAAAAATATATTATAAATTGTTTTTCTTGTACACTAAAGCTTCTGGGCTGAGACTCGCACCTATGACAATTTATACAATGGAATGCAAACCAGGAGAGCGTTACTGGCAGAGTCCTATCTCAAAGGGAATCTTGGGAAAGGATTGAAAGTAAGAGCTTACAGGTCACAAGTTTGGGAGATTTCTGGAAAGCAAAAGGGATAGGCTGTGCTTCGCTGCCAAGTCAGCTCCTATGAAAGGACAATTTGTCTCTTATGGACATCCCAGAACAGGGACGTCAAACAATTTCGAAACACTTCTTCTTAGGGAAAGCGCCAAAATGTTACATAAAGTTAAAAACCAGTTTGCAGCCAAAGGCCCAAGGCTAATACTGAACCCTCTCCAAATTATTAGAAACCGTGTTTCCCTGAAAAGGGAGGACTATCCCTTTGTGCTCTGTGGACTTCATACCATTGTCTGCTTTTCTCTGTGAGAAGAGCTAGATGTGCTCCTTTTCAACCAACAAACGAAGGAAGGGAGAAATCCAATCAGACTCACACGTGCTGAGTCTGGTTCCCCTCTGATTGCCAAGTATCCTGTTTCACTGCCATGAGTTTGCATCCAACTTCACGTACACTCTGAACTCAACTGATGCCTTGGAGACCGTGTGAGTGAAGAAAGGGCAAGAAAGGTGCCTCCTGCAGTTAAAAGTTCTTCGTTTTCCTATTCAAAATGTGGTCCAAGGATTCCCAGGAACAGCATCACTTGGGAGCTTGTTAGAAATGCTAGATCTTGGGCCCCATCCCAAGGTGGAGCACGGAGGATTTTTAGGGCAGTAAAAATACCTGTATGATACTGTAATGATGTGTATGTGTCATTATACATTTGTCCAAATCCATAGAATGTATAATCCCAAGAGTGAACCCCAAGGCGAACAATGGATTGGGGGGATTATGATGTGTTAATGATTATGATGTGTTATCAATTGTCACGAATGTACTGCTCTTGCGAGTGATGTTGATAATGGGGGAGGCTATGCATGTGTGGGAACAGGGAGTACATGGGAAATCTCTGTCCTTTCCTCTTAATTTTGTTTCAAAGCTAAAATTTCTCTAAAAAATATAAAGTCTTTAAAAAAAAATGGGGTCCCCATCTGCTCCAGCAGGAAGGGTTTCTCATGGGGAGAGCTGTGTGAAATCATATGATTATCATAAAGAAGAGTACAGGCCCTGCAGTTAGTCTGCCTGAGTTCAAATCCTGCCCTCTTTACTTATTAGCTCTGGGGCCTTAAGCAGAGCGTTCTTTGAATCTCAATTTCCTAACCTGTAAAATGGGGACAATGGTGGTAATAACAGAATTTAGTTCCCAGAGTTGTTGTAAGGATTCAATGAAGCAACATACATAAAACATTTGGAACAGCATCTGGCACGAGGAGCCCTCAGTAAACGTTAGCTCTTAGTATTTTTAAGAGGAAATGTTTTGTGTTTTGGAGACCTGACAAAGGTGGTGAAACCATTTTGGAGGGTCTGTGTTCTTCCTTTTCAGCTGCAGAAGACACAGCAAATGATTTTAACTGCTTCTGACAGGTTCATGCTAAGTGATGGGCAGCATAGCCAATTCTAGGAAGGAGTGGCATAAATCACTGTTTCCTAAACTTTACTCATTCCAGAAACATCTTCACTCTTTCTTTTTAACCATTTCTACATTCAACCTTTATCTATTATTTTTACTTAAATCAATTTACAATGAATTTTTTTAAAGCTACATCCCAAGTGATAAATAATATCTATGATATTAGTAGTTTGACCTGCTAGTTGTATTTTTTTCTAATCCACATTAAAGTGAAATTATAACTGTGGAAAGAGAAACATTCACACATGCATAAAAATGTTGCTTAGAACTCCAGGAAGTCTCTTCATTCCTACATTAGCATTTTATTAGCTCTCAGCTGCAGTTCTAAATCTTTCGACATTAAATCTCTCCACCCAAGTGATTTGAGCAAAACCTTTTGGTTTCCAGCTCTTCTAGCTCAGCTGGGGACCAGAGTCACCAATTGATTTGCCCAAGAGAACACAGCTGGTGCAGGAGAGAAAGACCACGGCTGTTCGAAATACAGAAGGCCTAAGTGTCACTCTCCCCAAAGGAACGGAGACAGCAGTGAGTCTTTGCCCCTTTTCCAAGCCTCCCTGCTTGATGACTTTTTGTCCTGTTCCTGTGGTTCTTCAGAGACCCCTTCCTTCCAAATCAGTATGATTGCTGGGTTCATACGACAGAGCTAGAAGCAATTATTTCTAAAGGTCATGACTTTCATTTTCAGTTTTCCACTGTCAGAGGGGCCCAGTTTCTTTCAGCGTCATCAAGGTTTTGCTCATATAACCAAAGCAATAGCTTGGTTTTCCTGCCATCTGACTTGTCACAAAGCATATTTCAAAGGATGAGCCTCATGGGCCAGATTCCATTCTCCTTAAACATGTAAAGCTACTACAAAAGGAATGCGTGAGCAAGCTCCCATGAGTGACGGCCTCCAGCCCAATTATTTCTTTTCCATGTTTTTTTCTCTGTGAATTGTCTAGTGATGTTCTGGTGATTCTTGACAACACTAATTAATGTTTGAGGAAGGAGAACAGATTAGCAGTGTCTCTCTGCTCTGTTTTATGGCAAGAATGATAATGTACTTGAACATCGTGTTATCAACATTCAGTTCAATTCAGAAAATACATTTTGAGGGTTCCAGACAAGACACAAGCACTAAGTGCTGCAAGATTTAAGATTTAGATGTGGCACCTTACAGCCCTCACAAAAGAGGGATGTGTCTTTTCCACAGAGTCACCCAACAAAAAATTTTTCAACTTGTGTTGAAACACACAATGAGTAAGTCAGAACATATGCTCAAGTTCAGGTTCCTCTGACCCTGTAACCAGAGCACAGAAGCTCGACACTCTACTGCTTCTCAGGTCAGTACAGTCATCCCCAACACTGGCGTCATCATCAACATGGTCATTGTCGTTGTCATCACTATCTCTCTTGCCATCATCGTAAATTATCATGGTCATCTTTATCATTGTAATCATCACCAGTGTCACATAATCACCATCGTCATCATCATTATCATAGCTAAATGCACCTAAGTCATGCCTTGGTTTAGGGGCAAAATGTGGTTCTTGGAGGTGAAAATATCTTAGATGCTACAATGGTGTACAGCTCTCCAAAGCTCAATTCTACCCAACAAAATCTTAGTCCCTAGTATTTAATTTCTCTCATCAGGGAGAAATTTGATTTAATTTTAATTTTAAATAATTTAAGAAATTAATAATTTAATTTTAATTTTTTTCTGGGAGGTGATAATGAAAAAAAGGTTGAGAAACACTGATCTAAATGAAACTGTATTTCAAATGTGCTTCTCCTTTGATCTAGCAATTCCACTTCGATTATCTCTTCTTAAGAAAGAGTCCCCCAAAGAGGCAGGTATACAAAGGTGCTGACTGCATCATCGTTTTTGATAGTGGAACAACCTAAATGTCCATCAGTTGGAAATGGTTAAATAAAATGCAGTGCATCTGTATTATGAGATACTAAATATCAGTCGAAAGGAATGAAGTAAGTCTAGATGCAGAGAGAGAAACTGACATGGAGTGGCCTCCACGTCATATTATTGAGTGGAAAAAGCAATCTTCAGAATATATATGCATGATCACCCTTGTATTAAAACAAACACAACAGAACTACAGGTTATATATGTAAATGCAAAAGAAAACGAATGAAAGGATACACACCAAAGTGATGCAGCCAGTTTACCTCTGGGGAGAGGAATGGATCTGGTGGTAGAAATGTGGGTGAAGAGGAGCATGAACTTTTATCTCTCTCTATGTGCTTTGTTGTTGCATTTTTCACAAGAAGGAGTCATGAATAACCGTATAAATAAGAATAATAAATAAACAAATATTTATAAAAAATAAACCCTACCTCAACCACCCGACTTCCCGGAAGAAAAGATTGGTCACTTTATTTCTAATAAAACTGGAAATCAAAAGCCTGTATGCTCCAGTTGGATTCAAGTTTTATCTTTTTAATCAAATTATAGAAAAATGACATAAAAGTATAGCGAGTCTTTGAAAAAAGATCTACTAAAGTTTGAAGTAATAGAAGAAATCAAAAGTAAAGACAGATGCATCTTACTACATAAACACGAAACAATGGCGGGCAACATACTAGGGTGTGGTTTGTATCAAATACAAACAAAAAATATGTATCAGTGGTTCATATCAAAAAAATACGTATCAAAATGTTAACGAGCATCCTTTTTAATCATCAGTCACAATTCTAGGAATTGCACAGGGATGTTTATTGCTGCATGTTTCAAAAAAGAGAAAAATTAGAAATCACTTAAAAGTCCATTAATAGAGGAGTGAATAAGCAAAATATGGCGAATACATACAAAGGAACATTTTGCATTCATTCCCAGTGATGGTCTGTGTTTAGACACGGAAAGAGAGCCACACATATGGTTGTATAAAAAAGTAGTTAGAGAAAAATGCAAAGAGAATGATCTTATTTACATAAATATTTACAGCTACTCTGGCTGTTGGCAAGAGGACTCAGTTGCCCACCATGTGTACCCACTGCCTAGGACTGCTTGAGTGTCCTCATGACACAGTAGCTGGGTTCCTGCAGAGTGAGTGATCTAAGAGAGTAAGATGGATGCAGCAATGTCTGCCAGACCTAGCCTTGGAAGCCATACTGTCTCATTTCTGCAATATCCTATTAGCCACGCAAGTCAACCTAGTCACTGTGGAAGGGGATTATATAAGGGCGTGAAAACCGGGAGGCAGGAATCACTGGGAAGCCTCTCAAAGGCTGGCTACCGCAGGTATATATTTTTCTAAGTTTTTGTAAATTTTATTGAAGTAAAATGGGACATATGTAAATAAATAACTATCGCACTGTGCAAAGCGTCCTACATGTATTCCTGTTTTTCATCAAACCTAAAATGCCATCAGTGGAAGGATATACTGTTAATTTCTGTACCTCTTAAAAGTAAATAGGGGCCAGCGCCATGGCCGAGTGGTTGAGTTCACGTGCCCCGCTGCGGCGGCCCAGGGTTTCACAGGTTTGGATCCTGGGTGCGGACACGGCACCGCTCATCAGGCCACGCTGAGGCAGCATCCCACACAGTAGAACTATAGGCACTCACAACTAGAGTATACAACTATGTACCTGGGGGCTTTGGGGCAAAGAAGAAGAAGAAGAAAGAAGAAGATTGGCAACAGATGTTAGCTCAGGTGCCAATCTTTTTTAAAAAAACTAAATAAAATGCTGCCAATGAGATTATGATATGATGCTTTCTTATCACTTCAAGTTTTTATCTACCTACTGAAAGAGCTGCTTTAGATTTATATTTAGTGATTGTTCACCATGTATTACCTGTGAGTCTTAATGAGAAAGAAAATATACAGAAATAAAACGTTCAGAGTCTGAATGTTCTAAATTGTTTTTCAACTCAGAGTCATCAATGTCCACACAAAATCATCCTTCATGCTACCGACGGCTCTCCTCTGGGATTTTCTTTTAACACTGACACCCGTTCTGCAAGTTTTGATCTCGGTGCTTTCTTGATGTTGCTACAGTCAATCACAACAGCTTCTCGCTGCTTTGAAATGTCTTTCATCTAGTCTGCGGAATTTCATAATTTCTCCTGCCTTCAATTGCATTGCTCGGCATGGGATAAAAATCCTCCTATGTGTATTTTGGGAAAAATAAATAAATAACACAGTTTTATCTACTCATGAGTATCTTTCTTAGGTCCCATGAAACAGTCATTCTTTTGTAAGAAAAAAAACACGAAACTGTGGTCATTTCTCCAATGACAAATACTTGCCGCACAAATAACAAATTTACATTTCACTTATCTGGCGATAATTGCAAGATGCATCTTTGATTTCAGAGATATTAAAATATAAACAATATGAATCATAGAATTAATGATATATGGTATCTTATTTGAACTTCCTGATAGCTCTGTGAAATAGTTACTGTTTTCACAAATGATGTTGCTGAAATCTCATAAGGTAAATAGCTTGCCCAAGGTCACACAATCAGTAAGACAGAACAGTTATTCAACTCCAGGTTCCTCTGACTATAACCAGAGCACACAACCTCTACATTCTACTGCTTCCCAAGTCGATGTTGTCATCATCGTCACTGGCTCATTATCAACATTGTCATTGTCATCATTGTCATCACCATCACTCTTGTCATCATCATAATTATCATGGTCATGTTTATCATTGTCATCATCATTGTCTCCATAATCACCATCATCATCGTCATCATCATAGCTAATATTTACTGAGCATGTGCTTACCATGTGCTAGCTAAGCTCTGTGCTAAGGGCTTTACATGGTTCGCCTCATAACTACTCTATAGATAGGTTTTACTATACCTCTTTCTAGAAACACTGATAGTGAAACTCAGTAGGATTAAGTAACTTGTTCAGTTACTCAGCTGAGGCCTGAATTCAACCCCAGGCCATCTGACTATAGAAACCGCACTCTTAACTACTATAGTATTAAGAACAGTACACAGCAAACTACAGGCACTCAGTAAATGGTGCGTATATTTGTGCCTACCTCAGTGACTGGCATGCAGAAAATAAACTATTATAGTAACAATAATAGAAGCTAATATTTATTGAGCAATTATTATGTGGCGGGCCTTATGCTAAATGCTTCAAACAGTTTATTTCTTTTAAGCTTCATATTTGCCCTATGAGGAGGCACTATTTTTATCTTCATTTTACAGGTAAGGAAATTGAGAATTGGAGAAAGTGTCCAAGGGAGGGAAGAAAGGGTTCGGGGATATCTGTCCTAGATCCTTATATCCACTCTGTGCCCTCGTAATGCTTTTTACCTCCCTTCACACAACAGTCGTTATACTTCGTTACAATTACTTGCGTAGCCAAGTAATTTGATCTGCCTGTTGCTAGGATGGACAACACACAAACACGCACACACACACACACCCACTATTGTCTCCTTTCATGCGCATCGAAGCTTCCTCCATTTGTAGCAGGCATTTGAAAGAGGAAATTTGGGGAATGAACCAAAGGAAGTGATGACGGAGAATGAAACAATGTCTGTGCACTGCCGGCCCCACGGGGTCTCCTGGGGCTCCACGTGGAGGGAAGACACTAGAGGCAGGAACCCGGAGAGCAGTTGTGAAACTCCAGACAGAAGAAGGAATACTTTGCAAGTGCAAGAGACAGGATGTAACACAAAGTAGAGACAAAGCTCTGTCCAGGGTCTGATCCGTACATGCAACATTGATGTTCTCATGCGCACAGGTTTTTTAGGCAATGGGAGTAGAACGGACAAGTGGGAGCTAGGCTCGGAGAGTACCGGCAGGACGAATGCAAAGTGGCATCTGCGGGGGATAGACTAGTTTCTGGGCCCATCCCTTTGGAGATTCCCCTCAATATGTGAGAAATCATTTGGATGAGGGTTGAAGCCCTGCCACTCACAAATGGGAAGAGTTTGGATCAACTGTAGCAGTATGAGGACCAGGACAAGATCTGACATCTTTACTGCTGTCTCTCTAGTAACTAAGACAGGGCTAACCACACAGCAAATGCTCACTTTATTTATTTTTGCCTATGTGTGTTTCTTTGTATATTTCTAACTCCCTGCTGGAAAAGCACAGATCTTTTCAAACAACAAACGCAAAACCAAGCTCATTGTGTTCTCCCCATTTACCTCCTTTGTCTTGGAAAGCCCTTTAACTCCACCATGTTCTTTGATACATGATATTCAATCCTCCACTATGGTTTCCATCTCCAACATTTCTCTTGAATACTGCCTTATTCAAGACTTCATTGCCTGTTACCTTTAGCCCCTTCTCCATTCTAGCCCATCCTGCACACCGCTTCCTAAAACCCAATTTTTCACTCCTCTGCTCAGAAACTTTCCATGCCTTCTTATTTTCTATGTAATAAAGACCAAATTCCTTAGTAAAGCTTGGGAAGACCTCTTCTTTTTGGCCACTTTTAACTTCAATTTCTTCCATTTCCCCTCACCTTACACTGAATACCACCCGCCCTCCACTCTTGCATCTCGGTATTTCTTTCTTTCTTTTTTTTTTTTTAAAGATTGGCACCTGAGCTAACATCTATTACCAATCTTCTTTTTTTTCTCCTATTCTTCCTCCCAAAGTCCCCCAGTACACAGCTGTATATTCTAGTTGTATATTCTAGGTCTTTCCGGTTGTGCTATGTGGGATGCCACCTCAGCATGGCTTGATGAGCCATGCTGTGTCTGCGCTGAGGATCCAAACCAGCAAAGCCCTGGGCTGCCGAAGCAGAGCACACAAAGTTAACCACTCAACCACGGGGCAGCCTCATCTCTGTATTTCTAACTATGCTTCAGGCGATTTTTTCTCTCTCACGCGAGGTGTAAGTTCCTTGAACTCTGCGCATGTCTCATTTATCTCTATATCCCCTTGTACTCCTGTGCCTAAAACAGTGTCTTATCTTGGGAGGGGTATTTAATCCACATTCCATGAGAAGGACATTAACTAGACTTATACTCGGGACTCTCTTCCCTCCTCAATGACTCCACCCCGGGGAAGGAGAAGATGACTTATCTGATTCAAGAGTTTGGCAAAATGATCTGTTTGCTTTACTCGGCTCTCCTCATTCTCTCAAGGAACCAGCCACCTGTAGTTACCCTGTATTCTCACCGAATTCTCATTTCTTCTTGACTATCCAGAAAGTTTATTGGGGCAGGATCATTCCAGCAAAGAAGGCTGGATTTTACACTTTGAGGGAGGGATGCCAGTTTGATCCAGGAGAATGTAAACAAGCCTATTGGCCTCCAATATAGTGCTTTATGAGTAAGAAAGGTGATATTTTTATCTCCCTCTGTCTGATTCTTATGTCTATTTTTCAACTCTTTCCAAGGCAGTTTAGAGGCATGTTATACAGACTTTGTGAACCCTATATGTGTTCTTGATATAACTAATTTGAATTCTGTCCCAGAGACTTATTTTCAACTTTCTCATCCTGAGTAAAACTGAGCAAACAAAGCTTACTTTATAAATAGTATAACAGTAACATGGCATCTTTCAACTGAGGAAATTGAAACATTTGGGGTTTGAGAAACATCATTTGTTATTGCACAAACAGCAGGAGGTTGGGAAAAGCCAAAAATGGATTTTCCATGTCAAATTTCTCTTCATCTGTAAACCCTTCCCTTCTCAGGGAAATTTATAGGTTTCTGGCTTCCTTTTCCCTTTGGTCATCAAATTGAATTTCCCAGGAGTCTTTTTTTTTCTTTTTTTAGTTACTATTCTAAACTCGTAAAATTTTCCCAAATCTTGATGCTCCAGATCTTCTGCTGTCTCCTCAATCATCACTTCTAACCTTCCTTCCACCTCTACTCTCCACTTTTATTCTTCAGTAAATTCTAGAGATGGCCAGACTTCCTGCTTCTCTAAGATCCTTTTTGAGCTTTTATATTTCTTTTGTTATCATCTACAAACGTCTACCAACTTTTTTCATCCTTCCCTCCAGCCTCCAATTATATACCTTTCTTCCTCTAAAAAGTGAGCTTTTCATTTCTAACCTCCATAGCACCTGGGATACGCACTTTTCTCCATTCCTTTTACATCTTCTCTATTTCTTTTTCACCACTGACTCCCTCCCACCTACCTTTAAACATACCCAGATCTCTCTGTTTGAAAAACCTCTCACTTTTCACTTCGTCTGTTGCCCACCTCTAGCTGCCTTCCCCTCTCACCTGCTTTCCATTCACTATCAAAAATCTTAAAACATCATTACACACATTCTGCCTGTATTTCCACATCGTTGGACTGCTCCATAGCTCCATGACCTCTGCTTCCAATCCAACCATTGAACTGGAAGAACTGCTTTTAAAGTTCACCAACAATGTCTTCATTGTCACATTCTTCAGTCTTTACTCAGTCCTCATTCTTCTTGTCTTCTCTTCTACATTTGACAAGGTTGACCACTTTCTCACCCCTCTTTTTATGTTGAGTCTTACCTGACCAACACCACCGGCTTAATTGCCTGTCTTTTTCCTGTATTAGTTTCATGTTCTTTCTCTCAAAACTGTGATTCAGTCTTGGGTCTTGATGAACTCTGTGAAGCACTTATTGTTGCCATTCCCACTTCCTTACTCACAGAACAGGGTGCTCAGCCTAATCACAGCAAACTGTTCCCACTTTACAGTGATTGGTGTAGGAATAGGCATGTGGCCCATTTCTGATCAATGATAAGGGGAAGATCACCAAGGGATTCTGGGAAATATTTTACTTCCTATAAAAGAGGCACATAAAGAGAAAATAGTTTCTTCCTGCCCATCCCTTCTCTCTTGAGATGTTATCACATAAAAACATGAAGCATTGAGCTGTGTCATCTTGCCACCGTGAGGAAAGGTCAAGAGAAGAGCACAGAAACCAAGATTGTCTCCTAACGTCAAGGAACTGCCAAGCCAATGCTGCCACTATGCATAAGCTTGAATAACAACAGGTCTAGATGTAAGTAATCAACTATTGGCTATATTTCTATTTCTTGCAAATACATTGAAGCATTCTTGCAAAACTCTCTACCTCATCCATTCTCAGAGAATATATTGTGATGTCTATGCTGACCTCCTCAAAATCCTTATCTGCAAATGTCTCTCCCACCCCAGACTCCCGCAGCACTAGATCTTTTCACTCAGATTTCATATAATCAGCTTTACGCAACATGTTCAAATCCAAACTCATCACGTTTTCCCTAAAGTCAGACAGCCTTTGACTAAGCCTTTAAAGAGTCAATCTTTAATGATTAAGAACCCCTTTGAGCTTTGTTAGAAGAACATGAATTGCAGCCTAGCTAGAGTTCCCAGGTGAGGGACATTGTGCAGACAGGTAAGACATAATTTAAGAGTTATGTCTTAAGGAGGCTTATCTCTGTCTGGGTATGCTAGGTATTTCACAATGGCATATGGGTATAAAACCACATGGATGAGACACGGTGTACAGCAGGAAGTGGCCAAAGATAAAACCAAAGTGAGAGCAGTCACCAGACCGTGAGAGATGCCCTCCTAAAGAGATGGCCTTTGTAGTGTCAAGAGTGTAAGATTTTAAGCTGTGGAACAACATGATCAGATTCACATTTGGCAAAAATAGCTTCAGCAACAGCATGAAGAATGGATCAGTCTTGCACCCAGAAGATGTAAGACTAAGATGAATAAAGCAATATAAAAATCCTCTATCCAAAAAATAACGAGGTCCTGAATCAAGACTCCGGCAGTGGCAATGGGGAAGAAAGGACATATCTGAAAAATAGTTGGGAAAGAATTCACAAGACTATAAGACAAATAGAAAGTAAGGGAAAGAGAAGAGTATGAAATGAGAGATTTTGGTTGATTAAGTAGTTGATGGTGTAATTATATGGATGAAAACGTAATAATTATTATGAGTCAATATAATGGAGTTCAATTTAGCACATGTTCAAACTGAGTCGCCTTTGGGACATCCAGGTGGAAATGTCTAGAGGAATGCATGGTTCCAAACCTCAGAAGTAAGATATGATCTGGAAACACAGATTTGGAAGTGGGAAAGATACTGTGGTCTGTTATAGATGCTCAACATCCATTCCAATCCTCTTCTTTTATGTGTTCTCTCCTGCAGGGGCTAGAATGATTTTTTAAAAATCTATATTTTCCAGGTTCCTTTGTAACTAGGTGTGGCCATGTGACTATGTTGTGACCAAAGATATAAATAGGAATGTCGTGTGGGACATCTAGGAAACCCACTTAAACTTGCATGACTCGAATGAGAGGTAGACTCTGTCTGCTCCTCTGCTCTTACTCTTCCAGTCTTCTTCTGCTAAGATCAAGGGTGTGATAGCTGGAGCTCTAACAGTCATTTTGACCATGATGTGACCTTGACTATAGAAACCATACACTAGGATAGTAGAGTAGAAAGATACAAGAACCCTGGATTGCTGATGACCATGGAGCCACCACACCAGCTCTGGGCTGAGAACATCCAGATTCATTTTACATTTAAACCATTGTTATTTGGGTTTTATGTTTTATGCCCCCAAATATAATCCTAACTGACACATCAAACTGTTATCAGTTTATAGGTAATCCTTGGCATAGACGACAATAAGAGGCCACGTTAGAGCCAAGGGAGTGAAAGAAATCTTCCAGAAAGAGTCTACAGAATGAGGGAGAGGAATAAGCAAAGATTTCTGGGGAACCTCAATGCAGAGTCACTAATGCAACTTGAAAGGAAGAGTCAGAAAATTGAAAATGTGTCGAACCTAGAGATGTGCCACTCAGGTTCCCCTTAAGAAACGACTCACTGCCTAGCTGCAAGGAATGTGGTTGGTGACAGCCTCCAGCTGTTAGCTCCATCATGGTCTAGCTCAGCTTTCAAGGCCATTAACTGAGTAAGGCAGTGATAGCCAAGATCACTTCTTCTTAGGGCAGCCCTGCCAAGGATTGAGCAAAACGTGGTACAAAATTTCCACCAATGCAAGACTCCTCTAACAGGCACTCTTTCCTCCAGAGCTCCTTAGTGGACTGGTAGAGACTATCAGATCTGTATCAGAGTCTGATGCCCCTCTGCCCAGTAAATCTTTTGCAGTCCTAAATCCATTTCAGCATCTGCTTCCCAGAAAACTCAACCGGGACAGAGAATATGAAGAGGCTACATGAGTTAATGCTTATGATTTGATTTGGTTAAATAAGTAATAAGTGAAGAGCTAGGAGGTTAGTGATTTCATCAACTAGCCCAAACTACCAAATACAGGTATTATTTCTCAAAGCAATTCGCTTTCCAATTAATTACTCAGTCCTCCTTGTTTTGTTTTTTGTTTTTTCAATCTCTGTTAACCCAGAATATAACCATATTCCATCAACAGTTCCTCCAAAATATCCTTCACTTCTGTTGTCTTACTTTCCTCTTAAATTTTGTCTTGCAATCAAATATTATGTAGGAAACATGAACAAGGATGAATTAATAAATCACGGGTAAAGGAATTCATTCAAGCCCTTTTGCATATGTCATTACTGATTTTTTCCAGATTCAGGTATATTATGGAATAAACCACAATCATTCAATTACCTAACTCCATATGGCAATACATATATGTATAACACATATATGTATAATAAGATGAACCTATAAGTCAAGTATTAAACCTGTTCCCAGAACATAATGGCCAGAAGTACAGCCAGAGAACTAATTGAAAAGATTCTTGTTTCTGAGAATCCAACCATTTATTTCACAAAGACAGAGGTTCATTTTCTCTTTCTTCCTTTTACATCAATCATCATTTAGCCCAAATTAATTTTCCAAGAAAAGCACATATACCAGCAAATATGTTGGCATTTCCTCCTTACTAGAAAAACAATAAAGTAGATAGAAATCTGCTCTCCCCGATTCTAGGGTGTCACTATTATTAGTATACTATTGCAACTCTCTGAGGTTCTCTTTCAGAGGTCAGCAAATAACCACCCACGGACTTAATCTGGCCCCACCACCTGTTTTTGTAAATAAAGTTTTATTGGAACATAGCCATGCTCGTTAGTTTATACATCGTCTATAGCCATAGCAGAGTTGAGTTATTGCAACAGAGACCGTCTGGCCTACAAAGCCTAAAATACTTACTATCTGGCCCTTAACAGAAAAAATTTGTCAACTCCTGTCCTAGTTAACAAAGTATGGTATGTTCTTACATTTCAGGTATTTATTCATTCATAACATTTTAACTGACATCTTAATGTGTCAACATCGCTGTTAATAAGTGTCAGTCTGAAGTCAGCAATGATTTTTAAAGATCATAATGAATGCTCTCTTTTTCCTTGATTAATAGATGATTGTTATTTTTTAACTAACCTAATTTTTAAAAAATTATCTCCTACCCGAAAGACACTTAGAATCTTGAGTGCAGCATTTGACATTCATCCATGTTTTAGGCTAGCTTGAAACTTCAAGATTTAGAACAAAAAAAATTAGTCCCCAAAAGAGACTGGAAATAAAACATCTACAGCTTTAAGAGAAATAAAAAGGTAATTATGCCCTCACTCTCGTGTTTTCTTTACTTTCTTTTTGGAAAGATTGCCTCTCTAAATAAATAAAGAAGATGACAGCCTTTTAAAATGCCTTTCATCCTCAGATCTTTTGACGTCATAGACCTCCCTATTTTGGTGGTGCAACATCTTCCTAGGAATTCATCAATGAATCACAACATGAGAATGAGGAGAAAAGGAGGAGGTCTGCACTGGAAGAAACCAGTGCAGGGAGATTCCCAATTGATCTGCTGCTCTAGACGCTGAGTGCTGCTCTGGCCTCAAGTTTGCCCTACTCCCATGCCCAGAAGGCAAAGCATGGATTTCTGGTTGCCGGCTTCCCCGTGTCCAGCTTTCGGGTGGGAGCTCTTCAGGTTTGCCCTAGAGCATAAACAAGCATAGGCCTTTGTGTGCTGGATTTGCCCCTCCTCCTGAGCCTTTTTATTTTCTCCTCCTGTTCCTTCTCTGAGTACAGTTATTGGGGGTTTCGTGAACTATGGAGTCAACCATATCTTCAGGATAATGAAATCAGCACCTCTCAATGTAGTCCCTCATTTTTCATATGCCAAATACTTTCTTTTAGTTTCTTTTTCTTTCAAAAGTAGTATGAAGATTTTTGCAAAAAGTCATTTAAAAAATGATAAAAAACAAAAAAGAAAGAGAGAAAAAGACAGCCCCAAATTCAGATTATCCATAAATCCTACCATCCAAGGAAGCCACTGTTAAACATGGCTGTGTATTTTTTCATACATGTACTGGGCTGGATGGTGCTCACTCACTCCTCCAAAAGATATGTTTATCCAGAACCTGTAAATGTGACCTTATCTGGGAAAGGTTCTTTCCCAATATAACTAAGTTAAGGATCTCAAAATGAGATCCTGGATTACCTGGTGGGCCCTAAATCCTATAATGAGCGTTCTTATAAGGAGAGGAAAACCCATAGACAGAGAAGGTCATGTGAAGATGGGGGCAGAGGCTGGAGTGACACTGCCAGAGACCAAGGAATGCCAGAAGACTCCAGAAGCTAAAAGAGGCAAGGAAGGCTTCTCCTCTGGAGCCTTCGGAGGGAGCATGGCCCTGAATTTCAGACTTCTGGAGACCAGAATCGTGAAAGAATACATTTCTGATGTTTTACGCCACCACGTGTGTGGCAATTTGTTACACTAGCACTAGGAAGCTAATGCAGTACATTTGTTAAATAAATATTTATTGAACAACAGCTATGAGCCAGACATTATACCAAGGAGTTGATGAATAAGACACCAAACCTTTCAAAGGTTTTTTCTATGCATATATAGAAACATATGTATAAATGTATTTTTATATATAATATAAAAGTTGTTATTAATACATCTTTTTTATCTAATGTGTCTTTTCATGATAATAAATAAATACGGCTTCATCTTATAGAACCACTATTTTGCTCTAGTTCTTAATTTTTGAACATTGAGCTTTGTTTCCATTTTTTTCTATACTGCAATAACCATTCTTTCTCTAAACATATACACCTTTAACTATTTTCTTAAATTTTTAAAAATGGAATTTCAGAGGTCAAAGTGTGTGCCAGTTATCAATTTCTTATCTCTCAGTTCCAAATCTACCCTTCTTTCCCCTGCTGTGTGAAACTGGAGCTGGACCCTGCAAGCATTTCTCCTCTATCAGCTGGCACAATGATGGGCTTTGTCAATAGAGCGTGCTGGAGAAATACTGCAAAGCAGCAGTGGCAGGAAGACACTTCCCTTCTGGGTCCCAGTCCTCCACGTTTTTATGTAGCGTGGGAGCCTAGCAGCCTTCACAGACCACCTCCAACTACACTCTCAGGCCACACTTCCCCCTACCACACTGTAGCTGTTTCCACAGTAGCCCTGGCCATAGCCTTAGACATCTGTCTCCCCATCCCATGGACACGTCTACACATCAACATGGCCTGCTATCTGGAAAGTTTCTTCACCACCAATGCCTGGGGTTTCCAGTGGTAGATACATGCTCTTCGAAGAAGTTTAAATTCCAACCTCGGGCTGGGGGTGAAGGGAACCTCCCAGTCTTTAATTCCTTCATTGTCTGCTTTTCCTTACCTGGATGTAATAGCTTCTTTTCTGCACATTCTACTTCCGGATCCTTTATCTTAACCACTTTTATTAGTTATCGATTCCTTTGATTAAATTTTTCTTGTTCAAATAACCAGTGAACTTTCAGTCTCCTAACTGACCCTGACTGATATAAAATCTAAATGCATTTACATCACTAAATTAACTTCCAGAACGTTTGCTCCAATTTACAAATCCTTCCCCAAGCCCAAACCAGTTTGGGATATTTTCATTCATTGTTAGCAATGAAAATATGATAGGAAAGAAATTATCCCTTGTCAATTGTTTTCATTTGCATTTCTTTTGTCACTTGTAAGTAGAGGAAAAACTATTTGGGTACATGTTGTATGGGAAAGAGATCAAACCAACAATGGTTACTTGGGGGGGGGGGAAGAGAAGGGGAGAGGGGAGGGAGAGAAGGAAGGGGGACTTTCACTTATCACTCTAAAGTCTTGTATATTTTCCAAAGGAAAAAATACTCATATGTTAGTTATATAATTAAATGTTTGCACATCATGTAAACTGTCGAACGCTCTCTCTGACTGCACACGCCTGCTGCTAGTCAGAGTTGTTGCTTTCTTTAGCAAAGCTGAGCAATCAACTTTGGAAAGGGCTTATCTAGACCTGTAGCCACAGGCTCCAGGCCTGACCACTGATTCATCTCTCTAAGGCTGCGTCTAGAACACCAAAAGGAAATGAGGACTCAGCATATGTGCCTGGTCACAGCAGCTACAGTTCCCGTATTTTGAGGGATAGGAGAATCATGATTTTTCATACCCTGCTTCATTGTAAGAGCATGTGTAAAACCATGAGTTGCACCCTAAGTTCAGATTTTTAGTTCATAAAATATGGTCACCATATGTCTTGGGAAGAATAGAGGGAGAGCGCAGAGACCATAGGGTCCATTTGCCCTTTCCTAACCATCAGGGGAACAGAGTTGAAGCCTGTGAAATGTGGGACTCAGTCTAACTCAGAGAGAAGAGGAAGGCATGACTAGCTCAGCACAGAGCTGGGCTATAGTCGTCTACCTGTTTCCAAAATGATTAATCATCTTTTATCCTTGCTTCCAAATTAAAAAACAAAAGCAGCATGCAGAGAGTTCAGATAATGTAATTGTACTTATCACAATTGATCATTTTCTAATTCTTTGTCTGACAGGGCTAAAATATTATAATACTGTATTACAAATATTTGAAAACCTCCCTTCAGGAAGGAAGGATTCTTTAATTACCCAGCCAGCTAACAGACCTCCGTTGGGCTGAACTATGTAGCAAATGGAGAGGGAAATAGCAGCCAGCAGAAGAGCAGATTGCCCTCCATATGGGGTGGGATTGAGGTGGGATGGAGTAAAGAGAAGAGAGCAAGCACAGTGGGGTAGAGTTTGTGGGGGTAGGAGATGGAGGGGGAGAGAGGGACAAGGTGAGACCATAAAGCATGGACTTTGTGAAGAGAGAGGCATGGATTAAGGATGTTTGGAAAGGTATATTAAGCATCATATACCTTAGAATGTAATTCTCACTTCTCCACCCCCTCAAAAGTTATTAAGTTAAGACATGTTAATTTTCAAAGCTTTTGGGCATCATTTCTGTTTATCTTAGCCCTATTGATGTTCTGAGACTGAACTTTGAGCCAGAACAAGATATTTATTTGTGTTACATTTGCTTAAAGTTTGTCTCACCCACTAGCCGTGAATTCATATAATGGGTTAGGAGTTGCTAGACAACAGTTAAAATACTTTAAGACGAGACTTTCTAAAGACCCAAAAATCCCAACTTCCCACCTTCTGAAAATAGTTAAGCTGTCAAGGTAGCAAACACTGAAACGGAGAGAACACATCTGTTGTTGTGCAGTCTGGTATATAAAGCTCGCGTTACATGCTCAAGGGTGCGGCTCAGAAGAGTTACATGAGCTGAAAGCAGCTACACGTCATTTTATGGATTTCTTCCAATTGAAAATACAAATACAGCTAATTTAAGTCAAGGTTATTCTTACACATATTCTTTGCCTTTTATCGTGTATCTCCTTTAAAAAGAAATTGTGCAAATTTCTTGACTGTGGCCATTATTAACCCGCTTAACCTTAATACCAAAGCCCAATACATCAGCTCAACTCTTTTTTTTTTAAGGATTGGCACCTGAGCTAACATCTGTTGCCAATCTTCTTTTCTTCTTCTTCTTCTTCTCCCCAAAGCCCCCCAATACATAGTCGTATATTCTAGTCGTAGGTCCTTCTGGTTGTGCCATGCGGGATGCCGCCTCAGCATGGCTTGATGAGTGCTGGCATGTCCATGCCTAGCATCCGACCGGCAAACCCGGGGCCACTGAAGCGGAGCACACGAACTTAACCACTCGGCCCCAGGGCCGGCCCCAGCTCAACTGTCTCTTTAAGAAGATAGAATAATCTGGGATATGAAGCCACAAGGTAAATCAAGTCAAGTTTTTAATGACATATTTTAAGTATACAAAAAAGTATAGAGAATAATACGACCAACATCCACGTACTCACCACCTGACTTTGTCAAATGTTAACATTTTGTAATATATCCTTCAGATCTTTTTTCTAAGAAATAAATCATTACAGACACTATTGAAGCGCCATGTACAATCTTCAACAATCCCATATGTCACCACTATGTTGAATTTGGTGTTCATCATCCTCATGCATGTTTTTATAATTTTACTTGATGTATGTTTATCCACAAATAATCTCAAGAGTTACTTTGCCAGTTGTGAAGCTTATCTAAATACTATCATACTGCTATATACACATGCATACACACATATACATACACACACATCATATATAAGTATTCATATCATTTCACAACTTGAAGATGTATCCATGTTGAAAAAATATATGCCTAGTTCCTTCATTTTAACTGCTGTTTCCCACTGTATAACTATACCACAATTTATTTACTTATTCTTCTACGGACAGACATTTCGATATTTTACAATTCTTTGCTTTTATAAGCCAGGCTGCAGGGGAAATTCTTTTGGACAGATGTATACATCTTTTGTTTTGTGTTTCATTTTGTTTTCAACATATAGTTAAGAGAATAATATGATCAACAAAGTGACTTTTAGTGTACAGCTCTTTCAGTTTTAATACATATATAAATTGGTGTGACCACCCCCACAATAAGGATGCAGAACAGTTCATCACCCAAAACAACTCCCTCAGGCTGCTCCTGTGTAGTCATACCTCTGTCACTGCCCCTCATGCCTGGTAACCAATGGTCTATTCTCTGTCACTATAGTTTTTCCATTTCCAGGATATCGTATAAATGTAGTCACCCAACAGGTGAACTTTTAAGTCTGGTTTCTTTCACTCAGCATAATACATTTGAGATGCATCCATGCTGTTGTGAATACCAAACTTTGTTCCCTGTTATTGCTAAATAGTATTCCATTGTATGGACAACAGTTTGTTTATCTATTTTGCCCATTGAAGGACATCTGCAGTATTTCCAGTGTTTGGCAATTACTAATAAAGATGCTATAAACCTTGTTAGAGAAGTCTTTGTGCACACATAAGTTTTCATTTCATGTGGGTAAATATCTTTCCATGGGATTACGGGGTCATGTGGTAAGTATATGTTTTTCTTTCCAAATTTTTGGAGATTTACCAGTTATCTTTCTGTAATTGATTTTATTCCAATTTTATTATGATCAGAGAACATAATTTGTATGATTTTGGTTCTTTTAAATGTGTTAATGTTTGTTTTATAACCCAGGATATAGTCTATTTTGGTCAATGTCATGTACACTTAAAAATAATACATATTATGCTGCTGTTGAGTGGAGCGTACTATAAACGTCAATTAGATCCAGTTGGCTGATAGCATTGTTCAATTCTTCTATACCCTTGACAGTTTTCTGTCTATTTGCTCTATTAATTGCAGAGGAAAAAAAGTCGAAGTCTCCAGCTATAATTGTTGGATTTGTCCTTCTTTCAGTTTTATTAGTTTTACTTCATGTACTTTGAAGATCTGTTATTAGAGACATATACATGCACATTTAGGATTATTATGTCTTCTTGTTGAATTGACCCTTTTATCATTATGTAATGTCTTTTTTTTTTTAAATCCCTGGCATTTTTTTTGTTCTACAATCTACTTTGTCTGATATTAATGTAGTCATTCTAGATTTCTTTTGATTAGGGTTTGCCCAGTATATCATTTTCTATCATTTTACTTTTAGGCTACTTGTATCACTGTATTTACATCAGGTTTCTTGTAGGCAGCATATCATTGCCTTGTTTTTGTTTTTTTTTTAAAGATTTTATTTTTCCTTTTTCTCCCCAAAGCCCCCCAGTACATAGTTGCATATTTTTAGTTGTGGGTCCTTCTAGTTATGACATGTGGGATGCTGCCTCAGCATGGCCTGACGAGCAGTGCCATATCCACGCCCGGGATCCAAACCAGTGAAACCCTGAGCCGCCACAGTGGAGCACGCAAACTTAGCCTCTCGGCCACAGGGCCAGCCCTATGTCTTGTTTTTTTAACTCAACCCATTCTGATAATCTCTGTCTTTCAATTGGTGTGTTTAGACCACTTACATTTAATGTAATTATTGATATGTTTTCATTTAGGTCTATCATTTTATAATTTGGTTTCTGGTTTTTGTTCCTCTCTTTCCCCTATCCTGCTTTCTTTTGTATTATTTGATTATTTTTTAGTGTTCCATTTTAATACAGCCATTGAGTTTTGATTAGATCTTAGTGTAGTTTTTCAGTGGTCACTCTAGGAATTACAACTTAACTCTAGGATATACAAACTTAACATCCTTTAGGCTTAATTAGAACTAATATTTTACCACGTCAAGTGGAATATGAAACCTTTACCAGTGTATAGGTCCCTCAACCCTCCTCCCCTTATGTTGTAGTGGTCATTATGTCTATATATATTGAAACTGTATCAGACAACGTTAGAATTTTTGCTTTCAACCACTAAACATATTTTAAAGAACTTAGCAGAAAAATACTCTATTATATTTCCCCATATATTTATCATTTCCGCTACTCCTCCTTCACTTCTGATGTTCCAGGTTTCCCTCTGGTAGCATTTGCCTTCCATCTTAAAAACTTGCTTTAGCATTTCTGTTAGAGCAGGGCTGCTCACAATGAATTCCCTCAGTTTTCATTCATATTTTATCATCATTCCTGAAAGAAATTAATTCTAGAAGAGAACTTTGAAAATTTCTAACTTAAAGTACTAATTTCACATGTGAGCAAAATGAAGTCCAGAGACATTAAGTAATTTGCCCCATGTCACCGAGCTAGTTATCAACTGAGCCAGGACCAAAGTCTAAGCTTCCTGACTCCCAGTTCAGTGCTCTTACTCTTCCTGCACAATGTCAATTATTTGGCTTTATACTGGAAATGAAGTTGTACAAAAAAGACCTTGATTGTTCTGTGCTTAGTACAAGAAAAAATTGTAAAATTATCATTGTTTTAGAACTGAAAGGGACCTTAGAGATCACTCATTTCCGTGTTTCATGTTTCAGATGAGGAAACTGAGGCCCAGAGAAAGTAATTCAGTTTCCCAAGGGAAATTTATAGTAAGTAGAGCCATGGCTTTTTATAGCAAGATTACAGTACCTACCCACCACTTGTAAAGAATAAGCACTGGGTTGCTTGTTTGTGCTCCCCAGCAATAGTGATGGGTTGTGCTGGTCCACACACACACTCTCTCTCTAGCCTCCTTGTGACCTTATGACACAAGTTGGATGGCCAGCACTAGACAGTGGATCCTAGCTAGACCATTTGGAATCCAATTTATGACTCTGTTCTCATTAGCATTATCCTCTCCACCAATGATTCTGAAACTTCAATGTGTACCAGAACTGGACCTCAGTGTGTACAGAATCGTATAAATTGATAAAAATCAGCTTACTGAAATTGCACATTCCTGGCCCTACTTCCAAAGATTCTGATTCACTAGATCTAGGGTGTGACTCTGGAATTTGCATTTTTATAAAAACCCCAGGTAATTCTGATTTGCAGGCTGCACGTTGAGAAAGGGTTCTGGCCTATGCTGAGGCATTAGGTTTTGGTCATGCATAGAAAGTTCTGGACTTTCTAGCTCAGAATAAGAGAAGAGACTGGGTGTAACACCAAATCAGGATTAGGTTTCTTAATCTCACTCCATTCTGGATCTGTCATTCACGGTACTTTGCCTGCCTCCCTCCTCTCTCACCCATTGCTGAGATAGTTAGCAGGTAAAGGAAGCTCTTTACTGTGCCCTCGTGTTCCTCCATACGGTAACAAAAACCCTGAGGGACACAGACGTCTGCAGTCAGCATAACTATTTCATGTCTCTTACTTATCGCTCTTTCAATAGGTCCAGTAAGGTTTCTAAGATTTAGATATTCTAACTAAATATAATAGTTAACATTTATCTGAGACCAGATTTTCTAAGTCCAGATTTTTATTTTAAAGACTCCTTTTCAAACCACTCCTCCCACACATGAGCACACACACCTACATACCCAAACACCATTTATTCTACAGGAATTTGTTAATTCTCAGCTCTACGCCTTGTGATATAGAAGGTCCTACGAAAGCAGAAAAAGGAGGGAGAAAGCATGCTGGCCTTGTACTCACGGAGTTACCGTCTATTGTAGAAAACAACCACACAAACAAGAAACAACTAGTCATGTTTTAAGCGACATGTGAACATGTGCAAGACAAAAATAGAGTAGAACCTTTACAGATTGAGGAACTCTTGTGTTTAAATATTGACTCTGTTGTTTTCATGATTTAATTCCTGGAAGTAGAAAGCTTGCTATTTAGCTAGACTGAAAGAAAAAACAAGGGCCCTCTGCATTTGCTCTTCCTAATGCATGCAATGGCACAGATTCTCTAATCTGCTCAGTGTACTGCCTCATACTTTTTCTCAATTGTCTCATAGGTACAGACAGATCTTATTTCTATGATAATCATAAAAAATGCTTGAAGGCAGGAACAATGTCTTATATTTCTTCTGTGTCTCCTACAGGATCCAAAACTGTTATTTTTATTGTAAGCAATAGTTAAGCCCCTACTGTGTACCAAGCCATCTGTGAGACGCTACAGTTGCAGAGATGGCCTAAGATCCCTCCCTCAGTGATTCCCATTCACTCACTCAGCAAAAATTTCTTGAGCATTTTCCTGGTGATAGGCTCTGTTCTCAGAGCTCTAGGTCCATGGATAAATAACACCCTCCCTCTGCACTTCAAGAGGTCACGCTCCAGTGAGGAAGGCAGACGTGCACTGTACTAGATTGCAAGGGCTGCTGTAACAAAGCACCGCAGACCAGGTGGCTTAGACAACAGAAATGTATTGTCTCACAGTTCTGGAGGCCAGAAGGCTAGGATCAAGGTGTGGGCAGGGTTGTTCTCATCCAAGGGCTATGAAGGAGGACCTGTTCCAGCCCTTTTACCTCGTTTCTGGTAGCTTGCTGGCAATTTTTGGCATTCTCTGGCTTGCAGAAGCATCACTGTGATCTCTGCCTTCATCTTCACATGGCATTCTCTCTCTCTGCGTATCTCTGTGTCCAAATTTCCCCTTTTTATAATGACACCAGTCATATTGGATTAAGGCCCATTCTGCTCCAGTATGACCTCATCTTAACTAATTACATCTGCAACAACCCCATTTGCAAATAAAGTCACATTCTGAGGTATTAAGAGTTAGGATTTCAACATATAAATTTTAGGGGGGACATAACTCCACCAAGAACACATACAAACAACCAAACCCAACATGGTCAATGCTTTAACAGGAGTGTATTAAGCACTGAGCTTAATTGGCATGAGGACAAGTAACAGGGAAAATGGGACAAGTGGCCAAAGCTTGGGGAGACCTGGACGTTCTCCAGGTGGGGAAACAGGAAAGAGCTTTCGATTAAAGGCATGTCTGTGAGAGCAGGAAGCACTTGGGGAACTGCAGAAAATATCATGGGGTGAAAACTGGGGGACATATAAAGGACGGGTGAGAGATGAGGCTAGAAACGGAGGCAGAAGCCAAACCATGAAGAGCCATGTCACAACGAGTGGCCTAATCCAGATGCAATGAGAAGCTATGGAGGATTTTCAGCAGGAGAACATCATGGCTTATCGGCATGCTCGCTTGGCAAGAGATTTGACAATATCAAAACACAGGATGGGCGCTGAAATGGGGCCATATTGGAAGCAGACAGACCAGTTTTGGAGCCTATTTGTAAGACTCTAAGCATGAAATGATGAGCTCCTAGTTACATTCAAGAGCAGCAGAAATGAAAAGAGGGGATGGATTTACAATGGAATGCTTGAAACAGAATGATAGGTCCTAGTAAACAGCAGGTGGAGATAACACTGGTGCGAATTGAAGGGATATGGATGAGGCTGGTGAGGAAGCCAGGGGCTAAGAGGTGGAGAGTCAGAATGGGAACCCAAGGGAAAGGCCCATTTCTGGGAGGGGGAAGGAAAGATTGAGAAAGTCCTTGAGGATGGTGGCATCTGACTGGCCAAACCTGCCTCTAGGATTTCCACTCTCCCACCCCAACCTCACTGACACTTAATATCTGACTTCCACACGCACTTTTGTCCTTGACCTTTACAGAGCAGGGAAAACATGTTTAGATAATCTCTAATTCAGTTAGGAATATTGTTCCCTGAATTGAGGCCAGATGAAAGAGTGTACTGAGGGAACATGACCCCATGGGTGGGGGAGAATTGAAATCATAAGTCTTGTGATGGCTTCATGCCATGTCCTTTGCCAGCCAAGAAAAATGCAAACCAGTTTACCACATAGTTACTGCAATGCAGCATCGTTCAGTGCATGACTTCTTCATCTACTGGCCATGATGCCTAATTAGATGCATTAGAAGTTGCAACTGGAGACAAGCTAGAATTTAATTGCAGATAAAAACAAGAAGGTGGTTCAAGAAACCTTAAAAGTGCCCACCACCATACTCAGCGGAGTGAAGTACCTGGCAATAGTATCATCTTGGGGTTTCTCACTTGGACTGGGCATTCATGGAACTGTGTGGTGCTCCAGAAAATGGTCCCTTTCTGGAATCTTCCTTTTCCATACTTTTCTATTTTTGTCCCACTCATGAATAGCCTCTAACTTAACCTAGTGTAGAACAATAAGGAATCCTATTTCTAGCAAACCCGTATTTCACCTTTATTTGCCGTGCGCTGGGGGCTGCTCTAAGCTTTAACTCATTTAAGCCACACAATAACCCTACGGTGTAGATTCTACTATTATCCTCATTTACAGATGAGGGGCTGGCAAAGGCCACAAGAATCTCCCACTCAACCACAGGAGAAAGAACTCTGGCCTGAACCCACCAAAGTGAGTCTGAGGGTTCTTGCCTCCAGCAAGGGAAGGAGGTGGTTAAAGAGTGGTATTAACCTACATGGGAAGCTTTGCTGCCTGGGCAGGCAGCTCACAGCAAAGACGCATTTTCCTGAACATTCAGCAGGGTGGGGCCGCCTCCCCAGTCAGAGTTGGACTTCACTATCTTACCAGGTCATTAAATAGAGGAGCCAGGAGTTCAGAGCTGGGCTACCACCTCCCCCACGCTCTTCCTCAAAAGGACAGTGGCGGGGGGGGGGGGGGG